>NW_028277112.1:50333125-51026250 GCF_059951505.1 Python bivittatus | reverse complement strand
CAATGTGGTCAATCCCTCATTTAGAGATACTATATTGTGGCATTGACTAGAGACAGAAGCCCAAATAGGGAGCAGTTCATTTTTTCCCCTCGTCTTACCCTTTCTCTTTCTCCCCCTTCCATTAGAGTGTGGGATATGGACAAATAACTCTTTCCAGAGAATTGAATTTGTTATTTGCTGAAAGCTTGTAAAGTGTAGTCTGAGGACCTGAGGTTGCCTACCCCTCTAAAACTCTTGGTGGTCACCATTCAGACTGACTTTTCAGAACACCATGAATCTCTGTGGAGGGAAAATAAGTTGTCACATCTTTATAATGTGTGTGATTGGATGATTCAGCCACTCCTGTTGCACAATACTCCGCCTTGAGTATAGGATTTTTTTCCAATTTTAAATCAGTAAGTAAGTCCCTTGATTGACAGAAGGATGTGGAACTTTGCAAAAGGAACATTGTATTGAGAGTCAAGAGGGCTGAGAAAATTATAATTTGGGGAAGGATAGCAGAGGGGCCTGATGGCATCTGAAGATGGTGGGCCATAGAGAAGAACCTGGAAAAAATAGCATACTCTGTCAATGAAATCTGAAGGGGGGGGAGGGGGAGGCTCAAAAAAGGCAAGACGGTGGAAGTGTGGGTTGTATTGTACTTTTAAATGTGCGTCAGTGACATACAAAAGGGGTGGGGCTTGCATTGTGAGGCTGCTTCTGCAATCATGGCCTTTTTTGACCCTCCTCCTGTGGATGCTGCTGTACTTTAATAACTGGAGTACAGACAGTTTAGGAATATTGACTCCTAAATAACAGAAAAAGAAATTATGAAGAATTAATAAACTTGTAATTGATAATTACTGTTGGTCCCAAATATTCTGTTACTATACAAGTTCAAGATGGACAGAAGGGAAAATGTGACTTGTCTGTCTCCCAAAGACTAACCATAGTAAAATGTTCTAAACTTGGCCTTCATATTTTTTCTAAAATGTAAGAATTTACATGGAACCTGGTCTGCACCTCATGGTTTTGGGAGAGCAATAGGGCAAACAGAGAAAGCCTGTAGGGTTGCTTTCTTGAATTATTTCTAACCCTCTGCTATAGCCTAGAGCTTAGTCTCTGCCTCATACAAATGCAGAGGTTAGGGAGGTACACAAGACAGGAAAGCATGCTGTCAAGACCATTCAAAATCCAAGAAATTGTTTAAACCATGTTTTTCAAACTTGGCAACTTAAAGATGTGAGAATTTCAACTCCTAGAATCCCCCAGCCAGCCTGGGAATTGAAGTCCTCACATCTTTAAGTTGCCAAGTTTGAAAAACACTGGTTTAAACCATATTTAAGAAGCTGCTCCTTTGCTTTATAAGAGTTTTATAGAGTGGCTTGTGAAGGGAAGCAAAATATAAAACACTATGGAGGAGGCGGCGGAAGAGGAAGAGTAGGCTGTATGCTTTAGAGGAACTAGCCCTTTGCAATGACAAAATGATCAAGAAACCCAAAGCACCACTCACACTTCACACACTAAAAACCTGCTTGCTAGAATGATCCCATCAGCCCTGTTTACCTATTGGTAAACACAGAGCTATGTTAGGCTATGGGCAGATCTGGCCCCCTGAAAAGTCCCCTCAGCCCAATTTTACCTATTGCTTTAGGCAATTAGGCACCATCAAAAGCCCTCTCTTAAGCCTTCTATTCCTGAGGGTAAAAGGAAGACATCAGGAATCTGCTTACAACAAGAACTGTTTCTCCCACCCAGCAGCAACTCAGTTACAGAGACAAGCAGTCCTGGTTTCTTTGGTTGGGTGCCCATAGATCACTTCCCCCTAGCCTGCCTCTGCCTGCTGCTGTACTTAGGGATCTCCCACTTTTCATATATTAGAACAATAAAGTAGAAGACTTCAAAGAAGAGCTCCACTGCTTTATTTGAGGGAGTGAAGGGGGTGTTTTGCACAATTTTGCTTTAAAACTATTCTGAAATACAGCTTCACGTTCAGCTGCAGCTGCCCCAGTTTTCTGTACTGCAGAAGATAAACAGGAATGCCCAACTAGGTTTTAGCTGCTTATCTGCCAGTTTCTATGTATTTATCAGTTTCAATCATTCTTCCATCCCCCCCCCCCCAAAGTAGTTTCCCAGCAGCTGGTCAGTTTCACTTCTCCTCTGGGGGTGCTTGACAGCTGGCAGGGTGGCCTCCCTCATCTATGGCTGTGTTCCCTTACATATCTTGATTTCACTCAGTTTCATCGGGAAGATGCCCAAATGCAGACTGGAAGAAGGGCAGACAAGCCAGCCTAAAGAACTCCAAGCAGAGTCCTGAAGTGAGACTTACCCCTGTTCTTGTGATGGTGCTCTGATGGGTGAATGTTTCCCCCACTGGCTGGGTGGACACCAGCAGTGCCTGAAGGGGAAAACAAACCTTTTGCCAATAATGAGTAGCCAACTCACTAATCAGGAGACCACCCTTGACAGCAACACAGAACAACCACAGTGGAGTTAGGATCTAGGATCAGCACTGGCAGCAGGGAGAACAAATGAATGATACATGGGTCTTGCTTCATGCTATACTCAAGGATGGCTAGATTATATTTTAACTCAGTCATTGGGACAGGCCGTTCGAGAAGGAGCAGATTGAGGCATCTGCCGTTCATGATCCCCCTTGTTTTCTGTCAGTCATATGAAAAACCATCCAGAATAACATGGTCCTGTCTCCCTCTTCATCATCTACTTTAATTTTTCTGTTTTCTTGTTGTCTAAATATCCCTGTAGTGACAGGGCATTTGGATGTTTTTGGAACTTCCCTTTCCTCATCATTAGATTTCCTTGTAAGTGTATGTGTGTTGGCCTTTTTCAAGATCTAGTCATTTCTTCAAGACTACTGCTACTCTGGAAAATCTCCCCACCCCACCCCGCAGATATCAGACATGCCCCAACCCTGCTGGCTTTTCTCAAGGCCTTGAAGACCTGGTTTTGCCATCGAACCTGGGGCCCTGGTAAGGTGGGTGCCTCTTTCTTAGCTGTATTCATTGGGGATGTCTGTTATGTTTGTTGCTTGGATGCTATTTTATGTTATTTATAGTTTTGTTTACTGTTTTTATTTTTTTTTTAATGGTTAGCCACCCAGAGTCAGATGGGTGAGATGGGTGGCCATGTAAATGTAAGAAATGAATAAATAAAATAAATACTACTGCTGCTTTATGCCATTTTACCTCTGTAATTATCAGAATTAACCCCTAAACTTTGAAAATCAGAAGCAACAAGGAGCTGCAGACATGCATTTTTAAGCTTCCTCTATTGTTTCTGCTTTGTGTCCACCCCAGCTTTTCTATTCTCCCTGTATTAGGTGGTTTGGGGAGTGGTTTCCCCTTAACACCTTTTTTCCAATATATTTTTCTACTTCTGAAAATCTTAGTCTTCTCTCAGGCACAGGGGCTGAGTGTATACATTGACTACGAATTTGATAATTATTGTTTCCTGAATAACCCACAACTGGTTGGGTTCACTGTTCATGTTACATTATAAAACTATGGTTTAGATATCATAATGGTTGAGTTCACAAAATACATGAAGCCAAAATCAAGGAAACAATATTATGGTTTAGTATAGTTTGTGAACAAGTTATTCAGTTTGAGCTCTGAGGAGCCTTGCATTTTGGCTATATAGCCATCATAAACAGGACTTGAATTTGCCATTCACATAGAACTAATGATGTGGGATTAATGATAAATTAATTGAAAATGTACTCCTTAAAAACAATAATTTTCAAACTTTGTATCTGCAAGAAATACATTTCATATTAGTCTAATTCATATAGTGTTAATCCATGGCTTGTTTTGTCTTGGTTTATTGAATAAACCAGAATTGGTTAATTTCCATAATATATTAATTCATAAATCATGCTTTACAAATCAAACCAGCATACTAAATCTATATCAAGCAACCACATTATGACTTAACTCCAACTCAGTATTTGATTTGTTTGCTCTAGAAACGTGCTTTCCTAAAAATTCTGGGGTATGTTCTAAGCATCCACATGGTTTTTGCAGGATGGTGGTATCTCTTTGCCCCAGATGAACTAATTATGGCCCCTAAACACACCTCACATTCTCCTACAGTGATACCAAAGACATTCTTAGGTAATCGTGACAACATAGAAATGATGACACACACGCTGTACTGTCATGATACAAAATCCACCTTTTTGTATATGTGTCCAAACACATGTAAGATGCAAGAATGTAAGTCATGGGATTTGTATTATGACATCGTGATGTGTGCTTCATCTCTTTTCCCCTGGGCCCATTAGAGTGGTCCATTGTAGAAGAAAATTGGTAATGATGGATTTTATTTCAAATAAGGTGCTCACCTGCTCTTTAAAGATCTCTTTGTGAACATTGCAAAGGACCCTTGTGCTCTCTAGAATCCCAATTGACATTTCCTGCTTCAGAAATAATCTCATCCATTTCTTCCTTTGAGATAAACCACATCTATGTAATAAATAAGAAGTGATTAATGAAGTTAGCCAAGAAGAGATTCTTCCTATTCATGAACAAGAACATTTATTTATTTATCTCTGTATGTTTATAGCCTTCCACCCTGCTAAAAGAAGTTAACTTTTACAGGGCACATGAAATCTGCACTAATTATAGAAATGATGTCAAAAGGGGATTCACAAGCTTCAGTGCATTGAGCAACATTCCTTCCATCAAAGGGTAACAAGAACAATAGTTAGGGAAAACCCAGACCCAACTGTATTAACGTGCATGAGCTCTGGAGTTTACAGAAAAGCTATTCAGTAAGAATTTAACCCCTCCTCCAAAATAAAAACATTGGCATTTGTAAATGATTTGATCTGAGAATATTTTTTTCGTTAAAAGCTTTTTTTGAAGTATTTGTGGGTCATAGTTAAAAATTTATCATCAAGAGAATACTGACCCCAAGTGGTAATGGAAATCAGTGCAGAGACCAAGACCTCTAACTCCCCATGCATCCCCTTCAGGTTCAGAATCCTGATTGATTCTGCAATATGACAGCAGTGCAACTGTTTCCTCTAGAAATTATAACAATGCATGCCATATGGCTCTATTCCTCTAAATTTCTTGTCTAGAGAATTTTAATAGCTGCAGTAATTGACAATGATGACCAATCAACCAAATGAAGATAGTGGTATGCACATGACTAGACCAAATAGTAGACATTGAACCCCGGGCACATTATTCTCTGCATATGTATTGGCCTATTGAACTTTAGTATCTCACTGGATCCTTCCCATATCACTTGATATAGTTGAGGTTGTCCTATTTTTGGAGTGGGGTCAGGAGATGTATGGCACATTTTTCTTAATATGGTACAGAACACAGACACAAAGACTGTATTTGTTTTTCCCACACAAAACTCTTTTATTGTACAAAATTAAACTCCTACCTTACTCTACTATCTTCCTATTACTATAAATTTACAGCTATTTTTATTCTATACGTTTCTATCTCTGTGTTCCATCTCTGTCTTCCTATTCCTATATTTGTAGCACTATGTTTTTGTAACTTTCTTAGCCCTTTGAATCTTTCCCTTTCCCCTGGTCTTCAGCTCTTGTAGCCAGTCTCAGTCCATTTTTCATATGAAAACCTTTTCCATTCCTTTATAGACTTCCAAATAGGTTAGGGTTAGGGGCTTGGTTCAGTTTGCAGCTTTCATGGATTTTCAGCCTCTCTTCCTCCCCCATCTCTCAGCTCTGCCTTTCAGTGGTCTTACAGCTCCAAGAATTTACATTTTTCTCTTGGTGCCTGAAGACTACTGCTGAGGTGCTTGCCTTTGGTTGGACTCTTCTCTTTCCTGAGTCTCTGCTGTCTTCTTGGTGTAACTCTTTCTTAACACACCTACACACATGCTTGCTTTTGGTTCCCTTTTTAGTAAACAAACTCTCAGATTAAGCAGAGGGTGGGGCTGTTGTAACCCTCCTTCCCAGATAGCACCAAAACTGGCTCCTGGAGGGAAAAATGCCTGCTCACTCCAGGTGGTAAATTCCCTCTGCCACATGCATGTCCCTGGAAGGCTACAAAAATCCACCTGGAGCTCCTGCTTTGAGGCTGTGTGGTTAGATTGTTACTCTGCAGAGTGAAAGGTTTGCGTTCTGTTCTTTCCAATACAAGTGCATTGCTATAGGCATTGCTCTGTGGAAGCTATCTTTCTATCCCATGTAGTTGGAGCCCAATCATCCTCCCTTTTATTTTCCATTAACTGAAAATCCAGCCTCATCCCTTTCCCCCATTGACTATAGCAACCTTCTTCCAACTTGGTTGTGTCCAGATAGAGTTCTCCAATAATGGCCATGTTGGTTGGACATTCTGGGAATTTTAGCTCCCATAGAGTTGGAAAGTGCTCAGTTGGAAGAGTTGGAATTTAGGATGTATTGAATCATCCAAATTAGCACAGGGTACTTGTGGCTTCATTTCCAGGAACCCAGTATTTTATTCAGGAATTGAACAACTCCATCCAAATAAGCAAAAAGCTGCAAGGATAGAAAAATGAATATCATTAGTCGTCTTTATCCCATAACATCACTGTATGTTTTCCTCCTTAACCCAATTCTCTACCAATAGTTTTACAAGAATGAGACATGTATATTTTTAATGTTCTGTGTGAGTTGGCCAGAGTTCCCCCATTGGGGGGAGATGGGTGGGGGAGAAATTTAATAAAATAAATAAATAATAAATATTAATATTTGTGAACTGTGTTTTCTTTTAAAAGAATACCTGGGGGATAAATAATATTCTGTCTTTACATATATGATTCTGAAGTCCCTAGTAGACAATAAACAAACTGAAATTGCCTAATGAACCTGAAGGAAAAGGAGACAAATTAACAAAAACCAGGTTGTTGTCTTTTCCATGGTATGGAGTCAATATATGGGTACAATAAAGGACACTGTTTATGTTAGCAAGTGCTATTATCAGTGGAAAGGGTGGGCTTGGAACCTCCTTAGAATAACAAAATGTAGAGCCGCCGAGTCCGCCCGTAGTAAGATCACCTCATGTTACCAGATTCTATATTCCTGGTGTAAAGGTCATGATATAATTTACACTGCTCTGGAAGTCCTATGTATCATTTCAGAGGGTATATAACCTGTAACTTTGTGGGTTTTCAGGCTCTTCTGCATTCTTTTTACAAGGAGCCCAGTAATTTATTGGCACTGGCATGCCAATAAAAGTTGCTTTGTTGCATCTCTCCAAATGCTTGGTTCTTTACTTACTGTAGGTGGGCATTTTCCCCTTGACAACTTGGTATCAGTTTCTCCCTTTATCTTTTGTCTTTTCCTGAACCAGTTTAGATATTTGTTTGGTGCAGGGTTGATTCTAGACATTTTGATGCCCTAGGCAAAGTCATATTCTGGCACCCCCTATAGTTTGGCTCATCTTCCAATTTTGTTAGGAACTTCAAAAAGGTGTCCTCTTGTTTCTTTTTTCTTCGAGTTTTTGAGCTTTAGGCTTACAATTTTCAGCCCCGGACAATTTATTTTCTTTTCCCAGACATTTTCACCCTATTTATTGCTTTTTTGTGGCTTACAATGTCTGGTTGGTGTGCTGTTCACTACCACTCGGCCAACTTCGTGGGTGTTTTCAAAAAGCGTAGAAAGAAAAAGTTCTAAAGCAATGAGGAAAGATGATCAGATTTTATACTATACTCATATTGTGTATTTCGGAAGTCATCAGTTTGGCACCTCCTAAAACTAACCTGTTCTAGGCCTAGGCAGTCACCTAGGGCACCAAATTTTAGGGGATGCCAAAATTGAAGACTTTATGTAGATGTATCAGCATGTGTGACTGATGGGGGGCAGAGGGTAGCTGGCAATGCTATTGTTACTCCTTTTCTGTATGGAAGGAAAATTGCCATCAGGAGTGTTAGCTCAGATTGCTGCGGTTTATGCTCTACATTGGGCTTGTCAGCTAGCCCACGGGAAACAGGTTAATATATACACAAATTTTTGATGCACACTTGGCATTGTTCAGGACTATGGGCCATTGTGGAAGGAAAGAGAGTATTTGACTCAGCAGGCACTCTGATTAAGAACACAGGAGTAGTATCAGCGCTCCTGGATTCTTTACACCTGCCTTCTGCCTTTAGCTAATTCAGTTGTTAGGATAGTGGGACACTCTAATCTTTCTAGCAATGAGCAAGCTGATACACCCGCCAAGCAAGCTGCCCTGACCAAGCCCAAGGTAGCTGTCAATTGTTTTGTGCTTTTCCCTTCTACATTGCAAGAGATCACTGATCTTCAGTCACTAGTGGAAAAGGGGGAAAAGACATTTGATTGCGGTGTGGCTCTGGATGGCTTCCTGTATGGCATCATTAATGCATGCAATGGGGTTGGGAAGCAATGAAGCTTCAGATTCAGTCCTTTGATGTACACCAGGATTAAATCAGCCATTATGGCTGTGACTTCTACTTGTGCACCATGCCTAATAAATAACGCAGGAGGTGGTTTGAGACCTTCTCTACATGGATTGGGCTACCCTGCAAGGGCCTTCTGGGGACTACAAATGGATTTTATGGAATTGTCACCATCAAGAAGTTACAAATATGTTAGTGATTGTATGTTTTCTAAATGGATGGAAGCCTTTCCTACAAGGAAGGCTGATGCCATCTCAGTAGCTAAGATTTTATTACATCACCTAGTATCTAGATATGGGATCCATGCTTCTTATCCTTTATCCTTTGTCAGTAATGTCATTTCTGCTTTAGGAAAACCTCCATGAGCTTTCTGCCCACAGTCCAGTCCTCCGATGGAACAAATGGGGCCTTGAAAAATAAATTGGCTACAGTCACCCAACACTGTAATTCATTCTGGCCAGATGCTCTGTCGTTAGCCTTAATGAGTATGCATAATTCACCAAGTAGAACCTTAGGGTTAACGTTGCATGAGGCTATTATGGGTTGACCTATGCACACTCCACTGGGTATTTCAGTAACAAAATTAGATTCAGCAATGGATGATGAAACTCTTTCTAACTGCAAGCTTTGATTTCTATCCTTCAACAGCAGGATAAAAGTACTGCAGCTGTATACAGTGTGATGGACAGTAAAGGGCGAGAGGGGTTATTAAAATACACCAGTGGAAAACTTCTTTAAAACCCAGGTGAAAAGGTCTTATTGACTACTCCAACAACTGTTAAGTATGCTGGCCTTGCATGGTGAATACATCAGTCTCATTTAAAGAATATTCTCACTCTTAGTAACCTTTCCCAGGCATAGTACTGGGAAATACTTTCCCAGGCATAGTATATTTACTAGGTGAAGAAGGACTAGTAACCATGAAGTGAGACTAACCATCATTTGGTGTTTGTGGCTGCTGGATTCACTGCTAAGGTGACCTGGACAGAATGTTTTTCCAGTTGTGCCTGCTTTTGGTCTACAGCACAAAGACTGAGATTTTGGGGGCAGGGGTGGGGAGTTGAGGAAAGAATTTGTGGTTAGCATCTTTAAATGTAATCTCAGCTGTTAGTAATAAACCAACTGTTGGGCATGTTCTCATTAGCCACCCAGGCCATCCTAGCATGCTCATTGCTGCCAATGCAACCCCAACAACCTGGACAGATAGGACAGTTCCTAAGCTATGGTAGAAGGATGGTGATAAACGGAATCCTTCTGTCCAACTTCAGTTTGCCACCTCCCCATCTGGAAACTACCCTCTACTTGTGTATCCACCAAAACCATACCAGGGAAGCCATCCTGGTGGTACCTGTGGGAACTGCTGATGATTGTGACAATATTACAGGCATTACACCTGCTGGAACTATTGTGGCAAGGGGCCCTAATATAACAGAGAAAATGCCTGTTGAATAATATGCTTGTTTTGGCATTTAATATTCCATTGGGAGGTTTGGATTCTGGACTGTTTGTTAATACTACAGAGCCCTGTAGTCCTGAGAATTACACTCATACGGTACAAGGAGATGCTATCGATGTTTTATATGGGCAGCAGCCTGTGAAAATATGACTGGCAAGGTAATTAATTTGGACAAATGGCATGTCAATGACCACTTCCAGAAGCTGAAAGCCCCAGACTGGCTTCCTGGTCATCATTACAAGGAATAAAGGAATTAAAATCAGCTCTTTAAACCTCCTACTTCAAGTTCAAAATCAAATCATAGTGGTAGAAGCAAAAAGACAGAAAGTTTCTAGACACCTTGCAAATAATTAGATCATGCCCTCCAACAAAACGTATCTGTCTTGGCAGCCTGCTGCAAGGGGAGAAAGAGAATGTAAAAGAGAGTAGTAAAAAGAGAAATTAGGGTGCCTCACTTAAAAATGCCTGCAGGATGAATCAGGTCAAAATATTAAAAACTTCAATGACTATAGACCATGTTTGAGCAAACTGTATTCTTAAGCCTCCTTCAGTAAAAACTGGGTTTTCTTTTAAAAAAAAACCAAAGCAAAACATTATATTTCCTACCAAAATAGGAATTGTTTGTTTCTTAGTAAAATGTATATTGCCAGAAGCTGTTACAGTTACAGTCAATCTTTATTGATTAGCCTTCTGGCCATTTCAATTTCATAAAAACAATCTAATACCATATTAAATATAAAATCCAATATACAGTTAAAATTATAATTATAAAACCAGGAACTGTCTTTAACTCAGTTCGTCATCTTTACAATTTATGACATTAGTTGCTCTAAATTCCTCTCTAATTTTTATTGCCTTATTAATGAACTTAGTGATACTCTAACCACATGTTGATTGTAGCCTGACAATAATCGGTCCAATATAAAATCACAGGATATATAAGGTCTAACTGTAATATACTGCTTTATATACTTCTGTCTTATTTGTTCATACAGATGACATTCAAAGATTATATGGACTAAATTTTCCACTCTACTTTTACCACAAAAACAAAGTCTCTCCTGATATGGTATGCCTGCGTACCGGCCCGTTACTTCCTGAGTTTCCAGCTGGTTAAATCTTAATCGTGTAAAGATTTTGCGATACATTAAGGGAGTTGGGACTGTCAAATACTTTTCTATACCAAAAATAGTCTTATTTCTGGCTAAGCCAACCGACTTCATAGCAGATAAGATTTCAATATCTTGTTGAGCACTAATATCTTGTGCTCTTTGTCTAATGATTTTAACTGCCTGGTCTCCAAGGGGTTGAAGTAAAAGGGGGGAGAGGCCCATAGTAGTTGTAGCTTTATACAAAAGTCCAACCCAATTGGTGATGCCAGAAGCTGAAAATAACATTTGGCATCTTTATCAGGGTAGAGATGGAAGTAAGAAAGCTTTTGGATTCCGTTTCCTCTCTGAGCTGCATAGTTCAAAGAAGTTTTAATTTCACATCCTTAATAGTTTTTCTGCTCATTTAGAGCAACTAAAGAATACCAAGGTGTAAGTACATCTAGAGTTTCAACCAGAGAGACACAGAAGAGGTTACACTGAGTTTTATTTGAGAAAAGCAGCAGTACATTCTTTCTTAAACAGAAAAGGGGGTATTTTAACATATACAACTAAGGCATAATTTACACGGATACAACAGTACAATGTGTATTGTAAACATTCAGCAGCAGCATTCCAAAGAACGTGAATATGTTCTTCAGAGATGTTGCAGTTGTTCATCACTCTTCATGTTTCAAAATATTTAGGAAAAAGCTAGACAAGTAAATGGTATATTGGAGGCGTCAGTAAAAGGTGGTTGCAGAACTGGAAGGATTTCTTCTGAAGTAACATAGTGGCCTTGGGAAATGGAGAGGAGCTACAAAAGCCAGAAGGGCACCAGAAAACTTCTAACGGAAATGGAATTGCTCAACCCCTCACTATTAGCAATTGGGGGAATACATGATTCAGTTCTTTGTGGTCTTAAAATGTCTTTATTTTTTATTATACAAAACTCAAGTATCCTGCTTTCTGTTCTCCAGAAAACCACAAAGCAATTCAATTAAAATATATATATATATAACCAGTCAACATATCTGCTGCACAACTCATTAAAAAATATAAAAAGAAAATGAATCAATCCAGCAACTCATAAAGTCCAGCATACTGAACTGAAGACACAAAGGAAGACGGTTTTGACATTCACGATAAAAGCAAAGGTTTTCTTGACAATTGGCCAAATACATAAAAACCATATCATGTCAGTTTGAAAAATCTCAGCCAGGAGATCTTTAAAACAAAAAAGTACAACCTGTAATTGCTCTTATTTTTAAAAAGTCAGTAATTTTCTATTAAAAAGCATCATAAAAATGCATTTAATCTACATTCAAAACCATTTCTTTGCATTATAAAAATGCCACTGAAAGGCAATCTACCACTGAAACCGTTCTGGTGATATGAAGATTTCTACCCCACTTCATGTGGGGGTAATTAAGGGCACATAAACATACCTTGTTATGGCTTTGCCATTTTTAGATTGAGTTATGATCTAGTATTTGAACTAGAACTGTAACCCTTTTTTTACCTCTCTCACGTCTATGGAGCACGAATATCAAGTATTTGCTATTATGTTCATAGTCTGTGAAATGTCAGTTTTTAGAATTAATTACTGTTCCGTCTGCTATGAATATTCTATTCTTCAGCCTCTGCAAGATCTCATTCCAAAACAAGCAGCAAATTAGCAGATGGGAGTGAAAAATGTTGCATCTATTAACGGCATTCTTTAAAAGTAAACATGTCTATTTTGTGATCTTGAAGTACTATATCTTGCTAGGTTTTTAATGTTTCGGTAGCATAACGGACAACTGCACAGTATTCTGAAACACAAAAATCAGAACATAAGAAAAAAAACTGTATTAAGAAACAACCCTTTAAGGCTTGTAATTGTTATATGTACAGAAGTTACCACCTGTCTAAGTAAAAGTGCTGCAAAATAGCAACAGATTTTTGGTAAAATATAACATCCAGATCATGTACACGACAGACAGAATATATTACTAACAAAAAGAGTTGTCAGGTGCCAACATGAGTTAAGAGCCTTAATTCCTTTCAGCAGAGGACTTGAAGGCTTTGCTGTTTGAATCCTGCTTCATACGCTGTGGTATTTGCGTTTTACAGCATTATTAGCGTGAAACAGAAACAAGTAAGGAAAGAGATCCACTAAAGTAAGATGTGTTTTCTCCTTACAAGAGACTATGTTTTGTGCTCTAGATCCACATTCCTTCTTACTTAGGGGATGGAGAGAAGAACTAATCACATTTGCTACTCTCTCTCTTCTAGAATACAGATGGGAAACTTGTGGTTTCCCACGTGTTGCTGAAGCACATCTTGGCATGCCTTACCATTGGTTGGAGCTGCTAGGGCTAAAAGCTCAGCAACACAGGAGAACCACAGATTCCCTGTTTTTGTGCTAGAAAATGCAGAGTTTAAAATTTACACCAATTTACTCTTAGTTTGTGCATATGCTACAAATAAAGCCAGGTAGAAAGATAACTGCCCAGCAAAGGGCACAGATGACCTGGAACTCATCTCATCAGTTTTAATGTGGGCTTACCAGCTACACGATATAGCTTGATTCCAGCTTTTATAGCTATTTCCATGATCCAAATCTTCCTGGTGATTCCTCCACTGTTGTAAGTGCCATCACAAAAGAGTTATCAAACCCTTTCTAGATAGCACCTAGTCCATGGAATGTCCTCCTTGGGTCTGTAGTTCTGGTGCCTATTTACTTGCCCAGACTTTTACCACTGCTCTGAAATTCTACTTTCTGCTTTAGTGTTCAAGCAAAGTTCTTAATTATGATGTGAACACATGGGTGTCCATGCATGTATGCATGGGTGTAAATATCTAAAACATTCAGAATTCTTAAAACACTTTCTGGAAAGTTAGAACACTAATATATTTCACATCAGGCATTTTTGAAGATGGCCCAAATGTTTTGCCAAAATGCATAAACCAGAAGTCCAAGAACTGGTAGGAGTGAGATGGTTGGATCATACAACATCTTTTTAGAAGTTGGACTCCAGATGATCACCTGAATACGTAAGGGTAGCTTCTGGCTGACAACACAAGGAAGTTACTGCTGGTCAGTGCGCTGCTGAGCCCTATTCACCTTAAAGGTTCAGAATCTTGTAAAAAAATTACTATTTGTATATACCTGCCTGCAAATTAATAATTCAACCCTTACTCACTGCTCAGCTTCAAAAGCTGTTAAACTGATGAGTATAAAAGAGAATATTTCTTGGACAGCAGATCCAACCGTCTCACTCCAAGTCTTTAGGAAAGCCTGCATGATGTTCTGCTCCCAAAGAACATTTAATTTGGCTGTTCTGAATTTTAACTGTAGCTGTAAGTTTATTTTAATATTGTCCAGATGGCATCTTCAATGTGTTGGGATTTCTAGATTTTATCAATGTTAGCTATTTCATTACTGCAATGTCTTAATATTACTCTACCAACTGTACTTAGGTTTTATTGCATTAGAGTTTTTCAGTGTGAGCTCTATTGTAGGGAGGGGGGGCTTCTCCCATTAAAGTATCCTGGAAATATTTTTTAAAAACAAACATATACATAAATAATAAATTAAATAGAACATCAAATTACTTTTAAGTTCTGATGGGTTTCTGCCCAGTCCATGGATCCAATCAGAGGTATGGCAGTAAGCAACAGGCTAGTTGCTTTATTTGCATTCTCCTTCAACGTCTTTAGAACTTTGTCCACTGAGACCTACAGGAACAAGACCATCATTAGGCTCTCTTCATTCATGTATGTGTTGTCTTGTATGAGTGGGTAGCCACAGACACTGAAATTAAAACTAACCAACTAATTTAATTAGTCTGTCTGTCTGTCTATCTTCTATCTATCTCTACCTGATAATACAGCAAGTGTTTTTGGACTAATGGAAACACTCAGGCTTTGATCTTATACACATTTACACAAGAGTAAATCCCAATGAACAAACACATCTGAGTAATACATATACAGGACAGTAATGTCACACAGTAGGTATGCTCACATATAATTTCAACGAAAGAAATTCAGAAAAGTTTTCGGATAGATGCAGGCTAATGATCTTTATCACGGTAACGAATAACTTCATGGACTTCCACAGCAAGCTCCCTCTAAGGGGAAAAACTGCCTGATACATCAAATACATTTAATAGGACTTAAAAAAAAAAGGCAATAGCCATAGTGAAAAAACTAAATAGCATTAAGACCAGCTAAAATGTGAGAAACCTTTATTTTCAGTATCTGAAACTTCTCTCTCTGCTCTTCATGAAAAAGCCCCCCCCCCAATACTATATGTATGTACCTATGTACATAAACACACATACCAGTAACTGGTAAAAGACAGTCAGCATCATACAGTGGTTAGCATGTTGGACTAGGAGCAAGCAGAGCCAGGTTCAAGCCTACCCTCAGGCACAAGAGCTTACTGGGTGACTTTGGGCCAGTCACTCTCTCTCAGCCCAACCTACCTCAAAGGGTTGTTGCTGTGGGGATAAAATAGGAGGGAATACCACATATATCACCTTGAGCTCCTGAACGAAAGGTAGGATATTAGTCAAATTTTAAAAATTAAAATGAGCTTTTTGCTAATTATTCAATATACTTTGAGTCTTTAAATCTACTTTTAAATTTATAACCCCCACCACCAAAATGAAAACCACTAAGAGAAGTACTTATCTGTTGGAAAAGAAAATCTCTCTCTTATAATATAAGAAAGTTAAAAATGAATGAAAGGGAAGATTACTTTTAAAAAAGATTAATTTCTTATAAAACTGCATTGTAAAATCCTAAACGAATTAACAATTGACTCAGACCTTTCATGGGAACGCCGCTTGCTTTCTACTAAACAGTGTTGATACAGACAGTCCTCGACTTACAAACTTTCGAGTTACAAACTTTCAGTGATACGAACAAACCTGTCCACAACTCCAACCTAGAAGGTCTTGGAAGGCAGGAGAAGGCAGGAAAGGATTAGTTTGTTGTGTTGTAAGGCATGTAGGTACTTGGTTGGACTTACGAACAAAATGGACTTACAAACAGCCTCTTGGAACGTAACCCATTTGTAAGAAGAGGACTGTCTGAAATTGGTTGGATTTACAAAACAAAATATAGTAATTTGATAGACTGTGTACTTGGCTATAACTATGGAAACACTGATGTGAAGCATGCCAGCAATTACAGTTTCAGAGACATTAGAGGGAGTGAAGTTTGTGTTTATCTCTCTTTCTGTTTAACACCTATACTTTTAAATAATGATGACAGTAAGGCAGTGAGAATGGAGATTAGAAGAGGTTCTTCAGAACAACCGTTAAGAGATGGAAGATTAAGAAGATAAAAGAATTCCTTTAAGACCTTTTTTGATTTGATGGACAACTTAGCCCTAGTGGATGTATGGAGACAGAAAAATGGTGATTCCAAAGAATATATTTATTTTTCAGAAAGACATCTTTTTCAAGAATAGATATGATTTGGACCTCAAAAAATTTGGCTACTAAGATTTCTAAAGCTGAGATTTTACCAAAGGCTTTTTCTGACCATAATCCCGTGAGCTTGATTTTTAAAAGGAAACCTACTTCTTTCAGATGGAGATTAGATGAAATGTTATTACAAAAAGAGTTGATAGTGGAAGATTGCTAAAAGAAATTTACAGAATTCTTTGAAAACAATTTAAGTAAGGGTACTGATTTAAGAATGGTTTGGGACACAAGCTTTAATTAGAGGTTATTTTATACAACATAATACTGAATTTAAAAAGAGGACTCAAGAGAAACACAGGTTATTTTAGATGAGATAAAAAGAAAAGAGGAAGAATTAAAGAAATCGCCAGGAAAGAAAAGCATTTCACATCAAATTAAACTTTTACAGCAACAGTTGTCTATGTTACCAATAAGAGAAATGGAAATAAAGATGAACTACGCTAAGCAAAAGAATTTTGAATTTGCGAACAAACCAGGGAAATGGTTAGAGTATAAATTAAGACAGAAAAGAAGATGATTTTCAAGAGGGAGATATTGTATTAACGGATAATGTGGCTATACAAAAAACTTTTTATTAGTATTACTCTAACTTATATAAAGGACATGATATTCCCTTGGAAAAAATAGATTACCAAAAAAAAAAAAAATACCAAGGCTTACAGAAAACCAGATTATGAATGGACCTATAACGATAAGGGAAGTTTCTGAAGCTAGAAAAAAGATTAAACCAGGAAAAGTACCAGGACCAGATGGACTGCCAGGTTTTTATTATAAATGTTTTGAGGATGAACTTTTACAACACTTCCGAAATGTGATGAATACTACAGGGAGGAAACATGCCAAAGACTTTGAAAGAGGATAATATAGCATTAATACCTAAAGAGAGGCAAGATCTAACTTTAACAAGACATTATAGACCAGTATCATTATTGAATAATGATTATAAGTTGTTTACAATGATTTTAGCAAACAGATTGAAAATAATTTGCAAGAATTTAGTTATGAAGATCAATGCAGATTTTTACCTAAAAGACAGTTAAAAGACAATGTCAGAATGGGGTTGGATATAATAGAATACCTGGAACAGCATAATGAAAAACAAGTTGCATTAATTTTCTTAGATGCAGAGAAAGCTTTTGACAATTTAAATTTGCCCTTTTTATTTAAAGTTCTGGAAGATAAGAACTTTGGATAGAACTTTATAAAATGGATAAAAATGATTTATATTTCACAGACAGCACAAATTATTGTTAATGGTGATTTAACAAAACCTTGTGAGATACAAAAAGGAACAAGACAAGGTTGCCCATTATCCCCTCTTCTGTTTATTTTGGTTCTTGAGGTTTTGAATAGAGACATAAGACGAGAGGATAATGGGTGTAAAAATTAAAAAAGAGACTTACAAGTTGAGAGCTTTTGCAGATGATCTGGTGCTGGTTTTGGAATATCCTTTAAAGGGGATTGAACTACTAATGAGAAAATTAAAAGAATTTGGTGCATTAGCTGGTTTTAAGATTGATAAACAAAAGACAAACATGTTAACAAAAAATATGACACAAGGTCTTGATGAAGAAAATAGGTTTCATGATTGAGAAAAAGGTAAAATATTTGGGTGTTACTTTGACAAATATGAATTGTATGTTATTTCAAAATAATTATGTTAAGACATGGAATGAAGTTAAAAAAGATATGTTAAGATGGGACAAATTACAAATGTCACTGTTGGGGAGAATTTCTGTGATTAAGATGTATGTTTTGCCTAGAATGTTATTTTTGTTTCAGACAATACCTGTTTTGACAACTGATGTACCAATTAAACGGTGGCAGAAAGATACATCTAAATTTATCTGGCTGTGGAAAAAACGAGTCAAATATAAGGTCTTACAAGATGCTAGAAAAAGAGGAGATTTGGGGTTACCTGATCTGAAATTATACTTTGCAGCTTGCTGTTTAGTTTGGTTGAAAGAGTGGGTGATGCTGAGAAATAGATTATTGGAGCTAGAAGGACACAATTTGAGGTTTGGTGGCATGGTTATTTATGCCACCAAAAATAGCTAAAGTTAATGTTGGCTTTAAAAATCATTTTGTTAGACTGGCCATAAGGAGAATATGTAATAGATATAAATCCAGATTGTGTCCAAAAATACCTCTGTGGCTCTCACCACAAGAGGCATATTATAGAAGAGAAATGATAACTAAACATAAATGATTAACTTATAGTGATATATTAGAATTTTCTCAGAGAGAATTCAAAATGAAATCAAGAGATGACTTGACATTAGAAGGATATACGTGTCAATGGTTTTCCTATGTACAATTATTAGAAAGATTTAAAGTAGATAAAAGGACTTTTGGTTTTGAATATTCTAAGACTGAATTTGAAACAATTATATGCAAATGATGAACACGTTATTGCTAAAATGTATAAACTTTTATTGAGATTTGAAACAGAAGAAGAACAAATAAAAGAATGTATGATAAAATGGGCCAAAAATTTTGGTTATGACATACAAATGGAACAATGGGAGAATATGTGGATGAAAGGACTGAAATTTATATTATGTTATAATCCTAAGGAGAATTTTTATGTATCATTGGTATTTGTCACCAGAAAAATTTTCTAAAATCTATAAAGGTACTTCGAATGTATGTTGGAAATGTGAACAACAAGAGGGGACTTTTTATCATGCTTGGTAGACATGTAAAAAAGCTAAAAAAATTTGGATCCAAATACATACATTAATTCAGAAGAATTTAAAGATTAATATAAAATTGAAGCCAGAGATTTTTGGGACTGATTGACAAAGAGTTGGAGAAAACTCATGGAACTTTGTTTTTATACATAACAGCAGCGAGACTTTTATATGCACAACAGTGGAAGGATCTGACATTACACACAATTGAAGAGTGGATCGTGAAGATGATGGAGCTTGCTGATGGCTAAATTGACAGCTTTGATCAGAGGAAAGACACTGATTAAGTTCAAAACAAACACAATATGAAGTTTAATACAGTAAGAGAAATACACAGGAAAAATGTGAATGTTTTTTGTACGTAAAGGCTCAAAAAGCCCTGGGATTAGAAAAAGAAGATTTAAAAAATGAATAGTAGAGCAAAATTAAACCTGACTGACTTTTCTATTTCTCCTCTATGCTCAGATAGAATATTGCTTCCTGAAAGCAATAATCACTATTTAAAATGAAACACAAAGTCCTTCCATAGGCAAGTGGTCACATTGTCCTTATCTATATGATTAACACCATTTTCTGATTAACATAATTTTCAGACATTAGACTTAGCTGTGATCTCCCTGGCAAAATACACTGAAAGATAGGAAGGGATCCTTTCTTTTAGCCCAATTGTTAATGAAGGACTTCTGCTTCCTTTTTTTCAAAGCTTCACATACAATATAATGAAGATTTTATCTGTAACATGATTTACCATAGTTGAATTTTAAAGTTTTATCCCTAAGTTTTTTGCACAAATAAATCCCATGGACATATGCTGTATTTAGATTCTGGACTCACATCTGACTCATATAAATTAATTGAATGGGGTCAGTAAGCATAATCACCCTTACGATTTTTCAATTATAGATGTCTCGGGTGGAACTGATTAGATGTCCACTTACAGTTTTAGTATGTTTAAGGTCTTTACTATATTTCGTTTAACAATCCTACAAAATAGGTCAATATTATCACTATACTACAAGTATACTACAAGTATGAGATTGACAATAACTTGTCCCTGTCACTATACCAGTGAAACTATTTCAAAATAAATAGCTGGGTTAACTTTTTGCAGCAAATGATAGCATGTTAAAGACGCCACCCCTTACACATGTGAAACTTTAAAGACTAAGAGATTTATTATGACAAGACTTTATAGAATAGAATCTACTTCATCAGTGAACTGCAGATGCATATACCCACGAAAGGTTCGTAGGAAAACAAAATGTAGAAAATATGGGTAGTGATCATCATATTATTAACTGTGGATATGGACAAAAAGTTAGATAACTCAAATTTCCTATGCTGAGTAATACATACCTAGGAGAAATAACTGAACTGCTTTATGAGTTGCAATTCACCAGTTTTATATTTCCCTTCAAATTTAATTCCAGCTATGAAAAAGACTGATCTCCTAAAATTATCCACAGCTGTTTGAGAGAGCTGGGAGCTACACTAGAGTTTTAGTGCGTAGAATACTCCTGTTCTAGCCAGCCTGGTCATTCCATTTCCATATTTTCCATTTCTGTGCCCCTAACAGTAGGCATGTGTTCTTCAGCCATTACGCCAATTTTCCTTTGGATGTCTTGACTGCTTTTTTTTAAAAAATTCCTCCTCCCACCTACAGGTATTTTTCTTTCTGGACTTTTTGGACTTTTGTGAACAGAAGGATTCTAAGCCTGCTGATATCTCCCTCTTGTATGTGACACGGGCAATACTATTTGGCTACAAATGCACCTACATTTGGAGAATGAGCTAGCACAGGAGTTAATAACCTGAGGCACTGCAAATATTGCTGAACTACAATTCCCAGCATCTATCACCATTAACCATACTAGCAAGAACTGCTGTAAAACATCTGGAGTTCTACAGACCATCTACCCCTGAGCAAGCAATTAGAATATCTAGGAAAGTATCCCTCAAGTAGCAAGACTCATTGGGAAACACTATGTTCAAAATATAGTAACTTCTATTTGATAGTGAATTCCCTTTACACACCCAACCACAGAAGCTCATTGAATGATATGGGGGTCATTCATTATCTCTCATCCCAACACATCTCACAGGTTTATTATAGTGGTGATAAAATTGAGGGAAGGAATGTTATTGAATTTACCTGGAATATAAGAAAGCAAAGGTTTTCCTCACCAAGTAATTACTGTGAACCGGTAAGCGTATCTGTCTTACACTTGCTGATAAAAATAGAAGCTGTTGTTGAAACCAAAGGAATAAACATGAAGTGCAAATGGATGGAGATGGTGCTACTGCTGCAAAGTTGTCTTTAAAAATTAGCTTGAAGATTAACTGCTCCCAGGAGGGGCTGTTCACCTGGGGGATTTGAATGCTATTTAATAATGCCTAAACAAGGCCTCTCCCTCTCTTCTCTTGCCTATTCTGCTATCCTCTCATTATCCTCCAGGTTTGTTCTTTTCTTTCCTGGTACAATTATCCTTTCTTCAATTTCTTCCTCTCATTTTGATCACGTTTCTGTGTATGTGTTTGTTTAAGTGTATGAGAGCGATCTGTGTATTATTTATCTATGAAATTTACCTGACTGCCTGAAACCAACTGGATTCTAGGCAGCTTCCAGAATGTATGTACTAAAAGCAGACTACAAAGTCAGAATATAAGAATTCAAACAGTAACTAAGAATAAGAAAGTAAAATGGCATTGTTATATACAGATAATCTCCAAAGGCCTTCTGGAACAATCGTGTTTCATCTACTTCCAAAGAACATGAGGATGGGGCCATACATGCTTCAGGTAGCAAGTTATTCCAGAGCAAGGGAGCTGCTATTGAGGACGCCTCCTGTCCATGCAACAAGATTATTGTATATGAAAAGATGGAAAAGTAATGCGATACCTAGAGTGGAAGACTGAATTATAAAATTAACTCAACTTGCAGAAATGGCGAAGCTGACCAGTCTGATCAGGGAAAAAACAGACTTTTTTGAAAGACTAGGAACCTTATATGGACTACTTGTGGAAAGAAGAAAAGACTGTATTGATGATTTCTGGCTTTGGGGATTAAAAAGGGCCAAAGAGGATGGGGAAAAGAATAAGATAGTAATTACTTGATAGAAAGAAGGAGAGAAGGCATAACTATATGTTTTCTTCTCTCTTCATTCCTTTTCTATTTTCTTTTTCTTACTACTCTATTTTTTCTTTGTTTAGTATACTTCTACTGTATCAAATTTTTTATATATATATATATAGAGAGAGAGAGAGACAGACAGACAGACAGAGAGCACGCGCACACACACCTATTGCCCAGTCACCTTAAGGCAGTGTTGTCCAAACTTTGCCACTTTAAGATGAGTGGACTTCAACTCCCAGAATTCCCCAGCCAGCATGGACAACACTGCCTTAAGCTGTACCTCCTAGTAGGTGAGGATTCTTATGGGCAGAAGCTATTGAGGAAAGGCAATCCCTAAGCCACCCAGGCCTCGTGCCATTTGGGCTTTAGAGGTAGCAACCAGCACCTTGAATTGCACTTGGAAACTTACTAGTAACCAGCACAGCTTGTGCAGCAGGCATGTAACATGGCAGTTCTGCAACTGACCACTAGGCACGTATGTCACTGCGTTCTGGACCGGCTGAAGGGCAGCCCCATGTAGAGCAAGGTACAGTAATTTAACTGAGAGATAACAAGGGCATGAGTGACCATCTTCAATGCATCTTATACCAGGTAAGGCCAGAACTGGCACACCAGGTGAGGCTGTGCAAAAGCCAGTCGAAGATGGTACAGTCCTGGAATCAGTCAACCACTCGGATGGGTTGAGTCTGAGCGTGGCTTTCCCTTTCCAGACCTTGACAGCCTCCGGACTGTGTGAGAGGGATGGAATCACTGGTATATGCAGGTGAAGATAAATGAGGTGATTGATTTTAATTAGTAGCTTTTAATCCCATTAATTTTTCGTCTGGCCCTGCCCTTTTTTGGCTGTGTGGCTTGTAGCAAGCATACATACATGCATATATGTATATATATTTACAAGTGTGTTATATGCACCCATTTCTTCTCACATGCAGGAAGCTAGAGTTGGCAACCCTAGGTTGACAAGCGGGGAAGAAACTCAGCCCCACACAGATTTCTGTCAGTTTGTAATTTTTTCATCCCCCATGAGGGGGATTCATGTAAAAACAATATGCAGAAAACGTATAGCTCAGGCAAGCAGGCTATCAATTTGGCAAATAGCATTGTTCCAGTTTTAGCGTATATGCTACTGAAGCACATATCCCCAAAGAAAACAGGAATTTTCACTCACTGTTTCTTCATGTTCTTTCCAGCAGTCGTAATCTGTTGCCATGGCAATACTCGCATAGCAGATTCCCGCCTCCTTTGCCAGGATCACTTCTGGGACTGTCGTCATATTGATAACATCAGCCCCCCAGCTGCGAAACATCAAGCTTTCTGCTCGAGAACTAAAACGTGGTCCCTCAACTGTAATTACTGTCCCCTTTGAGTGACACTTGATTCCAAGCTTTTTAGCAACATCCAGGAGAACCTGAAAATATCAAGGAAGATGAAACCTCTGCTTATCCCTCTGGGGGCTGTTATTTAAGCCCGCTCCAAATATCAACGAATAACCCATGCAGCATATCAATGTCACCATCTCCATTATCTCAATTTTCCCTGGAACTGCAACCATGTTCAAGTGTATAAAAGCACAGCTTGAAAACATAAAAAATACAGAACCCAATAGACTAATGCTCCTCTTTAAAAAAAAAAAAAAAAAAAGTTATTACTTTATTTGCCTCAGGAATACATTGGGTTTTCTGTCAGGCCATTAACCACATTTGATCTGTAAGTGGTATGCTAGGAAGTGGAATAATCAAGTGGATAGATGGGGCGAAGAAAAAACTGAAGTTGATTTAACTTATATTTAATTGAAATGTAAACATGATTATTCCCCATTCTTTTGAAGTCTTCCATTTCTGTTGTATTGAGAATTATAGTTGTATCATATTGTTTGGAAGGATTCTGGGGACATACGGAAGGCTCTAGGGGCCACTTATGGTCATGGAGGTTCAGGTGACATAACCCCTGATTTAGACAACCAGTATTTATAACTTTATAGTTTTTTTTAAGCAAATGCAATTCTTGTTGCATTTTTACAATGCAATTATTCTTACCCTCTAGTTAGAAAAATGCTTGTAAATCATATTCCAGCATGCTGAGAATCTAAAAGTGGATTGATATATCCATGGTTTACTTTATAGCAGGTATTGGCATAAGCCAGGATAAGGCAACCCCCCACTCCCAGCAATTTTGATGAAATTTGGATTCTTAGGCAGGGAAGGTTAAAATATCTGTTCTCTCCCTACTTGCTTCTCCCCTCCTGACCTGTATCATGGCCATTACTAATTTTTCTGCAAGGCTGTTTCTTCAAGGCTGAGTGATCAGCATTCTCTCAGTGTTGAAATAATAATGTTGGACGCTTTAGTTTCTGTATGGAGAATGTCCTGTAGTCACTCAGCCCCTCACTTCTTAAGACTCATTCTTGCAAGGCTCAGGATCACAGAGTCCTTTTAGTACAGGACAGCATATGCAACGTTTTGGCTTCTGCCCCAATGGTCTTCAATGTTGCACCAAGAGTCTTCTGGATTTTGCAGAAACAGGGTAGCAGCTGCAATGTTGGTAAATCAGCAAAGGATAGGCAAGTAGGGAAGGGACAGGAAGGACTGTAGCCAAAAGCCTTGGAGGACCTTACATTACCTAGAGGTTAGAGAGTGCCCAATTATCTCACTGCTATAATTTTTGTCATGACAGACAACTAAAGGGAGGAATACTTTCAGTGCATTTTTTAACTGTGTGCAAGAATGTAAGATAAAACATCCTAGTGCCATTACGTATGTAAGGGAAAGCCAGGGCTAGGTTTTATGTGTTCTTTAGTATCCATCTAGCTGCATTTGTTAATAACTGAATGGTAGGAAAATGGGAATGGTGGGAAAATTCTATTCAATCACAGATTGGATCCTAGATATATAAACTGTCTTCAGTAAGATAAGGTCTACGAACTTTTCTAGTTTTGGCACAGAAAGGTTCCGCCATAGAAACGTGGCACACTCCTGGAAGGCAGGAATAAGTCCCGTCATAGAAAGTGAGATGCCTTTTTGTTGTCCTAAGGAAAAAAAAAACACTAATCAGAGAAAACAACATAAGGATTGCCAGTATGCCATAATGTAAATGCTGGCAGCACCAATGTTACTCTTCATTTATTCATTCTGCAATTTTTAACAACTCAAGCCCTTATACTACATGAAAGCTTTCACAGCAACTATTGCACTGTACAAGGGAACAAATAATGTTGGTCTGCTAAAGTATACTTTGTTAGAAGAAACAATATTGCCATAGGCAAATGAAACCAGATCACTGATAGAAACCAGACGCTGATAGAAATAAAAGATTTTTTAAAAATCAGAAGCCTACATCCTCCCAATTAGGAAAATTGTAATGATTGCTCTGCTTCTTCCCATACATTTTACTGGATAACCACATTAACAGGATTACAGTTTGTTCTAGGGAAAAAAAATGAAACATATTTGGACAGACATTTGGAAAGAAGCCTTAAACAGAAAAGAGACCATACTCTTAATGCTAAACTATGATTCATCTAGAAGACCAGATGTAAAAGGATGGGAAGGAATAAAATACTTCTCAATTTGTAAACCAGAACTGGCAAGAAAAGCATATAGACTGTGTCATACCTTAAAAATGCATAAAGAATGCTATTTTGTCAGCAAAATTCAGCTGATGTATTTGTGAACACACATAGCAAATGCATTATAAAAAAAAAAAAAAAAAAGAGGGAGTATAGCTAAATGTGGCCTTTATGCAATCCTGCCAGACTTTACAACTTCAACTCTCACCAACCCTGTCAGCGCTGCCAAGGGCAAAGAATGTGGAAAGCTGTAATCCAAAACATCTGGAAGGCATCAGATGGCCGTTCATAATGCAATTTGTAGGGAATGAACGGGAACGTATGTCACTACTGCCAATAAAAAATGGCTTTCTCCTGGGAAATGATTCTACTAAATGAGTAAGACACACATTTCAATCACTTTGCTGCAAAGTTCTGAGCTACTCCTGGCCATACAAGAAATTTGCAGGCTTGCAACAGGGTAAAAGAATACCCCAGTGGGATTGTAACGCCCAGCATTCTTGGCCAATGGCCATGCTGGCTAAGAATTCTGTGAACTGCAGTTCTAACATGGGGTGGGCATCAGGGAGGGCATCAAAGGAGGACAAGGAACATGACTGGGGGAGTGAAGATTTTGCCACACTTGCTTACAGAGAGGTAAGGAAACTAATGTGATACGTTTATTTTATTAATGAAGCTGCAAAAAACTTGCTGTGACAATAAACAAATTTGACTACAACTACTCTTGGATCACAATCGTCTTCAGAAGCTAGTATTTACACTGGAAATCAATTAGCTCAGGTCATGGCCTGATCCTCAAGAGGCTGAAGCTATGTTTAAATCAGTTCACACTGCTTGCATGTGCTCAGGAACTCTGCTTGGACAGGTGTTGCACTGATGTGTAACTTTAAATTAGAACCCATCAACTTCAATCAAAATTTAGCCTTTGCAGCAGTTGAGGAAAGAATATCATAAATGTAACTTCTAGAAATGGGATTAAAAATGTATTAATATGAAGCCTAACCACTATAAACAGTTCTGCCAGCTACTTTAAAACCTGGGAAATCTATCCCAATCCATGCATTCCTTCCAACCCAAGTCTCAGCCAACTTCACCTTAAATACACAGAGTTGTCTGAAAGAAATGTATTAGTTATATGTTCATGAATGTCACCTTTTCAAACTAATCTCTACCGCCAATTTTTCTTCCCCATTGTGCCTGCAAAATTTACTTACTGGTGTGGTGAAGACAGCTACCATTCAAAGTAATTCCAAATGAACAACCCAAATCTGGAAATCTGACTTGGCCATTAACATCATCCTTCATCCATTTCTGACCTATCAAAACATCCTGCTGATTATCTTATCCATTGTTCCTCCAAAGTGCTAGCTTCTTTTCCATGCTGCTTGGGGAACATGGGACTTAGGTGCAACACAATTGGAGGGCACCAGGTTAAAGAAGGCTAACCTAGTAAATCTTGATACAAGTCTGTTTGCATACCTCTAATTTAAACTCTATTCCTAACCCTAAAGCTTGTTTTTCTTCCTTTGTACTGCTTCTCTGATTTTGTTCACAATCACAATTTAAAATAATTTTACTTAGTCAGATTGTTCAACTACTGCACCTTGAATTCCTTTTCACCATTGACTGTTGAAACTGTTGACACGGACTGTTTCTTTCAGTTGACTAAACCAGTAGTTCTCAGTTGTCAGAAGTTACCTAAATAACCCTAATTTTAAGTTTTAAAAACTTATTACAAATTATAAGACTGATAAAAGGGCTGTAAAATATAAATATCCTTCTTAGAAAAAGTGCTCCTTCTGTTACTCTCGTGTTGGGATTCAGATTCTTTGATAGAGTGCCTGGTGGAACTAGATACAAAAGCTTAAGAACCGCTGGATTGCTAAAAATTACATATTACTCTATAAAGGGAAGGAAGAGAGATGGACTAATTTATTTGACCAGTGGTAGTTGGAAACTCAGCTGTTTGTTTCCCTACTTCAGAGCAAATAGCCATGCATTGAGAGGAAACTTGCCTTACTCTGCAATTTGCCTGATTAGGGGTGAGTGGTGGCAGAAGAAGAGTTTGTGAACAGTAGAAGTCAATTCCACTGAATTCCTAGAACATCTGCAGTGAGACACGTGTCCTCCATTGTGATAAGGATTGTTTTTGGATGCCAGCTGCCTCAGTGGCTTTCAGAAGAGACAATGCAGAAAATATGACAGATGGATTTAGATCTGTGAACTGCAGGGTCTGTGGGCAATGGCAGATCAAATCAGACACTGAGCACTGACTGTGGAGCTGGGCTTTTATAATAGCACAGCTCGTTTTATAAGAACATTTAAGGTCCATTCCCGTTTCCTTAAAAAGATACCATCATAGTTTCTACAGAATAATAAATGAAATTTGGCAACTCAATAAAATGCACCTTTCATTTTGTTTTTTCCTTCTTTCTGTTGCTTTCTCCTAACAGTAATTCCTTTTGTGCAGAAGTAAAGGGAGGAAAAAGAGATCAAGAGCTGGTACAGTGTAACTTAATCCACTGATCAAAATACATAACCTGTATTGTGACTCAAATGCTGGTGTAATCTAGCTGAGAAAACAGTTTTCTGAGAAAATGTAGGAAACCTTTTCTTCCTGTGTATCACACACATTAAAGCTAAGCCGAAAGAGGCCTCTGACACATTTTCTTTATGATTCACTTAATTATCATGCACTATATGTCATACTCTTTATACATTACATCTCTGAAAATCGGTAAATTAAAGAGAGTCAGTGCAAGGTCAGAAAAATTTCCCGTCCTCCTCTAGGCTTGCAAGAAAAGAAGAGGATCTTGTCAATTTCCCAATTACTTTGGACATACATGCAAAATATCTTGATGCTTTTTAAGCCTTCCATCCTCTCCCCCTCTATTCTCCATTCTGCTCCCTCCTCCTAGCCGCAGATGTCTCCTGCTTCCCCACCCTTGCTGTACCTTCCCTTTTTGCAAACGTGGCAGAAGAGCTGGGGGAATCTCACCAGAATAAGCCTATCCAAGACATGTTATTCTCTAAGGAGGACAAGAAGGTAATCTTCCACCCGACTGACAGAAGACAAAAAGGCAGGCAGTGCAATCTTCTTTCAACACTGCAAAAGGACAGAAGTCTTCCAATACGCAGACAGTGGGACAGGGGTTATTTTTCTGGGGTGGGGTATGCAGGATAGGTGACACGGAGTACTGCACAGCAGTTTCTTAATCCCATGCCGTTGCTCCTTCTCTTCCTGCACCTACTGCTTCATGAGAGGTTGGCTCTCTTATTGGAATAAAACAACATGCTTGCCATTACTGATTAAAGATAGTGCTTAATGCATTTTATACAAGTTGATTTTTGGAATTATATCAAAGTATCTGGGCAAGAATGCTGTGGAAACAGAACCTCTTGCCAGTTAAAGACCTAATTCTTTAGTTAGTTCTAGCTCCACACAGAACCTCATTTTCTCCCTTACCGGTCTATGAACTGGTCAATTATAACAAGATCTCCTGGCTGAATCTCTTCTCTTAATGAACCACAGGCAGTAGTCACTAGCAGATGAGTGCAACCTTCTTCCTTTAGTGCCCACATATTGGCACGGAAATTTATATTTGTTGGCATAATAGAATGATGTCTCCCATGCCTAGGGAAAGAAAAGAGGGAAGGAATCTGGTAAAGCTAAAAAAACAAAAAACAAAAATGGAGAATAATAAATGGACAAGCTACTTGGGCAGATACATCTGCATTGCAAGCAGGAATCAATACAATAAATCATGCTTTGCTCTGACCCATTTAAGCCAAGGATGCTCAATCTTTTTCAGGTTGAAGGTTCATATCTGGCCTTTTTGAGTGCCAGGCCAATAGACACATTCAGAAAGTTAGGTGGGAACAGAAAATATGTATTTTATTTCATTTCATTTAAATGCAATTACATTGAAACTGTATCATTATTCCCTTTAGGGAAATGGTTCCTCAGAGCACTTTTCTGAGGAGCTCTGAGATTCATTGGAAGGTCAAATACAGCCCTGGAGCTACAGATAATTTACTCCCGCCTTATGCAAATGTGAACTGAGGAGAATATTGGACACCAATACCAGAGTGAGAAGAAGCCACACTGGGATCTAAGCATGGTGGCCCCTAGTCAGAGTCCCTGAGGTCACTTGTTACTGCTTGATGCTACGGCTACAACTTGAAGCACAGGAAAAAGCTTTTTGACTAAACAAGAAAGCAAGGAAAAGCTTCTAGAATGTATCATTACGACTGGCCAATCCAGAATCTTCAGACTGTCTATGTTACCCACCTTGTAGACCAGATGAACTTTCTCTAGGTCAGACCTCAGCTGCAGGTCATGAGGTTCTTGGTTTATATCTTAGGTTTTTTTTTAAATGTGTTTGGATTAGGAGCCTTTATCATGCTTATGCCCACAAGGGACTTTTTAGGGTCGTTGGTTTCTCTATTCCAAATCACAGTTCATTAGGCAAGGAAGCTCATGAGAAAATGAAAAAGTGCAAGTTAAGAGACTCAATCAATTCAATAAAGTATATAATCCTATATTTGGAGGAATTTCATGAGTATTTGATATAATCCTCAACCTAGCCATGGGCAATCCATGGTGATTATGCCATCTCCTGTGGATGTTGCTACCTCCCACCACCCACGCTGTGCCTTTCATCAGCTGCTGATCACCTGATTGATGGGCCTCTAAGGAACAAGAAGAGGAGATGATGGCACAAGGAAACTCTACCAGCGCTCCTCAGTTACCTGCCAAATAGCTGTCAATGCAATTTGCATCTTTAGCAGGGTTGAAGGTTTGGCTTGATTATGACAAATGTTACATCACATTTTCTAATGCGAATCTAATTCACATTTTTTAAAGGAATTTCACATACCTGGACAGAAGCACACAGTCAACATTTTTTATCTTTCCTGAAATCAGTGCATCTGATGGCTGGAATTAAAAACAACATATACACAAACAAATACTACAGAAGCATCATAAAATTCCACCAACAAATTAAAATATCTGATTTGCCACTAATGCATGATCAAAGTGGAAATTCCCTTCGACAATGCAAAGTAGAAATACATTATGCGCTGGAATCCTACACATGAAATCATATGTAGAAATAAAAATAGGTTTGATGGACTTTGCTGTCAGCTGAAATTTGATATACAAAAGAGAACTGCAAAGTCACATTGTGCATTCTTTAGAACATTACAATTACAGGATCAATAGCAGCAGGCCACCACCAAGTAATCGCTATTCTGGGATGTGACTACATAACAGCTGCTTGGACTTCTTAGTGAATGCTATAGGACTAATTCAAAGTACAGAACATCTCTGGAAGAGCAGTTTTGCATCATCAGCAAGCAGCAGGATGCGGACTAGCTCTGATTCTACGAGAAATATTTGTAAGTAATGAAGACGACAGTGACTAATAAATCTAACACCTACTCATATGAAATCACACTTCGTGAATACATCTGTGCCACTAAATAAACACAGTACAGTATGTACAAGCCTTCCATATGTAAACTTCAAAAGGAGAAGATTTGAATTCTGGAATCCACAGCCAGCTGCCACAGAATCAGAGCCATTTGCCGGGAGATCACAAATTAACTTGGGCACACAAAAACATATGCTGGACATCATTCAGAGAACTATACAGCACTGCTGTATGAGGACTTTCTCATCTTTCTCCAACCCATCCAAGTGTTAATCAAGCTATTTTAAAAATCCAGTCAAGCTACTAAGGTACTGGGTGTTTCCCCACAGAAACACACAAGAAAGGCCATTCTTGGAAACACGGCTCTTTCCCATGGGCTTTCCCTAGCACACTATACAGGCAGTCCCCGGTTTAAGAACGAGTTCCATTCCCAAGGTCTGTCCTTAAGTCAGATTTGTATGTAAGCTGGAACAGTATTATTGTATAATACTGTATAAGTAGTATTGTGTAATGATCTCAAACCATTGTGTACTTAACTTGAATAACTGTATATTTAACTCGAATTTTATTACAATAGACTCCATTCTTAACTATGGGTCATCCGTAAGCCGGGCGTTCTTAACCCAGAGACGGGTTGTTTACACACAAAACAAAAATGGCTTAGTTACCTATACATACCTTTCCATATGGCGTATCAATGTATTTCTCTGCTCGACCTTCTAGTATCTCAGGATCATCCAGACCTGTCCCTCCAATAATTCCAATCTTCCAGAGGAGAAATGCAGATTGGAAGACAAGATATCGTAAAAGGATAAACTTTTCATGAATGTACAGCTAACATCATAATATTGTTGTTGCTTTATTGAAATATGGCACATGAAACAGAGTCAACTTATTTTGACAAGGCTAGATAGCACAATCTCTTTAACCTTAGGCAACTTCCTTAACCACAACGGAGGGCAGATGAGCAAGTACTAGAAACAGATGGTTATCAAGAGTTTCTACAGGGTATTCATCCCAAAATAGGCAGTGAACCAGACCTCACTTACCTTGTAAGCTGCCAGAAGTCCAGAAGAATTCTGCGTCATACTAATTTAACAACACTGAGAGGAACAGGCTTGCCCCCTTGTCTCCATTCTCGGTTCTAGATTGCCCAATCAGCCCATGTAGTTAGCAACACTTGTAAAGTTTTCATCTGATGAATAGGAAATCTCAAAAAACTGCAGTACTTCTAAAAGCCTCTAATGCAGCCTAACCCAGACACATTCCAGACATGTAAAGTTAAATTCCCAGATTTCCCAAGCCAACAGGAGCCCACACATCATAAAAGCATCAAGGTTGGGGAAAGTTGATATAATATTAGAGAAGTAGTTTTTGAATCTTTCTACTATAACAGATGAAGTGGGCAACCCCAGTCCACAGCACTTCATCTGTGGCTCTCAGGACCCTGGCAGAATAAACAGGGGTCAACTCTTTTGACTGGTTGAGGCTACAGGAAGAAATTTAACAGGCGAAATGTACCCTATCTCCCCAAACCAGGCCTATTTGTCACATGGGAGGTTTTAGGGGTAAAATGGGTGTCTTAAACCTTGCCCCTTAACTGCTACTCAAGAATGCTAAAAACACAAAACAAAACAAACCTTTAAAAAATCAAGGCCAAAGTATTTCAACCCTGCCCATTTCTGTGACATCACTGGCCACATATCTGCAACCCCCAAGCCAAAAACATTGCCCACCCTGAGGTAAGGAGGTTATTTTCCCATCACCTTGTCTGTCACTGAATCTCTGCATGTTGCAGGGATTCTCCAACAGCCATGCTTCTCCAGTGGAGTAGACCTATAGTGCCCTAATTTTCACTTGTGAATTTACTTAGACACGTAACCTTCTGCTGATGCATGTAGTAAGGAAAGATAAAGAGCAGTAAGTAAGCTACTTTTAAGGAAGGATAGCCTACTTTTTTCTGGTCCCTGTGAAGAACTCTAAGAATGGCAAGATTCCCTAAAACACAGTTTGAAAATCAAATTATTAACTAAGCCACTGAATGTGATATACAGTTTTTTTTTTAAAGAAAAGCCTTATTTCATATTGATCCTACAGATGTTTTTAAAATATCATGTTTCATTTTTAACTGCACAGCTTTTATGACATTAGATTATAATTAGAATGTTGCTTTCATTAGGGTAGAAGGCAAGGTCTTTGATATTTGCCATGGATTCTGTAGGACAACTTATCACATCATGGGAACCTGATAGTTAATGTGTTGTTGCATGAGAATGGTTGAACAAGAAAGCCCCAGAGCAAGAGGAACAGGAGAGAAGAATTATGTGAACTCTGGTTCAAAATTCCCATATTCAATCTACTGATAGGACACAAGCTTGGCAAGGTAGTTATTTTTATATCATGTAAAACTGAACCAGGTGTAAGCAACTTTACTATGGCTTCTAACTCACAGAAACATTTTATAAGGTCACTGACTTACAAGCTCCCAGAGAATACCATATAAGACAGACACCCTGCATTTAGACTAATGGGTGATAAGCCGTGAAGGTACCAATAGAGGAGAATATGTGTAGCTCAGGGTTGAATGTTTGCAAGAAAAGAACCAAGCTCAGAGATGCCCAAGGACTCCACAAGCCATGAAGGCCAATTTTAGTCCATATAAACTACAGTCTTATAAGGACATGGGTTGACAAACTTGTTTCACTCTATCTTCTCCCATCCCTCCTTCATCCTATGGATGATTTGAGCTGACAAAGCTGCACAGTTTGGCAAGGTGGACTACTGTCACTGCACGCTTTGGAGAAACCTCTGAGAGTCTCTGAAACTGTGTCCTTTGACTTCCTTATAACAGAAGCCAGGCAAGTGGATTTTGGCTGCTATAAACCAAATGTTTGCCTAACTAAATACATTTTTGCCTGAAAATGAAAGAATAACAGGGAAGGAACTATGTTGGTTTCCTTGGTAAAGAGGTCCAAAGCATACTGAGCTTTGGAAGTTGTAAGTGAATTTTTGCTAGTAGCAACATGAAAAGCTAGGCAAGGTTGAACCTGGTTAGCACTTAGATCAGGAACCATCAGAAGTACCAAGTCTGTAGGTCAGATTGGAAAGTTAAAATATATACATATCTCAGAACAGGCAAGCATTTTCATGGCATTCCCCCCCCCCCCAAAAATAACATATCCATGTCCATTAAATCATCAGCAGATGAACACACTTGGGCACGTTCAGGTACGGGCACTAGTTTTTGTTAAGTTTTCATGTATCTGTATAGTGTTATTTTTGTTTTCATTATCATGTTTTGTGCATCAGCAGAAAGACGGGATGAAAATTCAATCAATCTCACAGGTAGGGCTTTGTTTATACTGTATTCATTTCCAAGGTATCAGAAGAATCTTGGAAGCCCCCAGGGGCTCCCCAGCTTCAAACTTTAGGATGGGGAGAAAGTGGGAGATCTGCACCTTGCATTGTGCTTGGGGTAAAGTGGCAGTCCCGTGATCTAGCTCCTAGCTCTTCATCTGAAATGGGATAAAAACCAGCATTATGGCTGATCTGCAGAAGCAAATTTTCGAAGGGGTGGGGAGTCAGAGAATAAAGTCGAGCAAGCCAAGCAAAATACGACAAGGGTTAAATCATGGTGGCAAGCTTAGAAGCCCCTTTCGAGAACCAGATCTGCTGGAATATCTCAGCCTCCGGGACCGACGCGCTCTTCCCTCTCCAGCCCGCAGCTGCAAACATTTTTACAACTCACACCTGCGCGCCCTTCCTCTGCAGTAAATCTTCCTGCGTGCAGCGAGGCTTCCTGCCGGGGGACCGAAGCTCGGTTTGCAGCCCGGAGAGCGGAAGCTTACAGGACCCCCGCCCCGCCCGAGAACCCAGGCGCCGGCGCCGCCGCCGCCACCGCAGACAAGGCCGCCCAAAGGTGCGCCGAGTCAGTCTTCGGAGCCGGAGCGGCAGCGCGCCAATGCCTCTCCCTCGTGCTGAGGCCCCGCGGGCGCCTCTTCTCCGGAGAGCCGCGAGCGCGCCGAGGAAGCTGCCCCTGGGGGAGAGGCTCCCCCAAACTGGGGGAGCGAGGGGAGCGTGGGAGGGAGGGAGCGGGTTCCCGCTTGGCGGAACGGCGGCAAGGCGCCTTACCTTCACGGCCGAGCAGGCGGCGGCTGCAGCCATGTTCCTCCGAAGAAAGAGGAAGGAGGCGGTCCCGCCTTCTCCGCCCAGGGATTGTCCCTCGGGCCGGGAGCCTGAAATGGAAATTCCCACAGTCTCCGTCGCGCGATATCGTTGCACGAGTTAGGGTTTCCTTTCCTCGATTGCGGGGAGCGCGCGGAGGATTCACGGCGCTTTATTTTACCGATTTATTCGATTTGCGTAGCCGCCCCGCTCGGCGCGCGACTCAGGGCGCCGAGGCAGTCTCCGGCCCAACACGGATTTAAAGCCGCAAAAGTAGGAAAACCGATTTGAAAAACGTCGTTATGGATCCTCGTGATCCAGGGGAGCATAGCCTGGCTTGGATTTTCTACTGAGCTCTTCGGATTCTGATTAAAGCAGCAGTCTTGGTTCCAGAGGAAGAAAGATTTCTCTCACAAATACGCATATTATATCGGGGGGTTTGGAAGTACTCCAGACAGCTCAGGGTATCGTCTGTGGTCCTGAAAGACCAAGGAAAAAATAGAGCTGCGTATATAAGCAAGGAAAAGTTGTGACGTTGCACGGTGCTAATGGACATCTCAGATAGCCTAACATAGTATTCTAATTTTGTGGTATGAGGAGCCTGTTCTTAAATTAGCTTTGTTTTATCACTGATTTTGTTTTGTTATTGAAAAGGGAATGATTTCTGTCCTTGAAAGAAAAAGGCTTAGCACAAAATCAGACATGGTTAGCACTTGAATGGGAGGTAATCGGAAATCCCATGGTTGTACCAAGAAGTCAGAAACATTCCAGAAGAACTCAGTAGCAGCCCATCCCCATATTGTTGAAAGATAATAATTCATTGTATGTGAATTTTTGATGGAACAGCTAGGTGGCAACACTAACCTTGACTGATCTCAGAAGCTAAGGAGGATTGGATCTGGTCAGTATTTGGATGGGAGACTACTGGGAAATAACTCTCCAATGTATGAGCATCCTGTCTTTTTTGCAAATCAACCCAAACAACTGAACAATATCTGTTCCCCATCACTTCAAAATACAGGACATGAAATAAAGGGTATAGACTGCTGAAAGGCAATTTTTTATTGAATGTTAGAAAAACTTCCTTATGGCATAAACAGCCTGGCAATAGAACCAATTATCTAGAGAAGTGATAGACTTTGCTTCATCAGAGGTGTTCAAGCAGAGGCTAGGCGGCAGGAAACTTTTAGGATGATATGGACTAATGCCTACATTCTTGACTCCTGCATAGTTTAGAAATTTTTTAATATTGCTGACCAAAGGTTTATCCCCTGATTCATCAAGATAACCCAGGGATTCCCACCCTGAAGACTTTGACAGCTTTCCAGTTATCTAATTTGCCATGATTGTTTTAAGGTCACTGCCTTGGGGTACTGAGTTGTGTTATCACATACAAACAGAATACATCAATGTGCTTTGCTCATTTTCAGGAGTGACATGACCGTATCCATAACATCTTTGTAAGTGGTACAAGGGCCAAAGGAACCTTAGTAAGGGTGGTTTATCTGTAATCCTTTTTGTTACTTACATCAGTTGACACTGTGGGCATAATAAGGAATAACAGTTATTTCTAGCTGTATGTAGCCAATAGAATCTTTCCTAGGCTTGATATAGAGTCTGGTCCCTGTCTAGATGTCCAGTCAAGGGATTCTCATGGGCCAACTGGAGAATTTTCTCTCTGAATTTTTGTGGGACATCTATCTGTTTGAGCTTCTCCTCTATTAAGAGATGAACTGTAACTCAATGTAATACCTTGTCCTTTAGCTCAAATATAAATAATTTTTCAGTCTTTTTTTTTCTTCCTTATTTGTCTTTCAACAACCTTTGAAGGTGCGGTCCTTTCTCTGTACTGGGCCAATGTCTACAACCCACAGGAGAGAGAGGTCTCCTACTTTCAGTGAGCGCCATGGCGAACTGACGTCCCTAGAAGAGAGGAATGACATTTCAGCTGAAAATGGCGTCCAGCTGCTGGATCCAGACCGCTGAAATCTCTCTGGAAAAAGGAGAAATCTCAAGATTACCTACACATACTCTGGACAGCTGTTTTCTGTGAACAGACAGCAGGAGCCGATGTTTTTGCAGTCAGCTTACTAACGGCTGGGAGTTGTGCGATTCCATCAAGTTTATAGTCAATAATGTAGCCTTTATGGACTCAGGTTTCAACCAAGGCTCACCTCTTAATCATTTTGGATTTTACTTTTTTTTTTTACTGCTTTTTAAAGATTGAGAATCTTCAGAATGCAAGTTTTATTGAATTGGGTGTTTTCTTCAATCCTTTAAGAAAGAAGCCTTATGAGTTTAAAGATTTGCAAAAAAAACCCACCCTTTTTTGGGAACATATAGCAAAAGGGTGAGTAGAGTATTGATTTTAGAACGTTTTAAATGGATTAAGGGCTCAGAAAGACTTGAATAAATTAAGAATTAAGTTAATTAAAAGAATCCTTCCTGTGGGAAATTGGCTATGTTTATACTTGGAAACAACTGATAAGATATTAAGATTGCTTTGAAGGTTGGCCACTAGAAGGAAATAAATGCACCAATGGATACATTAAAAGAGATTTATGAACTTTGGGCTCAGGATTTAATTTCAGAGTTATCTGCTATCATAGATATTAATGATGTTATGGTAGGGGAACGGGTTTCATCAGAAAATACTGAAATTGATTTGAATATGGATTTTAAAATGACAGGTTATAAAAAGGAGATGGAAAAAGATGAAATATTGGACATACAAAAGATGAAATACTGGATATACAAATGAAAAGACATAAAATGCTAAACCTGAAGAGCAGTGTGGATAACCTTTTATATGGGATTTACAAAAGGGACTTGTTAAAGTTGTTAATGATTTTGTGAGAAAAGTGAACATGAAAATAAAGCAGATGTTAGGACATTATCCGAAGAGATTAAAGATTGCTGGGAGAAAGGGGAAAGAATATAACGTTGGTTTATTTGATCAAGGTTAAAATAGATGGGTTGGTATCTCTGGTAATTTTTAATGGATTTTTGCTGACTAGGACTGGATGACAATATTTGCAGGTTTATTTATCTATAAGAGATGAGATATGGGAAAGAGTTCATTTGCTGCATTTTAAGTTTATTTGCTTAAGATTAACATAGTATATAATAATGCTGTTATTTCTGGTAATTTTTATTTGATTTTTAATGACTGGGTTTGAATGATAAAGATAGAAAGTGAGATATAAATGTAAAAGGAAGGATTTTTAGATTTAGTTTGTAATAGATATGTTATTTCTGATAACTCTGAATTAACTTTTGCTGATTAGGATGGAGTGATGATGTTTTAAAGATTTGTTTATAGAGAATGGGGTAGGATATGGGATGAAGAGATTGTTATATTTCAAGAGATGGTGATAAGTTGTTAATGTTATTTATACTTGCTGCAATGAAGGGAGCAATTGCCTTCTGTTTTTTCCTTTTTCTGCACTTTTTTATTTTTATATTTTTATCTTTTGTAGTTTGTATTAGTTTTATCTGTATAATATAATCTTTAATAAAATTATTATAAAAAAGGAGAGAGAGGTCTCCTGTAGGTTGACCCCTATTTTGTGAATGCCTATATTCTCTATTAAGTCAGGATGAGAAAGAAGAATGTCAAGTCACATATTCTCATGTGATATTTCAAGGACGTCTGCCAACTCTGCTTGACGTCTTGGATTTGGGACTTAGATTCTAGACCTTTGGGGTCATCTCCTGCAGTTGTCCTCACTTGATTCCTCCATACCCACACAAGTTGGGTTTCTGGACCATTCTGTGGGCTCTACTCTCCCCAAAAGTAAAATGCCACAACATTTTAAAGCTTATCTTTGGCTTCATCAAAATCTGGGAGGCAAGAGGAATGCCTTCTCATCCTTGGTAGTGAATTTCCTCTCCCACGGTTCTCCCCTTCATGTATGTCTGCCTGCCTTCAACATTTTCACTGGCCACCTTTTATAGAAGGTTGAATTATGTCCTTTTCCCACCAGTCCAAAAAAAGAAAAAGGCATGGAACAGAGCACCTTATCCTATATATTTCTGCTTTTAAAAAAGGACTGTCAAACTGAGTTGTTGCTTCTACTTACAAATTCCATTTCTGTGCAACTGTCTGAATGGTGGAAGGACATGGTGCACCAAAAACTCACATTAATCTGGAGCCCCAATCTGGAATGGGATCTTGTGTTCAAGGAAAGGAAGTTTAGATCTCTCACATGGGCTCCACTTACTACTGACCCATTGATGGAAACTATCGCTTTTAAAATCCCTATGTGGGAAGGTGGGGGCTTTCAGGAGGGGAGAAGGTAAGAAAGGAAGATTGTCTTTACCTTCTTCACATGAGCCGTATCAGATCCAAATCAGATCTCCCACACTTATTTTTGAGTAATTTTAAAACAAATGATTGCCTGCTTTTTCTTTAATGTATGTAATGTAATGATAATGTATCTCAGACTTTGGGAGATCATCTTCTCTCATTAAAGAAATATGCATTGCCCAAGGAATCCACTAGATGGCCCCCTCTGCAAGTTCTGGCACATTGGCAGTATTCGAACTTCAGAATGAAACTGAATGCTAGCAAAGTTGCAGGCGTAGGTTTTAATGGGACAGGAAAACCTGGGCGATATTTGAACCTCTGGGAAAACCTTTCTGTGTGGTGGCTAGGCGTCGACAGTGACTTGATGGCGCATAACCATCAACCAGAAATGCATTGGTTTAATCTCCTCCTCCTCTTTTCTCTCCACAATCACAACTCTCTGAGATAGGCTGGGCTGAGGAAGAGTGATGGGCCCAAAATCACCCAGTAAGATACTGTGGCTCTTGGTAGACTAGAACCTGGGTCTCTCTGGTGTCAGTCCAACATGTTTAATCCTATATTGCATTTTACCATGCAAACAAAGATTGCCTTCTTCACTAAGCTCTGAATAAAATATAGCAGCCGTTTTTACTTCAATTAGGAGCAAAAAAAACCCCAAACACCCTAAAAAATTAAAGTAAGCAAGTCAGTGTGCCAATGTTGAGCATCTTTTAATCTGAGGACAGTTTTTATTGGATCACATTCAAATAATTCAGCTTCCTAGATCTCATCCATCACTTTTTGGATGCCAAATATGACTTGCTTAACAGAGGAGTGAGGAACGCGTAACCTTCTAGACATTGCTAAAAGTTTCAGTAGCATTGCCGCTGGTGAGAGATGCTGGTCTCTGTAGTGCAAAAAACCCAGCAGGGTTCAGGTTTCCTGGGGTGTCAGGTTCAAATCCAAAGTCAACTATGGACACTCCCCGAATGACTTTCAGTCTGTCACTGCCTCAGAGGGTTGTTACGAGAACAAAGTGGGAGGACGGAATATAATATATATTGCCTTTAATTCCTGGATGAAAGCTAGGCTATAATTTCAACAAACAAATAACAGATTATTGGAGCTTGTCATGGTAAACTTAAAAAAAAAATTGCATCGTGTATTCCCTAAAAGATGTGCCTACAAACTTTCAGTCTCTGTGCTTCCAGTCTAGAAAAAGGATCAATGATTTCATGAACATCTTCAAATGGCTTGGTTTCGCCACTAGTGTGCTGCATATATGGGATCTGGCATATAGCCATTCTTGTTTTGATACAGTATGTAACACTACGGGATTAGTGCTAAGGGATTTATAAATTTGTGGGAGAGTTATGTACCAAACAGGATATTTTTAATGAGATTCATATTTTCAGTGCTTGCAGGTATCTATAAACTAGAATTTTCTCTTTTAGGAGTTTGTAGTGTTTATACATCTTATAGTCCGAGATCTCCAGTGAACCAGACTTCTTCCTCCTTACCTACCTAACAGTAGGTCATAATGCATGCAAAATTATCTGATGTTTTATAATTCTAGAAGTATTAACTTCCTGAATAAAAGTGCAATATGCAGTCTTATTTAAATATGCTTGCCAGGACAGAAAACAATGTATTATATTTCTATGTAAATACAGTTTATTTTCCTGAAGGTGGCACCAAATTTATATATTACTGTACTATAAATGAAACCAGTACAATTTACATTTATTAGCACATTAACTTAACTGTACTAGATAGCATCCCCTAATTTTTTTAAAAAATTGTTCTTCATATCTTTGCCTAGCTTCCATTAGAATGTATACTTGTAGGGTTTTCCCCAACCTGGTGCCTTCTAAATATATGGGCAGGAATTCTGGGAATTGTAGTCCCAACTTAATGGAAGTCACCACAGTAGGTAGAATGTAGTTCATAAATGTAATCCTATGTACTCTTGGAAATAAGCCACAGCAAACATAGTGGGACTTATTTCTGCCCAGAGTCACTGGGAGTCAGGGGCCATATAAATTTAATAAATTATTGTTGGTCACACACTCAGCCAGATGTTTAGACTGGATTTGGCATTTTATCCACCTATCAAGTCCTTCCCAAGGACCTGGGATAGGCAGATGTTGTTTGATGGTATTATTCTGCTCCAAGTATTGCAGTGTCCACTATTCAGACTTTTTTGTCTTTCTTATCAACAATTGTTAAGTCTGGGGTGTTGTGTGGCAGGGGCTTATCTGTTTAATCTAAAGATCCAGAGCACTTTAGCTTTTTCATTTTCTATTACTTTGTCTGATTTGTGGTCCCACCAGTTCTTGCTTGCAGGCAAATGGTATTTCTTGCAAATATTCCAATGCGCCAATGTTGCTACTTTGTCATGCCATTGTTTGTAGTCAGTCTGTGCGATCTTCTTGCAGCAGCTAACTAGGTGGTCCACTGTTTCTTCAGCTTCTTTGCAGAGGCAGCATTGCTGTCTGTTGCTGTCTTCTCAATTCTGGCTTTGTAGGCATTTGTTCTTAAGGCTTGGTCTTGTGCAGCCAGAATTAGTCCCTCTGTCTCTTTCTTCAACTTTCCTGCTCTTAGCCATTGCCAGGTCTTGTTGTCATCTGCTTTGTCTGCTAGTTTTTTTTGTCTATTGGCCAAGTAATTCTTTGCTTTGCCATGTCTCTTTTCTAATCTTCATTTGGTCTTTCTTGTAGGCCAGTTTGGTCTCTTCAGTATTCAGTAAGCCTTCATAGTGTACTAGCTTCAGTGCATCTTCTTCACTGTCCTTCAGATATTCTTCTAATACCCTTTTTTCTTCTTCAACTGTCTGGTGTACTTGCAACATTCCACGCCCACTTATGCTCCTTGGTAAGTAGAGTCTGTCAACATCACTGCATGATTCACTGTCGTTATTTTTCTGGTCTTCCTATCCAGGGCTCCTAGTTCTGCTTGAGTCTAGTCCCCTATTCTAGCTGTGTATCTAATGACTGGTATTGCCCAGGTGTTAATTGTCTTGATGGTATTTCCTCTACTGAGTTTGGACTTTAAGATCTTCTTCACTCTCATGATGTATTCACTCCTAACCTACTTCTTGACTTCAGTGTGCTTGATGTTGTCAGCTTGAAGGATGCCCAGGTATTTGTAGTGATCTTCTTCATCCAGACTCTTGATGTTATTTCCATGAAGCATCTTGATTCCTTCAGTTTTCACTATTTTTCCTCTGTTGATGGTAAAGGCAGCACATTGGTCCAGTCCAAACTCCATTGCAATATCTTGGCTGTATATTTGGACAGCATTGAACACCAGTTCTGTTTCAGATGGCGTTTTTCCATACAACTTCAGATTGCCCATGTAAAGGAGATGGGATAACCTGGCAGATGTTTTTGATGTTTGATTGCCATGGCCTGATTTGTTCAGCATTGTTGACAGAGGAATCAATGCAATGACAAGCAGTAATGGTGATAGTGAGTTTCCTTGAAAGATTCCTCTTTTGATATTAACCTCTCCCAGTCTATCACCATTGACCAGCAACTGTGTCTTCCACTGTGCCATTGATTTTTGCACAAAGCTTCTGGTGTTTCTACTGACTCCTGTTATTTCTAGGCACTTGATTATCCAATCCTGTGGCAGGGAGTCAAATGCCTTCTTGTAATCAATCCAAGCTACATCCAAGTCAACTTCTGTTGCAGTTTTCCAAAATCATCTTGTCAATTGGGAGCTGGTCTTTTGTTCCTCTGCTGTTTGGGTGGTTTCCTTTCTGCTCAGGTGGAAAGAGCTTGTTTTCAACTAGATGCTGTTGGACTGCATCAGCTACAACACCAGTTAGCAATTTGAAAGTTGTTGGTTAGCAGGTAATTGGCCTGTAGTTGTCTGGTGCTACCCCTTTTGTTGGATCTTTCATTATCAGGTAGGTTTTGCCAGATGTTAACAAATCTTCAATTTTATCTCCTTGCAGTATGTTGTTAAACTGCTTGGCAATGAGTGGATGCAGACCAGTCAGATGTTTCAACCAAAAACCATGCAGTTCATCTTCCCCTGGTGCTGACCAATTTTTGCTCTTCCCTGCCCTTTTCTCCACCATTTCTGCTGTTATTACAAATTATTTCATTTCAGCTTCTTTTTTATTGAATCACCTCCTTGATTCAAGCTGCATTCTTGTTGTATTTCTTTGGATTGTCCCAGAACTGCACTGTTTCTTCTTTGTCAGGTGTTGACTGGTTCATTGCAGTTTCTCCATTGATGGATTGGCAGGAACATTTCTGATTCAACTGAAATTGGAGATTCTGCCTATAGTGTGCAAATCGAGCTTCATATCTGCTGATCTTTTTGGCTATGGCTGTTATCTGCTGCTTTATTATTTCCAGTGCTTCTTTGATTTTCCTTGTTTCTAGGTGATATTTCTTAATCAGGTATTATTTGGTCTTCTTGTTCTTCAGCTTCTTTTCTTTCATCTGTTCTAGCTTGCTTGCATCTGATCTTAGCATGGTGATCTTATTTTCCAACTTGATCTTCCATTTTGGAGGTGCACTGTTTGGCTTTTTTTCTTGTTTGTTGATTTTGCATCCAAGGTCTTCAGTTATAACTGCAGCCATGCTGTACATTAGTTGGTTTGTTTTTTTGCAGTGAGCTGGTGCTTATATTTGATATTACATTATTGACATCTTTTAATACTTTGCTAGCTGTTTCTTTGTAACAAGCTTCAACACAGGCAACCTTATTGTGTTGTTTTTGTTTTAGATGCTCAGTTATTTGTTTCAATTCCTTGTTTTTTTAGTTAGAGGGCTTTGTTCTTTCTGAGGAGAAGGTAGAGGAGAGGGTGCCCAGTTTGGGAATGAAAACGATTCATTAACTATGTTGGCTTCCTCTACTGCCAACTCCCCCTGGTTTGCCTCTACAATCTGAGCTACTTCTGGTAGGGCTTTGATTTCTTTGCCCTGGGATAGACCTTTGCAGTTCTTCCAATTCTATTTCTGTGAATACTTTATTTCATATTATAAATTGATGTTGATCTGATAGCCTTTGTTCTGTTATTTCTGATTCTGGATGTTGTTCTTTCCAGAACTGGTGCATTCTTTTCAGATATCCTCTTCTTGTTGGATTTGATTTGTATAGCAGATCAATATTTCTTCATTTTTAGTCTTTGTATATTTGTGACGGGTAAACAACTTTTCTTCCAGTAGTCCTGTAGCTGCTGGCCCTGGTTGCTTAGCCAACAGTCCTGACTCCTGTAACCAGATGTCCAGGAACTAGAACACCTAGCATGGTCCTTGTTGACTCAGGCAACGACTGATCCAGCATAGGTTTCAGTAAGTTACGTCTCACCATATTGTTTATGGGAGAGACTCTCTGTCTGGCTCCTCTGATGAGACCTGTCCAGTATGGTTGAACCTCTGGCATAGCTGTCATCCTCCTCGGAGGATGCAAGTCCCACAGTCACGTCAAGATAGTGCCTCACTGGGATGGAAGGATCCACAGATACCTACAGTGGAAGAATGGATCATTAAATTAATGGATTTGGCTCAAATGGCGAAGTTAACAGTGTTAATAAGAGATAATACTGTTTCTAAATTTGTCTACTCATGGCAACCCTTCTTAGATTACGTGCTTGTGTGGGAAAAAATGAGGCTTTGATTGTAGGTTTTAATGATTAGATGATTTGTGTTGATAGAAATAATGAGAATTGGATTAATTAGTGGTACGAGATTAATTTTCTTTCAATTTGTGTTTATATCTGTATTAGAGATAGTCGGAAATCACTTTCTGTTTCATTTTTCTATCCTCACTATTTTAGTTTTTGTCTTTTTTATTTTAGTTCTATCCTCTTCCTTTGGTGTATTCTCTGTTTTGTATTTTAATTGTATTTTCTATATAATATAATAAAGTTTTTATTTTAAAAAAAAGGTGCCTCACTGGGGTTTGTTGTTGTTGTTATTACTTCTGAGTAAACATAAAACTGAGCTGCATGACTGCAGTCCTATATAACACTTCACCTGGGAGGAAGCACAATTAGCAGAGCAACATTTATGTTCTAAGTCTTTTAAGGAAAAAAAATCAGTAGTATTTAAATAAGCACAAGCCACTTACCTCTTATTTATTTGAAAAGTCTGCAGAAACGTGACCTACTCCCCTAAACATTTTGTTTCGAATTGCATTTCTTATTTCTTTGATACCATGCCAACAAGGGGGAGTGGGAGTGTTGTGGAGTTAGAAGACATCTTAAATATACTTCCTTAAGATTTCTTACTGATTCCAGCACTCTGTGAATTTATGGGCACCAGGGATATAACGTTTATCTCTAAGCTCCATTGGAAGAAAGCCTGGTCACAATACATATCTCAATTCCAAAGGCCTTTTAGAGCTTTTCTTTGTCACACTTAGCTGATATGAAATGTATCCTTTGTAACCTCACCCTATTACCACCACCTTGATACCCGATATAGTTTTAGAGTTTATTGCAGGTTTTGTAGTAAATGCAGGCAAACTGCACTGAGATTTGAACCTCCAAACATCCTTATTATATAACTTAAACAGCTGTGAAATGGGCTGCAATCTCCAAAAGTTAAGTCCTAATAAATATCTTAGACTTTAAGGAGCCATGAGATTCTTTGTTGTTTACTTGATACTCTGTCGTATTAATGCTAGAGGAGATTTGGCAGGCACAAGTTGTTCTCTATATTCCGTATCTGTACAGGAGCATCATAAATTTTATCATAGATTGCAGCGTGGACCAAATTTGCTTGACGAGTGGATGGAGAAGAGGTTTTGTCATTTACCCAATTGTTCCTCCAAATGTTTTTCACATGGAAGTGGATAGCAATTATCCTTTAATAAAAGAATTAGTAAATAGATTCACAGGGAGTTCTAGCAGACAGAGTTAAACCTGTTTCTTTAGGGTGAAAGACTAGAATGAATTGGGTTCAAAGGATCAACAAAAAAAGGTTGAAATGTGACCTGCCTTTGTTTGGGATACTCCAGTCCCTTCTGTCACACATCCAGCACTCCACATTCTCTAAGCATACTCAGTTTTCCTTGAGCTGTAGCAAGTAAGTTGTCACTGTTTTAAATATATTTGGAGGGGGATATTTTTCTTTGTCCTTTGGAGTTCTGCTGAGACTGCTGATACTTGCTATGTATAGACAGTGTAATTGGACAATGAATGGAGCGGTACTTGGCAAACTGAGATTGATACTAGTGTGCGTGGTAGGTATTTATAAGCATAACTCACGAATTAAAAAAGCAAGAAACATTACAGTATCAGAAAGGAATGAGAATCATCCAGAGAAAAAATAAAAGGCATTTTTCTAATACAGTACCCAACCTAAAGAGCACCAGCAACCACCCTAGTTCAAGGTCTGGCGGAAGAGCCATGTTTCAAAAGCCATGCCTCCTTGAAAGGTGGGCAGGGTAGGGCCATGTCTCTGGAGGGCTGCTGTTCCAGAGGGCAAATGCTGTGACAGAGAAGCTGCACTTTCTGGGTCCTGCTAGATGACAGTGCTTAATCAATGGAACCCCAGGCATGCCAACTCTGTCTGAGAGTACAGGATGGGCAGAAAGCATGGGAGACAGAATGTCCTTTAGCTAACTAGGCCTTCTACCATGTAGGGCTTTATAGGTGATAACCAACACCTTGAATTGCACCTGAAAGCCTCATGGAGCAGAGATGTTACACGGGCATAACAGGAGCTGCTCATAACTCGTGCTGCCTTATTTTGGACCAACTGCAGCTTCGGAGGGGTCTTCAAGAACAGCCCCATGTAGATTGCATTGCAAAAGTCCATATGCAAGTTGACAAGTCATAAGTGTCTATAAGGAGGGCCTCCTGGTGCAAGAATGGGGCAACTGGCAGACAAGATGGGTCTGTGCAGCCACCTGTTCCTCAAGCAGGAACTGAAGCACTAGCCACAAATGGGGAAACAGTTCCATTCAGGACCAAATGTGGAAAGTCCCCCAAGCCGAGGGCCCAAGAACCCACAGTCATTCAATCTTGCTAAAATTCAGCTTGAGCCTGTTCTTCCCCGTCCAGGCCCCAACAGTCTTCTGGCACTGAGACAAGACCTTGACAGCCTGAGTGTATATGAGTGTATATATCAGTCCGTACAATTGATATTAACTTTAAGAATCTACACGAGATATTAAGAATTTTGTTCCGAGCTTGAAAGGACGAATTCTTCAGCAAGTGATTACCAGGAGCTTCAACTTCCAGTTTTCAGATTTGCAGCTGCTCTAACTCCACAGCTGCATTTTAAGGGCTTATTCAGCTTTTCTGCTGCACACTGAGTTTCTAATGAGCTGTAAATTAGCAGTTAAAATTACTGACACATCAAGATTCACTCTGAAATGACCATATATTCTGAGATAACCTTCAATGACATCACCATGAACATCTCTTTTAAAATGAGGAAAAAATGCCTAACACTCAGCCAGACCCTTAAAATGTCTGATGACTGCATACAAATGTATAAATGCAATAAACAAGGTAACTCAAAAGCCATTGATTTTCTCTATCCTCCCAACTGCGTTTACCAGAAAGTTTGATTATTCTACCTTTGGTTAATGACTAGATACGTAGTATTACAAGCGTAAGAGCTAGACTATAATATAAATGCAGAACTTAAAGCAGATGCTTTTTTTTTTTCTTTTTTTACCTTGCAAGAAAAATGTGCAATAAGTCAGCTCTGAATTCTAGACTCATAAGCTAGAAGTGGCCATTTAGACCATTAAATCCAATCTTTGTCTCAAACAAAAGAATGCATGATAATATCAAGCGAAGTCTTGTGCCTGCTCTTCAGCCGGGTTCCAGAAGCCCAAGTTAACATAAAAGGATCAGCCACAGGAAGCCTGTATCTGCCTTTTGCTTGTTCCAGTGAGAAGGGCTTACAGTTGGCTGCTTGCTTCTGGGTTTCTTCTAGTGCTAAGTCCCAGTCTCTGCATAGTTTATGGCAAAACAAGCCCACCAGACACATCTGGTATCTCATCAGGTGACATTTTCCTATTTTTGTTACCTACCTGGAACTGCAAAGGGGCAGAAGGGTTGACCAGACACTAGGCAACCCATAGGACTTAGCTGATGGGTTGATTTGGCTTGGTGAATCGTAAGAACTGTGCATGTGTGTTCTGCACAGCCCATGAAAGACTTACCATCAAGAGCCGTATGTCTACAAATAGGAGCAGGTAGCTTAGTCCCCTTCAGATCTTGCAAGTCTTTGCCATCAGCCAAGATGACTGGGGCTGATGGGAGTTTGAGGTTGAAACAACTGATGGACAGCCGATTGCTGCCTCTTGCTCTGGGATCTCCATGTTACAAATTGAGACTCAGGCTCTACCTTGAGCTACAGGAAATGTTGCAGACGAGGCCACTGTCTGCAAAGCAGCTACAACAACTGGCAAATGTCTTGATCCCGCAGCTGATCATGATTTCCTTTGACAGTGCATCTTTGGGCAAATCCCTTTCTTGCTTGGCTTTTCTCGTCGGTAGTGCAATGAAGATAATAATACCGTGCACAAACATTTCAAAAGCATGTGGATTACCAAGCCAAATGTTCCCAAAGCTCTTTGAAGATGAAAAGAGCCAGATATTCTTTACATTATTATTGTTATTATTTATTATAATAACCAAAACATGGAGGGAATATATAATTGTACTAAACATCACAGTGGGTTGCTTACGTGACAGTTCAAAGCAAAAGTGCATGTAGTAAAAAATTTTATATCGCCAGAGGAGGGGAAGAGGAAGTTGAGCCAATGAACTTACTTTTAACCCTCATTCTTACAGATTCCAACTTTGCAGGCTTCCCTAGATAGCAATATTTAAAATCTGCTGATATTTCTTCCCCACTGCATGGATATATAGAATGTGCCTGGATATGTATAGCAGAAGAGGCTGAAGTCTTGCTTCTTTTAGGAGAGGAACAGAGAAGACATAGTCAAAAATGGAGAACCAGACTGCTCATAATTAATTCAGTTCATCTTTCAGTATGACTCAACCCACAGTTCCTGAACCTCTACACCAGCCTTGGTAGTAGCTTCTAGATGCAATGAACTTTGATTCCCCTATTTCCTGGGCAGCAGACCAAACCTTCTGCATCAATTTGCATTCTTATTCTTTTTTTAAAAACCCATATATGTTGGTATGCATTTTTGTGCACACTTTTTAATATATGCATTTTTGTACATACTTTTTCTAGTAATTTCCTTTCATGTAATGCATTTCCCCCTTCCATATACACACTTTCATGCACACTTTCTCATAATAAGTATTTTTGTATCAATTGTATTTAGTTATGAACCCCATCACAGAATCTGAAGAAACGTGAACATGGGAGTATACGTATCAAATGTTTCTCCAACCATCTACCATATGCTAGGTAAGGATGGTGAGCTCCAGCTTAATGGTATCTATGATTACCTATGATAATTCTGCTGATCTTTGACACTCTAGTGTTATAAGTAAAGAACTAAAAGTAGTCTTTGATCTAGCTAGCTGACAATCTGTGTGACTGCAGCACAGATTTATGACACTCCTGTTCATTAACTACGCCTGTAACAGAAGAATTATGGTCAGGCAGTCATCTCCATGCAGTTGTTGAGATGCATTCCTGTAAATGTTATCAGATTTAAAAGGTGTAGAAAATTGCTCCTGAATCCTTAAAATCCTCAGACACAATCCTTTTTATTTATTTAATTGGATAAAGAGCCAGTTGGCAAATGTAGGCATCGCCGTGAGTGAAGTATGATACATAAACAACATTTCCCCTAAGTCAGTATAATAATTCTAACATGAACCTGCTTTGTCATCAGTTTTTTCCTTGCTTTGAGGTTAATATTGCTTATGTGGTATCTCAGCCCTACCTGGCCAGAAAATAGTTAGATATGGAGCCAAGATATGGAGCCCTTCCACTACTCTTGCCTGCCTGCTTCCTTACGCACACACCTCTTCTGGCCCACCCAGGGCAGAGTCTAATTTCCATTTGAGGAGACAGAATCCAAACTGACATTTAGGCAAATTCTACTTCTTGTGGCACCAGCCCAGAAGACATATGAAATAAACACCCATGAGAGAAATGCGACAACCGAGTAGCAAGGAAAGTTCTAGGACTTCCAAGCGTAGTGTAGCCTGACCTGAGGAACTGGGGAAGCCATGACGAAAATCTGTCAAAGAACACAGAAGAAAGGAAGATGATTCTGCATTATTTCTGTATTACTTTGGCTTATATGCCAGTCCAGCTGGTCCAAGTCTGAATGGCTTATAATTCCCCCATACGGTATTCAGATTAAAAGCATAAAAAAATAAATGTAACAAAATTCCTCATCAGGAACACCATCAATATCCTGTGTCATCCTCACACCATCTGATGCCCCTTCCTCAAGAGCAACTCCCAACCTTGTGCTCATCCCCTCTGGAAAAGCCAGGTTATAACAGCCCTCTGGGATTGGCATTGGCACAACTTGTAGAGGGAAAGGGCCACATTGATAAATTAAAAATAATCATGGGCTGCAATGGAATACCTGGTGTGTCGATCAGCTGGTGGAGTAGCTGTAGCACCAGAGCTGGCAGCAGCAATGAGGCCTGGAGGTGTTGGAGGCACTTGGCAGTGCATTTTTCGGGGGATGGTGAATTCACTGACTATTTAAAAAATGCCTGTGGGACACATAAGAGTGTTTGGCTGGCTGCATGTTGTGCAGGCCTGCTATTAGGGATGGAGCTGTCTATCTCTAGAGGTATTCCAGAAGAGAAGGGTCACTACCAAGAAGGCTCACCCTCAGGGTCCCTACTGTCAATACTTCCTCAGAATCAGGACCTATAACAAGCCCTCCAATCTGGATCTCACCAGGCAGGCAGATTCTATGTGGAATGGGTGATAAAGGTAATGACCAGCACCTTGACTTGCACCTGAAACCCTACCAGCAACTAATGTAGCTCCTGCGGTACTATAGGAGCCACTGCATTTTGGACTATACGTAGATGCTGAATTGTCTTCAAGGGCAGCCTTGGGAAGAGTAGGTTGCAGTCATGTGATGTGACAAAATGACAAGGGCATGAGTCTTGTCCATCAACAAAGCCTTCTGTCCCAGGTATGGCTGCAACTAATGCAATATTTTTAAAAGTCTTAAAACATAATTAAAAATAATAGAAAAGAGACAACCCCAAGCAAAATAAAAATACAAGCTAAGAAAGAAAAGAAGAGAAAAAAAAATCTACATTATATTTTATACTTATCAATATTTACTGGTGTACTAATGAATACACGACTATAATATGAACAATACAATTGCAAAATAATCCGTATATTGATCATACCCCACCCTGTGCCAATGGATGATGCCCTCCACCCATGGCTTCATGGAGATACTAAAAAGTAGAGGAGATAAAGTTGAGCCTTTGGGCACCCTATATTGAAGAACCTGCAGACTTTAACTCTCTCCCACCATCTGGGACTGCCTGTTTGGGAAGAGAAAGAAGCAAGTTAAATGTACTCATCCCAGGTAGAAATCAGGTTGCTGGAGATAGAAATAATCCAGACATTATCTTTACTGACTTTTTGTATGATTGGCTGAGGATTTTTCTGTGCTGGGCACCCTGGATCTAGTGTAGCACAGCAGGCTGTGAATTGAGAAGGATGTACTTCATTGACCTTGTTATGCTGAAAAGTCCTTATCCTACCAGTCTGTTGAATGGCCTTGGAAGTAACTTTTCCCTTCCTGCTCTATAATGCCACATAAAATACTCTGGGCTAATCTCATGAAGCATCACAGCAATATATACATATGGGCCAATGTCACAAGATATGAGATGCACAGCTTTGTTATCTCAGAAAAATCAGGAGTTATTATCATCCATAATTAGGTAATTTGCTTTCTCCTCCTCAGCTACCTCTTTTGAGCACCTATATTGGCAGGTATGTGAAGAAATCCCAGCAGGAGGAAAACAAATCCATTTTGTCAGATGATCCGGTTTGTTCCTGTACTGGCATCCATGTTGGAAGTCAGTTCAGGCAGGTAGTGCCAATAAAGCCAAACATACAGGATGATAAGGGCATCATAAATGAAGGTCAAGTAATAAAACTCCATACAGTACTGCAGTGTATTTGAATTAAAGCATTTGGTAGTGCATGTCTGTTTTCTTAGTACTTCTCTATTGCTTGACCGGTAATCAGCAAATGGAGGGAGGCTTATTCATTATTTAGGTGGAAGATGTACTCATGCATCTCCTCTGTTGAGGAAAAAAACCCCACTCAAATACTGGAGAATTCAGTGACTGTATCTGCAATATTTATTCTTCCTTTGCCACTGCCTTAATCAAGTCCAGGGGTAGGGAACACTGTGCTTGCAGATGCCAGCGTGCCCATCCACTGCTGCCTGCCAAATTCTCAGCAACATCTGTTTTTACAATATTTTTCTGATTAGATACTTTTTAAAGAAAGGGCTGGGGGAAGAGAGCAGGCATGCTGCAGAAAAAGGTTCCTCTAGGCCTCGTGTGGGCCCCCATGGGAATACTTAGACAGTACAAATGATGGGTGGCTTTATCTGGAAGTGTGTCCACCTACATCGAAAAAAGATAAATGTAATCTGTGGTAGTAGAGAACATCCTGAGTGGTAGATGGGTTGCCAGGAAAGCATTAGTACTTCATCTTCTGGTAAATAGGTGTTTTTTCCACTGGCAATGATCCCCAGAGCATCCATTTTACAAAAAACAAGCTCTCCTGTAGCAGCCATTTTGTGACTGTGTTCACAGCACACTCTCAACATTTCAAATATGCCTATTAGTCCCCAAGTTGTCTGTTCCTGATGTATTTTGCCTCTAACAAATTGTAGCAAACTTCAAATAGTACTTCCCAAGCTGGTTCAAGAAGCTTTGAAGGAAGGAGCAAATGCCTTTTGTCTTAGAATGGTGTACAGTATCCAATAGTGTTCTAGTTAATTTGGCACCTGAAGCAACTGTCTCATTTCCAGCAGTAAAAATTAATCATTTGTTGACTTTTAAGGGCACCCATCAGCTGTTTGAGATGCCCATTGCATTCTGTCCAATGATAGGACTGGCTCTGTAGGAGAATTGCTATCTAATACTGGACTCTGTATCACAAAGACTAATTGCAGTCCCAGATGTGAAGTTATTTAAGTCATCAATGGTTTGGAAAATAATGTCAGAGAAAACAGCATTATCTCGGTTTGTCTATTAACAGGATGCAGCCAAGAAGGCAGAAACAAAGAAAACGAACCAATCTTCTTCTAAACAATGACAACAGAATCCCACCTTGTGAGAAAGAGGAGAGATGAAAAGGGAAGCACTTAGGATTTGAGAAAGATGAACAACATAATAGAGATTAAAAAGAAAACCAACAACAGAGAAGTAAAATAATTCTCTCTTTCATGTACTGTACAGAAACACTGTAATTTTTCCTGCTTGGTAGGTTTTTCTTGCAGGAGTTTTCTGCAGGTATTTAGGTCAACCGTTTAGTATAGAAAATGACTGAATGAGTCTTGACTGTTGATGGATTAAAATGCCTCTGGAAAAAGGGGAGTTGAAATAAGTGGTGCAACTAGATTGTTTTAGGTCTAGACCTTATCATCCTATGGATAACCCCCTTCCTTGCTTTGACATAGTCATGCTTAGAAACAAGGAGCATTTTGTTACAGAAAAGAAAAGAACACATTTTCAAAGTCAAAATAATAAATGGAGCCCCTGTAATTATGTGCATGTCCAGCCATTTATAACAGATTATTAAATCCTATTTTTTAAAAAATACAACAGAGCCAAACCCCCCCCCCCCCCCAAACCTTGTGGCTAGTCATAGTGTACCTCAGCATGTCCTTCAGTGGCCTTTTACCACTGAAGTTTTCTGGATGCTTATTTGGGGTCACCCTAAAGTGACACTGGCAAAGATATGTAAAAGATAAGAATCGAGCCGGTGATAAATAGATCGCAGGGTGCACGAGTTCCACATTTCAGCTATGAAGAGTTGCACGTTACAAATTTCAAATCTAGTTTTCAATCATCCTTTTTTTTCCTGCTGGTGTAAGAACAGCAGGCATTGAAATATGAACAGGTGAGAATGTTCATATTCATGTCTAGAATACACATTGGTTCATTTCCAGAAAGGAATTTGTTATTAAGGGAATATCAAAATGCCAAATCAAATTCTCTCCCCAACTCCTACTCCCAAACAGTTCAAACTTATGACACAGCTCCCTTACTCTAGACCACATAATTATGGCAAGGGCTTTGGAGATAGCACAGGCCAAGTTTTTTTTTTTTAAAGCTAAAGTAATTCAAAAAAATTACTTTAAATTGGCAATTCTTCACTTAATTTATGCAGTTGGCAGCAAGGAAGGCAGAAAGGAATTAGATAAATAGACATATGTTTTAGTCCAAGCAAGCCTATTTCAATTTTAGCCAGATGTTTGAAGTATGTAAATGAAAAGCCAAATTTAAGAAACCCATGGATGTCCTTGGGAGAGGGATATTAGAGTAGCTTTACCCATCTCATTACCCTCCAATGTGTTGGGATTAAAACTCTTGGCCCCTTGCTGGTTGGAAAATCAGAGAGGTATACTTCTTCCCATACATCTGAAAGGTTCCAGGTTGGGGAAGGCAGTGTGAATCTGTGCAAAGAGGCACAGATTCAATTAGCCTAGTTGCAAGGCAACAAAATCATAGACTTGATCAGAGGAGATGTCAAGTTAATTTTTCTGAGAGCCCTGAAAGGTTACTTCTCTGTAGAAGCAGCCTGTGCAGCAAAAGCAACAAAAAAGGCTTACTGCATTTTATGAAAAGCTGTGTCCTCACTTGCATTTAACCGCAACATGAACATGCCCTGGCAACATCGTTTTTCCTGCCGGGTCCCCGTGTTGTTGCCTTCATCTCATCCCCAGCCCATACGTAAGACAGGGTTAAGTCATCCTTAGCTGTGCCAGGTTTACAGTCATAATTTCTGCCTCATTTCGACACTGTCCAAGGCAGCCTCAAGGTATGGAAAGTCTATGAAGCTTTGTTACCCATTTCTTGCTTGGAAGGAAGCCAGATGCCTGATGATGCCTGAGGACGCAGACAGTGGAAGCAGGACGGACACAGGCCACAAGGATAGAAATTAATGCTGGTATTGCTTTTCTGCCTCCTTAAGGATGAGTCCAGAGTGTTGTAACTCAGTAGAAAGGAAAGGCCCCAGAGTTTAGCATATTTATTAGGACAAAATCTTTTTCATCCTAGAGACCACTCTGATGCATAACATGTTCTTTTCAGCCTGACGGTACGCCCTGCTTCCACAAAGAGTCTTTCCAAAAGTAGTTCTCCTCTGGACATAAATCCAGGTTAGCACTCTTATTTCACCCAGATTTTATCCCTCAGTGTCTTGGTAATGAGTTTTGATGAACTCATGTATAATTATTCCTTTAACTACAATTACAACTGCTGCTGCTGCTGCTATTAGTATTTTATTATTATTTCAAAGTTGTATCATTCATGTATCAATAAACCCACCAATGATTTTTGGTTGTTTTGCCAAATTGAGGGCAGAAATGATAGAAAGGGATGATGTGAAATCATATAAAAGGCTGCAGAATAAACATTATAAAAAAGATCTGTGATATGGAAGTCCCCCCCCCCACACACACACCGTGCAGCCTTCCTGCTGTGATCAAAGCAAAAGGTGAGAAATTACAGTTAGAATGGGCCCAATACAGCAGTGAGAGACACCAAGCTAATAACATTACCTCTTAACTGAGGTTTAACAGGAGATCTTTTTGATCAGGTAAGGAGGGATCCTTCCCCCCGGAGATTACCATTTCAATCATCAAATACTAAACAAGCAGAAAAATCTCAACTCAGCAGCGTGCCTAACTACAGAGGGCTCCTTGGAATGCTGGCTAAGTACATTTTCTCGGAATTCCTGAAGGACATGGGTTCGAGGAACAATAGCAAGGTTTCTCTATATAAAGGGCTTAAAGGGGAGGGCTCACTGTGGCTGCCCAACAGCTGACTCTGTATGGTGCTCTCCGAAATAAACTTCATCTCTGTTTCAAGCAACTGTCTGTGCATTTTATTCCCAGCTTGGAAATGAACCTGGTAAGATTTCTTTCCAACAGATCCTGATGGCAAAGGAGTAGATGGAAGCAAACAACCTCAAGTCATGGAACATCTGCCTCTGATTAGCAAAGCATCTTTTTTTTCCTTTAATAGATAAATAGGTATCATGGTTGTGAGTAAAGGCAGTGGCAATACAGGCCATGTGGTGCAATTTTATCATGGTTATTCAGAAGTGAGTCTCATTGTATCGAAAGGGAGCAGTTCCCTAGTAAGGGAGTTCAAAATTGTTGCACCCTAAATGTCAGTAGTAGTGGATTGTATGAGAAGCTTGTTGGCTTGGAAGCAGCAGTTAGGTGCATTTCTTTTGTCAACTATTACAGTAGTTGACATTAAGAAACTGGATCCTCTTTTGGTAAACCCTTCCTCTTCGTAAAACTGAGCAGGCCTGTGTGCTGAAAAGTTCAGGGGAATTCTTCTGCCTGCAAGCCTTTCCAATGACTCCATCTCTAGCTTGATCCCTATCTTTTTGTTATGTGCAGAGGTAGCTTCCTCCCCCCCCCCCCATTCTTTTAAGAAGTTTGTCTCTCTGGGCTTAAAATGTGAAAGTAATACTCTGTTTAGAAGTGGGAGGGCTGCTTTCCAAAGTTAAGTGAAAGCCACAATAGATCAAAGCAAACAGAATGTACAAGAGAACAAGATAAGAGGGTCTAGATGTGAATGAAAAGAATGGGAAAGCAGAGAACCTCCCTAATTTGTGGATAAAGAATAGAATACAGTCATGAAAACTGAAAAAAGGTACAAGTGTTATTAGGCACAATTGTACTTGTATTTCACCTAGGCTTCAAGGAACTCCCACTGTTAGCCACACAGTCACCTTGTATGTTAGGTAGGACTGAAGGCCTCTCCACCTATCCGTGAGCTGGTCAAAAACATTGCCAGTCTCTATCCTGCTTCTTTTGCATCAGAGTCAGGTCACTGCAGTCATCTGACATCCTTCCAAGGGGCTGGTGACATAGCCTAAGAGATTTTGCATCATCATCATCATCATAATCATCATCATCATCATCATCATCATCATAATTTATATGCCACCGGCTCCTAGTGACTCTGGGCAGTTTACAATTGTTAGAACATTTTAAAACCAAAACCAAAACCAAAACCAAAACAATTAACAAAACCACAAAAACAGCACAAGACAAAAGAACGACGACGGCAAAGGAAAAACAGACGGGAACAGAAAGGAAGAAAGGGGCATCAGTCACCCTCTCCAAAGGCCTGGGCAAAGAGCCCTTCGAAACACCAGCAAGGTGGGAGCCGTTTGAATCTCACATTTTGAGGCTACCCTTGGATGATGTTGGAATCAGGTGAAAAGTACTATTTTAAGACCAATATAGCTAAGGATGACTTAAGGGTTAGGGTTAGGGTATCCCCTCATGGGGATAAGGTGAAGGCAACATTCCATGCAGCAAAAAAAGAAAATAAAAGCTCTTTTCTTCTTAATTTGTTTTTATTGAACTATGATTAACCAACATTATCAGGTAACTAAATTAACAGAAACCCAAGATGCATAGAGAAGAAAAGATATAGAAAATGTAAGTTCTCAAGGGCAGTTTGTGCCAAAGTTAAGTCTAAATAATGAAGGGTCCCGAGAGGCAGTAAGTGGACAAGGGATGCTTGTGATCTGGAGGGCTGTTTTTTTTCTTCTTTCCTTTGAAATCTAAATATCTATTGTTTGCCCTTTATTTGCATTTTGTACTGCATCTGAAAAAGAAGTGACATTTCTTCTTAATTGCTGCTTGCACAGAGTTTACAATAAGATGATGTCAGAGTGTGCAACTGGTGAAATGAGATCCCAAGTTATATTTATTCATTTTCAGAAGGGATAAAGATATTTGTTTACAATTATACCCACTTAAAATAGAATTTTGGGAAACCAGATTATATATTTGAGAGCTATTGAAGAATCCAGATTAAAAAGATCTTATTGTAAAGGTAAAAAAAAAGAAAGGCCCATTCTTTTTCTATTAGTAGAGAGAAATCTAACAGATTTATTGATCACCTAACCCTGGAATATTGTTCAAAAATTTATATGCAGCTCAATACTATCCTTATATGTCTACAGGCTGCCAAATTATTAACAAAACATACTAAGTATGCTGATATTAAAAAAAATAATTCTTTAATATTTATACTTGTCTCATTGTCTCAGATTGTCCTTCACCTTTATTTCTGTATAAAGAGAATAAAATGAAACTTGTTATGGTGATTTATATAATAGTTTTTCCTAGCAAACTGCTGAATGTAGAGTTAGCAAGGAAAACTTGCTATAAGGATAGGTGACAAGACCCAGCCAACTTTAGCTGATCTCAAAAAGATGTACACTTAACAGTTAATCTTGTCTCCTATCAGAGCTGAGTCAGGCTTAACTCTGTTGACTTCTTGAACACAACTATATAGTCTTCTTGGCAGAAACATGGAAATAGCTTAACACTGCTTGTTCTGGGATTTTTCTTTTCCAACCTACTAGTGAAGTGTACCACCCTGGCATTTCCTGATGCAACACTACTTAGCTTGGGGAGATCACTCAAAATTGGCTAGTAGGAGGAAAGCTATAAGTGGAAGCCTTCAAGGATCTGTAATGGAACCAGCCCTTTTTAACTTCTTCACACAGTCCATAATAGCATGTGGAATTTATTACCACAAAGCATGGCTTTAAAAAAGATTAAATAAATTAACTGAAAACAGGTCTATCACACGCTATTCATCTTAAGGCTTAGCATCATCTCTGGTTGGGGGCAGGGTGCCTCTAAATACCAGTTGCAGATGAACAGCTAACGAGGGTATATCTCCAGCTCCTTCTTCAAAGCTCCTTAGTAGCATCTGGTCAGCCACCATGAGAAGCAAAATGCTGGATCAAGCTGGACATTAACTGGAGCCAGCGGCACTATTCTTATGTTCTTTACGTACTGCCATCTAATTGAGCTTCTCTTTCAAAGGCAGCATTATTAATAAACATATGGCAACAGGAAAATGCCGCAGGAAAATGGAGCTTTATGGTACTCGGACCTTTTGTGTGTTCATCAACATAAGACCAAGATATGGGAAACTATCTGATGGTATTTTCTCCACCCATCCCCTCTGGGAATCTAAGAATTAAAATTTCAACACTTGGAGTGACAGGCAGATGATTTCTAAAACAAACTTGGCTTCTCCAAAATGGCCTCAGGTGACCAGAAAATGCAAAATCATGTGGTTCAAAAACAAGTTTATTAGGAAATGAAGTGGGGAAGAGAACCTTTCCTAGGAAAGATTATAAAACAAAGAAGCCAATATACATGCCAGCTTCATTTGCCCTTTGTGAACCTTAAGTTACCACGGGCCAGCATAAATGGGAAGGAACAACCCTAGCAAGACCGAGAGGCTACAGATTCAGGAAACCTTCATGTCCGGAGATTTCTTAACATTGGTAGGATTGCATTTCCACAGACAGAACTGGAATGCAACTTGGGACTCCTCCTGGACCTGCAGCTGTTGCTTGAAAAGCAAATGGTATCCGTGGCCATGAGGGCTTTTGCATAGAACCATGTGGTGTGTGCCATTTATGCCCTACCCAGGTCACTCATGCCTTAGTCACCTCATGTTGGGATTACTGCAATGTACATCGAAGATCACTCAGAAGGTACGACTGGTCTAGAATGCAGCAAGTGGTTATCGGTGTACCTCTGCTGCCATTGGCTGCCTGGTACAATTCAGGATGCTGGCTCAGGATCTGGATATCTGCACAACTGTATCTCTCCAGTCATGTTTGCCTATTCTATGAGGTCTGGTAAAGCTGGCATGTTCCAGATGCCATCAATACAATGTCATTTTTGTGGGACTTTGCAGCACTGCCTTTTCTGTAGCTGCTCCTGCCCTTTGGAATAGCATCCCTCGCAAAGCACACATAGCCCAACCTTGCTGTCATTTAGGAAAGCCCTCAAAAGGTGGCTTTTTCAGCAGGGGCTGGGGCAGGGTGATTTGTGACCCTGCACTGTCACTTGATTTTAATGGTGTTTTCCTTTCCCAACATGGTAGTTTAAAACAGGTTTTATTTTTGGTTTTGTGCTCACTTTAATCTTTTAATGTATTATGTACCACCTAGAATCACTTTGGCAACTGAGGTGACTTATAAAATGAATGATGGAATGAAGGAATGAACAAGCGAACGAACGAATGAACGTTTCTAGTATGGTTGTTTAGCATTTGCTCCAATTATTTGGTTATGAATGTTAGTGCAGGTTTTTGCTTTGGGGGATAGTAGGAAGAGATAGGAAAGGGATAATGCTAGTAGAAGTGAAAGTGAGGAGGAAGAGATGGAGGAAGAGAAGGAATTTGAAAATGAGAGTAGCAGAGAGTCTGGATAATTCGCAGTGAATAAAGCTGTAATAGAGATTGGAAAGAAAAGAAGTGGAGAGAAAGAAGAGAGAAAGAGGAAACCCACTGCACAGAGACTGACTTTGCTTTGCTACCTGCTGCAAGTCTGCCCAAAGATCTTTCTGCCAGTGGTTCACTGGAAGCAAGTAAAGTTGTTCATGCCTCCAGGAGGGTGGATGACACATAGCCACCATTGCCAGTGAAAGACGGTAGGAACAAAGATGGGAAACAAAAGCTGAGCCCTGAGCTTTTAGGAGACCTGTTTGAGCATGGACACCATACAAAGGACAGAGCCCTCCCCAGTTCCACAAATAACACTCCATGTAGGGGTCCCTTGGGACACAACCTAGAGGGCACAGCTGGTAGAAAATGCAGCAGCTAGGTTGCTGGTCAGACAGGGCAGAATCCCACCTATAATGACATACAAGTAGGCTTCCAGGCCAAAATTCAAAATGCTGCTTGTTGACTTGAATGTAGAGAGCCACAGATTTGACCTTGGAAAAACTATGCAGGGACAGTGTCAACAACATCTACACAAGCATGATTTGGGAAACAAAGAAAACATTAGGAAGGAACTTAGACTGGCCTTGCCTGGGGTATAAGCTGGAGGAGAAGGGAAAATGCAGCCAGGTTTTCAAGACTCCATTATTACAGCCTACATCAATAAAGTAGAGTCCCAGTCAAACATGTGGAATTGGTTTCCTGATCTGGCCCACCTTGAAGGGCTGTATAAATAAATAAATGCTCACCTCCAGAAAAACATTCTCTATAAATTGCCACAGCACAGTTCAGACTCTGAAATATACTGCATCTGTGCCAATAATAATAATGTATAACTAAGGCACATATACTGTATGTGTCAAATTAAAAGCCTATCACACTTAAAATTTTAATAAATTAGGGATTTATTATATTCTTAAATTATTGATTAAATGTAAATCCATACACAATGGATACACAATGAAATTCTCTATATGGCCCTTCCTGACCCGCAAGATCTGAAGGACAGGTAGACAGCTCCTCCGTGCAAGTGGGAACCTGTAAATAACGTTTTTCTCTTCAAACTTTTATCAAACTATTTATATGTCAACCATTTCTCTAACCCTCTTTTTTCCCTGGCCCTCTAATCTCATTTCACTTCACATTAAAAAAATAAAAAATAAAAAGACAATTTCAGTTAAATTCTGGAAAATAGAATAAGAATTCTTGCACTTAACTGAGTGTTCTGGTGTTCTACAGTTGTCATATCTCCAGTGGTCTGTGACCTCCCTGGCTTCTCACACTTCAATCAAATCCCAAGAAAAGATTAAAGGAAAGAGATGGTGGAAGAGATCAGAAAGCATTAGCACCCTGGGAGGAGAGAGACCTGTACTGTGATGGAGAAAGATGTGACAGAATAGATCTGCAAGAGTAGCTCTTCCTTCACAGAAACAAAATAAGCTCAAACTCCCACCCCAGAATTCTCAAATAACCTAAGAATGAGGGGGGAAAATAGGGGAAAATAACATTTAGGAAACAGGAGAGGTTGTGTCAGTGATGGAGTATTCATGGTCCCAATGAGAGCCAATTTGGTCTAGTGGTTAAGGCACCAGGCTAGAAACCAGGAGACTATGAGTTAGGCATGAAAACCAGGTGGGTGACTTTAGGCCAGTCTCTTTCTCTCAGCCCAACTCACTTCACAGGGTTGTAGTTATGGGGAAAATGGGTGGAGGAAGGAGTATTAGGTATGCTTGCTTGAGTTATGTATAAAAAATAAGAAAGGTGGAATTAAAAAATCTAAAAAAAATAAAAAATAATCTCAGATCCATACACCAACTCAACACACAGCTGGTAACTTCTGAAGGAGATTAGTGACTTTGTAGAAAAGAAGCTCTTCACATTTATGTTGATCATCCTGTGAGTAAATGAAACATTATAGACAGCCAGTGTGTGCCAGTGGTCTAGATATCGGATATGGACTCAAATGCAAGTCTACCTTCAGCCATGGAAGCTTTCATTCAGGTCATCCCTCAGGCCAGCCTATCTCAGAGAGTTGTTCATGTGGAACACTCGGAGCAAAGGTGAGATATAAATCCAATGAATAAATGACACTGATTTCATATAAAGTATTCATTTCCATCTCTCTCTATGACACATAAGCCCACTGTTAAAACCATTGTCCACTGTCAAAACCAGGAATATCCAAGAAATTTGTCAGCATGAAGCAAGCTATAGTAGACACAACATTCCATGCAGGAAGGGAATGGTTATTTTGTATTATAGGTTTAGATTATAGGTGGTGTTCAGCTTTACTTAAATATCTAGTTATTTAACAGCTGGTATGAGTCAGCCGGATAGAGGATTAAGGGGTTTTTTTGTTGTTTTTTGTAATTGTGGTTTTTAAAAATGCTTTAATCATGAGCTACAATAGGAGAACAAGTTTGGTCACATCAAACAATTTTGGATCTCCCAGATCTGCTGAATACTGCACCATTGCTTAGAGACTTGACAAGCAAAATGCCCAATACAGTTCATCGCTGAGTAAAACCTTTAAATGTTTTGTCAAAAGATGAAATGGACCTTGAAAGAACAGGCATTGATTCATAAGTGATTTGAAAAACTTGAGCTAACTTCCTACCTTCTTGTATTACTTACCGTGGCAACATGAATATTTATCTGTCAGCTGATTTTCTTATGCTGTTGGGAGGGAATTCCTAACACCTCACTTAAAATCCAAATAGAATACTCTAATTTATTATAGGGGCTTCTGAGTTAGGTACTGGAAGTCTCACTTTAGATGATGATGATGATGATGACGGTGACGGTGATGATGGTAAAGATGCTGATGATGGTTAGAATGTCCAGATTCAAACAAAACTCTACAGATACATATTGCTGAGAAAAATCAGTTCTGTTTCTTTGAGGAAGCTTATCTGATGCTACTAATAATTTCATTAAGAAACGTGAAAAAAATTCAAGAACTCTACCTACCGTCAGTGGGATTCTGCACAATAAAATTAAAGCAACGGGCAGATCTAGGAATTTATTGTCATAAATGATTATATAAAATATGAAATAATGTTTGAATGAGCAGCTGATCCACCAGGTGAAAGCATGAACAGTATGATCAGCCTATAACTTACCAGCTTGAGAAATGAATTAAATGATTGTTCAATTTATCTCCATTCAGTTTTCCATTTTAAAGCCATACTGTACTATACCACTTGGATGACTGAAGCATTTACCTGGATTTTCCTCCCAGAGTCTCACGTGGCATCAGATCTGATGTCTTTCTGGCACCAGGCAAATATTTTATGTTTAAAAAACATGCTCAGGTTTTCTAGCATTTTATCTCTCTTTTTATAGCATTATTGACAATTTATTGCTTTTTGTTAACCCCTGATAGAGATTAAGAAACACAAAATATGTACTTAGAATTTGAAACAATATTTCTACTGAATTTAACCAGCCTAAACATACACAGCATTGTAATCCATGCTGTTGATCTTAAATAACTAATCTATCTACTAGGAAAAGAATAAATAAGGAACTGTGTTAGCTAATACATCAAAGCAGGAAATACTGAAAATATTTTTTCACATCTTGCGTGGAAACTAAGCACAACTTGGTTGTAGATCCAGTAAAATTAGGAAGACTTGCATCCAAAAACTACATTTACAATGCAGTCCTAGATACATTATGTAGAAATAAATCCTATCACGTTCACTGGGTCTAACTGTTAAATAAGCAGCTATAGGATACAACCTAAAGAGTAAGGAGACCAGTTTTTAGAATTTCAGTATTGCTTCCCACATACAGTTTAGTTTAAACATGTATATTATTATATTTATTAACAAGCATGTATAAAAATGTATAAATGCTTTTGTATAAATATGCAGGATTGCATTTAAGCCATTTAAAATGGTATTATCCTGCCTCAGTGTTAAGATATTTTATAAAACATTGGATTTTTCTTACTAAAAGTAAAATTAAGTGTACTTTTAAAAGAATGTATTTTAATACATTAGTAAATAAATTACATTCACTTTTTGCAAAGTGAAAAAGTGAAAGGAAAAGAGTAAATAATTTCTAACATAATAATATAATTTGCCCACATGAGATGTTAAGCAAAGCAGTAATTTTCTTTTAATTACATTTACAAAATGCAGTTCTGATTTTCATGGTATTGCTTATTTGAATTACCTTCAACTAATTAGGATGTCTGACTCACATCTGGAAAAGAGAGTTTTATCATCACATGTGATAATTCTTTGAGTTCAGCTCACTTTTAGCTACTGTTCTTACAATATGAGGCTAAAATACATGCTCAGCTACATTCTCAGGTATAATTAGTTGGCTATCTTTTTCTTCATTAATTAAATACCTTAAAGTGTCAATATATCTGGATTTCAATCTGAAATCAACACATGAAACTTGGAACAAATTAACACAGTTTTCCCCACCCCACTCTATTATGAAAAATAATCTACAGAAACCTGATTCTTTAGAGAAGCCTCCGATTCCAGCATAATTTAAAAAAAACAGAATGAAGGGGCGAGGACATAAAATGGCAGAAATTTCAAGAAGAAATAGCCTCTGACAGAACAGCAGCAGAAAACTAGTCCTCCTGAAGAACCAAAATGCAGACTGCAAATACTGTGCAAAGAGAATCTTACTGGGTCTTACTTCTGAGTAAGGAAGTTTAGGATTAATTCAATAGCATATCAGTGAAGAAATAATTTTTTACTACTTTTCTCATATTGTGCAGTTTGGCCCTAGTGCAGTACATTTTCGTGGAGGAAGCCATCATCTTTTGGGGTGTAACTTCAGGGAGTCAAGCTCTGTCTCATCGTGCCTCCCCACCCACATGTACAGGAAACATCTGTTTGGGGTTGTCTTAAGGGATTCCAGTGGAGTTGTCCCTATTGTGGATAGTGCTGGAGCAGGAGGTTTCATTTCCAACCTTCAGAATTCAGTTAGGACTAGATAAGTCACTGCAAGTCAGCAAAATATACTAGAAAAGCACGATAAGTAGACCAACAGCCTACCTCGGTTAAGGGAGCTCTTGTGAACATGCATAAATATTTAAGTTTTACTTATATTCAATAGTTTTCTACTTTGGGAGGTTAAGGGACTCACTTGCTCTTCAAGGTAAACCTTGGACAAAATATCGCTGAATTTAATTTTAACTTCCAAGGAGAAAACCACACCCCCACCAACACTGGCAGGGCAAGCTACTGTATATAAACAGGGAGCAAACTGCACACTCACTAGCACTGATGATGTTACCTAGTCAGGCAATGAAACATCTGCAAGCAAAGGACTCTACAGAATTTAATTAAGTTACCTAAATACAGTTATATAACCCTTCCACGGGTCTTTTAATAGTGCCCCCTTCTGTTGCATTAAAAATGAGCAGGCAGTAATTGTTGGAGAGCATTGGGGGTTGCACCCAAGACTTTCAGGGACCTCAGATTGTGCTTCCCAGCCTTATGCAGTGATGTTATTGTCACTCCCCCAGTGCCAGGTGCGGAAGAATTGAGAAGGACAGATGTTTCATCTCCTCCCCTTCTCCTTCAGCACTGAAGGGCTGGCAGTAGATGCCACTAGCTGTCTCTGCTGTTGTTTCTGTTTACGATGAATAGAGTAAGAAGAAGGCCACTACTGACTCCCATCATCCTTCACCTTCTTTAAGCTAAAGATTGGCTTGGACTGCCTTTGTGAATGCCTAAACTATGTGTCACCTGACTGATTTTGTCACACAGCTGGGGAAAGGCAAATAATGACACTGCCATGCCTACATTGCTTTTTTCCAAAGCCATGCACAGCTGGTCACTCAACCAAGACCACTCAATAAGTCATATCTTGCTGGGTTCTCCTTAGCAGGTGACTTCACTTCTTTGATCAAGATTTGACTGACTGCAGCCCAGTGTTTGGGCTCCTGCCATTAGTCATGAATATAAAGCTTTAATAAAGCATTAGTCATTTAACCCAAAGGAGAAATATTTCATAATGAACTAATGAGACAGTGCTTGTCTGTGTTTATTTTGCAACTGTTCCTTTACTTGCATCTAAGAAACTAATGCAAATGATATAAAAAGCTACAACAGTTTATCTCTAAGGGTGCTGAAAGTGGGCTCCTGTGGGGTGGGATGCCATAGGGTGAAGTGTCAAATTATTGATTACATGCCAATTTTTTCCCCCACTCAGTGGTTGCAAAATATTTTGGAAAGAAGTCAGCAAATTAACTGGGAAGGAAAAGTGTAGAGACTTGCATTCATCCTTCCTTCTCTCTCTAGTTATTCATCTGCATATAATACAAAAGTATTAATACAATAAATATTCACTTTTCCAACTTTCTAATAGAGTACAGTAGGTAAATATGCAAACTTTGAGATGGGGGAGATCTGCATGAGTCAGAAGTTTGGCAATAGAAGAAACAGAGAGTTTGGCAAAGTGGTAAAGGAGTGAATGATCAGAGAGGTTGGTTTACTTGACACCTGAATAATCCTGTTGACATTTAATAAGATTTGGCTTCTGAAGCTGGAGAAAAAGTATCATCGTAGACTAGCCTAATGAAATCCCCAGGCTACAGGGTGTATACTGGGGACTGCAAAATAGGAGGGTTATCTGAAAATTGGCAGGTCAAACAATGTTAGTAGGGCAGGCTATGAGTAAAGGAGTAAGAAGGACAAGTTTAATTTAAAGTTCAGAAAGCTCTAGAACCTTTCAAGAATAAGAGTCAAGCTGGAAGGATTGCACATTGATGAACAGGCCAGCCAATTAAACTTGTCCTTCTTACTCCTTTACTCATAGCCTGCCCTACTAACACTGTTTGACCTGCCAATTATACATGACCCCTGTCCATGTATTCATCCAGCATATGAACATTATTCCTGAGTAATTTGACCCTAAATTAAACCAGTTGGAGCGGGGAGAAGGGGAGAATCCTGAAAATCAGCAGAGGCACGTTTCACATATCTTGAACTCTTTTTAATTAACTATTTTTATTTTAATAAGACCAGAAAAAGGAAAAAAACAAAAAGGAACAAACAGAAAGATACATACATTATCAAAAAAATTGCATAACAAGTGCTTAAAAATAAGTGGAAAAATACAACAGAAAAATAATAAAAAATATAAACACATATGGTAGAATTTGATACAACCCATTGCATTTTAAGGGCAGTTCTGATTATTTAAAAAAATATATAGACATCACTGTGTCTTTGGCTTGCCTTGAATCATGTATAACTAGAACTATCAAAATACAGAAGCATTGAATGCCCCGGAACTGATGCTCTATGAAATGCACCCTTGTGATTTGTATGTCATGGACCATCTGAGGTCATTTTGTTGACCAAATCCACAATATCCTATGCATTTTTTCAAGTTTTGCATGGTAAATGAAAGCCTATAGGCTTTAATTTAGCAGGGAATTATTCAGTGTTTCCCAACCTTGGCAAATTCTAGATGTGTGTAATTCTGAACTAGCTGGGGAATTCTGAGAGGTGAAGTCCCCCCTTCTGGAAATCAATTGGGAAACAATGACACCAGACAAATGCTCTCAGTGTGACAAAATCCAGACCACAGTGCTGTTGTGAAGGAAGAGTTAAAATCTGTGGGCAGGCCCATCCACTGAGCTGCCTGAGACTGGTGGGAAGAAGAAACTCTTGGATTAGCTGCTACTGTCAAAATGGCTGCTTGTTGACAGAGGCTTCAATTGTGTTGTGTCCAAAAATAGTTTAGTTATTTTTTCAGAAAAGCTGTGCCTGTTCTTACTGGGAGCTAGACAACTCCTGACTCCTCATTACAACACTCAGTGCAAAGGAAGTTTCGTTTTCTCCTCAAAAATTGAAAAGATATAAACATTAGTTTATGAAGCAGATGGAATTCTAATTCCAATGAAGGAAAGGGAAGTGCTAGTATGGAATTCCACCATACAAAGGTGGAGCACCAAAAGGATTTTTTCCCACCATGCTAGCTGTCATCCACAATGGCCCCCTTAACATTGTTTTTTTGTAGATACAGCCACAATGGAGAAACATCAGAATTCATAGCAATTAAATAAATGCACCAGAAACAAAGACTAAAACAGTTTCACTTCCTTTCTCCCTAGTACACTCTCATATACTTAATTGAATGGATAGGTGAAACAGAAACAATTACTGATCTACTCTTCTTTTTGTATAATGCTATCAGAAATTACTCCTGCCGTGCTACATTAATATAACAACACTTCAAGGAATCATACTAATTTTCATTTATTCCCCTTTTGAATATTTAGTTGGGGGAGTTACTTTAGTATCCAGACAAAAGATCATTCCTATATAAGCAAATCCAGTTATTTGTTTTACAGTGATAATTAAAGCAGTAGACATAAGAGGACAGTTGTACTCTTTTACAGGAGTACTGGGTACTGTTTTACAGGAAACAATATAACAAAATATAATTGCTTGGCTTTTTTCTGCTATGAACGTAAGATACAACATATCTATCCTTGTAGGCTTTCAGTGTTCAGACTACATCTTAGAATAATTAATTGGCTTGGCCTACTAAAACTATTAATTTCTTATAATACCCTAAAATATAAGAGATTTAAGTATTTGAATTCACATCAAAGGATATCTGTTGTAATGGCCATGCAAAAGTTCTTTGAACTTCAAATTACTGTTCCCCCTATATTGCAGGACAGTGAAAGGACAGTGAAAGGAACGAGAGGACAGTGAAAGGAACGAGAGTTGGATTTAAATCTAACTTTTTCTCTTGGTTCTGGAGAAGGACAGTCAAAAAGTAAAAAGTTACTGAGTGAGTCAATCAAGGTGAGGGGGGATTTCTTTTGAGTAATGCTCATATCTATTCAGGATGCCTCTTTGTTTTGGTGGAGAACTAGGGCCAATCAAAATTGTTGTTGTCTATTTAAAACAAAACCTTATAAAAGTAGCAATTTGTCATCCACCTTCATAGCCAAGGAGAAGTATTCTCTGTTTTCTGCAACTTTCCAAAGAAACCATTACCCTCAAGAGAAAAGTCACACATTTGTGGTACATCATATCTGTACGTGTGCGTGTGTGTCTGTGTGAATATATATTCCCCAGTAAAATCATCGTTGCTTTAGTTGCTTTCTTCTCCCAAAGGGCAAGCAACTTTCATTTGAATAAGCAGAGTTGGTAGGATAAAACAGAGGTGTTTCTCAAGGTCTTCAGTACAGAGGCACATTATAGCAGGAAGAGCCAGCCAAAGAACGGTAGGATAAGGGATTATAGATCTCTGCGGTACTGTGATCATTTCATTATAAACTCCTTTTTATTATTTTGTGACTAAGATTCAAGCCAGGTCTGCTGTCTAGACATGTTTAATAGGATCCTCAGGATTTAATTAGATTTAACCTAAGCTTCTACTTCTAAGAGAGATTTCTTAGTCCCTACACACTTTTGTCCCAATCCCCTTGAAGAGAGTATATCCGTATGCATTTCTCATTTTCCTTTCCCTTTATTTCATTTTATATTTATTCTAAATGCTAACTGCATCCTCTAAGATCTCCTTCCTCCCAGCATCCCTATTAAGATACCTCCCCTCGCTTTTCCTTAATTCTCAAACTTTCTGCACTACTGTTCTCACTACCGGTTTTGCTTAAAACCAGTGATTCTCACACAAATCTTATTCCCTGTTCTTGAAGGTCCCAGAAAGACTAATGTAATCAAAAACACAAGACTCCAAAGACAAAGGCTTTGCTGTTGTGAAGGAAGACTATATTTCATTGGAGCATCAGTTAGTAGTAGTAGTAGTAGTAGTAGTAGTAGTAGCAGTAGCAGTAATTTTAATTATTCTGTGAAGCAACCCTTGACAAAATGCCTGTTCCGTGATAACAGAGGGCTTCTGTACATCAGTTAATGAGTCCAAGGTCATTTTCCCATTAGCAACTTGTAGCATCTTCCAGAGCCATCCAACCATCATTGTGTCCTAAAGCAGAAGTGAGGACAGGCTTTATATTATTTCAGTGATGCCTAGTTAATGCCATGAGGGCACTATTACTTCCTAGTAAAGAGATTACCTAAATTAATGGTTAATGTGACCAAGATAGCTCTATTAAACACCATTCAAATTTGCTAGCTACGTTCAGTTCCAAGGTGCTCTTATTTCTGTTGGTATTCTATACCATTAACACTTATTTTTATGTTTCCTTTATTCTTTATTTTGCATTTAGAACTGGAACGTTATTCTCCCATATTGAAATCATTAGAATTTGTTGCCTTTTTGCTACATTCCAAATAAGTTACTCTTCAATACTTTAATTTCATATGCTTTATGTGTATGTCAATAAAAACTCTTCTAAGATGAAAAGATTGTGTTATGTGAGATATATGGGATAATTCACCAACATGCACTTTTGAGCAAGATTTAAAGATTCTTTAAAGGGCATGTATCAGGAAATGGCCTCCAGTTTGAGCGGTGTGCAAAAATTATCTGGAAATGCTTGTAAGTTCCAGGCCATAAGTCACAAAATGAATGTGGAGGTTTGCCATTGGGTGGTTCCTTTGACTCTTTGATGGATTAGTCACAGTTTCCATTTTATAGTCATTAGCCTAGTCCCCTTGCCAAGTAGCAGTGCGTAGGCCTAGTGTACCTTTAGGAGATTTGTAGGCTACCAATGTCTGCCAATCTCCAGAAAGTCTGGGCTGAGGAACAGGCTCAGACCTGAAGATGGCCACTCATTCATAGGATCTTTTCCACAAAAAGGATGATTCACAACAAAAATGGGAATTTGAAGTTATGCTAATCTTTGCATCTTTTGGACTGTCCCAATTCTTATTGCTCCAAACTGGGACTTGGCCCACGTGCTGATGAATACTGCATTCCAAAGGCTACAGACTCAGATGTTCTCAATTGCTAGGAGAATATCTTCTATAATTAGAGCCACATATTAACAATCATCCTGGAGCCCTCAGACTCATGTGGCATTGTCAAGTAGCATCTTATTCATTTGTTAATTACCGTCACAAAATTGGCATGATCATTGCTCTTAATTTGCCAACCAACTGTACCCATGTAAAATAGCGAGATGCAATGGATAACCATACAATGGTTTCTCGACTTACCTTCCACCTTCTTGCTTTTATGCTTTGGTGTGATATCAAATTATATACCTTGCTCCTTGGGTCAGTTATTAATTAAAATTGTGTACAGATACCAGGGAGGACAATCTAGCTGAAAGTCAACTGCTGCAGTCCTTATGCAGACTTCCTAGAAGAGAAAGGAAGAAGTGAAGGTGCTGAATGAGCTGCCTTTCTTTGTATATGTGTGTAAGAAGGAAGATCTGCACCTCATTGATACAGATTAGTAGTCGTGGAGTGAGGGGAATCTAGTTTCCCCCCACAGGCAACGACATTGATCTCTGGTGAAGCTTCTGTTAGCCACTGAAGGAGAGAGAACTCCAGTTTTCTTTGCTGTCACAGCAGCTCTTGGAAGTGATCTGGATCATAGTTGTGGCATAAGAGGAAAGGGTAGGCTTGCCTTCTGGCTATAATATAGTTTTGATCCAGATTGGGCTTTCCAGCAGCTACTTTTACAGGAAGACTCTTATTCTTGTGAAGAAAGCATAAAGTAGTTGATTAGTGACAGGACTCAAGATAAGGTGGGCTGAACATTCCAAAGTTCTCCGTCACATTTCTGACTACAGGCAAAAGCATTCCAGGTGACTCACACACTGAATATGCCCAGGCAGGAAACTGGCACAGATCCCTTGCCTAATATCATACGTTCTATATGGTGATCATTCTTAAAGAACTTTGCCCGGACTTCCAGCATGTCTGTCCTTGGATAATACAATCGCTAGGCCAATGTGTAAGCATTAAGTAAAGCAGAACTTGAATGAAAACACAACTGAATTTATTAAGATCACAGCCCTATACTTGTTATTTTGGGGTTCGCTGAGGCTTATTTCTTGACTGGCATAATGTGCTTTCTAAAGAAAACTTTAGAATGGAAATGAGAATTAGTAATGAGTTTCTGCTCAATATCATACAGAAGTAAGGATAGCTTGTCTTAATAGCGAAAGCACCTGGTCAGCTTTGTTTGGGCTCAGCAGCTAAGCAGGGTTGGGCCTAGTTAGTGCTTGGATCATAGACCTACTGGAAATACTGGAGCTAGATGTAAGCTAGATGGCAAATAGCAAAGCTTCCTGGAAGGAGGCAATGGCAAATCATTCTTGCGCTGTTGCCAAGTGGAAGAATGAAATTGAAGTAGGCAAAGGGATTTTAAGGTGACTTTGATTTGTTTCAATGGGAGAAATGTAAGCAAGTGCTCAATTTCTTCATTAACATGAACAAGAGGGAGAGGTATTTAATGTTGCCTGGATCCTAGTATTTTTTTTTTTTTTTTGGCTGCTCATGTCCAAAACAAACAACAAAACAAATAATCTTGTTAGATAGAAAAATTCTCATGTTAGACTACCAACTTGGACAATAAAGGAGATCATTTTGCCTACTTCGTACTTCTGAAACAAGTTCAGGCAGCAGTATAGTAGAGACTGGCATGAAAAGAAACAGACAGAGATGTAATATAATTGCAGGGTAATAAAACTATAAACACTGTTAATACAATAATGTTATATTTGGCTTTTCCCATATTTGGCATTGATGTTCATAAATACAGTATTGTCATTATTTGACATTTAGGGTGTTTTGTTTTTGTTTTTTGTTTTGTTTTTGCTTAAGTTCAGCGTTGATTGTTACATGTCTGAGGTTTTCCTGGGTTATGGAGCGATACCTTGGGACTTTCTGCTCATTACTATTTAAAGGAATGGGCTTTACCCACCTTGCTTTCACGTAGCTTCCCTTCATTGCAACAGGGTCTGTGAAAGAAAATCTCCCCAAAGTTTGTACCCTTTGGGTAGGATTAGCTGCCAGACAAACTGATTTGTAATAAGAACATCATGAACAGCAGATTCATAGACACCCATCCATCTAATAAATAAAGTTTATCACTAAGGCTCAGAAGAAAAGCTGTCATTTGATTTAAATTGGATATTGTTAATCAACAACTTATAGTAATAGGTCTAAAGAAGCATCTTCAAATGTCTAACATGTCCACATTCAAAAGAATTGGTGTGTATTTATTTATTTATTTATTTATTTATTTAAGAAGTTGGATTATAATAGTAAAAACTAATACAAACTAAAAGAAAGGAAAAAAAAATACCAATTAAGAATAAAAAGTGCAAGAAAACAGAAAAAGAAAGAGAAAACAAAGAAATATATACAGAAGTGACTTCCAACCTTCATGACAAGTATAGGGGAATTTGGTAACTCTTCACCCCCTATAAGGTTACAAACAGATATTACTTCATCCCATATCCCATCCCTTATCTATAAGCAAATCCATAAAACATCAACTTTTCAGTCCTGGTGCCAGCAAAAAGTCCATAAAAGGTTGCCAGAATTTTGCAAATATATATCTTATTTTAACCCTGATCAAATAAATCAACTTTATATTCCTTCCTTTTACTTCTAACAGTCTTAATCTTTAGTTCATTCAAATATTGTCATAGGATTTGATTTCTCTTCAATTCTTCTTTATTCCATTGCACAGACTTCTTCAAGGGTTTAACAAGCCTCTTTTGTAGTTCCAATAAGAAAACATTTTCCAGGCCATTCTCTTGGTTGGACATTTGCATTTCCCCTTTAATTTTTAAAACTTCAGCTGGTTTCTTTTGCATATCCAATAAAGGAGTAGATATACAATAGCCAATATCTTTTTCCAAATCATTCTCTTGGTCTGTCATTTGTAGTTCCACTTTCTGTACTTTCTCCATCTTGTCAGACAAAATTTTCTCCACATCTCTCATTGACATCTTTTGGACATAAATTATCCATAGAATCAGACATCATTACTGACACTGTTGATATTATAGCTAATAATTTCTGGCTCTATTCTTCAAAGATCTCCTTTAATATTCCCAATGCTATGTTCTGTGTCATTTTGTAAGTCCTAGTTAACTGACACAAAAAGTTGGCTTATATTTTTTTTCCTTCTACTTAGAATCTTTAGTCCCCTCTACTGTCCAGTTTCTAAAATCATAAAGTTACTTATCTCTGCTATGAACCAAAATAGCCAAAATAACTGTGGTTCCCATGAGAAGCTATTTATTTTTTATAGTTAATTCCAAAATTTTATAGATAAAATCAATTTTCTAAATTTAACTGGACCCTTAATCCATTTGTAACTTTCTTAGGTCAAAATCTTATTTAGCTTTTTGCTGTTTATTTACAATTCTTTAAGTTCTTAAGCTTGTAATTAATTTTTCTTTTGTTCAGAGTTGAAGCTAAACTCACCCAGTGACTTTTCAAACTTGTCATTCCAAAGGTCTCTAATACCCTTAAGATGGTTAATAGGCAATTTCTAAAAGTGATTGGAAAGTGAGGATTGTGAATGTAGTATTCTTTAAAAGGCTCCACTGTAGTTGCGAGCAAGATGGCTGATCCCATCATCTCCTGGCACTCAATCCTGTGGAAAACCGCTGTCTTGCAGTCTCCTCATGAGAAGCAGCCATCTAGAACACATGTGGGTGATCTCCCATCCTCTCCTTATCTGGAGAGGCTCTGAAGAACCGGTCTACTCACCTGCTCTTTGGTCCTTGCTGCAGTTGTTGGGTACACTTTTGCGGACACATCTTCATTTTGCCATGTCTCCCACTGAAGCCAAAAAAGAATTGGTCTTGACTACTATACTCATATGACAGGGGGCTCACAACCAATCTCAGATGCATCAAAGCATTTTAAAGATCTAATCTAATCTAATCAAGTCTAATCTAATCCTGGCAAGAACCATAAAAATAGAGGTGTAACTATTAGTGGTAGGCTAAGAAATCACTGTTTATGATGACCACTGAACAAACTTGGTCAATCAACCATTGGTTTTGTTCCCATACCATGATTAACCTAACCTGCCAACCCAGTCTAATCTTATCAATAATTCTAGCACCACACAATCACACCAAATGGGTCAAAAGCTACTATTTGGGGAACTCCAAATCTCTGTCTACTTTCTCCTAGTATCGGAGGAGAATACTAGCAAGGCTTCATGTAATCACCAGCCCATATCCCTACTGAGTAGGAAGGCAGCAGTGGGGATGATTGTCATTACAGACAGTGTTTAGAAGAAGTAAACTTTTTCACTTGCTCTTCTCTTCCAGCCATTTTCCTTGGAGGAGCAGAAGAGGTGAAACAATTGACTAGGTTCAGGTGTTCCTGCAATACTCCTGAGTTAATGCAATTCGTTCAACCTGTGCACGACTGGGTCTTTTTTCAGCTAAATGTCATTTCTTGGGTATTAGTTGACTACCGTAGATCATTTGACTCCTTTCTAGTGTTCCCACACTACATTAACTCCCTCATTGACCTAGTTCAGTGGGAGCCACAGTGATAAAATTAAGGTTGTCAAGCTATACCTGTGGCTGATGGGCTGCCTTATGTCCAGAGGGTTAGGGTTAGGGTTTATGGAACCCTGAACCAGATGGTAGCAATGAACTCTTTCTGCTTGTTTCATGACAGAATGAACCCATAGGTTACTTCCAAAAAGGTGTGGCTATTAGAATTTCCCAAATATCACTCTTGTAATGGAAGGCATGTGCGAGGAGTTTACTGGAATGGAAGATCAAGGCTATCAGGAGGGAGGGAGTGTATTCCAGGAAAGGGCACAGAGCAAGCGCTTTCTCAGCCTGCAGCAAGACTGTGAGAAGAAGAAGAAGAAGAAGAAGAAGAAGAAGAAGAAGAAGAAGAAGAAGAAGAAGAAGAAGAAGAAGAAGAAGAAGAAGAAGAAGAAGAAGAAGAAGAAGAAGATGAGACTAGCCCCTCCCTAGAGTCTCACGGGGTATATCCACTAGTTGCTTTAGCATAGATTTAATCTGGCGAGATTCTGTCTTTAGGATGTAAGCTAATAAAGGAACTGGACTGGACTGCCTCATCGTTGTTCTTGGGCTGGGCCTGACACTCTTCTATGGTTAATTATTAATAGAACTACAACTTATTTCCCAAATGACCGTGAGTATTGCAGCTGAACTATGTACCAGAGCTAGATGTCTGTGGTACATAGGATCAGGAGTCTGAATGGAGATTCAGTCCTATGACAGCAGCTTGATGAATAAAAGATTAAGATTGTTAGAAGCAAAAGAAAGGAATATAAAGTTGGCTTATCTGATCAGAGCTAAAATAAATACTTTGATAAAATTCTGGAAACCCTTTATGGACTTTTTGCTGACATTTGGACAGAAATGACAACAATTTTGGGATTTGTAAATGGATGGGGGAGGGTCATGGGAAGAAGTGAACCATGTAATTTCATAGACAGTGGGGACTTATTAATTTGTCTGTACTTGTTGCAATGAAGATTGAGAGTTGCTTTAAATATTCTTTTTTTCTATCTCTCTTCTCTTCTCTTCTTTTCTCTTCTTTTTCTTTTTTCCTTTTCCTTTTCTTTTTACACTTTGTATTTTTTTTGTTCTTTTTCTTTTTCTGATTTCAGTTTGTATTATCTTTTTGTATTGTAAAACTTTAGTAAAAAGTTTTTTTTTTTTTTTAAAAAAAGGAGTCTGGTAGCACATTTTGTTAAAAGGCATAAGCTTTTAGGAATTAAATTTTAAAGGTCTCCTCTTACAATGGGATGCATAGGGTATTTCAAGCCTAACATATGCATTGCTATAATCAAAGCACTGGGATGACTTTTTGACCCCATTTTTTGGTTTTTATCAGTATTTTATTTATAATGGAAACATTTAATGCTCGGTTTTTTTAGCACAATAATATAGTGCTCACCTATATTATTGAAAAATCTCTGTCCGTTAAAAAGAGGGTACTGTATGTCTATAACAGCATTGTTCTATAATTCTTGTGTTATAATGTTCCAACACAGTAATACAGTATTGTTAATGTTTTAAAAGATGGTTTAAAAGCCCAGTTGTTGCCAATCATTGATAGCGAGTAGAATTCTTTTGTTTTAATTACGGCATTAATTTTGTAATTAGCTATCTTCCATTTTTTAAAAAATTCTTCTTGGGCATATGAATAATAAATAAAAGAACAGGAAACCTAAAACTGGCTGCTAAAACAGTGCACACTACCACATTCATGGAATATATATTGGAGTTGTAATTGGTTCACTTTTTCAGTACAATACTCCCCACTTCAAATTAAGATAAAAAATTTAAAGGTTTTTTAAAGATAAAAAGAAGAATGCTGTTAAAAACATGATAAACTATGATTATGGAACTAGAACTCTGTCATACTTGTGAAAAAAAATTGGGGGTCTGAGAAATTATGGAAGAAAATACAGGATGGATTTTACTGAATTATGGTGTTGGACTGGTGCCCTGTATAAAGTGAATACACAAGCATTGTGATTCTTTTACTTTATCTTAAAAAACTACCTTTCAGACAAGGATTTCCCAGGATCACTTGATATTCTAAAATTATGATTACAAGTTTAAAGTAAAGTAAAAACAGCAGCTAGAATACCTAACATAAGCAGGAAGAAAATTTGTTTTAAAATTCCATTAGAGCATAAATGTTAAGATATCAGTATTCCACTAAACTTTTAGAGTGCTTCCAGAAAAGGTTTTTATGATGCAGTTATGCATTTCTTGAATTTTACAGCAGATCCAGATGTCATTATCTTTCTATATTTCCCACTGTTTTTGTCTCTTTATCTTATCACAAATAAAAAATAAATTAAGAAGGAAAAGACCCATCCATCTGGAACTATACATAGTTGGTATATTTCACAGTCTACAGTCTACATCCTGCTGAAGTCAGTGATAAAATAACTAGTACTTTGAATTAGGGTAGTAGTACTTATATTGTACTAAAATTAGATACATGTGTTGAATGGATTTGTTCGTTTTATGAGCAAACTGTTCTTTCTACAGTGGTACACAAGACAGTTTTACTTCTATATCTGAACTTACCCCTTGGAAAGGTTTATTTCAAAACAAATATTTTTGCACAGGCTGTATTTTTGCATATAAATAGATTTATATAATTGGATCACATCATATTCTCAAACATCAAAACTAAACACACATGATCAAAGTTGTCACCTAAATTTCCAGAATTACTGAAAAAGAATTGTAAGTGATAAGTTTGCTACAGTTTTCAGCATAAAGTCAATGTTAATCAAAAACTTGCCCACGCAAATATTGGAACTATGAATATGAAACAGTATTTCATGCTATGGAGGTGACCTAACGAGATCTATGGAGAGGGCAAAGCATTGCTTGTAATGGTACCAGTACAATTTAGTAGATGGAATGCTGGGTTTGGAACTCAGAAAGTAGGATTTAAACATGTTTTCTTTATATTAAGCCTGCGTCTTGCATTCTGAAAGAGGGCTTTTGGGGAACAGTAACTGTTGGTTAGGAATAGAAGCAAATATTCTTATGTTGACTATGAGACAAATTCTCAGAAAAGGCCCAGGAGCTTTACAGAGTACAATTTTCATTTTTGTTATCTGACTCTTCCAACTTTTACTAGTATTCATGATTTAAAGAACACATTTGAAATCGTTAAGGCTGGCCAATAGTTTTCTATTCCTATTAGAGAAAAATGAATGAAGCTGAGTGATAGTAACTTGCCTACAGCTCATTTCAGGAATCAGTGACTAAGATGAGATCTAAGCAATAGGTTGCACAAGTCACAGTTCAAAATACTAGTTATTACAACACACTTCTTTGCAACTTTGAGAACTTTAGTAATACGTTCGGTCCCTTTTTGCCCAGCTTCCTTCTCTACTTCTCAAAAAGCCATCTATGAAAAGTTTCAGTGGTTTTACATTCATCCCCTACAAGCAATAGACAAACATCCTTAGTATCAGAGGTGAAAATAATTATGAGGCATCTTAGGTTTATCTGCTGCTTAACATGTTACAGTACTTCATCGCTTCTGAATGCTTAAGGCCAATTTCAGTTTGAGGAGTGTGAGGAAAGTTTTGTTGGGGGTCTCTCCCTTCTTCATGAATTCTGCTTGATTTACCTGGTTACTGCAGTGTTTATAGCAGTCTTGGGGTTTGGCTCTAGCTACACTTCACATTTCCCAGAATACATAAGGGTTAAACTAGGAGAGGAAATGAAAAGAACAGTGAATTTCAGCCACCAGGAACTACTCAGAGTTCAGGTGAAAAAAAGAAATTAAATATGGAAACAAGACTAAGCCTACCACATCTGGACTGCAAAAATCCAGATAACTAGTAGATGACACAAAAAGAGTTTTCTTTGCTTATATTTATTGGTTGTCTGGATTTTTGCAGCCCAGATTTTGAGGCCCCTTGGCAAGGCCAGTACCACTGAAGACGTGGGATACTAACGAATCAATTCATTGAAGCATCCTCATCTTTTTTGCACCAAAGGCTCAAAAAGAAGGTGGTGGCTTTAATGCAGTGTTTCTCAACCTTGGCCATTTTCAGATGTGTGGACTTCAACTCCCAGAATTCCCCACCCAGCATGCTAGCTAGGAAATTCTGGGAGTTGAAGTCCACACATCTGAAAATGGCCAAAGTTGAGAAACACTGCTTTAATGAGTAGCAAAGAGGTGCTCCATTCACACAAGTTCCAAAGCACTTCTCCAGAATCATTTCTGAAATGATTAAAAAATATACACACACATACATACATACACAATCATATATATTTGTGTGTGGTATGTACATGCATATATATAAAATTTTCAATTGCTTTTGAAGTGTTCATCATCCTTTCCATACAGTTACTTATCAAGCACAGTTAGTTTCAATCTTACAAATTTAGAAGGTAGCAATGGGACTATTTTCAAAGAAAGCTGATTTACTCATTTAATTGAGTGGTTCTATCATAGTAGTTCAATGATAAAAAATATACAAAATAAAAATAAGGTTAAATTCCTTTGTAAAGATGAAGGCATTGCTATCATAAACTATGCTTCCTGTTATTTAAATATATTTTTCAACTATGGTGGAAGAGTGGTCCAAACAATAACAACATGAATATTATGTCACTTATAAAGGATGACATCTTCCAAGAAGGTCACAATATCACCAACTAACAAGAGCAAAAGCCTGCAATTAACTTACGTATTGCTGTATACAAAAATTGCACATGGAAAATGTGTTTCAAGTTGAAAGAGGAAAAACTTTCCCATCCCATGTTCAGTTTCATTTCAATCCACCTAGCTTAAAAAGACAAAAGGCAGAAAAGTAATTACACAAATAAAATGTTGCAATGAGTTATGCTTTTTAAAAATAAGGTGCCAATTAGAAGCATTTTAATTACAAGTTCTACGAGTCTGTACTGAGAGACTTAAAATGATAAAAATCCTTCATTGCTTGAGAGATGAAAACTGGCAACTTTTATATGCTTTCAACAGTCTTGTTTTATACCACGAGTCACAGCTTAATCCCCTATTATTAAGTGCGGCAGAAACAGATCTTTTTTGCTTGCTGGATGCTAGATACATACCCTTTAAAACTATCCTAATTAAGTGCTGCTTAATATCTTAACAGTTTAAGATCAACCCTAGAAAACTGAAAACTGCGTAGCAACAAGCCATGTGCATTACAATACAATCCTATATATATATATATATATACACATACATACATACATACATACATACATATATATATATATACACACACACACACACACACACATATATATACACACACACACACACATACATACATACATACACACACGTATAGGGGAAGACACGTACCACCCATAGGGGTGAGAGGGGAATTTATATTTACTCAGAAGTAAAATCCTATGTATTAGTTGGACTTACTGCCAAATCAGTTTGCATAGGATTAGCAACTCTAACCCAGTGCATTTACTTAAGATACATATGGGGTCTCTAATCAAGAAGCATCTAACCTTCCTTCAAAGAAAGCGTATGGCTCAGTTGGGCTGTACTCATTCAACTCTGAGCATCTCTGCCAGTTACATTTTTTTAATGATAACTTTATTAATTTTTTTTAAAAGGGAACAGTAAAAACTAACAAAAACTAATGCTGAGAGAAAGATTAAGAAGAAAAAGAAAATTGGAAAAAAATAGTAAAGATCAAAAATGCAGAAAAGAAAAGGAAAAGAGAGAAACAGCAAAAGAAAAAAAATTGATTTCCGACCCTCCTTGCAACAGATATAAGTAACAATATACATGAAACTCTTATTCTAAATTTAAAACATAACTTCCATGATTTCTATTAACCCATATTATTTCTAAGCATCAAATCCATACAATATAATTTCATTTTTTTCTGTTTCCCGCAAAAAGTCCAAGCACCTCTGCGAATTACACACAGACAGTGCTGAGCCAGAAGGACCAATTTCAGACATATTCCTGTTTTTCTATAGATTTAGCTTCTCAAAATGTTAGTAAGGAAGCTATCTGTACCTGAAGATTGGCATTTCGCACTATGGTGCCTTAGTCCAGCTGCTCCTTCTGCCTTGACCAGCAAGAACATTTTTACACCCCTGCAATGTTTATTTGAGTGGAATTAAAGAAGAAAGGGTGTTGGTGTTAAGATAAATGAGCACATGACTTATGCTAAAATGAGATTTCCTCCTGAAATTGGTTTAAGGTTATTTTGGTTATAACGGCACAAGCCATGTTTCTTCAGTCACACATTGGTCAATCCATATAGAATCATAAGATTGCGGGAGTCTGATTTTAGCTTTAAAAGGGGGTATGACATTTAGGGTAACTTAACTGTTCTCTTCCCACAATCCTATCTTCATCACTTTCCTTCTAGAAAGTTTCTTCTCAAAAAGTATGGTGGTGGGGAGAGATGAAGAACCCATGGGATGATAGAGAAAGGAGGGTGCATTTTCTTCATCAGTGAGGACTACCAGATCTGGGCTATAAAAATCTGGACAATCATTTGATGGCAGCAAAGAGTTCAATCTTTCTGAATCTGGTAGCCCTATGCGCATCTCCTTGATCTTAAACCAGGTTCCCACCTTAGTTTTATACATGGAAAATGGCATGAACAAACAAACGTGGCTACAGTTGCCATGCACAGCATCACTGAACGTTCTTCAGTTTTGATATAGCAATCCTATGGAGTCTCTCCTGGAAGTAAGTTACAATGAACACATGCGGCCTTAATTGCAGTTAAATAGGCACAGGGTTAGGCAGCAAGTTAGTTATATGACAAGCATTCCATTGGTTTCAATGGGACATAACGTCCATAACTGATTGGGTGACATTGTTATGTTTTGGAGAGATCTCTGCTCATTTTGACTTAAATAGGTACATTTCTCTTACCTGTGCATTCTTACAGCAGAATGATATCCCTTTAAATCCAGAGACAGAGAGATCTCAAGATGTTCCAGTTTGTAATTTAGCATCAGCAGATAGGATAGATCAGTGTTATCCAAACTTGGCCACTTTAAGATGAGTGGACTTCAACTCCCAGAATTCCCTTCCCTCATGAAGTTGAGTTGAAGTCCACTCGTCTTAAAGTGGCCAAGTTTGGACAACACTGGGATAGATGGTCAGGGTTTATAGGAGGAGGAGTCCAACATATCTAAAGCATACCAGGCTCCTTGCCCTGAATTTAACAACTATTTTATTAAGAATATGCTTAAAATGTAACTTTTTATCTTGTTATTAAGAAAATATATTGCAGAAGAACAATTTCAGTTTAGCAGATTTTTATTATTCAGTCCCCCAGGATCAATTCCTTACTGCTAAATGTAGTTAGATTAGCTCTCAGTAAAGTGGTTCACACTGTAACTCTAGCAAAAATGTTGAGATTACCTATGATAGGCACATGCACAGCAATTAAAGTGGTTTTTCAATTAAGTGTGTGAGATTCCCAACAATGGGAGAGGTTAACAGTAAAAAGAAAATGGACATTTACCGTCAGTGAACGTGAAACAGCAGATAAACTATGAGAACCGCAATAAATCTTTAACTTGTCTTGAGAATTCTGTTCAGAAAGTTAGTTGTAACAGCCGTATAATCAGTTCTTATTTTGGGGTGGATGGGTGAGTGGGAAGTCAAACCCAGTCCAACAATTTAGTTTCACATCTGATTTGTAAAAATAATTTGAAGCCTGAAATGAAATGCACCTAGATTCTGTTCTCCATGCTACAATACTGTATTCTAAAAGAAACCCTGTTTCTAGCATTAGAAGCAAACCCTGTTGCTAGCATTAATACTAGCATTAATTTTAAAGCCTTTTTCTTTAAAATCTTCAGGGAATTTTAAGGTATCTGTATTGCAGAATTATAATCTATATACTTACAAACTAACAATTATTAAACAGCACAATGAAGCAGTACAGATGTCATAAAGAGGAACTTCACAGCAAGTAAATGGAAAAGAATGAAATTCAGTTGTATTAATTTCAGGATGAATCAGGAAATCAGTCAGAAAATAAGGTAATTGCAATATATATTTTTAGTTTTCTCTAGCAGAAAAAATGCAGTAAAATAACTGATATTTGGATGGTTGTATATGATCTCAGTTTCATATACAGTGAAGCAAATGAAGATGCATTTTACTGATGGTTAAGCAGAAATGAAATAAAAAATAAAACAAAATAACTTTAAATTAAAATGTTACTGTGCTTCTTTTTCTTTGTTTATTATTATGACATTAATTTTGGTGTTACACTGTATTGCTATTGTATGTGTGCAGACTTAATTTATTGATCAGTCTAATAATTAGTCATTATTTCACTAATCTATTGATTAGTGAAATAATGGAATCACATATGGTATAAAGAGTCATTTCCTTTGCAAGCTTTTACATTTTGATTATTTTTAGCCTACATTTTTATTTTACCTTTCTGTATTTTAATAATTAACTACCTCAAGTTCTTATCTGTGTAGAAAAGTGGGATATAAACCAGATAAATACAGATGAATATATAAATAATATTTCCTCATCTTTAACCCATACTGACATTTCTAATATTTCATTAATCTACAAAAAATTAATAAATTATTGTTTTTATTTCCAGCATACAACTAGCCTTATGTTGAGAAGCATAGATCTGAAATCTAAAGTCTAACAAAGGAATTGGTTTGCAGGCTAAAATCGATGGACTTGTCACCAGAATGTTTATCTTGTTTCTACTGAGTCACTAATCCAACTCCTTTTTCTCAGAGAGACTCCGTGGGATACACAACAAGTATAGAATCCAAGGAATCATTCGTCAAAGATGGCTTGTCAATGGCCTGAAGAAGTCCAAAGTTCACCAACTGCACTAATGTAATGACTTGACACTGAAGAAAAATACCAGGCACAGAGACACAGAAAGCAAATATGGTTGGCAATCATTGAATACTTTATCAATATTTTGCATTCTTCATAAATAATGGATCAGGAAAGGCTTCTATTTAAGACTTTGTTGTTGTTCAGTCGTTAAGTCGTGTCCGACTCTTCGTGACCCCATGAACCATATCGCGCCAGGCCTTCCTGTCCTTCACTGCCTCCCTGAGTTTGCTCAGTTTCATGCTCATATTTAAGACTACATATTACAATTTGAAGATTTAAAAAAATAGATTGATCTTCATTTACAGAATTTATTTTTCTTGCCAAAAATGGAAGAAGGAAGGAAGGAAGGAAGGAAGGAAGGAAGGAAGGAAGGAAGGAAGGAAGGAAGGAAGGAAGGAAGGAAGGAAGGAAGGAAGGAAGGAAGGAAGGAAGCCGTGTGGTATAGTGGTTGAAGTGTTGGACAAGGAGTGGGGAAAACCAGGTTCTAATCCATCTTCAGCCATGGAAGCCTACTTGGTAATTTTGGGCTAGTAACTTACTGTCAGTCCAATCTACTTCATAGGTTTGCAGTTTTGGGCACAAAAAGGAGAAGGGGGCACTATAAAAGACAGGACAGAAAACTAATAAATTAACAATAGCTCTTAAGATTTATTACTGTACAGTATAAACTTTTGTAGAATATACCCCACTTTCTTATATGCCTCTGGTGGAGTAGCAGCTGCCTTGTGACATTTTATGCACTGATCATCTGTTAGCTTTCAGGGGTCACAAGAATTTTGTTTTGCTGTAACAGGCTAACATGACAATCCTCCATATCCTAAAAATTTAAAACTGTTAGACTTGTATCTAAACAATGCATAAAGTAAAGTTGGGGACAGTTTTTCAGCCAGGTGCGTCCCTTTGAGAAATCTTTTTTTTTTCCCCCCTGCATTAGACAAAGTAAATAAAGTTGTGATCCTATGATATCACCAAGGGAAGAGGGTGGGGATTTTTGGTTGTTTTCTTGGTGTGTGTGTGTGTATGTGTGTGTTTAATATGTACATTAACTTTAATTAATGTCCTACCCCAGATAGCCATGTGGCTTTTGGAGGCTGGAGAAGACACTGCTTATGGGCTGCAGTCCACCTTGGCTGTTGAGTTCTTAAGAAGGATGGTTTGTAATGTGCGAAAGCCCCTATTGGAGGCAAAAGTAATCCATGATTTGAGGATATTACTGCTTTATTTCCCTCATCCAGTCCAGAATTAAACCTCCTTATTATGCAATAACATGTTAGACTTTCAATAAATTTCAGGAACACAGTTCCTCCACTGCCATTCACTTTGGTGAAACAAAGATCTTTCACCTCAGATCCACAGCTTTCCTCTTCAAATATGTTACCTCTCTGATTGGTCTTTGCCTATTTTTTGTATGAAAATACTGTGCTTTTTTAAATAGGGCCTTAACAGCCTATGCAGTCGTGGCTGATCTTTAGCTTCCATTATCCCATTCTTCTCTTCATGACAGCTGGGATAGTTTTCATTCAACAACAGCTGGAGGTCACACATCCCTTACCCTGATTTTTTTTTAATATAATTTTATTGAAAGTTTTAAAAACAACAGTAAAAATTAATAAAACTAAAATAGAGTAAGAAGTATAAAAGTAAAAAGAAGAAATAAAAGAGAAACTTAAAGTGTAAAAAAGAAAGAAAAGAAAAGTAAAAAGGTAGAAGGAAAATAGAAAAGAAAGAAAAAAGATATAAAGAAGTGGTTTCTGATCTTATTTATAGCAATTATAAGTACAATTATAAATTTACTTTTCTCAAAAATTACAACATGTTTCTCTTTTTTATACAGTATAATCTATCCTGTCTAATCATCAAAACATAAATCATACGTTCATTTTTTTCTGTTTTATGCAAAAAGTCCATAAGGGGTTTCCAGTCAGCAATAAACATATATTATCTTTTCTCTAATCAAAGAAGTCAATTTGGCCATCTCAGCGAGTCCCATCATCTTTACCAACCATTCCTCCATTGTAGGTACTGCCTAATCTTTCCATCTTTGTGCATTCAATACTCTCGCTGCAGTTATAATATACAAAACTAAAATTCCATGATTTTTTTCCAACTGTTTGTCTATCAGTCCCAAAAGAAAGACCTCTCGTCTCAACTGTATATTAATCTTTAAATCCACTGAATCGGTGCATGTATTTGAATCCAAAATTTTCTAGCTTTTTTACATGTCCACCAAGCATGATAAAATGTCCCTTCGTTCTCATTTCCAACAAGTATTTGAAGTGCCTTTATACATTTTAAACAATTTCTCTGCTGACATATACCAATGGTACATCATTATGTAAAAAATCTCTTTAAGTTTATAATGTAAATTTCAATTTTTTCAACCACATATTTTCCCATTGTTCCATCTCTATATTATAACCAACATTTTTATCCCACTTTATCATACATTCTTTCACTTGTTCTTCCTCTGTTTCAAATTTCAATAGATATACATTTACCAATTACAAGTTCATCATTTGTACATAATTCCATTTCAAACTCAGTCTTACAATGTTCAAAACCATAAATGCTTTTGTTTACTTTAAATCTTTCTAACAACTGTAAATAAGAGTACTATTAGCAACTATGTCCCTCTGCCATCAGTTCTTCTCTTGATTTTATTTTACATTCCCCTTGACAAAATTTGAGTATCTCATGATAAGTTAGCCCATTTGTATTTGCCTATTATTTCTCATCTATAAAATGCTTCTTGTGCTGAGAGCCACAAAGATGTTTTAAGGCACAACCTGGATTCATATCTATTCCATATTCTCAATATGGCATGTCTAACATAACAATTTTTAAAATCCACATTAACCTTGACTTTATTGTACCACAAATACTCATGCCACCCAAATCTCAGGTCATGTTCTTCTAATTCCAAAAGCCTTCTATTTCTCAGCAGCACCCACTCTTTCATCCAAACCAAACAGCAAGCTGCATGATACAATTTCAAATCAGGTAAACCCAGTCCTCCTCTTTCCTTTGCATCCTGTAACACCTTATATTTAAATCATGGTTTTTTCCCCTGCCACACAAATTTAGATATATCCTTTTGCCACTGTTTAAATGGTGCATCAGTTGTCAAAAGAGCTATTGTCTGGAACAAAAACAGCATTCTAGGCAGGACATTCATTTTTATCACAGAAATTCTGCCCAGCAATGACAATTGTAGTTTCTCCCATCTTAATATATCTTTTTTAACTTCATTCCATGTCTTAACATGGTTATTTTGAAATAACATACAAATCATATTTGTTATATGATACCCAGATATTTTATTTTCTTCTCAATCTTAAAACCCGTTTTATTCATCTGTTCTGCTTGATCTTCTATTTTCATGCTTTTTGTTAACATCATCTTCTGTTCGTTGATCTTAAAACTTGTTAATGCACCAAATTCTTTTAATTTTCCCATTAATTTTCCATTCCCTTTAAAGGATCTTCCAAAACCAACACCAAGTTATCTGCAAAAGCTCTTAACTTATAAGTTTCTTTTTTAATCTTTACTCCCACAGTTCTCTCATCTTGTCTTCTATCTATTCAATATTTCAAGAACCAAAATAAGCAAGAGAGGAGACAGTGGACATCCCTGTCGTGCTCCTTTTTGTATCTCACAAGGCTTTGTTAAATCTCCATTAACAATTATTTGTGCTTTCTGTGAAGTATAAATCAATCTGACCCATTTCATAAAGTTCTCTTCAAAATTCATATCTTCCAACATTTTTAACAGGAAAGCCCAATTCAAATTGTCAAAGGCCTTTTCCACATCTATGAAAATCAATGCGGCTTGTTTTTCATTATGTTGCTCCAAATATTCCAAAATGTCCAACACATTTCAAAGAGAGCCCTTTAACTGTCTTTTAGGTAAAAATCCACACTGATCCTCATGAATAAATTCTTGCAAAATTATTTTCAGTCTATCAGCCAGAATTGTTGTAAACAACTTGTAGTCATCATTCAATTGTTAGAGTCAAATCTAGTCCCTCTTTAGGTATTAGTGCTATATTGGCCTCTGACCAACTTTCTGGCATCTTTCCTCCCTGTAAGATAGAATTTATTGTATTTTGTAAAGGTTGTAAAAGTTCATCCTCAAAACATTTATAATAAGAACCTGATAATGTATCTGGGTCAGGCACCTTTCCTGGTTTAATCTTTTTTATAGTTTCAGAAACTTCCCGTATTGTTATAGGTCTATTCATAATCTGTTTCTGTTCCTTTGTAATCCTTGATAGATTTTGTTTCTTTAGGTATTCATCTATTTTCTCCAGAGAGATGTCACTTGCTTTGTACAAATTAGAACAATACTGATGAAATGCTTTTTGCATGGCCATGCTGTTCATTAATACAGTAGCTCCCTCCTGTAGTTTCAATATCATTTTCTATTCTTTTTCTTTTCATAATTTATATGCCAACCATTTCCCTGGTTTGTTTGCAAACTCAAAATGGTTTTGCTTTACATAGTTCATTTTTATTTCCATTTCTCTTACTGTTAAGATAGACAACTATCATTGTAAAAGCTTAATTTGTTGAGAAATACTTCTCTGGAAATTTATTTAATTCTTATTTTTTCATTATCTCATTCAAAATAGCTTGTGTTTTGTCTTGCCTCTTCTTTTTGAGTTCACTATTACGTTGTATGAAATAACCTCTGATAAAAGCTTTACTTGCATCCCAAGCCATTCTTAAATCAATACCTTTGTTTAAATTATTTTCAAAAAATTCTTTTAATTCATTTTTAACATCCTCCACTAGTGCTTCTTTCTGTAACAAGATTTCATTTAATCTCCATCTAAAAGAACTGGATTTCCTTTTAAAAACCAAAGTCACAGGATTATGATCTGAAAAAGTCTTTGGTAATATACTCTAGAAACTTTAGTACAGGTAGTCCTTGCTTAATGGCCATTTGTTTAACTATGGTCTGAAGTTACAACCATCTCAGAAAAGTGCTTTATGACCTGTACTCACACTTATGATCATCGCAAACCATCACACCACCCCTGCAGTCACGTGATTGCAATTTGGTACTTGGCAACTGGCTCATATCTATGACCAGTTGCAGCATCTTGCAGTCACATGATCACAATTCGCAATCTTTTTTGTTGGCAAAAAAGATCTATTGGGGAAACTGGATTTGTTTAATGACCACATTATTTGCTTTACGACTGTTGTAAAAATGCTTGTAAAATTGGAACCGGTCACATGGCGACTCACTTAATGACTGCACTGCATAATGACCAATTTATTGGTACTTATTGTGGTTGTTAAACAAGGATTACCTGTAGCTTAATTCTTAAAATCCATATCATACCTATTCTTGAAAATTATGTCTTTTAGAAAAATAGGTGTACTCTCTTGAATTGCCATTTATCTGTCTTCATACGTCCACAAGCCCTAAATTGTCCATCAAGTCAAAGAAAACTTTTGGTAGTTTGCCTTGAGTGATTTTAATATTTTTCTCAGATGTTCTATCCAGTTGTGGAGAAATCGTGCCATTCCAATCCTCCATCAAACACCAGTTTTCATAAGAAAAACCTATTAGTTTCTCCATAAGTCCTTTATAGAACAGTACTTTATTCTCATTTGATCATATTTGAACATTTGAACACTGAATATTTGAACATTCAGTTGATCCCAAAAAGAGGACCCTGCACCTGTGGGAAAAATGCTAGGAAGAAAAAAAAACTATCCTCATTTGAGGCATAAATTCCCAATATCAGAATCTTAGTCCCAAGCAAATTAATTTCCACCCCAACAAATCTACCATGATATTAGTCAATACAAGTTCTGGTTTTAGTTGGGGATTTATATACAAATCAACTCCATTTCTTTTTTTAGTTGCTGCTGAAATAAATTCTTCACCCAAATTTTTATAAATCAAATATTTTATGTCCTTTTTTCTAATATGTGTTTCTTGTAGGCAAATTATACCTCGCTTTAATTTTTTCAAATAATGATTTTTTTTTTCTCTTTTGAGGAGCATTTGCTCCATTTACATTCCACGTTGAACATTTGTAATCCATAATCAAGCCAAAAATTTAGAAAAGTCGATACCTGTTCAGTATCATCCCTTTCAATTTCTTATTGCACCTGCTGAAGTTTTTGTGCGGTCTCATCTGACATCTCTATTTGAAACTCCTCCAATTCCCTGAAGTAAATCTGGTGTAATTCGTCTCTCTGCAGGTTGCTCTAGCGATCCTCTTTGCCCCTTTGCTATCAATGCTCTCTGGTGATTGCCATTGTAATATCGTAATCCAAAAGTGAAAGTGTCTCAATTGCAGGGGAAAGAGTAAAAGGCAAGCTTGCTTGCTCTTTCTCTTTCTTTCTTTCTTTCTTTCTTTCTTTCTTTCTTTCTTTCTTTCTTTCTTTCTTTCTTTCTTTCTTTCTTTCTTTCTTTCTTTCTCTCTTTTCTGTTTTGTCTTCCTGTGCCCTTAATACTTTTGTCTCAAATGGGACTCCATAGTCAGAGTCAGCATCATAGGCTGGCTCCTATTACCTTTATCTTTTGTTTTGTAAAATCCACCAATAGTCTGCACTCTTTAATAGTAAAATTTAATAGTACATTTTCGTTTTTAATTAAAAAAAAACATTCTGCTATTTTAATTCCAATTTATTCAAATTGTACTTTAACTACAAAGGATAAGTAGCATGAGTAGAAGAGTTCATAATATTTGCATGTGATAGCCCACTGCAAAGCACCCCATCCTTTCTTTATTTCAGCAGCATAATTTGGGGGTTGGGGTAGGTATAGCTTGGTGATGCTATTTTTAAACAATTGGGAATCAAAATCCTTGCAAATCATGCATTGGTTGATCTGTCAGTTTATTCATATTTACTGTTGCTATCCTGTGATCATCTAGAATACTTGTGAGACTAGCCAGAAATATGTCATTATGAAGATCAGAAACTCTGCAAAATGGATCTGATTTCTGAAATCAACATGGTATTCTTTCTTTCTGGCATTACTCTTTTTGAAAACCTTCACTGTGGTTTCTTTTGCCAGGAATTGCCAGACCTGCAGGCTAACTTTAAAGACAGTAGACATTTGTAAGTATAATTATTCTTACAAAAAGTTGTTTACACCATAATATTGGATGGATGGAGGCTGCTCCATTTAACTCAGAACTTGTTTGTTCTAATGACCAAAATATTAAATAAAAGCCCCCCCACCAAAAAAAGTGTGTGTGTCCAAAGAGGGGGAGACAAGCAAAATCCCAGTCACATTTATTTATCAACAAATGAAAGGCTTAAAAGCTGACAGGTAAAGTAAGTGTTGGATAATGGAATTTGTATTGCACTTCATCTAAGTCAGTGTTTTTCAAACTTGGCCACTTTAAGATGTGTGGACTTCAACTCCCAGAATTCCCCAGCCAGCATGTTGAAGTCCACACATCTTAAAGTGGCCAAGTTTGAAAAACACTAATCTAAGGCACTCATAGTTCCAAATTCCCAGCTCCACTATTAATAAATTTATTTATTATCCATAAGTGTGAAGCTGAAATGTGTTTGTAATATATGATGTGCCAGGAAAGTAGGTGTGTATTTTGTACCTCAGATTTGAAAATGTATCTCTATTTTATAATCACCTATTCCCTTTTAAGTTTATTCTGACTCATTTTTTAATTCGTTTGCTGGGATTTTCCCTCATCAGTCCCCATTTCTTTAGCTTATTCATGGTTCATGTACTTTTGATTCTAAGCGTTTTAAAGTAAACTTAATACACTTAATCTCAGTAGTTGAAAGTGATAATAGTCAAATGAACACTTGCACAAAGTTTTTATGTACTAATTGGCAGGTAGAAAGTTTTTCCTTCTCTGTTCATTTTCAACAAATATCTGAGGATTTGCTTGAAGCTATTGCTATTTCTTGCAGGGTTTGCAGAAGGGAGGGAGGGAGGGACGAAGGAAGGAAGGAGAAAGTGATGAAAATCTGAATTCATCAAATATAATCGCCTAACGTCAGTTACATACAGGAAGTAAAAATGTAATCCTAAATATAATGCCTGAGCAGTTAATTGTAGAAGTCAAAACCAACAAACCAACCAGTGCTTTGAGTGCATTGGCCCAAGTCCTGCTTTCAGACTGAGCAAGGTTGTGCCAGCCTACCAGGGGTAGAAAAAGAAATCTACCAATTGGGGCCACATGGTAAATTCAGTCCTGAGAGAATATCAGGCCATCATTAGCTGATATGACCGATTGTCTTGAATGTATTTTGGGGGGAACACTAAAAACAAGGAACAATGGAAAAACACAGGAAAGTTATAGAATGTAACTTGGATCTCATAAAGTCCATATCTGAGGCTACTTAAAAGCCTTATTTTGAAGAATTACAGCAGGATACAGGAGATAGCAGGTACGCTTTGGATATGGGGTGTATCCTGCAGCTTGTCCTTTGTTCGCTTGATTTATTTATTTTAAATATTTATTCCTAGATCTGCTATCTAGTGGCTCTCATGGCAGGTTATAATCCATTAGAAAGCAATAAAAAACACTACAACCACATAAAAAATAACTGAAGGGTAGTCTAGGTAACAATCTTGCTACCACTTCCTGCATTATCTAGAGTTTCTGAGCAGTCTTCAAGAGCAGACCTGGGTAGAACACAGTGCAGTCATTCAGACAGGAGGTGGTCAGAGCAAGGATTATTGGACCCAGGCCATCTTTGTCCAGGAAGGGACAAGGGTCTTAGCTGCCAGAGTAGAGCCAGCTGGCCAAATTGGGGATTTGTGGCTTCTGGAGTAACATTAGTGACAGGCTTCTGGAGTGGCATTAGTGACCCTCTCTGGCTTTTATGCTATACATTGTTGAATTTTACTTGATTGAATTAGTTATATATTGTTAGTAGGTTTTATAAGGTCTAGTATATCTATTACTTCTATTATAAAGTGGTTACTTATTTGGTATTACATTATTTCTTTAGAGATGGAGCTGCCTAAGTTTTAATGTATCTACTTCATATTATTCTATGTTCAGATTCAATTCAATGTTCCTTTATTTTTCTTGTGTGCTTGGTTTTTAAATGTGATTAATAATATTGAGCACATTTATAATAATGATTATAGTCACTGTTACAATCAATCCATAGAGTTGGAGTAAAACTAAGTAAATATAATATCAAATGTTGAGTAAGACATTATCAACATATTCAAATACAGTCTGATTTAATCCATCAGCTGAGGTCTATTTCATGCAATAAAGAACTGTTGTAATTAGGGCTCCAAGTAATATGGATATTTTTATATATTTTGAGACCTTTGCCAAATTTTACAGAGGTATACAAAGAAGTTAACATTTTTTGGCAGCTGATCTGTTCCTGATGCACTTTGTATTTGTCTATTAGAAAAGTAAGCATTATCCTTGCAAGGGAAATTTCATCACTGCCAGAAATTAGCACATCACAACAGTAGAATAAAATCATCCTTCTGTGTACATGAACTTTAAAAAAAAGTGTGGAAAAGTACTGAGGAACATGTTTTAACATTATAGTTTTAACACTATTGAAGGAAGCTGTAGTAGCATGAACTGTGGCATATATACTAACGTGACACCAAATTGCAGACTTTTAAAAACATTTCTTATTATCTAAACACAGCTTTTCCAAGAGGGATCTGAAAATGAAGAATCTTGTTTACATAAAAAAAGTATTAGAGCCAGCCTAAGGTGTAAAATCCATTCCCACCAAAATCAGTGGACAATAAGCTGAGACTAACTTGGTGCCACTGATAACTTGATTCTGCACCCTCCCAAAAATAAACACCTCCTTCCTTTGTCTTCATTTTCAATTTGTGTATCGTTTCAGTGTGTTCTAATATAGATTCATAGGCAAGAAACACTCTGCTTTTAAATATTTCAATTTTCTCTTACATTTACAGCACCCATGCTGGCTGGGGAATTCTGGGAGTTGAAGTCCACACAACTTAAAGTTTCCAAAGTTGAGAAACACTGGTCTAGTCTATTGTATTGCATTATACTTCATTAGAACATATTTGAACAAAATGAGCAGATTAGTGTCTTCAGGACATGACAATACTGCTTGCAGTCAGTTCCTGGTCCCCAGATGATGCTCATTCTTGTTGACCAGCCATGGAAACAGTAGAGCAGAAGAAGGTTGGTGCAACATCTAATTACCTGTGTAGAGAAGCTGAGAGAATTACAACTTGCCAAGAGTAGAGACTTAACTTCCCCTTCTACCATCAATGGTAAGATTGTGAGATCTTTTTCATGGGTTCATGTGCTACAAAGAAAGTTGGGAAAGGCTTTCTGTGTATCTTATTTGTATCAGGTAGAAAAAAAAAACTGCCCAATTCTGACAAGAGGTACTCTCATTGTTGTATGCAACCCTTGAAGCAAAACTGTTCCCATCTTTGTAATAAGTAAATGCATTCCAACCATCAGATTACAAAGACATTGCAATTTGCTTTTTGTGAAAATAACTGTGGGGGGAGGATTAAAAAAAAAACTTTGCTTTTCCCCTCTTCATAGCAAGCGCCAGCACTTAAGAGATCAGAAATCGGGACAAAGAGAAATTAATTACTCAATGTCAACCCATTTTTTTCCTCCTGTGAGTCACACATTCTTGATGAGGTCTCCCTTTTGCTGACATTTAAAGCAGACTGACTTTTTACAAACCTTCAATGCTGGGCTCAGAATTAAATGACAGCACCCTTTGAAAGAGGAAAGCCATAATGAGTTACAGGTGTTGAAAGATTTATGTGATTGTTCATCTAATTATGTAGTTCCTAAATTGGGCAGCAGAACAGAAGAAGAGAGAAGAAAGCTTGGGATTTCTCCCTTAAATTTGTTAGTCAAATCTACTTGGGCAAAAATTATATGGGGAAGCCTACTCAGGACTCTACTGTTGTAGACAACTGGTAAGCAGAGGGAGGCAACACATTTGAATTCTTCCCCAACTGTTTTATAAACCTTGTTACCTGTTGAAAGATATTATTCTGGAACAATCCTGGCAACAGTCACTCCTGCCATGACCACCTCAAAGATAGACTACTGCAGTGAGCTCCACATAGGGCTGCCTTTGAAGACTACCTAGACACTGTAATTGATTCAAAATACAGTTGCCCAGCCAGCTCGTACCAGTTTTGTGGGTGCTGTGTTGGCTCGCAATATGTTTGCAAATACAATTCAAAGTGTTAGTTTTAATCTGTAAAACGCTTTAGTCCTCAGGGGTCTTCAGGAGTATCTCCTTCAGGTAGAACTAATCCATCTAGCCCAGTGTTGTCCAAACTTGGCCACTTTAAGATGAGTGGACTTCAACTCCCAGAATTCCTCAGCCAGCATGGCTGGCTGGGGAATTCTGGGAGTTGAAGTCCACTCATCTTAAAGTGGCCAAGTTTGGACAACACTGGGCTAGCCTGTTCATTGTGAGTAGGAATATTTAGGGTTTCCCTCATACATGAAGGTCGGGAAGAGGGCCAGAGACAAGTTTTTCTGTTATTGTTCCATCTCTTTGGAACAGCCTTTTCCACAGATCAGATGGTAGCCTCTGTGATGAGGAGTAGGAATGTGGTTCAGATGGAATTACTTCATAGACCTTTTATTTATAAGGACTGTCACTTTGGATTACAGAAACAGGGTTGGGGGAATCGGGTTATCTCTTTTATTTACTGGTTTTATTGATATTTTGGGGGTGTAAACTTCTGGGAGTCTTCTTGGGGGACCGCAGATCAAAATCATACCTAAATAACAATTCTGCTTATCTGGTCTCTAAGCAAATTAAAGCTGTGTCTACATGCAGAATAAAGCAATATTCTTGTGAGCTGGGAGAGTGGAAAACTTCACCATCTTGCACCTAGAAAACAAACAAGCAAAGAAAAGCATTTCCTGACAGGAAGAAAACTAGCACAGTAAAAACTGGACTGAGTTAGACATGTTCTTCTTGATGTGCTGCATTTATATCTTCTATGAGTTTATTACATATGAATGTACTGGCATCCTGCATTCTCTAACTTTGGTTTCTACTACTGGATTCAGGTGCTTTTGGAACCTTGCCCTGATTCATCCTTGGATAAGCAAGCACTCCATACTTATAGAATAAACTAGGTCAGAATCTTGAAAGGCTTCTAGAAAACTTGCTGATGGCCTTTTGAGGAATTCAGTGGGGGGTCTTTATTTCTCCATGAAAAATAAAAGGTTGCTTCTTTCTTTCATTCTGTCAGTTTATCCGACCTAGCAAGCTTTTCCTAGGAATGTGTATTGACCACAAGATCCATTTCAGGCCTGATTTGGAAATCAGCCTGATTCAATTTGGGATCTAAATTTAAATGTTGATTTGAACATCTGAAGACTCCCACAAAATCCAGCATATCCATCCTGAAGCTTTTCCAGGTCATCTTCATTAGAAACATCTATCTGCTGATTTTTCTTATACAGAAAACAAACAACAGCAAAACAAAACAAAACCCTTGGCCAGGCTCAGAAGTACGGCCAAAATCTGTTTATGTGTATCCATGTTTAAATTTAATTTAAGACTTACACTTTTCCAGCACATCTTTCTACAAAATGTACAAGGCTATATATGCTATGAATCTTTTCAGCACACAGCATAGGCATAGTTACAGAAACAAACTGGAGGCTATTTTGCCTGCATAGATAGAACAGCATATTTAGGAGATGTCTTTTCAAGAAAAGAAAAGAAAAGAGAGAAGAGAGAAGAGAGAAGAGAGAAGAGAGAAGAGAAGAGAAGAGAAGAGAAGAAAAAGAAAAGAAAAGAAAAGAAAAGAAAAAAGAAAAGAAAAGATATAGTATTGGATCTTGCTTGCCTATTCTATTTATTTACAGAAGATGAGACGGTCCCTGACCAGATACCACTTACCATAAGATTAAACTTCACAGCCCTGGACTTATTATTATAAGATGCTATAACTCACCAAGAATTGCCATCTTGAAATTACTTTCTGTCCAAGCAAAGGGGTAAAGGGAATGATTATCAGCTGCAGTCTTGTATTTATGCAATTTTCTTCAGCCACAGATCATTTCAGAAGTCTAGACCGAGGGCTGCACGGTTGCTCTGGGCTTTGCCTGTGTTTTCTCCTTGTACAGATTTGGTATAAATACAGAACAGCAGCTATTCTTGAAGGAACAGATATAATCAATGATCAGACATTTACAGGGAGAAAAGGCCAGCTTTCTTAAATTAGGATGCGATTATTTAGAATGGTTTTTAATTAGGAAAATATTATTTAAACAAGCTTTAAAGCTTAAAATGAATTTTAAAGCAGATAATGGCTGTTCCTCTTGCAGAAAATTCAGAAGTCAAAGCATAACTCTGAGGAGAAGAAATTGTGTTTATTACAAGGTTCTTTGGGCCCCTACTTTACAAGAAAGAGAAACCCCAAACAGTGGGAAAGCAAAAATGTTAATAGAAGTTGAGGGCTACCCAGCAAGAAATCCTAGGGATCTGATTGGTTGGCAACTTTTGGGGAAGCTATGCAGGTCCTTGTCTCTGTACCTGGGGTTATTTCTGCTTTCAGAGTGGTAGCAGAGCAATTCCTTATGTTGCAATTTCCTTGTTAGGCTGTATTTTCTTTTTTGTCATCTGATGGCAAAAATAGCTGTGCAAAAGGCTAACCCTAAAGGGTAAAGAGAGTAAAATGAAAGGGCAATTTTTAATCTCTTCCACCAACTATTTCTTATATTCACCCCTCCCCAGTTAGTGTCAGCAGGAGGGAGTGCTGTTCTGTCTAAGTCTGTCCTGACTCAGCTACATGTAGATTTTGCCCAAAGAATTTTCTCTGGGCATAATTTGGGTCAATGGGACAAACAATTTCTCTCTACTGGCTGAGCATCCTTCTCTGCTTCCCAGATGTGGGTGGGCCTGCAGCTGTCACAGTGGCATGAGGTCAAACCCCTCACAGCAGAGCACCAGCAAGGAAACAAGAATGACCCCTTATTGATTGATTGATTGATTGTCAAATTTGGACACTGCCTATCTCACGAGGAAGTGACTCTGGGAGGTTAATATTGTTTGGTTTTTTGTCTGTTTGTTTAAATTTATTGTTTGCCCAACTCCAGTGGACTCCATAAGTGGACTCCATATCCCTCCATAAGGTGGAGGCCCTTTCAGCTATGTGATCTCTTCTTGCCGGACTTTTTGCAACTTGGACGAGCAGCCATTTAGCAGCTAAGCTACTGTCAACCTCCTGTCTTATCTCTTAGTTTTTTTATCTAATTTTCCTGCCCTTCCTTTGCCTCCCTTCCCACAATCCCATATGACCACTTACAAAATGTTAGTTAACTAATGGACTTCATAGGTATCTGTGGTACCAATGAACAGCAGAAGAAAATAATTTAAAGGAACAGTTAGTAAGACTAAGCCTGTTAAAAATTTGGAATCTTTTAAAAGCAATAATAAGTTTGATAATGTCACTAGTAGCCTCATCATCAATTACTTTTTATTCTAAGAACAATTCCAGTAACAAGATTTAATTACATATGCCAATATGATATATCTCAGTGTTTTTCAAACTTGGCAACTTTAAGATCTGTGGACTTCAACTCCCAGAATTCCGCAGTCAGTGCTGTTGAAGTCCACACATCTTAAAGTTGCCAAGTTTGAAAAACACTGCAATACCTGGATTCAGAAAACAGATTAAAGACACAACAGGAACTGCATAATAAAGGAAACAATTTGCCATGGTTCATGTATTTACAAATAATTGGAAAAAGAATAAACGATCTCAAAAAAGAAGGAGAGACTTTGAGAAAGATGACAGAATTTGAAATGTTTATACAAAACTAAGGGTATTTACTACAAACATATTTATAATTACAACATAATTACAGTGGACCAATGGGAAGGGCTATGGAAAAAAATCAATAAAATTTACTCCAAGCTACAATCTAAGGGAAAATTGGTATAAAATGCTCTATGGATGGTATATAACTCTGCCTATGAATGCTAAGATAGATAAAACATATAACAACAAATGTGGGAAATACCACAACAAAGAAGGAACATTTTACCACAGGCAGTTGTCAGGCAAAAAAATTCAAAAGTATTGGAAAAAAATACATTTAAAAAATCCCCCAAAATTCTAAACATAAAATTTGAACTGAAACGACAGATATTTCTGTTATGCATAATTTCAGAACACATAAATGAAAAATATTACAATTTACTAAGATATATGTTGACCTCAGCAATAAACCTAGCACAGCATTGGAAAAGCAATACATTGCCTTCAATGTTAGACTGGGAAACTACAAGTGGAGAATATGCTGCAATGCCAAAATTGACAGTGAATATCCACAATAGAAGATTAAATTCAAGCAGGAATGGCTCTTTTACATACAATTATATCACAGAGCAAGGCAGATTGAGACATCTGGAATATGGTTTTTAGGACTCAAACAGAAACTAACAATAATTATTAAAGTTTGATACAAAGTTCAAATATCTAAACTGTAGCTTGTGGTTGGGGATACAAATGGAAAGGAAGAGGTAGGTGAATCACTAAAAAGTAATATAATTTTTCTGTTTTTACTTTTTAATTCAAATGTAGCAGTCTTTTTTGTATCATCTTGCTTTTTTTTTTTACTTTGTATTTCAATGTTTTTTTCTACTTTATTTGTATTTCAACATTTTAGCCTATAGATTAAATAAATGTTAATGTAATAGAAGATAAACTGGTAAGGTTTCTCCCAGACATCCTATTATGTTATCCTACTGATCAAAGTAGACTTTTATCCCTTGTCTCTGAAGTGGACAAATTTTCAGACAAAGCACTGAGCCATTTACTGTGTTAGGCCCAAAGGCAATCTTGTAAAAAAAAAAAAAAAAAAAAGTTTGGTATGGAAGGCAGGTGCACTATGCCAGTTTTTGATGGTGTAGAGTAAACAACAGGCATTGGGGGAGATCTAGCACAAGTTAATTCTTTTATGAGCAGTTTTTATATTCTGCTGAATTTCAGATGTCTCCTGGGGCTTTACAAAACAAACATAAAAGTTGATAAAAGTGTTTAAAAGAAATCTCCAGTAAAAACCAAAACCAACCCAGTGCCTGTAATTAATGGCAACTGTTCTTATAGATCAAAAATTCCATGTGCTCTAAATGGATGGCTTAGTATTAAGAAATCCATTTCAGTTGCATTTCTTCTGCCACGGAACTCAAGACAGGGTGGATTGGTGTAGTGGCAGTGTGGAAGACCATTGTTATTTCGAGGAGTTAGGTGATGTATTTTGATTTCTCCTGCCCATGTTAAGAAAGTTCACTCTGAGTCATAATAATGTCTAGCTGGCTTGTTTTTCACTTTTACTTAGAAGTGCGGGGGTGGGTGGGGAGGAAGAAGAGAAAACTCTCAGGATTGTTTAGGTTCAGCACTAGCTTATATATATAATTCTCAGACTCTGGGGACTATCTAGTCAAGGTCAGGTCCCACAGCCTTGGTGCTATGGAAACAGAGTTACAAGGTTTCAGTGCCAGAATTGGATAAAAACCTTAGGTTTGCCCCTTGAGTCTTGGAGCATGGACACCGGCCTTGGGACCTGGAGCTGTGTTATCTAAGCCATCTTGGGTCTCTCCACTGTCACCTTGTGGCAGCTCCCGACAGTTAGGGGAAGACTTTTATCATTTTGCTTGGTATGTTATGCTTTTACACTATGCTTTTGTATTTCTGTTTAATTCGATCTGCTAATTGTGTATCTTATATTTTTATATTCCTGCTTAAATCTGTTTGCTAGAATTACCAATAAAGCTTAAAATCTCCTCACCTGCTGGTGTGTTCATTGTCTCTGGATCTAAAAGGACTAAAAGAACCAATTGCCTGGGCACCTGTTCACTGCCTTGACAATTGGCAATACAACTGGATTCCCAAGCAATCCTATCTTGGCACTGACCAGACCTGGCCCTGCTTAGTTTCAGTAAAATCTGTATCAGTAGACTGTGCCTTGGGATGAAAAATGTCAGCTTGCTCTAAAGCTTCTAGGCCAGGGTTCCTCAACCTTGGCAACTTTAAGACGGGTGGACCCTTGCTGGCTGGGGAATTCTGGAAGTTGAAGTCCACCTGTCTTAAAGTTGCCAAGGTTGAGGAACCCTGTTCTAGGCCACTTTCTGCATATAACATTCCAAACCACCATTTGCACGTTGTTCAAACAAAAAACGTGAACGTCCCTAAAACTTTAGATCTTCTCTATCTCTAAATATTTGACCTTCTTCCTCAGTGACATAGAATTCCTCCATTATTCCCTCTCAAGAATCAAATGCCCAGAATCTGCCACAGAATTTGACATTGTTAATGTACTTAGTTGTGGGTGTCAACGAATACAAAAGTGAGGTGTGCCTGGCTAGCCCAGGATGTGAGTCACTTTAGGTGATATTTTCCATTGTGTTCTTCCTACATGTCTATTTCTGTGAAAGAAGGGAGAGAAAAAAGGAAATAAAAAAGGGAGGAAACGTATTTTCTAGGCCTGGGGTTTCCCCTGTCCATAATATACTCCGCATCAAATACTTTAAAAAAAAATCCCAGAATAGATTTAGTAAGAAAGTGTATTTGTATCAATTGCCAATGGGACTGTGATGACAATGGCTATGACTAAGACTTGCGTGTCTAGGGGTGGGGGGACTTTCTTCTTGGGAGGATCCCCTATCTTGAATTTCAAAGCCACTTAAGCTGCTGAAGCTAATTTCTTTTTTATTTCGCAGCCAGGGAGCACTGTGTGAGAGAAGTCACGGCAGAGCCTCTCTCAGAGTGATAAAGCATCTCAAATCAGCAGAAAGGTAAGGATAACATTTCTTATCCCTCTTTGCCTCCACTTTTGTGTTCTTTTATGTTGATTCAATTATATGATGCATAGCAATTGCATATTGATTTGTGCTGAAGGAAACAAAATGTTAGGATAATTTGATGCGTCTGTCTTTTTCCTCTCTATTGTCAGTTGTGATAGCATCACAACATCAGCACGTGTTCCCTGTGTGGGCACAGTCTTATATGAAGGAAGTAGCCCAGCAGCCAGGTCTGCTCCACAGAGCTGAGCATCCGTTTGTTTTTCCACCTTGGTTTCCATGCAGCCAACTTCCATTGATTTCTAAATCATCTCTCTTTCTGGAAAAGGTTACGAAAAGGTCCAGCGCCAAGGGATGTTAATCATAGAGTCTGCCCTTCAGTGCAGTGTTATTTTACAAATAGCCAGTACAGTATGAAATTGGGGGCTTTGGGAAGACTTTCAGCATCTGTCACTTTCTGTGGCACTCACTCGAAAGCTCCCATTCGCTGCACTAATGTACAATTAGTTGGTACAAGAAGGGAACTCTTGTTTTAAACTTGAGATCTGACTAAATAACTGGATGATCCAACTTTCCCTATCTACTTGAAATTGTCCCTTTTTATATGGTCCCTGCCCCTGATAAATCAGGCATGATCTGTTTGAGTGAAAGATACTGAAGATGCCTCTTAAAATGGGGTTAGAGTATTCCATTCATACAGAACCTCCAGGTTCTTGCTGTTAATGAAACCTCAGAGGAAAAACACACAAGGATACATCTTGATGTTATTGCTTAGGCTTAATAGTGCATGAATATCAGCTTTAGGCATGATGTGAAATTATTTTTACCATTCAATGTATAAAATGTCAATGCAAGATGTTGGGGAGGTACTAATGATTAGAACTCCAGCCACACCCCTTCTCCAGCTGCAGTCCCGACCAAAAAACCTCCTTTGAGACTACTTGAACTGGAGGAGCTTCCTTCTCCAAATGGTTTCAATTTAGCATCATCTCTAGACTCTGTGTAGTAGAGCCTACTGTATTTCATCTCCTGTAACTGATGATAATGTATTCTCTGACAACCCTATTTTCCTAGAATATCTTTATCCCAGCAGGCAGCAAGACCTAGCTAACCTTGGCTGATCTTGTAAAAAGCTAAGCAAGATTGAAACTGGCTAGCACTTGATGGGAGACCACCAGGAAATATAAGGCAATAGACTAGACTGAGAAGCTGAGAAAATATACTGTAAGCAGGCAATGGCAAATACTATTTTCGAATACTTATTAAGAGCCAGGGGTGTCCACAAGGGAGTCAGAAAAGTCAAGATGGCACACACAACCATGTGTTCTAAGCCGTGCCCCTTTTTAATGTGCATCACAATACACATTAAAAAAAGGTGGGGCTTCGATTGTATGATTGTGGCTACTATCTTGACTTTTTTCACCCCCATGCTGTGGACGTTCCTGCTGTGAACACAACCTGGCTGGGATTCATGTAATCACCAGGCATGAAACTCAGCCAGTAAGAAATGTTTAACTGAGAAAAACCAGCCCCCTCATCTGCTTGACTATGTTCTTGAAGTTTTCTAAAATGCCCCAAAATTGTTCCTTATAAGATTTGGACAATGTACTAACTACATGTTAGTCATGACCCTGCCATGTTTTGAACTCTGAAAGTTAGTAAAGGGGAAATCGGGGACGTCAGCAGCATGAAATGAGAAAAGGAGCCTTCATTCTTCTTCTCCATCGGGACCGAGAGGTATTTGAAGAACAGATCATATACACTCTTATGGCAGCTAACTATATTTTAACTGCTTTTATGTAATTAATTGACCTTTCTTCTCTGCCCAAGAAATACATTCTTCTGAACATGCTGAGAACTGCAAAATCTGGTTGCAATGACCAATTATGCAATTAAAATTTGTTTAACCTTCTTAAATGTGTACATCTGTGTTTAAAGAATACGATCATAGTCAGTTAGCAACATAACATGCAAAACTGCTATTACCAAAACAGAAAAGGGCACGCTGTTAAGAACTAAGGCAGTGATTTTTAATGTGAGGATGGGATCCTTTGCATCTGTGCAAAATATTAAAGAGTCCTAACAATTAAGTTACACAGATAATTTTGGCCGCCATCCTACTTAAACTTAAGTAGCTTCACTGAGAGGCATAGGGGTGTGCTATACATTGCTATTTACGGGGTACTACTTTTACTGGAACTTTGTTGCTGTCACAAATTGTGATTAAATCTATGCATTTCCTGTGGCTGGAAATGGAGTGCAGCGTCCACCGTAAGGAAAATGAACCCTCGGTTTATTTAACCTTACATTGAGAGGGAGGCGTTATTGCATATTAATTATGTTCAGAAACAGTAGGGAAACTGCTCTCCCATATTTTAAATATCACAGGTCAGAACAGAGATTGTCTGCTTTCTAATCAGTAATAATAATTCACTCTGTTGTAAGTACAAAATAGAACATGTAGCAACATTCCTTTTGATAAAGAGGCCTACATGCCACTTCAAAAGTATATATTTGTGCAGTATAATTTTATATTAATAATCCCTCCTTTTATTTTGTTTTTAAGATTCTTTTTTATTATTCACCTTATCTCAAAAGTCTTTCCACTTCCAGAACTATTATTCCAAATTTTCTGTTTCTTGAAAATCAGCTGAAATCTGATTTTACTGATTGTAAAATAAGAATTTTACAATCATTTAATGAATACAATCATTAAAAAAAACAACAACCTGAAAATGGAAACTGGTAAATTGTAAGTTTGAGCCAGTTAAAATCAATCAGTTTTCTAAGTCTCAGTATTATCACTTAAGGAGTTGGGCATATTATATCAATCAGATGTCAAACATTCAGTTTCGGCTTTTATATGTTTTCAAATATTATATTGTTCTAAAGGAACCCTTTGTGCAAAACAAAGATTATGTTTTATAAAAGTTACTCTCAACTCTCAAACTCCACAGGTAAAATATCTTAAATATTTTAAGGTAAATACTGGAGTCAATCAATCCTTTTCTTTAAAACAAAACTAAAAGGCATTATTGTATTTATGATGGATGAAGTTAGCATTTTAAAACCTATGCAGAATATACTTGTATGTTGTTTTATTATTTTGAGTAGTGTAAACAAATGGTATTACATTGTCCATTAAGTTATTTTAATTTTCTGTAATGAAGATTTCTCTATTATATCAAAAGCTACCAAGTAATTAACAGTATCCAATGTGAATCAATATTTCTACTTACCTTTTAAATATATACCCAGAGAGCTGTTGTACCCTTGCAAAATAGATTTTCAGTCATGGTCTCTCTTTTCAAGGAATCATGTCTGCAATTCTATACACACATGAGAATTAGTTTTCTCCAACTATGAGTATATATTATATTGCAGTGCTCTGAAAAATACCAGTGGTTCAAATGGTTATCTTCTGATCAAAAATAGTATGTCCTAAAATATTATTTCATACATCTAAAATGCTTGTTAAATGCATAATTCTTTCAGTTCTATCTATTATCTATCATTGAACATTTTAACAATAATAATAACTAATACAAACTAAAATAGGACAAAGAAGATGAAAGAGAAAGGGAGAAATAAAAAAAAGATAAAAGTTCAATAAGAAAAAAAGGAGAAGAAAAGTAGAAAAAAAGAGAAAGATATAAAGAAAGATATAAATAAGTGGTTTCCAATCTTCACAGCAGTTATAAGTACAATTATATTTTAACCTCTCTCTCTAAAGTTATATCATGACTCTCTTCTTTCTGTAAAGTCTGTCTAATCAAGAAACCCTAAATCACAAGTTCTTTTTTTTTCACTTTTAAACAAAAATTCCATAATAGTTTTCCAGTCATCAATAAATGTAGATATTCTCTTTTCTGTAATCAAACAAGTCAATTTAGCCATTTCAGCAAGTTCTATCATCTTCACTAACCATTCTTCTGTTGTAGGTATTCCCAAATCTTTCCATCTTTGTGCATACTATAATCTTGCTGAAGTTATTATATATAAAAACAATGTTCCATGGCTCTTTTCTGTTTATCCATCAGTCCCAGGAGGAAAAGTTCTGGTTTCAATTGAATATTAATCTTTAAAATCCTCTGAATCACTGTATGTATTTGAGCTCAAAATTTTCTAGCTTTTTTACATGTCCACCAAGCATAATAAAATGACCCTTCTTGTTCTCATTTCCTTGTTCTTCACTTTATTCACTTTCTTTTTCAACCAAAATCAGTTGAAATCACTTTCTTTTTCAACCAAAATAGACACATCCTTTCACCAAAACTTTCTAATTTGTATTGTAAAATAAGCATTTGTTAAGGCAATCAAAATCCTTTTATTTATTATAGCCGTGTGTTGAACACATTTGAATTGATCATATTTAGGGAATAGGTATTCCTAAGCACAATATTCAACTCATGCTTGAAATTTTGGATCAGTATTTACCTAGATGTATATCTTTACTGCAAATGGAACACAAGGTTAGATACAGGCAGAATCATGGGGACCAGCGTGATCCAGTGAAGTTGGTGTTTGAAGTATTAGAATTAGAGACAGCAGGTTCAAGTCCAGTCTTAACTATAGAAGTTGACTTAGTGATGTGGGGCCATCAGCCCAGCCTGTCCGCAAGATTGTTGTTATAGAAAAAAACTGGAAGAAGGAGTTTTTTATACAACACACTGAACTCCTGAAGAAAAGGCAGGATATAAAACTAACTCCTTCTCCTTCTTCTTACTGTATTTCCAGTTGAATAGCTGTGATCCACATTTACTGCATTGCTTAAAATCTCCATGAAGCTGGGCCACAGTGTTCAATAGGATTTCCTGAGTTATAATCACAATACAACCCTAACCCTGTTTGCTAAAAAACATGAGCCTTACACCTATGGCTTATTTCTCTCTCTCTCTTTTTCTTTTGTTCTTTATTTTCATTTTTTTTTTATAGAGTATCCACTGGGGTCGCTCACAGCATGTTAAAACACAACTATTAAAATAATAGAATCATAAATGTAAAAGACAGGTCACTGAAGAAAATCAGATTCAACAGGCACAGCATTTTAAAACAGGGTCAGCTGAAAAAAGCCATGTGATTATGTGATTATTCAAAAGCTGAAACAAATGTAAAACGTCATTAGGGATCATCTAAAAACAGATTTTGAGGAATCTTCTAAATAAATGAAGAGCACATACTTCCCCACTAATTCCAAGGGGATGGAGTCATTACAGCAAATACTCCGGATAGCAGTCGGCTAAAAGCAGTTGCAGCAGTAGGCCTATGTAGGTACAGCAATTGTTCAGATAAACTAGTGCAGATTATTTGGGGTTGAGAGGTTAAAACCAGAACCTTATTTATAGGTATATAATAGGATCAGAATGCATCACTTCTGCAAACATTCCTGCTGCCCACCTTTTGTGCCAATCCATGTTTCTATGCCTTCTTCAAGAGTAGCTCCATATACAATGCTTGACAACAATCTGAGTTTCAGTTAATCAACACATGAATTACAGAAGCTAGTCTGCTTCCAGCTTCAGGTTCTTCTGTAAAGTGCTTGGGCAAGGGCACCGTTGGGAAGTGAGCCAAATTTGTTTAAACCTCAGCTGGTTACTGCTGCCATGTGGATTTCTACAGAAAGCTCTTGAATGTTTCCAAGTGGCATATTTGTTCCTTCGGGGGATGCGCAGCCAGTCCCAGAACAAGCTGTACCTCTCCATCCATATCAGTAGATGACCTGTCCCAAACCATTTCTACCTTGTCTAAATTAGGTTTCAGCTTGTTTACCAGGTATCCCACCACAAAACTGTCTTCACCTTGCTTGGATTGGGGGACTTTGTCAGACTGACAATCTGACGATCTCTTCAGACCAAACCTCATGCTTCAAAAGGAGCGTAAAGAACAGAATGAAAAATTGTGGTACTGTCTGGCCTGGAAGCTAAGCAGAACATAAGCACTCTACAAGGGGATCAGTCTGTTGCTGAGTTTGCTGCCAAAATTTAGTAGCAGGTTTTTTGGAGGGCACTGCGTATTTTTGTTTCTTTCTCTTTTGAAAACATGATGGAAAAGTAGAGTTTGCTGCCAAAATTTAGTAGCAGGATTTCTGGAGGGCACAAAAAGTCTTCAGTAGCTACATGCTCTCCAAATATTGTGTCTTCTCAGGTAGGAGCTAAGTCACCACTGAATAGTAGCCAGGTTTAAAGCAGAAAGATACCATGCTCGGTGGAATCGTATATCAATAAAGTAGCCCTTCCCTATTATTTTCCAATCAAGTCATCTGTCCAACCAAAATAACTTCTCTCCCATAACTAGGCTGAAAGCCATCTTGAAATGGATCTAAATAATCCCAGTTCTTCAAGTCTGACAGCCAGTTTGGTGTAATGGTTAAAGTGCTGAACTAGAAACCAGGAGACTGTGACTTCTAGTCCTTTCTTAGGCATGAAAGTTAGCTGGGTGACTTTGGGCCAATCACTCTCTATCAACCCAACCCACCTCACTGAGTTGTGTTGTGGGGAAAAGAGGAGGCAGGAGCATTATGTACACGACCTAAAATTGTACAAAAGTAAACCTAGAATATAAATCAAAGTTTGCTTCGACTGACGAAGGAAGTTGCTTAAAATGTTGCTTAACAATAGCAATTCACATTTCTTTTTTCAGTCCCAGTGTTCAAATCTGGGCATTTAGAAAGTGTTTGATCCTGCTTCCTTTAATATGAAAGGGACCAGAGAGATCAGTGAACCCTTGCTCTGGTTGACAGGCAATGATGTGGGGAAGAGGTGGAAGGCTCATAAATCAAAGCAGTTTGTCCATGTCCTTAGGTTGTACACGCTAAAGGTTTCTTCAACAAGAGGAACAAACAGGGCCCTTTTGCTTCCATTTCTCTTAAAAATTATGGCATCTAAGATGGATGATTCCATACCCAAAAAGTAATGCAAACGGTAGGGCTGTGCAATACTTGGAATTCAATTTCAAAAAATGCTTCAGAGCCCCCCATAGCTACTGCACAATCCTGAGGAAAGATGGCTCTCCTTTAAAAAGCTGCACATGACTATTATGTTCATCTGTGCTATGTTCAGCTGCATGCTCGGGAATCAAATGCAAAGCATTGTCCAGCTCAAACAAATGGACCATCTTGCAACTAGCTAGCTATGTAATGCTGCATAGATTATGATCCATACTGCAATACTTGCAGACGTTTACCAAATTCTCTGACATACAAACTACATATTTCATACATACATTTGATCTGGGTGTCATTTGCATAATCAAATGCCTGAAAGATTTTTCATATAAATGACTGAGGATTGGGTCACTCAAACAAAAAAATAAAATGCTTTCATTAAGTACCCTGAAAACATTGCCAGTTCTGAAGTCAAAGGATTTTAATTTGTTAAAAGCCACAGAGATACCTAAATAGACCGAATGCTCAACATCCAAAGAGGAAACCAAGCCAAGAGGAGATTTGGGGTTTTGCTTCTCAAAAATTAATCCTCCCTGCTAAATGGCAACTAACAAATGACATTTTCAAAAGTGATGCGATTTATGGAAGAGTGTTTGTTGTTCAGACAAAAGCATTCACCATCCCATTGGGCCCATTAAATCCCTTAGAAATGCTTAAAGTAGCTCTTTGGATCTTAGCCATAGCCCTTGTACAGGCTTAATTGCCAGTAAGTTTCTTGACTTGTTTCGATTTTCCTTTCCTTTCCTTTCCTTTCCTTTCCTTTCCTTTCCTTTCCTTTCCTTTCCTTTCCTTTCCTTTCCTTTCCTTTCCTTTCCTTTCCTTTCCTTTCCTTTCCTTTCCTTTCCTTTCCTTTCCTTTCCTTTCCTTCCCTTCCCTTCCCTTCCCTTCCCTTCCCTTCCCTTCCCTTCCCTTCCCTTCCCTTCCCTTCCCTTTTTTCTTTTCTCTTAGCATTTCATACAAAGCTTTTTGCTGGTGAAGTCCCATCTTAGCTACACTAGCTGAAACATTTTGGTCACTGGAGTGAGAGGAGAGAGTACATTGCCAAGTCTTGTTATGCTATCACAAATTCCGGGAACTTATTTATTTTTGATGGGCCATAGAAATTGAACAATAGCAGTGTATCTCTGGACTACGGGCAGTAAGATTCTTTTGTACCATCTTCAGGTATCAGGGAGGAAAAGTTAGGAGCTGCACTTTTAAATACAGCTGAAATTAAATGATGGCTGTTGTCATATAAACACCTACCAGGAATATACACCATCAAAAATATTGCTTAGTATACATAAATGAATTGGAGATGCACAGATTAGGGGAAACCTTGTGTGTGTGTCTGTGTGTCTGTCTATCTCATATGGATATATAGATAAATATAGGTGTGTGTGGGTGTGTATATGTATACATCACAAAAGAACATGTATTCTTTACTATGCTGCTTATATGATTCTGCCAATACAGCCATTCTGTGCAATTATCTTAACTATATATTGTATTGTTTTCTGCTCAACTGACTCTATACAGGCAAAAATGAGAGACGGCAGCAGAACCTATGTATTGCTTCTGACTATGCTGTGGTACAGCCCACTTGGCATTTCAAAATAAAAGAAGTGTTTGAATCAGGGTGCCCACAAGGAGGGGATCCAAAAAGTCAAGGTGGTGGCCGCAACCACACAATCAAAGCCCCCCCCCCTTTTTTTACTTGCACCACGACATATGTGAGAAAGGGGTCAGGGCTTTGATGGCATGGTTGAGGCCACCATTCTGACTGTGTTGACCCCTCCCCTTGGACATCCCTCGCTTGAACAATTTGACATTCTCATAGAGAACTGTGCTGTAAGTATCTACTATAAAGAAATGTGTTATAAATTATAATCTTGCCTTTCAGCTTCTTTTTAGAGCACTCTACATTTCTTCCAAAAACAGTATGTAGGTGTGTGCTGAAAGGCTGGCTTAAATCTTGAACTGAAATTCATTTCAGTGCATGGCTTTGGATTTTCTTTTGTACTGCAAGGCAGTATCCGATTTCTCTTTGAGGCCTTGCACAAAAGACATTGCAACATAAAGCCAACTGGTTTGTAGTCTCAGGCTTTTCTTTTTTGGTCATATGCATACACAGTAAAAGAAAGATACCTGATCTGTTTCCTTCATGGTTTAATGTGGACGTAATGCCTGATGACAAGAGGAATGATGCCAATGTATTCATTTCCCAGTGAAACAGCCGATATACAGTTCATTCTCCAGAGTGGTTCTGATGTTTGAAAGCAGACTAACTACATCTCTGTTTGCAGTGTTTAAGCTCAGTTTAGTAACATTTTGATATACTTAGCATGATTGTAGAGAAATTAACTAGCAAAAAATTGTGGTGGCTGGTATGGGTCTTCCGGGCTGTGTGGCCGTGGTCTTGAAGTTTTGTTTTCTAATGTTTCGCCAGCACCTGTGACCGGCATCTTCAGAGTGCAGGAGCACAGACAGGAGCAGTTCTCTCTGTGCCCAGGGTGAAGTGACCCTTCTGTGGGTATTTATAGAGATCTGGGGTGTGGGGGGGTTGGGTTACTGAGTGGCTGCTTGTTTTGGAGTCAGCATCTGTGTGTATTTTCCTGGGGATTAGGCAGGGTTTTTCTGCTACTGAATTGTTAACGAGGGGCTGCTGGGGGTGATTAGCAAGTTCATTGTGTGAACTGTTCACATGTCCTGGTGGTTGAGCTGAGTTCGTTGACCTTTTGCAGGCTGTATTTTTCAGGATTGGTAGCCAGGTTTTGTTGATTTTTAGACTCTCCTCTTTTTTATTGAAACTGTGCTGGTGTTTGTGAATCTCAATGGCTCAATGGTATAGCCTGGTATAGTGGCTGTTGGTGTTGTCCAGTATCTCTGTGTTTTCAAATAGGATTTTGTGTCCAGTGTGCTTGAGAGCATGTTCAGCTACTGCAGATTTTTCTGGTTGCTGTAGTCTGCAGTGTCTTTCGTGTTCTTTTATCCTGGTATGGATGCTGCGTTTTGTGGTTCCTTTTTTAGGAACTGGCTCAAAAGGGGCAAAATATTACAGAATTCTTTCAGAAGATGAAGGTATTCTTGGAGTGCAAGTGGCTTCACCATCACAAAAGAATCAAGATGGATTTAGAGCAGCGACCGGGGAACTATTCAATAGTAGACAACTGTTTCTGCTATCTCTTAAGCTTTGTGTCTGCACGTTATGAATGTAAGGATGTAAGTGAATCTGTGAATAGCATGTACTGAATGTGAAGTGGAAGACTGTTTTGTTGTTGTTGAGGCACTTATGGATGTGTTTCTGTGGGTCACTCTCCTCTTGTATAAAGACCACTCCCAAGGGTCTCCCAATCTTTATTTAAAATCTTTCTTTAAAATCCTTCCCCCCCCCCTTAAATTTCAAATATCAGCTCATGATAGTTTATAATGCCATATAATCCATACAGTACATAATTTGGAACAAAAACAAATGAATTACAATAAGATTTTTAAAATGCAGCAGTAAACACACAAGCTGAACAACCACATACAATGAACATTGAACATAGACTGAATCACGCTGAATTTTTTCCTAGCATCACAGAAGATGTTTTGACACATTGAAATGTTTTGCATATTCCATGATGCAGAAAAGCCTTGTTTGAAAGGACATCTGCAGGAATTTTTCAGGGAGTAGCAAAGCTGTGATGTAAGGTTCACTGTTACAACACCCCATCTATTTTTCTTGCATATGTGTATGGCCTATTTGGGAGGAGGGCAACACCATCTTTTTCATAAATTTAACATAATTTATCAAGGACAGATCTTTTTCAGAAAGTAGGCAAAATCTACAGGTTTTACTTTCTGTCTCTCTATATAGAAATGCTAAACTGTTTTTTAATGGAAGCTAAGAACTGGAGGGGAGGGTGTTAGCTCCCCGTGGCAGACACCAATTCCCATTTCTACTGCAGGCACTGGGTGCAGATTTTGGGTAGGTTATCTCAATGTTGAAGCACTGAAGAGGTGTTTTAAAGTGACTGCCAGAGTCACACTTTCACAATTGTCCTGCGGTAATCTCCGTTCAGACCTCAAATAGGATTTCCATAGTAAGCATTGGATACGATCCTGCTTTGATTCCACTGGTAGAAGTAACTCCTATGTTATCTCTGATCAGAACGCTTTCAATGGCCAAAGATGGGATCTTGATTATTCACATTTTTCTGCAGTTCAAATCTCTTAACTCCCAGGGGTGGGGGGAGAGATCATGCCTGTCTCCCCATTGCATATATGGGATCCTCCCTCTTGACTGGAAACCAAGTATGCACAACAGACAGCATGTCTACAAAAGGCTGTAGCTAAATTAAGCCCATTATCATGTGATTTTAAGAGAGAGGAGCTCCACCCTTTAAGGCAAAACATTCTCCTGCAAAGCAAATAAGTCAATTTTGTTGAAAGGTAGAACCCAAACCAATTTAAAAGACAAGAATCTGGGACCGCCAGCTATATTTTCTGGGGGAGTTTTAGCTCAATTAATTGAATCTGCACATTTTCACATCAAACAATGCTGCTTAGTTTGGAAAAGAAAGACAGGCTTACATAAATGAGATTTACAATAGAAATCAAGGCTGGTGACATTTTTAAGTATTTGGTGGAAAGTAGAAATTAGATATATTATGAGATATTCATCCGCCTAGACCCACCAAATAACCCTGCTGTTTACGATAAAAAAGAGGGCCATTTTACCATTCTTTTAACTATACATTTTAGCTGACCTTAATGAAAGCAGCGGCTATCCGTTTTGATGACTTTAATGAAACTGGAGCTTATGGAACTAAAAGAATACATTTGTATCCTGTACAAAATCTGAATGCTTGTCAAATGCCTTTTGCATTTTCATGAGAGAGAAGTTGGCATTCTTATTGAAAACATTTGCTTAAGCTCACAAAGAAGCTATTCTTGATTAGAATAACTTGAATCCCTAGTAACACTGAGCAGAAATTAAAACAAGCCCAGGCATTTCAACTTCAATTAAATCCAGTCTTTTTCTAACTGTATCAAACCCAAATATCCATTAATTAAGCAATCAGCTACAAAAAATCTGGAAAGAGGTGTCTAGGATCTGAAATTTGCTCAAGTTCATAAGAGCTCCTTATAACATATTTCATTTTGAAGCCTATAAGGACCAAAGGAACTAGCACCCTAACCCAGTATGGAGATATTTGGCCATTTTGCTGTGGCCTGTCAGTTTTTTCAGACATCGTCGAGAGCCTGCTTGAATGTGGCACCTGTGTAGCTATCAGCTTTAAAGCTGATAGAAGCTTGGCCATCTAGCTATTCTACGGATATGTCATCTCAAGCCCTTGGAAGAAAGGTGTGATACAATCAATAAACACATTTGCCATGACAACTGGGCAAAACAACAGGATGTCAAAGTCTGTTGTCATATTATTCCATTTCTTTAAAAAAAATGTGCAGAAGTGATTCATGGGCATTGTCATTCCCTCCAACAGCAAATGGAAGAAGCAAGTGCCAACTGAATCTGAGTTGAAATGGACCCACTGAAAGAAAGAGATATCAGCATGCCCACAGTGGAAGACCCACTACAGTCTATTTCTCTTTCTCTCATGCGCACGCACGCACACACTTTCAGAAAATGAAATCATTTTCATTAAAGAAAAAAATGAATGAAAACTGGGATTTACTGCTTTGCAAAACATTTCCCAAGTATCTTTGATATTCTGGATTATATCTGGCTACCCATCTTCTCCCAGGAACCCTATAAAGGATTTTGTACAGCGTACAACATCCGGGCATGGCATAATGATGGCCAGTTTTTTCCAGCTGGGTCTTCATCTCTTTCTGAATTCCCATCACAACACAATTAAAGACAAAAGTCCTTTGGTAAGATGGATCACGAAAGGTTGTTATTCTCTGTTCTCCATTTCTTAATTAAAGTGTGTAGCAGCATGCAGGCAGCTAAATTAACATATGGAACATGCACTAGAATCTTAGTACATGCTGTAAATCAAAACTTCCTTGGGTATAAATGTTATTACAATTAACCCTATTTAAAAGTATTCCTACATACGCAAAGGACTAAAACTTGGTTGCTTTAAGCAGAATGGCAAAGGGTGTCTCACTCCAGAATCAAGCCCAAGAATGGCCAAGGCTGACTAGTGATTTTGGCACCTTAAACTAAAAAACATCTTGGATTAAAAATAAAACCATCAGGGAGGTAAATAACCATGTGCTCCCTTTTCATAAATTTTATTAATAGGAAAGTCTTGCAGCACCTTAACACCAATTTGTTAGTTTTACAGTTGGCTACTCCCTGAACATGACTCTTTGCAGCATCCAAGATAGCAGTCCACTATCCAAATAGTAGGGGCAGCTGTGGGTTTTGCATAGGTATGTTAAGGTGCAAAACAGAGATTAATCCTGCCAAAGTGTAGAACTCACGATGCACATCCTCAGGGGTGAGCATCGTTTTTCCTGCCGCAGTCAAGCTGTGACTTTACTGAAAAGGAATATATTCTCATGTCTGTATTGCAGAGACCGTGCATATCTTTTTTTTCCTGCCTTCAAGTCAGTGTTGACTCCTAGTGACTGCCTGGAGAAGTCCCTGCAGTTTTCTTGGCAAGATTTCAGAAGGGGTTTGCCATTGCCTTCTTCCTAGGCTGAAAGGTCACCCAGCTGGCTTCGTGCCTAAGAAGGGACTAGAAGTAGTTTGAAGCCTGGTGTCTTAACCAAGACACCACCACACTGGCTCTAAAAAGGCCTTTGGCCTCAGTATCCACATCTCTTTCATTAAAATGTTGTCACTGCTTCTGAAGGGAGGGGCTGCATCCAGTGGCTCATGTGGTGAGTCTTTCTCTTCCTTAAAATCTGAAGATGATTACACTACTGCCTTTTCAACATTAACTTTCTTTTTTTCCTCCACCCCTTCCCCTGCTGATTCTTTCTCTCATTCTGGATTGGATATAGTACTGGATATATAGACTGGCTCAGTTATTTTATTTAGTTTTCAATGTTTCAGGGAATGATTTCTCCAAGTGTCATGATGCAACTCTTTCTGGTGTCACCAATGCATAAATAGTGCATCCAGCAGTGAAAATTCATTATGAGTGCCTGAAAGCATCAGATGTCTTATAGCTTGTAGATGAAAATCCAGGAGAGGAGTAGCTGAGTGATGGGTGTGCAGATCAAAACGTACTTATTCTTCAAGTGTTATACTTCTCCAAATTTTGCAAGAGGGTTCTTAGCTCAAAATCTTTCTCTAACATGAATTTTGAAATATTTAAAGATTAAGGACATTTTAGCAGTGTCAGGTTTAGACAAAATGTAGCCATATGTTCAAAAATATATTTGATACAGTCACAGGTGGAAGGAGCCATTCAGGTCCGTCAAATGTTCAGTGCAGGGATCTAGACTAAAGCCTCCAGAAAGATGAGTATCTAGTCTCCACTTTAACGTCCTCCTAAATAATCTCACCATGCTTTGTGAGATGCAACCCATTTTATGGCAGTAGTCCATCATCCAGGTAATTCAGGCAGGGTCCCAGAAACGAAAGCCCTCCTGTTGGTGCCACTGGTGTTGCCAATAATGGACTTCTAGTATTCTTTTTCCCCTTTTCTAGTCCTCTTCCATGGATTGGGAAGATGGAGAAAAATACTACCTAAACTGCCAAGGTTTTGCACTTCCTTCAAGATTTTCAGAATCCCTGATGATACCGTTTTAGTTGTTCTTTGCAAGTATCGCTAGTCTTCATGTGTATTACCTGTTTACTTACACATGATTGCAAACATTTGTATGCCACCTGATTCCCCGGACTCTAACCAGCTATATATATTCATAGGAAGGAATAATTGTTAATAAACTTCATAAGTCTTAGGAAGTTCTGTCACATTCAGGATTCTTACTCCTGGCAGATAATATAGTACCAGTATATACCTGGCATTTTAAAAATGCATTTCTTTTAGCCAGAGAAGAAGAGGACAAACATGAGCAAAGTGGACGGATTCAGTTACAATGGTGATGAGTGCACCATTGGGAGTCTTGAAAGAACAGGTTAGGGATAGATCATCATGGAGAAAATCTATTTATGTGGCCACTAGGAGTGGAAAACAACTTGATGGCACATAATCAATCAATCAATCAATCAATCAATCAATCAATCACCATGACTCTTTCTTGTTATTTTATAGGGCACAGTAGCATTATCTTTGTCTTTTTGAGATTCACTGTCCTGTCTCCCATTCTGCAGTGGCTTTTTCTTCCCTGAAGGCTCAGAGCCTGTTTCATCTGCAAAGGCCTTTTTGAGTTCCTGTAGTACAGAAAATACCTTGCTTCTAGTTGTTACTCTCACTCACTGGGCTTTTCCCTCTCTTTAACTCCGTGTTTTTCAAACTTGGCAACTTCAAGATGTATGGACTTCAAATCCCAGAATTCTCCTGCCAGCATGCTGGTTAGGGAATTCTGGGAGGACACATCTTAATGTTGCCAGGTTTGAAAAACACTGCTTTAACTGTCTTCCTTGTTAAGAGTTGCTTCCAGTTTCTCTTATAGCACCTTCTTTCTTTGATAAATTCTTGTTCTTTCTCATCAGTTGAAGTAGCCATTCCCTGTTCTGATCCTTTGACTTTTTCTTCATGGACTGCTCGAGCTTACATTTCCTGCAAATAAATTGCAAGTTGTTTTCAGGCAGGAAGACGAACATTCCACAACCCTTCCAGCTTGCAACTGCAGACTCCCATCTGTTAATCTCTACTGTCGTTTCTTAGGGCGCTTCTGGTGAAAAGCCTTTACTTTTTTTTGTTCCATTCTCAGACTTTTGGGTTAGCAAAGTGAAAACTCTAGGAGGAGAAGGAGAATTTGTTAGAGATTTTTTCTTAAATTCTCCCAGATAATTCTTATTAACCTTCTCGGCTCATTCCCTCACTAAGTGAATTTGCTCCCTGGCACTGGATTGCCGTTTATTCCTTTTACAGACTCTGCTTACTCAGCAGGTAGCAATCATTCCACCACTCAAAATGGGCAATCTGTAGCTGCCAAGACACATTCCTATCCATACATGTGCATTTATATTTATTTTTTGTGTGCTTAAATCACACATTATTGCATAAATGGGATAGAACAGATTTAGAGATGAACACGCATAAACCAGATGCACCCATATCCTTACAGGGGGTAGGCTATGCCGGGGATGACCTTAGTCTGCCCTATAACTTGGGTAACTGGAATAAAACCCCAACAAGAGATTCTCACAAATAGAAGCATCTGATATCAAGAGTGTATCAGCACTATAGTTCTACACTCTGCCCATGATCCATCATTTAGGCTGGGGAGACTAGTACTGAGTACTGTCCCAGGAGTCTCCCTGGGGTGTCAACAATGATATCATGCTGTATTGCATATAAGGAAGTCAACGGTAGCATGTAGAGCACTGATCTTTCAGCATCTCTGTGGCACCAGTCATTATATCCCACTGTTATAGTCATTCCTTTTATTCAGAGGATCATGAGACCTCTAGTTTTTAAAGTAGAAAACCTAGAAATCTTTTTCCAATATTCTTATAAAAAAGCCAAAATTATTTGTGGGAAACAGCAGCATCCACCGGAGTGTGTGTGTGTGTGTGTGTGCCTGTGTGGTCAAAATCAGCAATGTGGCAGATGGAGTGTCAGAAGGAAGTCCGTAACCCTAATCCTTTTGCAAATGTGGATGCCGCTGGTGGGAAACTATAACGAGAAAATTAGAATGCAACCAAGGAAGATATGCAATGTAAATAAGCCCAAAGCAATGTCTTCCTTTGAGGAGAGAATAATGTAAAATGCTTAGACGGTAATTTATGGAGCAATAGATTCTAAATATTTTAATTGAGAGTATAGAGTTCACTTTAAAAAATCAACTTTTGAGACTTAATCTTCCCTTTCATGTATTTTGCATCAGGTACTGTTCCTGAGGCCATTTTGTATTTCCATTTAGTAAAATGATCAGTAGTAGCTGGTACAGAGTAACATTCAATAAAACTTAATACTGCAATCTTAGCAAAATAATGAGTAAGTAATAATCTTATTATAAACAGTGGGGGTTATTTTTCAGTCAACAGGCTTAGGCTTGCGCTGCAAATTCCTTCATTAAAATCAGTGGGGCTTGGAGGTTCTTAACTTTGTTTGGATCATGATCTTTATATGAATTCTAATATCTGGTGTTTAAATGAGCTTGTAAGAAGATTCAAATATAATTTTATTCAATTTTTTCTTTTTGTCAATTTCTTCTTTAGAATGAATTTGAAAAAACATATATCCCATTAAGCAATAACATCTGACCGTTGAATAATTAGGAAGGAAATTAAGAACCCCAGATTTTTTCATCTCTTACATTTTTCTTTCACTGTTTTTGTCATAGACCAGATTTGAAAACTTAATGATATACAGTCAGGTCCAGGAATATTGGGACATCAACACAATTCTATCATCTTTGGCTCTATACACCACCACAATGGATTTGGAATGAAACAAACACAATGTGCGTTAACTGCAGACTGTCAGCTTTAATTTGAGGGTATATACATCCAACTCAGGTGAATGGTGTAGGAATTACAACAGTTTGCATATGTGCCTCCCACTTGTTAAGGGACCAAAAGTAATGGGACAGAATAATAATCATACATCAAACTTTCCCTTTTTAATACTTGGTTGCAAATCCGTTGCAGTCAATCACAGCCTGAAGTCTGGAATGCATAGACATCACCAGACGCTGGGTTTTGTCCCTGGTGATGCTCTGCCAGGCCTCTACTGCAACTGTCTTCAGTTCCTGCTTGTTCTTGGGGCATTTTCCCTTCAGTTTTGTCTTCAGCAAGTGAAATGCATGCTCAATGGGATTCAGGTCAGGTGATTGACTTGGCCATTGCATAACATTCCACTTCTGTCCCTTCAAAAACTCTTTGGTTGCTTTTGCAGTATGCTTTGGGTCATTGTCCAACTGTACTGTGAAGCGCCGTCCAATGAGTTCTGCAGCATTTGGCTGAATGTGAGCAGATAATATTGCCCAAAACACTGCAGAATTCATCCTGCTGCTTTTGTCAGCAGTCACATCATCAATAAATACAAGAGAACCAGTTCCATTGGCAGCCATACATGCCCACGCCATGACACTACCACCACCATGCTTCACTGATGAGGTGGTATGCTTAGGATCATGAGCAGTTCCTTTCCTTCTCCATACTCTTCTCTTCCCATCACTCTGGTACAAGTTGATCTTGGTCTCATCTGTCCATAGGATGTTGTTCCAGAACTGTGAAGGCTTTTTTAGATGTCGTTTGGCAAACTCTAATCTGGCCTTCCTGTTTTTGAGGCTCACCAATGGTTTACATCTTGTGGTGAACCCTCTGTATTCACTCTGGGGAAGTCTTCTTTTGATTGTTGACTTTGACACACATACACCTACCTCCTGGAGAGTGTTCTTGATCTGGCCAACTGTTGTGAAGGGTGTTTTCTTCACCAGGGAACGAATTCTTCGGTCATCCACCACAGTTGTTTTCCGTTGTCTTCCGGGTCTTTTGGTGTTGCTGAGCTCACCAGTGCATTCCTTCTTTTTGAGAATGTTCCAAACAGTTGTTTTGGCCACACCTAATGTTCTTGCTATATCTCTGATGGGTTTGTTTTGTTTCTTCAGCCTAATGATGGCTTGCTTCACTGATAGCGACAGCTCTTTGGATCTCATCTTGAGAGTTGACAGCAACAGATTCCACATGCAAATAGCACACTTGAAATGAACTCTGGGCCTTTTATCTGCACATTGTAATTGGGGTACTGAGGGGATATCACACACCTGGCCATGGAACAGCTGAGAAGCCAATTGTCCCATTACTTTTGGTCCCTTACCAAGTGGGAGGCACAAAGATGTTAGAATTGTGTCGATGTCCCAATATTTCTGGACCTGACTGTATAAAGAGCAACAGGCAATGAATGGATAGAATGGGAGCAAGGACAGTTTGTAGGGTTAAAAAGGTATGGAGCAGTATAGTGAATGGGGTTGCCATCAAACAGATTTCACTAGACAACCTTTCTTTTCCTGTAACTCCTCTCTTTCATTTCTTTTCCTTACAATTTCTTTATTTTCTGGGTTTTGTACTATGTTGCTTACCCAAAAAAGAAATAGTGTGATGTACGTATGAATGATGGCGCATCACCTATCATACATCACAGCTCTAGTCTTCCTCAAGTAAGTCCGAGGAACATTTTGCTCAGAGCTTTCATAATGTGGTTCAGTTTTGACTTGTGGCATTTAGGTGTCAGTTGTATTGTACATTTTTGAGTGGCCGTATATGTGAAAAGCAATGCAAAGATGCCTAAAATGAAGTTTAAAATTAAAATTTTAATATATTGCCTAAATTACTAATATGTTTATGGATTGTATTTCCTTCACTGAGCCACATTTCCTGCATGACAAATCATAAACTGTCCTTTAACCTGGGACAGTCAAGATGGCTTCAACCATGCAGCCACCATCCTGACATCCACCATCTTGACTTTTTTGGCCCACCCTGCAGATGACCCTCCTGTCCCCGGAGTTTGGGAGACAATAAAAATGGAGAAGGGAATTGAGTTCTTGTGTGGGAACTTGAGTTCCTTAAACATTTGATATGATAAATATTCATTCATAATAAAATATATACTTTCAAATGAAATGAATACATGTCAGTTAATGATTTCAATTCCCTGAAAGCAACACTGATTATTCTGGTGTGCAAGGAGAGCCCCAAAACCAAACATGGGGACAGCCTGCTTGATTGCACCTCACTGGGGACACCTTGGATCCTCATTTCACCTATCTGCCTTGGGAAATTGTGAACAAATGCAGCAATTAAGCAGACACAGAGGGAAGGGCCCTTTTTTGCATCTTTTAACAATTGCCAGCAAAATAGCTAGAAGCAATCCACCCATTTTGTCTAACTGGTACGGTGAATTTGTAGACATGACACATCTTCTCTTCTCTTCTCTTCTCTTCTCTTCTCTTCTCTTCTCTTCTTCTTCTTCTTCTTCTTCTTCTTCTTCTTCTTCTTCTTCTTCTTCTTCTTCTTCTTCTTCTTCTTCTTCTTCTTCTTCTTCTTCTTCTTTTTCTTTTTCTTTTTTTCTTCTGAATAACAATTGTCTCTCCTTCTTAACTGGGCCACTTTTCCTGTGTATTGGAGTAAGAATGATATGGCTTCACATCTAAAGTTTTATGTGAAAAGAAAGGCTAGAAATAAGTTCTAATTATGGAGTAAACAGCAAACAGCTTTGTTGCATAATCCTGCATATCACTCCTCAGAAATGAACTCTACGGTGTTCATTGGAACTTACTTCTAAGTAAGTACGTCAAGAATTCCATCTTTACAGAGTGAGCATGTGGAACAGGGCATAGCCCTACTTCTTTCATCATAGAGGACGGAATCTTGTGATTAAAAATGCCTTACAGTAGTTCAGTATTTGGCACATAGCCTGCAACATCTATTTACAGGGATGAACCCATTTTTCCAGTCTCTGCCATGGGAAATCAGAGTTCTGCTGGGTTTCAGATGTGTGTATGTGTGTTGGTCTAGGAGTTCAGGGATACTTTCTTTAATTAAAAAATATTAGTGTGCATTTTCAAATGATTTTTAAATTATTTCACAAAGCAGTGTAAAATATTCTGTAACAAACACAGTTGAAAACCAGAACATCAAAAGGACTAACACTCAATGCATTATGCAAATACAAAATATAATGAGCCCAAGGCCAGAAAATCATAAAATCAGTGAAATTAATCTTATATCTAAAAGGAAAATAATTAAAGCTCTTTGTCCAGTACTACTTCCATTAGACGGGCACCAGTGGAACTTCTCTGGGAAGAGATTTCAGAATTGGGGCAAGGGACAACTACTAGGAAAACCTCTCTGCTTCACCTAGAGAGCAGAAATAATTGCAGGAGATCTTCCATTGAATACTTTAATAATGAAAAGGTATGGGGAGATATATTTGGGCCAACATTTTACACAGGTTATCATGGAGATTTTTTAAGTCTATATTATCCCACTTCTTCAGAAAGTTGAATAGATTCTTCTTTTTTAAAAAAGAGTGATTAAAATATAGACCTCTGGATATTCATTATGAAATACTGGAGATGTGTCTGCATGGTAGAGAGGGGCAGGGAAGGAAAGCATAGCTGAAAAATGGGAATGCTATTTTATTATAGTCAGGATCTTCTGTGGGGAAGAATGATAGGGTCAGTTACTCTGAGCATCACTCACAGAGACATAGTTCAATATCCAGAATTATCAGATGGGTGACTTTAAGGAAGTAAACCTAGTCAATTAAAATACATTTCCAAGAGTAATCTCAGTATTTTCCCATATGCTTCCACTTATGGGACCAGTGGTTTCAATGAATGAAAGTATATAGTCATGCAATGCAGTGAGAAGGGATAAGGTGAAGTGTCAGACTTCATACCAGGCCTTCACACTCTGTGACTGGGTTCCAACAAGAGCTTCAAGGATATGGCTCAGCTAGATTAAATTATTTGTTGTGGGCACAAGGAAGTCATATATACACTGAAACTCAGCTTATTGTGGAATGTAGGAATAATGTGCTAGTTATCATGAACACTGTATTGGTTTGCTTGGTTGTGGTCCAAGCTGAGCTGCTTCAGCTGAGGAAAAGTGATGCAAGCAATATTTATATGTACTTTACATGAAGGATTTTATACTCTGAGATCTTTAGGAATAAACTAAGACTGGTTTGACAGGTTAGAGTGGACCCACATTTGTAATCTAACATCAAATGTACACCAATAATCAAATATTGTGGTGGTGCAGCAGATCCTTGACAGCTCCCTCATTTCTTTGTAGTCTGAAGCAGACAGGAAAAAACAGGAAGTGAGGGGAAGAGGGTCACTATTTTACAGACATCTTCCTGCTTTTCAAAGTCCTGTTCCAGCAATTATAGGGGGCAAAGGGGGAATTGAGAGAAATCAAGGTGCCATCTCCCAAACTGGCATCACCGTTTGGGTATAAAAATAATAATTTCCTGGGAGCGGCTGTTTTTGGAGGGGGGAGGGAAACACACAGCCGCTCCCAGGGTGATTAATCCCTCCTTTTCCAAAAGGATGGTGCCATGTCTCAACCTGCTGGCCTCAGGCACTACTGTAAGTTTGGGAGTTTGCTCCAGTCCATTGTTCCAGAAGACTTCATCCATGACAGTGTTCTTTCCTAGTTGGTCATTTGAGCTAATGGGAAAATAACTGAGTCAACTAACCATTACTTGAAATCTATACGGAGAACTGGAAATCAGTCCCTGTTCTAAAAATACAGCATCTCTACAAAAATTCTGTAGCCGTATGTGGAACATTGAGGAATTCTTGGAGAAAAGTTCTCATTGTTCATAACCTTTTTAGACAAGTAGGATGATACATCAGATATTGTATCCTTTTCAGAGGCTAATATTAAAAGAACATACGGGAGGCCTATTTGTCAAGGTTCAGCTTTCACATTTCATTTGTTGTTGTTGTTTTACCCTACTGGGTGAGAGAAGTTCCACATGGACAATTTAGAGACAAAGTTCCCAAACACAGATGTCAGAGAAATTCAGTCATGAGGAATGTTGTGCTTTTATAATTTGTTCAGACACAGATAGGAAGCTAAATATTTTAATATCTTACAGCATCGACTATATTTTTATCACACTTTATGAATAATTGCAATAATTTTTGTACATTTTCAGAGCTTTGACTCCATATACAACAGGACATGAAAGTTAGCTGCAGCCTCATTCCGATATGCCATAAGTATCACTTTGAGATAAGCAGAAGAAATGCAATGGCACAGAGGATGTCCAAGAATGGCATGATGTTGAAAGTGAGCTGACTCAGACTCTTCCACAAAGAGTCTCAGAATGAAAATTCATTTCTCATGCTTCAGCTTGTCATTGTGCAGTATCTTTCACATCACAGGATTTTCTGTTTTAGCTATCTGTGTCATAGCCAAACCCATAGGATTTCTCAGGGTTATTTCAAACAACTTCCCAATCTGATGCCATGTGTTGAGGCTAGAAACTGTAGGAGTTGTATCTCTAGCACAGTGTTTCTCAACCTTGGCAACTTTAAGATGGGTGGACTTCAACTCCCAGAATTCCCCAGCCAACTCTGGGGAATGGGGGAAATGGCTCTGTTGGAAATGGCTCAAGTTGAGAAACACTGTTCTAACAGATTGGGAAACACATATTTAGAACCATGTGGAAAGAGTTAAAGGCTTAAAAATATTGTTTGGAATGTATATATCTCTCAGAACATGGAAAAAATAGAAAATATTCTGATAATACCTATTCAGTCCAAAGGTTAGCAGAGATCTATCTTTGGGATGTATACTTTGCTGTTTCTCATATCTACTCATATCTATGATGTTTCCATATCTGCTTATGCAGAAAATCTCTGATGCACCCAAGATGTTTCTGCATATCCAGAGGAACCACATAAATCTAAGCAATGCTTGTACCTGTTAAAATATTTGGAATTAGGAACTGTGATTCTTACATGGGACAAATTTCAAACCCAATGGCATTTACTTATCACCTGTAATAATGCCAAAAAAAAGTATTCTGAGGTAGAGATTAATCTATTCCTATTTAACTCATGGCTATAACAGGCTTAAAAGAAAAAAAATGCGAGATAATTCTATAAGATGTAGTCCTCCTTATATTATCTGGGGAGTTGTCCATTGAATACAATGGGATTTTTCTCTAAGGAAACATGCATGACATTTAGTTGCACATAATTGAATAAAGAATTAAATATTACAGGAAAAATAATATTATATAAAGCCTCCTTTTCACAAATATAAAAAAATCTACATTCTCTCTGAGGGAGTAGAAATCATGTTCATGTACCATATGAGTTGGGAAACTTAATTCATGTTGCCTAACATTAAATCTGAACATAATTTTACAAGTCCACCTCAATGGATGCATTCCAAGGAATTCTACAGGAAACCATTAATTTTAATTTTTTAATTGTTTGAATGATTAGCAAAATAGCATAACGGGGCTGTATAAGACGTTCCTAGGTTGTCACTGATTTCTCCAAAAATTAAAACATTTCAACACAATTGTAAAACCATCCTTTTAATTTAAACCACTTTAAGTAGTACTATGAGATCTGGACTGCGAAAATCCAGACAACTACAAGAGTTTTCTGCACTGTATCTCTTTGCTTCCATCACATAATCATTCACATTTTTGAAGTCCATCCATGGTAGACAAAGAATTTTTAGGGAATCTAAAAGATCAGTAAAATTTCTTTGCAGGGTCATCGCCTAGATTCCTAGATGATGCATGGGGAAACAAACGTGCACAACAAATAAGAACAGGCCATTTATTATAGAGACACTTTCTGTAATTATTAAAAATACCCACAATAAAAAGCAAACTTATACTAATATAAATAGCAGCTTCTATACAGTTGTCTAATTAAATACTTCTTTTGCTTCTGCGAATGGATGTACCTCTTCTAACTATTTTTGATATTTTTTTTGGAGGGGAAGAATGAATTTCTCTTTTCCTCTTGCCTTTATTTTAGTTTGCTATTTATTTGAACAATCACATGTAAGTATGGCTGAAGACTGTAAAAGGCAGTGGCAAGTAAGGACTAGCTTGACAATGAAATTGTTAACCATGTTTTGGATCTTATTCACTGAAAACTATAGTGAATGAATGGTTATGAGTCTGTTTATTCACATTCCAGTTACAGATGTAATGCTCCTATAGGTATACAACAAAGTGGGGTTTAGTTTGTGCCAGGGCATCTATAGGAGAGGGCATATGTCTGCTATTTTTGCCCTAATTATTAAATTAATCTAGGTTCAGGACAGCTTAGCAACTAACACACTAATGTTTCAACTCCTGAGACAGAATCATTACATTTGGTAATAAAGGCTCTAAGAATGTATTATGTTGGCTCTTACTTATGGAAACTGTGTTTAATTGTAGGAATTTAACAGGTCATTTAACCATTTGCCATCAACAGAGTCTACTGAATAGCAGTTAAAGCACTGAGTACATTGGGAATGGCATCAATACTGCAGGACATTATCACCAAATATAACCTAGCTAGGATGAGTAAAGAGAATCAGTTCTGTTTAGAGTGGAATCACTGAAAGTTAATCACTTGGTCATGATTAACTTAAGATCCATTGAATAAAAAAAGATCTGGCATTAATGTCAGACATTGAGATGGCCAAGTTTGTCAATGACACCAAATTACCTAGGCTGATTGAACAAAAAAGGAGAGCCAGGGACTTCAAAGGGCTTTCACCAGACTAGGAGATGAATGGGCATTAAAAGAGCACATGCGATTCAGCACAAGCAAATGTAAAGCGATACACATGGACACAAAGAAATCCTAACTTCATCGCCATGCTGATGGAATATGAGACATCTTTTGAGTGATTACAGAAAAGAACTTTGGAGTTGGGCACATCGTTGAGTAGATATATAAATCTGGTATATACCTGCCGGGGGCCAAGGGAAAATCCCTTTTCATGATGATTAGAAGAGAAATGGGTAGCAAACCTGCCCATATAATGCTGTCTTTAGCTAAATCCACCCTACTTGACAATTCTCTGCACAATGTTAAAAATATCATTTTAAAGAAGGATACAGAAGCAACAGAAACTCAGCCCAAAAAGGAGATACTTTGGTGTGATTTACAAAAGAAGAAAGGCAAATAAAAGAAGAGAGACATGAATGAGGTAAATAAAATTGTGGGTTGTGCAGAGAAAGTACTTAGGTAGAAAAGTTTCTACCAAGATTAAAATCCAGAATCTCCCAGCAAGTTTCAGCAGTGGAAGATTCAAGACAGACAATAAGCTGTCCTTTGGCATAGAACATAATAAATTATGGAACTGGCTTTCACCACAAATAGTATTCACTTCCAAATTCAGTTGCTTTCCAGGTGATTAGACCAATTAATGGAGACAGCAGCAACTATTGGGGGAAGGGTGTCAAAAAAGGCAAGACGGTGGTTGACATATCACAGTTGAAGCTTTGTATTGGAACTCATTTACTTCAATCATGATGCCACAACCATGATCTTGCCCCTTTTGAGCCCCTCTGCGGAAGTTGCTGCATGGAGCCCAGTGGTTCATACCAATGAATTCGGCTATGAATATTATCTTAATACTCAGAGACAAAATGCCTCCAAATATCAACTGTTCTTTAACCATTAAGGGAGTGAGGCTAGAAAATATGACATTCTGAAACTGGTGGAGAACATTTTTGTCTTTCAGAGCGTTCTGCTATTGAGCTAAGAGTTGCCAATTTCCTCCAGAGGCATTCCAAAGCAAGACTGTAAATGTGCTAAATTTTAATTTATCGGTCTTTATGTTTCTATGCATTTGGGATAAGGACACTGTATATATTAATTAGCTTAGCAACCAATTAATTAGACAGGTATGGAATCACCAGATACACTTCTGGAGAATGGGTGTTTTAATTTTGCCTATGATTATATTCTATATCCCTGTAATACACTTCTATGTGTTTCCTTGGGAATAAATCCCATTGAACTCAATGAGGCTTACTTCTGAGAAAATATGGACCAGATGCACAGTTACCAAATTATCACAGACTCTACTTTTTTTTTTTTTTTTTTGCATTTCATGCCCCTTGGCATTTCTCTCTCTTCATCTCTATGTATAAATCTTGCTGCCTTGAACTACTGGAAGAAAGGTCTAAAGCAGACCAAAGAAAAATAAACAAATAAATAAAAGTACCTGACTTACACAATAATACACTTTTTAATCTTTAAGGTCCTCCTGCAGTTTTGGGTTGCTGCCGTGCTTTCATTAGAAAGACAAAAATTGGAAGTCCAGCATTGCTGAATTGACTAGAACAGAATCGAATCCAGATAAAGTCATTTATCTGTGGAAGCGTCATAAACATGACAACCCTTCACTTGCCAAAGTTTTGCTTTTCAAGGCCCTTTCCCACAAACCAGGTGTCTTGGGGTTTTTTTGTTTCCCCCTCAAGCATTTGTTAGATGTGATGTAACACACTTTTTTTTTTTTAGCATAACAGCTAATAAAATCAAATCCCTAACAGGCTAGCAGCAAGTCAAGTTCTAATGGGAAACTTATTCTCGTTATATGCGAGCAATAGTTAATCAACAGATATTAGTGTTGTTGTATACAGGTTGCATCTAGCTGGCTCATGAACCTACTGAAGAACTTGATTTTTTGACAATGCTTTTCAATATTTCAAACATATTCATCATGAGAGAGAAGACAGAAGGTTGAAGAATATACTGGGGACTGCAAGACTTCTGAATCAAATGGTTTTGCATCCATATATTTATTTTATAAATAAATATGGTTTATTAAATTTTGGAATGACCAAAAAGTATACTGCTCTGTTTCAGGTACCCTATGCTTTTCCCCAAAGGGGAAGGCATTTTCAAATGCCCCCAACAATTCTTTTTGAGGTATTTTCTCCTGAGACGTCCTCCAGCCATCAGATGTTGAGCTAGATCTGCTTCCAAGTGTTCCAACAATTAGTGCCCAGCAAATCAGATGGGGTCTTGGAGCAAGGAAGCAATCTCTCCTTTTTTCAATGATGTCTCTTAGTCCACAGATAGGGAAAGAGAAAAATGATCTGGCTTTCAGCTCAGTCCTGTTGCTCTATCAGCTCCTCAAGTGGTACCAAACAGGAATGTTGTGTTCCAAAGGGGTAGAAAATGCTGATTTCCATCCATTCTGATTGCACACATAAGAACGTGATTCATGTACTCCGCACTCAATTACTTATGGCTGAGCATGTTTTCAGAAAGTGTTTAGAATGTTGGGGAAATTTGTGTGTGTGTGTGTGTTTTAATTTAAAATATTTTAAAATTACCTTTCAATTAAAATGCACATGTAGATTTATAGCTTATGCCTCTTCAGTTCTTGCAAGCACATTCCAAAACAAATGAATCTGCGAATAGTTCATGCCAAAAAATGTTTCTGGCTGTAATTTTGAGATTGGAACAATCTTCCCTTCATTTATGTAATCAGGATATCAGATTTTTATGTAGGTCCAAAATTAAGTGCATTTTGGTCACAATACTGAATGACTTATGACAACTTGAAATCTAAAGACAGCAGATAGGAGCACCTAACCAACTTTGGATGGATTAGACCTGGTTAATCCATGGAGGGGATAACACAGGAAACCTTAGGCTTGTAGGCTAGATTGGGAAGTTTAAAGAAAAAATCGCAGAGGTGGCTGTCCAGAAAAATATATGTACGTGTCCATGTAGTCAGTAAGAGTTGAACAAGGAAATATTTATTGTTTAATTTTTTGTGCTTTTGGAAGTGATGAACTTTATGAAGGTTTAGGTTGAAATACTTTTATGTGCACATGTCAAAAAGGCAATGTAGGTATGCATCTTACTGATGGCTTTTCAATAGCAGGAATTAAAAAAAGAAATAAACAGATGTCTACCAGAATTCTCATTTGCCCTCAGCTACCCTGAGTCTGAATTTGCATTTTTAATGCAACAATCTGGCTATATTTTTAGGATTTTTTTTCATAAAAGTTTTGCAAATAAAAGTATTTGTGTTCAGAATTTAACCCAGAGTTGATACCAAGTTGATTTTGGAGGATTTAAGTGCAATTTATGAGTAATCCTTTATTTCCACATTTTGGACAGTTTCACTGGGTTTTTGATATTCTAAAAGAGATTTTATGGTGTTAACCAACTCGGGAATTTTTAATGAGAAGGCAAAGGTATATCACATAATTATAATTAAAAGAAGAGAAGAACAGCAACCATTGTTTGTTCATGAATGTATGTATGACATAGATCATTGAGCTGTGATTGATGTAAACCTCACTGCTTCATTTATAACTCAGCTTTCCCCAAACTATATTGGACTACAGCTCCCTATAAATTTCATGGTATGTGAGAATTATAGGAGATATAGTTGAAGACACCTGGATGTACTGCTATACACAGTAGAATATTTGGGTTTTCTGCAAAGGAATTCCTCACCATAAAACTTGCACGATCAGCTGTGGAGAAGTTATCATTTGTAAGCCTAACCTTCAAACTGGGAGGTTCTCCAGGGATGCCAGATACCAAGTTTGGCTCCCTTGGTGTAAATGCAGTGCCTTGGTCTGTGGTACTAGCTGGATCTGCTCTAGAAGTTCAACTCATGTATTCCAGTTTCTTAAAGATATATAGTGTAAGTTATTTAAGGATGGGGGTTTGACAACCTCTGAAATTACAGGAAATTGTGGCTTAGTGTATATGGATGGATTTTGTAGCACAGCCTTGTTAAGAAAGAAGCTGACCAAACCCATGCTGATCCATATATAACTCAGCAAGCCATGAGTGAAATAAAAAACCCTCTTCACCTATGCATGCCTTTTTTCTAGTCCAGTGAAGCAGACCATGGGGAAATGCTTGCTGGTTAATATAAGGCCAGCTAGATATTCTGAGCAGAGGTTTTAACTGGCAGGGACACAAACAGGGTGCAGATATTGCACGAGAAACTCAAAATGTGGGGCCAGAGCTCCTACACCCCTTCCAAGAGATTGCTGAACAAGCCACCCTGTTAATAAAGGCTTGTCTGCATGACAAATAATACCTGCTGGAATTTTCTATTAGATCGTTGTTAAAGGCCATTTTTCATTCCTTCAGAAAAAGATTGCAAGGAAATCATTGAGCTTAAAAGATATAGAGAAGGAAGATGGCAACTTTCTTCCAATATGATTAAATTTCTTCTTCTCCTATATTCTGCCCAACTCATACACCATCCAACAAACCAACTTTGTCCAACCTGGCTGGAAAGTTGGTATTTCCAACATATCTAGAGGATATCAAATTGGATAAAGCTACTGGACTATTCCAAGTCACATAGCTTTTGTTATGTGAAGCAATTTTCTGGATTCCCTGAAAAATTTAGGGTGAGTTGCAAAAGGGCTACCAACAATATGGAATAGGTCCAGTGCCACATTTTATGGTGTTGCTCAGTTTGTTGGTCAGATGCAAAGTACTACATACAAGGGAGAGATGAAATATTAAACTGGCAAAAATACAGCTATTTGCAGGAGAGAAAATCATTTCCCTCTTAGGAAAACAGGGAAATATATTACTGTAAATAAATTACTACAGCATGTTTGCTGAGTAAGGCCACTTGGGCTACAATCTCTGGCCTAGGAGTATATTCATAATCCATCATCCCATCAGCTTGCCATCTCTGGCTCTACAAATGAACCGCTTGTGACATTAAGAACAGGAGTTTGGACACGAATATGGTCTGTAGTTCATATGCTGGCTTATAGCAAGAATGTGGAATCTGTATCAGTTCAAGGACTTACTGTATTCTATGCAAAGGGGGATACACCCAGCTGTGGGTGCAACCTCCAACTTTCAGTAAGTGTTTCTTAAAGACACATGTCTATCTACATGCAGTTGCATTCATGTCTACCAGAGCTGCTTCTTCAAAGCCAAAGGTGCACCTTACTTTTTTGAGGGTGTTTTGAGAGTAAGGAAGATGGCCTTGACAGAGAAAGGAGCAATCCATTACCAAAGCAATAAGGAAGGAAACATTGTGTAACATTACCCAAACAATGAAGGAGAAATGCAAAAACAGCTCAGACAGAAACACCCCTAATATACATGACTATAAGAGAGGGAGGGGGGAAATCATAATCAGGCTTGCAAGAGTCTGTTACTATAGCCAATCTTAATGTGTGGAGTTGATTTCTTTGTTTGATCTATATTCTTATGGCTGACATCAGGACAGTGGACTGAAAGATTAGAACTCTCTCCCATATATTGGCATTAATCGGTTTGGGGGATTTGAGGGGGTTTCTCTTTTTTTTAACTGTTATCTTTTTATTTTATGGTTTACATGACGGGTTCTATCTATTCTCAGTCTTAACATGGCAAGAAATGGTAATGGTTTTCAGCAAAATTGAATTTTTGAGGGCCACAAAAAGGAGTCTCAAGAGTTGTATGAAGCCTTAGAGCTGCAGGTCACTCATCCCAATATATGTGTACACTCATCATTATCACATTTATTCTACCCAGTAGTTACATGTATGCTCAAACACATACACGTGTATATCCACCTGTCTTTCCACTGTTCCCTGCACACAGAAACAAATAAGACAAGAAAGGATGGAAGTTGATATGTGTTATGATGTATACATGTATATCATCCAGAAGGCAGAAATATATATATTTCTTTATTTCAGTAGTGGCTTCTGCACATGCCAAGGCCAAGAGTGAGAGCTGAAAACTGGAACCAGCACAGACCTATCACTTCTGGGTCTGCAATTCAAAACCTTATCTGACTTTCTGAACAGAACTCTGAAGCAAGATTTATTTGCCAGATCCAAAAGTTTTGTGTCTGAAAAGAAGGATCCATATAGAGTAGACAGATCCAGTTCTTCTGTTAGGATTGAAATTCCAAATACTTTCTAGTAAAATTCCTGTTAAACCAAAATCTCTTCTCAACAGTCATACAAAAATTAAGAAATAAGGAAAGTAGAATGAAATTGCCCCAGTTTTTGCATGATGAACAATTTTTGCAATAAAAAAATTCATTCCATGATTATTCACAAAAACATGCAAAATAACATTTAAGAATGTGCTAGAGAAAAACTAAAGGATCCACAATGTGTTGTTTAGAAAAGCCAGTGTAAAATGAGTAAATAAAAAGATATACTCCTCCGTGATTGCAAAATTATACCAAGCATGTATTTTGGCTGCAAGAAATGTTGTTGAAGCGACCATTTTAGATTTTTATTTAATAGAGTGTTCATGTTTTCATTTTATTTTACTTTTGTTTCTTTGGCGAGAATGTTTAGCAAAATGATTCTCTTAAATGAAAATGATTTCATCTTTAGGAACTTGACTTCCCCTCCTCCGTCTTATAAAAAGTACCTTCCTACTCAAGCCCAGACATTAAAGAATTAGCCCATAATTAAAATGTCTGTTTATACGAATCATAACAAGAAGGATAAAGCGAAGGACTTTTGTATTCAGCAAGCAAAAGTGCTGATTTCTTAGAGTGGAGAAAACTAGGTTTGAAAAGAGAACAGAAAAAAAAGGGGGACAATATAGGTTTCAAGTGAATTTAAGGAATAATAATAATAATAATAATAATAATAATAATAATAATAATAATGCTTCCCCAAAGGGCACAGTCATGCACAATTAAATGCTTTTGAACCCAAATATCATTGAGATTTAAGCAAGTCAAATAAATGGATTCTAAAAGTTTGGGTATAGTTTTTATGTAGGTACATATCCTGAATACCATAAGTGTGGACAAACTATTTAAACATCTGGTGAAATTTACTATCCATTCCTCCAAACTCATGTAAGGCAGTCTAGGATGACTGCCGTTTTGTTACTGGCAGCCCCTAAAATTATAATTGAAGCCTCTTAGAAGGAAGCCACGCACCTCTCCATTATGATCGCCTGCTTCAATAAAGTTTTAGAGATAGAAGTTTTGGGAGGCATAAGATAAATGAAGAACGGCATAAGTTACAGTGGATCAACATGACTTTGAAAAGACGTGTTTCCTTATATCCTTTAGGACCGTGATTCCACTCTCTCCAATATATTTAACATTTTGGAAAGACCTACTTAATTCAAACAAACAAACAAATGACTGACCCATTAAATTTAAATAAATAAAAGACCTGTCCAAATAAATAAATAAATAAATAAATAAATGCCTTTTCAAATAAATAAGTAAACAAATAGCCTATTAAATTCAAATAAATAAATGAAAGTCCTATTCAAATAAACCAATAAATAAATGACCTATTCAATTGTTCCTGAGTTTTAAGATTGAGGGAGGATACTGACTGGTACTGTTTCTGTAAACTGAATGGGGTTTTTTTTTGGTTTTGTTTTGTTTTGCTATTGTTTCAATAAAGAAGAGGGAAAGACTTTTTAAAAATTAAAATAATTGGGTTTTTTTTCTTCATAAAAGCACATTAAGACTATGAGTTCTGTCCTTCGAAGTTTCTATTTTTATGGCTTTAGCTTATAATCCTATTCTATATCCTTTAGAGAGAATTGTATTAAATTCTGTGGGATCTAATTTTGAGTAGAGAACTCAGTTATAAATAATTGTATTTATTGATTTAATTATGTTTATTGATCTGTGAAGCCCTGGGTGTCCAATGCCCATTTTTAATGTTATTTTTCAAATCTGTTTTTAATGTGCAACATATATTGCTTTTGATTTTTACAAGCTGGCATGGTATAATAAAGACATCATCCAACTGTGAAATAGAACTTTTAGCTACCTGTAATGGGTGCACAGGTAATTCACAAACAGGTTAATTTGACATGAATTGAATGAGAGGTTGCCTTGGGACTAAAACTGAATCACAATTTAGAAATCTGAAGCACATGGACTAGCAATAGAAATCAACAAGTAACTTTTAGCAAGACTGGATAAAATAGTCGCTTCTATACAGCCTGATGAACTTCAGGAAAAAAAAGGTCCAAGGATTGTTATTTGAGGCACAATTTTTCAAAGGAACTACATATTACTTTTCATTTCTTGGCATACTTGAATAAAACAGCCGTCCAAATATCTACTTCACATCTAATACATTTCAGACTAAGGAACTGAAGTTGGGTTATGCAAGAGTAACATCTACAAGCTTGGGCAACCTTGTAGAAGCTGGAGGCACATGTTGTGTTGGTGGTGGTGGTGGTGGTGTTTTCCTGAAGCCAAGAGCCTCAGTAGTTAAAGCAATGGTATCATGCAGTAAACGTTTTCTACGGACTAGTGCTGGTCCTTTTTAAAAGAAATTTTAAGCTCTTTCGTCAGCTTAATCAGTTTAGTGTTCTGTGGAAAATTGGCCAAAAAAGCCCCAAACCCTTGCACCTCCATTTCTCAGCAAGTTGCCTCCAGAAGTCAGTGGCACAATTTCAGGCGGTTTGGGGCAACACAAAAGTGTGCCTACCAATAACTTGCAACCCGTTCCTGTTTAACAGGCTCAGATTTTTCCAAACATTTCTTTATACATATACAATTGTTTTCATGACCAATTAATCTTTGTTGCGTGACCACACACAACACCCACACAGAGTTACCTGGAGTGATAAAAAATCTCCCTTGCTGGGTATGGCACTTGTAATCTGCCTCACCTGTAACCTGCATCTGCACATCCAGTCTAGCTTCCCCTCCCTTTTTCCTGCCCCCACTTTAAATCTGGTATCAGTCTAGCCCAGTGTTTCTCAACCTTGGCAACGTTAAGATGGGTGGATTTCAACTCCCAGAATTCCCCAGCCAGCTCTGGGGAATGGGGAAAATGGTTCTGTGGGCTAGGGAATTCTGGGAGTTGAAGTCCACCCATCTTAAAGTCCCAAAGCTGAGAAACACTGGTCTAGCCACTTGATGCTTCTCATAAAATCAGCAGCTCCTGAAAGCTTATGCCTTTTAATAACATTTGCTAGTCAGAAAAGAAGCTTCCAAGGTGCTTTTTTGCCACCAGAGATGAACAGAACATTCTCCCACAATAAGCCTCCACAGTAATTTTCCCTCCATAGCCTTTAACCAGAGAGGGATAGATTCCAGAATAAAAGATCAGCTCATCACTGGTATGAGGCATACCAGTTCCCTCCCTGTTATACCCCCTGGTCATCTTACATTTTTGTAGGTTTGGTGATACAACCAGTCCTGGTCAACACAGGAGTTTCGTCCCTAGACTGCCTGCAAGAGAGAACAGGCTAGCCACCTGGTGGAACTCTGCCTATCTCCTTAGGGAGTTGGTATCAACAGTCTCAGTCATTAACTGAACAGTGAGCAGTGGGTACAAGCAGTGGGCATTTCTCATTTCATGCTGGCCAGCAAGCCATTTCTCTATGCCTGAGCACTGTCAATGCTTTTGCTGCTACAGACATGAAGCCACAAAATGTAGTGAGAACCTCAGAGCAGATGTTAATAAGTCTCCGTCCCTCCACAAGGGAGGGAGGGAGGGAGGGAGGGAGGGAGGGAGGAAGGAAGGAAGGAAGGAAGGAAGGAAGGAAGGAAGGAAGGAAGGAAGGAAGGAAGGAAGGAAGGAAGGAAGGAAGGAAGGAAGGAAGGAAGGAAGGAAGGAAGGAAAATTATCTCCAATTTGGAAGCTAAATCTGTCACCCTTCCCCTGGAGACAGTTATTGGGTTCACCTTCTTGTCATCAAAGAAATGAACTGAATTCATTGTTTCAGATCTTGAAAGCACCCACAAGGACAGAATTTAATACAGAAACAAATAACTAAAAAAAATGACACTGACAAAAGTAAAATTAATACAGTTATCAGAGAACAGCTGTAACACATACACATGAAACCTAATACTAGGATCTTGTGTCTCCTCTCCAGCTATAGTTGAAATGATGGGTGGTAACCAAGACCAGCATAATCAGGACAGAATCTTTGTAAGGGCGTGAGACCAACCCTGGGCTCAAAGTTGTCTTAACAGCGCAGAGTATGCATCTCTACTCTTGAATCTACTCCATGTAAGACTTATTAGGTCTGTCCCATTTTTGTCTTATTCCCAGTAAGATTTATACCTAGTATCTGTATTCTGTCTGAAGACTGAAAACAAGGATAAAAAGATAGGGACTATGAAAAACTGCAAGTCTCCAGGACAAATTCTGAGTTGCCATAGGAGCCATACTAAACTCTTGCTGGCACTAAGGAAAAATCTAAAAATAATTTCTTTCTCAGTAACTCCGTCCTTAACATTATTCCATTTCAGCTATGAATTTCCTCCATGGTTTTCCACAATCCCCTGCAAGCAAAGAATCAGTACGCAGACATATAATAACTAGAGAAATTGGAAAACTGAAGAGAAACATGGCCATTGATCCAGCTCCTTTTTAATTTATCCTATTCAGAGAGCCCAATATTCACATTTATCATACTCTATTAGCCTCCTGACAAGATAAAATCTTGTTGAAAATCCTTTTGGCCCCTGTAGGATGCATATAGGTGTCATAATATGTACCTTTTTGTCTTTTTAAAAATACATTTACCACAATGTTTAATTTAGCCCATTATTTTTCTCTGGATGGTTTATAAAAATGTAAAATCATAAAACACTAAAACCTAAAGCCAAATAGATTAAACCCTTACAATAGCATAACCTACATAAATAAAAAAACAACAATATGAGGTTATTCTAGCAGAAAATGGAACACTTGTGGTCTTCAGTGGCCTTTTAAAAGTTGTAAAAGGCCCCATTTTATAGCTTTAAAAAAACAATTTTTTTTCATCCTTCATTTGCAAGAACTTTAAAATTAATATTTTTGACTAACAATATTTTTGAAATGCATCTTGCATTAAATCTTACAAAATAACAAAGAGATACCTAAATAAACTGCTAATATAGCAATAAATAAGTTGCCCTAATGTAGCCATATGGCAATTATTGAAGTCAAATGCAAAAAAAAGGAATAGAACTAAAGAAAAACAGATGGAAATGAAGCAGTACATAAAATATATGTAATATCTTTAAATTATGAGGGTGGAATTTATAGAAACACACAATGGTGTATATCTACTTGGAAATAAGACCCACTGAATTCAGAGCACAATTTTTATTGTCTCGTTTTGAACAAAACTCAAAATGCATTTCTATTGGTAAAGTCTTGGATTTTATTCCCAAATAATATATGTATGGCACAACAGCAGTTATCTTCCAACATTCATTTTTCAGCTTGCTAAGCAAACTGTTTTCATATCAGTAACTGCCCACAGCCATTTGGATATGATCCTAGACTGCTAAAAAACTGAAGGATGAGATTCAAGATTAGATTTTTAGGCTAAACTTATAATCAACCAACTAAAGAGTATTGAACACAGTAGTTAAGCACAGAAGTTTAGCTGTATCTCTTTTTCAAGGAACACATATCCTCTAAATCCACTCGAAGTTTTGCAGATTTTCCATTCTGCAGTCAGGATTGCAAAAGTAGCCACATGGCGCCATGTCTTTAATGTAACAGCAGAATGTAAAAATGGGTATTAGCAGGGAATGTATCTTTGTTTCACTGACTGAAGCTAGAAAGACTTGTAACGAAGTCTCAGTGATGGTCTGAGAAATCAAGCATTTCCAGAGAAAGAATGAAAATGTCAGAGACTCGAATGCCCATTTCAGCAGGTCTTCAGTGTCTTGTTAAAAACAATAAAAAGTTTTATGCTTAGACATTGTTTAAAGTACAAGCCAAAGATACAACAAAATGGTATGAAAATACAATACTGCTGTGAAAAAAGCAGATCACTGTAAATAGCTGTTTCTTTATGCCATTTTGAAACTGTAAGTTTAAAATAGGAAGCTGTTGTTGCTTGACATTGTAAAATTTAAAAAGTCATGCTAAAGATCAGATTCTGTGGTTTGGTGGAATTTATAGATAGAGACTGCAGTCCCATCCTCTGGATGTATATAGCTGTGCCCTTTGACAAATCTGGTACCTACAAAGTCTCAAGATCCCATACAGGGATCAAAGACTGATCAGTGTTTTCTATAATTTTATTTTTAATCCGTGTCCTTAACCTATTTTCATCTTTGAGCCACATATGACACTGCTTCCTGGGCTTTCACTTTTTCTCAAATTGAAAAGAGAAAAAACTCTAGGTTTTGGACAATGAAAAGGAAAAGGAAAGCCCCCAAATGGAAATGTTTAAAAAAAATGGTGGAAGGCTGGTAAAATTAGAATATCAATCTTAATCCATTTTAAAAGTTTCATAAGAAAAGCCTGATTATTTGGCATACCCGTTTGTGATTACAACTGCACATACTGTTTTAGAAAAGCAAATTTCCCTTGCTTGAAACACAAAAGACATTTCTTCTAAGATGATACCTGTCTAAAAACAAAGAATATATGTTCTTCCTTTGGGAATACTGTGCAATTGATGCCCACTTTTATATGACTAATTAATTTTCAAAAACTCATGCAAGTAATCAATTAACTTTATTTAACATTGGAGATGAACCTTGAATAAAAGTTGTACTAGAATCACCCAGATATAATTGCTCTTGTTATCAAGTTTCTTCCTTCACATTTGCCCCACTGAGCTAATTTAGATTATGGCTGTCTTAGACAGGAGCCTGCTCACTTCTGGGTTGAACATACTGTTTGAACATCCCAAATATGGAATAAATGCATTCAACTGGCACTTACTGTTCCCCCAGAAGACAATCATTCCAAAATTCAGATCCCAGTAAGGTTCATTCTAGAACCATAAGGGAACTTTTGAATGCATCACAATTATAAAATTATGCGTGTAAGTAAAAAGATATTTTTCAAAGTCAGCACTAAACCCCTTTTTTCTCATCCTGTATAGAAAGAGGAGGAGGAGAGAGGGAAATGTCTTTGCTTAAAATTCAACTTGTTAAAGGCATTTTCATATCCCATCCTTTAATCTAAACAAAATTGGAGAATGCTCAGCAACAATGAAAATGACTATTCTTCGTTCATTCCAGCATTACCCAAAAATCAAGACCAAGAAGGGCATTCGGGTTTGGTTTGCTTGGCCGTTTAATCAGGTATCAAGCGCAGCCCAGTTCTCTTCTTTCTCGCTCACCTGACAATCAAAGCCGTCAAATCCTACTGAATTGAAATAGATTCTTTCTCCCACCAACCCTCACACCCCCGAAGGCACGCACAGATTTGTGCCGCCTTCCCTAATTTTTCATCAGAGCGACCGTCGGGTTTGCCCGGGAAACAGCGCCTGACACTCTCGGACGTTTCCTCCCGCAGCTGGGGGCCCTGCGAACTCCGCGGCGTCCTATTTTGCGCCGGAGAAACGGAACAAGTTTGAAAAGCCCGTCCCCACCAACTTCGCCGGAGCTGTACCTTTGCCCAGCCCAGCCCAGCCCAGCCCAGCCCAGCCCAGCCCTGCTTAGTGTGCAAGAAGTAAAGGAGTCGTGACTCCACCAGGATGGTCCGATTCCTTGAGATGAAGATGCACAGCTTCGACCTACCCCCTCCCCACCACCCCTGCCCCGCATCGTGCCGAGGGGCCGACAACCAAGTCTTCAAAAGCTCAGGGAAAGTGTGGGAGCGCGCGGGTCACGCCCTCCCGTCTGTCTGGATTTGGGCGTGCTCGCCCGCGGGGATGGGTGGGAACAAGCAGCGCGGATCGCTTTTGTTTGGCCGCTGGGTCCTGAATAGCTCTTCTTCCCGCCCCCCTCCGCCGTGTAGCAGGTGTTCAGGTAGCTGGTTGTAAGAGACGCGGCTCCCCGGCCCCTCCTTCGGATCCTACCAAGATTTGCTCGGAAGTAAAGTCTGGAGGGGGGAGGGGGGCTCCCAGAGCAGCAGATATCAGGTTGGGTTTGAAGCCTCCCTTTCTGCGGTTTGGTAAAAATCGCTTCCTCTCCCCCGCCCCGAGGTTTTACCTGGGACAGGTTTTAAGGCGCTTGAGCGCAGAGCCGCGCCGGATTACGCTCGCCCTTCTTGGGGCGCGGGAGAGCTTGGGGGCAGCTTCGCCGCCGCTGTCCCCGCAGTTCCTCTCTTGCTCGCTGCCTCGACGCGCAGAAATGTTGGGAGCAAAGGGAACGAGGAGAAGGTGGCGGCCCGCTTGGAAGAAGGCGGAAGGCGGGCGCGGCCGGAGTTTGCTCCAGGTTGAGACGGATCGGCTGGAGGAGGCGCGGTGGGGGGAGAGAAGCGACTGGAATGAAGGAAGGACTTCACTGTTCCTCCTGTGGGCCCCCAAATCTGATCTTCTGGGAAAGGCGACAAGGTAAGGCTCGCGGGCGCCTACTTAACGTTCCGGGAAGGGAAGGACGTACACTATTTCCGCACGCCAGGTCTGTTCTCGATTTACGCAGTGCGCCCGGGGTAACCGGCCAGGCTGCGCATAAAGCGCTGGATCCGCCCCCTGGTTGGGCGACAGTCCAGAGACCGGGAGGGGGAGCAAGCAGGGGGCGCCAACCTGATCCTTCCAGTGGATTAGCCTAGCTGCTCCCGGGACGCGGGCGAGACGCCCGCGGATATTTTGCCACGCGTCAGGATCTGAGAATCTGCCTTTTCCTTAACACCTTCAATCGATCAATAACCTTTTTTCTCATCCTGCTTCGCCCAACCGGACTCAGTCGGGATCATTTGAAACCGTTGTTAGGCCTCCTGCAGTGGAGGCGGCTAATTTGCAGATCAGGTTTTAGTTACCTACAACTAAGCTCCGCTGACCCTTCTGGGGTATCGGCTTGTAGTCACACTTAGAGTTTCGTAGACGGAACTCCGAGCCGCATAAAGCTTGTTAACGCTGCCTTGTGGAAGACGATTACAAACGCCCACTTTCCTTTTGGGAGTTTGTATTTTTAAATAAGATGTATTTGGGAGTCTGTATTTTTAAATATGATGAGTTTATTCGACAAGCCCACTTCTCCTTAGGCTGTGTGGTTGGTGTTTAATACCAGGGAGGTCGTTCCAGAGCTGGCCAACTTTCATTCTTAAGAAGAGATGTTTCTGTTTAAGCGTCCTCCCCTGCATTAGGTACAAATCTAGTGTTTCTTTCCCACTCTCCCCCTCCCTTTTATTTTCTCGAGGTGAGATAATGGCCTCACCTTTCTTTAATCTAACCAGCTCCCTAGCCTACCTTTTATTTATCTCAGGATATCTGAATTTTCTGCCCTCTCCACTGTGATAGTCCTGTGCTGTTCATTAATTTCGTTTTATGGTTTTTCAGGGTTCCTAAAGGTTTGTCGTGTTGTAAATAACTTTGAATTGGCGAGATCAGAAGTAGAACAAATTACTCTTTCCAGTATGCTGTTCCGTCTTATACCTTTGCTTTCAGAGCTCCCCCTGCTTGGTGCCCTGGCTTTGCTAATGTAAGCCATCCAGATGATTGCAAGATGCTTGGTCCAATGTGGTAAGGTATTCTGGAAAAGAATAGGGAGACTAATGATCTCTAGAAGGTTATCAGACATTTGCTTTCTGGATGATGGGGAATCAAGCGTTGTGGAATAGGAAGAGATGCAGCAGAAGGGGGAGGAAGGGAGAGATTAAGTTCCTGTTCAAACACGCACTCATGCGAGAAAAGTGCGGCCCTTCGTTGTGTATTCTGGGAAGTAAGACTGAAAGAGAAGGCTCTCACTGATCTAGTTACAACTGTGTCATTAGATGTGATGACTTCTGGCCATTGAGAACAGGACTTTCTTTTCATGCATTTAAAAAAAAATGCCTATATTTTTGAACGTATTGTCAACATGCAAGTTTATCATGTAAATCATTGTTCGGCACATTGAATTTCTGACTCTTTCCTGCACATAATTTGTAGAAGTTAATAAGAATTAATCCAGTTTGAAAGAAATTGATTTTCACCTTTAACAAAACAAACTTTCAGGGATCTCTGACTAAAAATACGTGCAAAGTCCATTGAATTTTTCTCTTCTTTTTTCAAAAATAAAAATATATCAACAGCTAAATTTATTCCGTAACTACAGCTCTTGTTCAGAATTATACGAGGGAATGTTTTCCTTGTTTAGCACATTACATCAGCAAGAGCTTTTCTCGTTAGTTATCTATACATGATTTTTTTAAAATACAAAGTTCAGATTATATATAATTTCAAGGCAAAAAATTGAGTTTTCATATCTAAATAGGAAATTAAATCTTCATTATTTTCCAAATGGAGTCAGAACGAATTCACCTTAAATAATTCTGGCTTCAAGATGTGAAATAATTTTTTAAAAAAAGAGTTTGAAAATTCACATTAAAATAAAGCTCAAAATTAGAATTGTTCATTTATGATTTAACTGAAAAGTTCTACATCTTGCTATGAATTCTGCATCTTTTATTTCAGAAATATAGGTGACAAACCAAAGAACAGTCATAATCATGCTTGCCTGGGAATAAATCTCAGCTCGGTGGGATTATAAATGCAATTGTTTCACTTATTAAATTCAGTGGTTCTGTAAAGTATAATCTAAATTATTCTCTGAATTTAGAGGTTAGTTTCCTGTTTTTAGGTTTTTGGTTCATTTTAAAGTTAAAAAGAAAACCATCCAGTTTTTCAGTCAGTCTAGCTAGAAAAGTAACCATTGATCTTTCATCTTTAGTACATTACAGAAGAAGAGTTAGATTTTTCTAATGATCCTACTCAGTTTTTTATGAACAGGTTCCTGCAGTGATACAAGGTAAAAATGACTGCATTAAAAGGAGTTTAAACGAATCATTTTGAACTTTATTCTTTCCTTGTAAGAAAGGTTTATTGAGATTTAATAAACTTGCATAACCATAAACTTAGAAACATTTGGTTATTTATAGGGAAAATTACATTTTATAAAACCAGTTCTACTATTTTCTACAAAATTATTCAGGTCCTTAAAAACATGCACGATCATATGACAGCCACATTACTGCCCAAAATAAAAAAGTCAAATGATCCTTACCAGGCGTGTTAGACTATCACTCCAATAATCCCCCAATTAATTATTTATTCCACAATATATCAGTTCCTTTTTATGAGGTGTCACAGGCCAAGGTAAAATGAATAGGTCATACAAACATTCGTCTTAAGAGTGAGAGCGAGTTAGAGAATCTCCCTTGATCGTTTGGCCTTCAGGAAACATTGGAGTATTGTCTCTTTTTCCCCCCTTTCCAGTTCATATTCCAGGACTGTCTTGCAACATTTGTCAGAAACAGTTTCAGGTGCAAAGAATGATGTTGGTCTCCTTTGTAAAAAGGAACTTTTTCCCCCAGATGTTGCCCTTGAAAATGGAGGCAGGAAAAAGGGAGTCCCTTGCGTCAGGTCGTGTGGCATCAAGTAGCTCGCTTTGAAGTAAACTGGGTGCAAAGGCAGCCTTTTATCCTCAAGAAGGACAATGCAATGGAAACCTGCCTTTAGCAGGGATGATGGCTAAAGCTTGGCTTGTTCATTTGAAACATCATGGGATAACTTTTAAGAGAAGTGTATATGAAGATATCGATAGGGAAAATCTGCAAACAGTAAAGACACCCTTGAGTTGGATTTCTGGTGACCACATCCATGCAGTTTTTTCGGCAGCTTTTTGCCATCACCACCTTCTGGGATTTTTCCCAGTTTAGCCTACAGGCCTAGAATTCCCAGGTGGTCTCCTCTGCAGGTACCTGTTAGGGCTCAACCAATCACGGTTATCCAGCTGCTGTTACCCATGAAGGTGAAATATTTGTATCTGTCAACTGCAGATTAAAGAAAAAATGCTGGAAAAATTAGGAATTATAATCCCAATACATCTCGGAGCGGCCCAGTTTGACAGTGTGGTGTAGGAAGTAAGGTTGGATTTCTCAAACTCTGTGGTAGCACAACCCCCTAAAATGGTGAATGAATTAATGCGCCCCCCAATGAATAAAACAAATGCATTCATTGGGATTAGGGCTGGGCAAAAAAGAAATATACCATATAATTTTAAAATTAAATTTTAATATGTGTATCACAGCCTTTGTGGTATGGCAGCTGCCGACTGAGGTTTGCGCAAGCAAAGTGACTAGTAAAGCGCAGAGCAAGTTTTGACTATAGTGTCACTTTGCCTGTGCAAACTTGGTCACATTTTTAAGGCTCTCTAAATTGCCTGTGGGCCCCCCATGTTCCTTCCCCACTGTTTGAGAACCCCTGGATTAAGGCGTTAGACTAGGGTTGGAAAGCATACATTAAAGTCCACCCTTAGCCATGGACTCACTGTGTGACTTTGGGCCAGGCTCTTTCTCAGCCCAGCTACCTCATAGGGTTGTGTTTATGTAATCTACATCACTTTCAGCTCTTGTTGGAAAAATAGAATATATATCTAAGATATAAATTGAGTTTGATCTTGATACTGTGATATTTTAATCTCTCGGTGCTTTGAAGAGAACACGCTAGTGAAATATTTGCCAAGATTACCACACTGGAACAAAAATGTCCCAATGCCATAAGTAATTTTTTACATTTCTTCCATGTTGGGATATGGGATAACATTGGGGGAGAAATGAGCTGTGGTGTAAACGTCCAGTTTGGTTCCGTATTTGCATCTTTATTGTAGATGGCTCATAACTCTACATATATTATTAATGTGGCAGTTCGTCCTATTCCAGTATCATGAGGGTAGGATTGCTTTGCAGTGAAAACAGTAATTAAACATCAGTTGGAAATCTCTGTGGCTATACTTTTGGTGGGATTTCTAAATAAGCATATTTGCCATTATAACCTTGACATGCTAACGAGTGATTGAATACTAACAGCCTGGTTTAACCTTTTAAAATTTTCATAGATAAATATGTGGCAAATTGCCAATACTGGTAACATGTTTAGATTAAGCATAACTGGGCAGCTTACAAGAATAAAAATCCCAATACAAAATGCACTCCATCCCCGCCCCCCATGACAACAGAACATTTACAATAGCCATTTGATGGGGTTGACCTGGGATCCTCAGGCCCGCTGGCACAACCATGTCTTCAGGGCCTTGCAGAAGAGCATCAAGGTGGTAGCCAGTCTTATCTCTGCAGGGATGATGTACCACAGGGAGGGAACCACCACAGAGAAGGCCCTTCTTCTTGGTCTCACTAGATGGACTTCTGTAATAGAGGGGACCCATAACATACCCTGCCTCCCCAATCTGGTGGGTCAGGCAGATGAAACTGGGAAAAAGCGGTCCTTCAGATATTTGCCTCTGGGTTTGAGATGAATAATAAAAAGTCAGTTGAATCATTAATTGGTGACTCAGATGATTAAAAAAGGGGTATTAGAGGGTCAAAAGCATCAAAATGCTGGGCGTACCTGGGCAGCTGAAGCTCCATCTCTTTTTAATGTGCATCGCACACATCAAACACGTGTAAAAAGAAATGGGGCTTCAGTTGCTTGGTTGCACCTATCATTTTGATGTTGACATCCTGCTTGAGAAGAAAAATGTTACAAGTCCTCTACTGCCAGCAGGATAAGTAGATGGTGATAAGTAGACCGTATTCTAGTCTTGATGAAATCTTTCAGTTCTGCAAGGATTCCTAAAACATTTGTAAACCTTTGAACAGAGTCAATGTAAGAGAGAAATCACACTGAAAATCCTGGCTTGGAATAACTCATAAAACTGCCAAGGGAAGTAAAAAATATTTTTATCTGAAGCCATTTTTAATCCTCCTAAAACCCATACTCATGTATTAATAAGGCTGTTTTATATGGTTGATCTTCTAATGTGGGTTTTTACTTTTCATTTACTTTTCGAATAATTTTTCCCCCTCTGTTCTTTTTTTTTTTTTTGGAAAAAACTGGATACTTTATTGGGAAAGTATTATGAAGTCAATAGGGCTTTCTTCAGAGTAAAGCTACATAAGGAGTTGTAATGGAAAAACTGGTTTAAGAAGAACTCTAGTAAAAAGCAATCCTCTTGCTATTTCATTTCCATTTTTAATATTGGATTGCAGTTTCAGAACATGTCATTTCTCAGTAAATCATTACTTAATATCAACATAACTCTGTAACCAGCTTTGTTAAAAATAGCACAAACATAATAGATTACATTTGAGTAAAATATTATTAATGCTAGTGTGAAAGTATGTATTGCACTACCCTTTCTGTGCGATCATATCCCTGGTGTATTCCTATGTTTAAGCATTTTACTTATGGACGCTCATGAGAACCTTTAACAGTTAAAAATTCTTCCATCCCTCCCTCCCTCCTTCCCTCCCAAACAAGGCTTGAGGATTTTCAATGTACTACAAAGCTATAAAATGTTTGAAGAACAACTGGAATGGGAGGCCCTTGGTTCAGTCCTTGGGATCTCCAAGTAGAAGTGAGAAAAACTCTTGTTTTGAACAAGATAAGCCTTTCTCAGCAGTGATAGAAAATATTGAGTTGGATTGGCCAATGGTTTGATGTGAAGGCAGTTTCCTGTCTTTCTGAGTGTATACGTCATGACAACCTTTTGAAGGTAATAACATGTCTCCAGCTTCTACAGGGCAGGTCATAGTCAAGGTCAAGGCCAGGATCAAAAGAGGTATGAAATGAATGGCTTGATCTGAAGAGTTAGCTGTATACCCGTGTTGTTTTTCTCAAATAGCAAGTGTCTCTCTTGAACCACAACAAGCTGATTTTGAAAAATGTAAAAACAGAACAGTGTTGGTACTGACTGATCAGAGTGAAAAGATCAACATTCTTTTAGGTTATCACCAAGTCTTATGCAGAACTTTTGGGGATTTTGTTCTTTACTTTCAGGATATTTGTTGCAAAATGTTGAAAAGGTTTGTTGTTGATAATGCTGGTCTGCAGCCTTCTGTCTGATGGAGGAAAAGGGAAGGCTGTTGTTCAAAGCATGGATCAAGGCATACCTGTTTCTCCCAGGTGGTACTCATAGCAATTTCAAAGAGTTAAAATGCTCATAAAATCTCACAAAACTCTATACATTTTTCTACCAAAGTTTGTAAGCTGTCAGGGTACAAGCACCTAAATTTATGAGATTTGGAGCAATTTTGTGGGAGGGCTTGGGCCCCAAAATGTTGATGACTCCTGTTTTAAAGACAATTGAAATGTAGACAAAAATGAATAAATGTAATAATTATACATAGGAAAAACAAAACATTCTCATAATGCTAATCTATAGTTGTTTGTGCACAGTCATGCTAAAGGAGGTCTAAATGTACATATAAAAGCATGTGGATCATCTAAGATAGCTTATGATTGTAGGATCTGCTAAATTGTTTAATTATATGATTTTATTTAATTTATTAATCAAATTTATATGGCCACCCATCTTACTGGAAGTGACTCTGGGCGGTATGCAATAATCAAATAAAACAACACATCTATAAAAACAATCATATAAAAATATTTAAAAATCAGTATTAAAAATTAAATATTATTAAAATTAAAATATACAAATCCTAGGCACAGAGAAAGTGAGTATATCCACCTCAGTAGTGGAGCCATCTAAACATGTCTCTGATTCCCTGGGACCCCCAGGCCTGGTGACATAATGACAGGTCTTGAGGGACTTCCAGAACATCAAGAGGTATTGAGCCAACCTAACCTCCAGGGGGAGAATGTTCCACAAGGTGGGTGCCACGGCAGAGAAGGCCTGCCTCCTGGGACCCACTAAATATAAATCCCTGGTAGATGGGACCTGCAGGCATCCCTTCTCTGCCAGATCTAATGGGGTGGGCTGATGTAATCGGGGAGAGGAGGTCCCTGAGATAACCTAATAACTCAGACAATTCCCATACCATGAAGGGCTTTTGAGGTTAAAACCAGCACCTTGAAGTGGACCCGGAAGCAAACTGATAACCAGCGCAGCTTGTGGAGCAGAGGTGTGACATGTGCTGTTCTGGGAGCACACATAACTGCCCGCGCCACTGCATTCTGTACCAGTTAAAACTTCTGTATACTCTTCAAGAGCAGCCTCACGTAGAGTGCATTACAGTAGTCCAATCTGGAGGTGACTAGGGCATGAGCAATTGTGAGCAGAGCCTCCCAGTCCAGGAACATGCTCAGCTGGCACACAACACAAACTCTGCAAAGGGCCTCCTAAACACGACTTCAAGCAGGAGTTGTGAGTCTAGGAGGACCCCCAGATTGTGTACTGTGTCTGTCCGGGGCAATTCAACCTCATCCAGAACTAAAGATGGCGTAGTCCTAGAACCAGTAGGCCCCAAAACCCATAGCCACTCAGTCTCGCCACAGTTCAGCTGAACCCTGTTGTTCTCCATCCAGGCCCTCACAGCATTCAGGCACCAGGGTAAGGCATTCACGGCATCACTTAATTTGCCAGGGGCAGATATATATAAATGGTTATCCTCAGCGTACCGATGATACCTCACCCCATGGCAACAGATGAGTACATCTACACCCAGCAGCCTCGTGTAGATATTAATATCTACACCCAGCAGCCTCGTGTAGATATTAAATAGGAGAGAGGAGAACACCAAACCCTGTGGCACTCCACATACTAGGGACCGAGGGTGGGACCTCTCCTCCCCAATCATCTCTGACTGGAATCGACCCTGAAGAAAGGAGGTGAACCAGCATAACACTGTGCCACCCACCCCCAATCCTCTGAGCCGATAGACAGATACCATGATCCATGACAGATTGAAACAAGTGAGATGAAACCAGTCCCTGGATGCTGAAAAGCGGCATCCATTTTCATACTATGATAAGATGCAATATATTTTAGACAGGGATGAAGAAAAAAATAACTATGCAGTGCCAAAAATACTCATAAGTAACTTTAAGGGTGGATTATGATTATGATTATACATGTTCATTAGGGGCCATATAAAATTAAATATACCACGTATCCCAAAAGGTTTGCTTTCCAAGAGTCCTGAACTTGTACACTCCATTCCTTTGGAAGCAAACATCTTCTGTCCCTAATTTTAACTACTGGGTTCTAAATAGACATGTTAAAATTGTAGGTTTAAAGAGTAGGATTTTTTTTTTTTATCATACCACTGATAGTCTTCGTATTAGGATCATTTTTTTTTTCTCAGAGCATACCACAGATGAGAGAGTTTCCCTCTAATGTTAATGGTAACTAGACAACCCTGTGACCCATTGGGTCATCTTTTTAGAGAAAGGTAGTACAGTCTGACGTGACCAGAATGAACATTAAATTTTAGGCTGACCATATTTTTTTTACCCCAATGCTGGATGGTCCCATGATCATCTAAGAAGAGTATATTATAAATAGAAAAATAATTTTAGTGGCAAACAAACTTCAGTAATAAGTCAACATTTACTTACCTAAACAGAATAACCATGGATGGGCAAAAAGCAGTGGGACCAGAAGAGATTTCTGATTTCCTGCTGGCTTCCCCATTGAGTTTGCTTCTGGGAAGCTGGCAGGGAGCATTGGAAATCATGATCATGTAACTGCGGGGATGCTGCAACAGCCACAACTTTGAAATAAAAGTGGTATGAACATCGTGGAAATTTCAATTCCATGGGAGTAATGGGTCCTGGATTTTTTACGCATTCTTTAAGTTAGTGGATTTTAGCTACCTTGATTCAAAAACTGTTGCAGTATAATGCACCATCTGGGCTAATGTGAGGGTACAAAGAGACCAACAGATAAGATCAGTGTTTCTCAACCTTGGCAACTTTAAGATGCGTGGACTTCAACTCCAGAATTCTGAGAGTTGAAGTCCACACATCTGAAAGTTGCTAAGATTGAGAAACACTCATAGAGATTACTAATTAAGTCAAGCAGATGAGAAACTAGTGGGTGACCTCACTAGATTGGGTAACAGGTGAATCTGCATACAGCTGGGACGCAGGTAAAGAAGCATGTAGTCTAGCCTTCCCCAATCTCTGTCCTACATATTATGTTGGACTGCTTCTCTTGTAATCCTCATACTGGTGGTTCTGCGGTTATGGATTATAATCCATCTTTGATTGATTTATATCCTGTTATAAATTGTTAGTGACTCGTTCGTGCTGGCAAGTAAGTTGATTGAGAGAGAGCATTTGGCCCAATAACATTTTTATGGCCATGGATGGGCTTCCAGAGGACGGCAAGTTTTGGAAGGCTAAACTATACTACTTTTAAAAATGAAAATGTACTACCTGATAAGAATGATTAAGAATCATACTCTTTATTTATTTTTATTTTTTTTGCTAAAGCAAAACTATTCACCTCACCCACATTTCAGTGCATGTGGTGTAAGTTCAGCAAGCAGAAGCAATTCTGCACTGCTTGGTATGGAGAAAGGAAAATTCAACATACAAAAAAGGGAAGTCCCCCTCTCCTTCCCAGCTTCAATAGATGATACCACCTTGGTCTTTCTGTCTATCTATCTCTATATATAGCTGTAGCTATATAGAGATATATATGAGTTTTTACATAGATAAAAGACAAATATAAAAATACTAGTGCAGAAAGCAGTACTGTAAAAGAAAGAAAAAGAGATAATTAAAAAAACAAGAACCAGAAAAAATAAGCATCTCTGGGCCTTTTCAGCAGTTGCAAACAAGCTCATTGTCCTCCCTCCCTCTTTAATATAACAAAAATCCCTTCAGCCCCTTATTCAATCCCTTTTTAGTCATCAAATCCAGAAATCGTTTCGCTCTTTTCCGTTTTCAGCAAAAAGTCTGTAAAAGGTTACCAGTCTTTTATAAAAATACTTATTGACCAAACAGGGCAATTTTGCCATTTCTGTCATTTCTGTCATCTTCACAATCATTCCTCCATTGTGGGTATTTCAGTATTTCTCCATCGTTCTGGATGACACCCCCTTGTTGACTATGTCTGAGCTCAGAAGCTGAGAAGAATCATACCTAGTTAGTACTTGGATATAAAATTATACCAAGGCTGTAAGCTAGATTGGTTAGTTGAAAAATATCGTGGAAGAAGATAATGGCAATCTACTTTTGTACTGTTGCCAAGAAAATGGCATGAAGTCACCAGGAGAAAATCTTGACTCACTGGAGTATTTTCTTTTATCCTCCTCCCCACTTTATTTTTAATTAACACCCTGTGCAATTTTGTTCTAAGCAGGTTTTAACAATGGCACATTTAGAATGTCAAGGGCTCTCAAAGCTTCCACCAGCTATAATACTGAAATGAGGTTTTGCCAGTGAGAAAATTCCAACAGGAGAGCCAATCTGGGTGCAGACACAGCCTCAGGAAAGCCATTCCTTGTAGTAATTAGACAAGCTTTGTTCATATGAGAGATCTGACTTTTGCCTGAGAACCTTTCGGAAAGGTCTTCACACTTAGAAAATAAGCAGTGAACATTATATTTTTCTAGGCATCAATAATCTCAGTTCATGGGTGAATTCAGTGCCCCTTTCCAGAAAATTCTGAAAGCAGACAGAGGGAAACGTTAAGTCATTCGACAAGGCAGGTTTCTCACTATTTTCTCTTGAAATCTGCCTTAGAGATGTAATAGTTAAGTCTGCAGAAAGGATCATTGCAACCCGTCTGCCTTCTATAGAAGAACTGTATACTGTGAGGGTCAAAAGGAGGGCAGAGAGGATATCTGCAGACTCTTCTCATCCTGGATATAACCTGTTCCAACTTCTTCCTTCGGGACGGTGCTATAGAGCTCCATATGTTAAAACATCTAGACATCGGAATAGTTTTTTCCCTTGTGCCATTGCTCTGTTAAACACTGTATGATTTGATATGTACTGGACAGAGGCTTCTTCTTTGGAAAAGTTATTTTATTGGGCAGTGTTATTGTTATCATTCCTTTTTCTGTTGCTATCCAAACGCACTGTTGATCTTGCCGTTCGTCACCAAAGACAAATTCTTTGTATATATTTTATACTTAGCCATTCAAGTATTCTGTATTCTGTATATTCTTGTTCCTTCCATTATACCAAAGAGCTAGGACTGTGAGCCAGACGCAGAGAAAATAATAATAATACTTGGAATAATGTAATTCTCTCCAAAGCATGCAGATCTTTGAAGAGAGAAATGTATTTCCTTGCAAAGATAATATTGGCAGTTCCAATTTAGTAATGAAAATAAATTCTTGATTGCCAAGGAGACTTGATTGTCAATGGTAGCATGTATTTTTTACAGAGAGAGAGAGAGAGAGAGCAAAAATTCAGCAGGTGGCAGCACCAGACTGATTTTTTCTAGGCTTAGACGCTATGCAAAATGAGGCTTGGTCATCATTTGGATGTGTTACTAACAGACGCTAGTGGCGAGTCGGGGAAGTAAAAACAGAAACCTAGAAAAGCATAACATCAAACCGCTTCTGTATTGTTGCCAGGAAAACTACATGAACATATCTATCAATTCACTGGGAATCAAGTTTGATTTAAAGGAGACTTTAGCTGAAATAATCTGCTTTCCCGATATGTTGGATTACAAACCCATCTTCTCAATCATCATGTGTTTGTTGAGGATGAAAGGAACTGTAGCTCCCACTCATGTTTAGGGCTGCAGGCTGGATTATACGCTGGGTTGAATCCTAGCTAATTCAGTGTAGTGATTAAGGTGTTAGACTAGGATCAAGGAGACCCAGGTTCAAGCCCCCCATCAGCCATGGAAGCTAAGTGAGCAACTCTGAAACACTATCTGATAGCCCAACCTACCTGACAAGGTTTATGACCATGGGGGAAAAGTGGAGGAGACAGCTGGAAAACAAATTGAATGAATAAATAATTTAATAAATGGGAAAAAGTTAGTCTTACCAATTCCAAAAGAAACAAAGTACAGCTCAACCACTGTTTGAAATTGTAAATCTGTTGCCTATATGTATGCTGGTCTCGTCTACAAAATCTCTTTTTCTACTTCTAAACTGAGTCTCATTATTCCAAAACAAAACATTTGGATATTAAGGCAGATGCCAGTCCAAATCTTCTGACATTTCATGTATACTGTATATTTGTAACATCCAGTCTTTTCACTCTGAGAATAACCTTATAATATTTCAGATGTACAGTAGAGTCTCGTTTAACCGACCTTTGCTTATCCAACATTCCGTCTTATCCGACGCCCCTAAAAAAAACACAACACGCATAAATCGGCAATGAGAAAAGTGTGCCGCTTGTTTGCGAGCGTGAGTGTACTCTTTCTTGTTGCTCCTGACGGTGCGGCGCCGCAACGCAAAAATCGATTGCAACAGGCGCAGTGGATCGTTTTTTTTTTTTTTTTTACCGCACTCAATCGTTACTGTGTGTTATCCGACATTTTCGTTTATCCGATGTTCTGCCGGCCCGTTTATGTTGGATAAGCGAGACTCTACTGTATATCTAACATGCGTTGGCCATATGGAGTGGAGAAATGCTGTATTAATGTATGCAGTTCCAATCCCATTACTCCATTACTACCTATTATGTCCTTGCATTACTATTTAATAGTATGTAGACTATAAATGCAAAACCTCAAGAGTACATTTGTAGAATGCAAGTGCATCTATAACTTAAGATTTTTAAAAACAAAGCAAAACCCTTTATGAGTTCCTCATTAATGTTGTGATTTGTCCATTGTTGTGATATTCTGGGTTGCCTGTTTACCAAATATTATATTAATGATTTTCACAAGCACACCATTTTAATATTACGAAGCATTTTATACACATTCATGTCATTGTGGAATCATTATCTGAGAAGTTGCTGAATTACGTAGCATGACCTGTCCTTACATTATTTTTTTCTTTAATGACATTAATCTACTACTAATTTCAGTTAATTGCTAAAGAAATATCTTAAACCATAGTAAGAGAATGTCCTTCTAAGTTTATGATTTTGCTGATTTTTATTAGTACACTGTAAATATTTGTATGGAAGTGTGATGAATATATCAATACTGAAATACATATATATTTATCTCCCAATAACAAAGCTTCCCTGGGTGGCTTAATTTTGAAAAGCTGGTTAAACTGTTGTACTAAGGCTGCTACTTAGGTCTATTCCTTAAGTTTATTTTTGCCCATTTTTCCCCCATCATGTAGCATCGATATGTGAAGATGGGTCCTTAAAAATCTACCAGCTCATTTTCTCCCGGTCTCTTTTTCATAGACTAACTTTGGTGCTGTTCTTCCCTTCTTAAACTCCTGCCTTCTACCATAAGTGAACCTAATCAGTCAGGAATCTGATATGGGAAGTTAGGATGATGCGATGCTATATTGCTAATCTGAATTGTTTGTAAATTGCTACAGGCAATTAGTTCTGAGTAAGGGCAAACAAAACCTATTCTGAATATGGCAATGGTTCTTGAGTGGGTCAAAGAGCAATCCTAGTTTGCTAGGAACATCCAGGTTTAGCTTTGCACTGACTTCACTGAAGCTGTATAGAGTAGTATTCTTTGTGAATAGGTAAGTCCTTTCATATCCTTTCAACAGAATTGACAAAACCTTGCCAAACTGGGGGCTTTTAATATTGAGAAACATATTCCGTAACAGTGGCCTCACTCTTTTTGCCTTGGGCTTATGGTTAATTTTTTTTTTTTAGAAGTCCTTTAAAATACGTGACGAATCCTGAGGAAAACGTTCCATGCTTCAGTCTTCAGAATATAGGCACACTACATTAGGATTTGAACTCTCAGAAATATTTTGTTCCTAGAAAGTATCTCTTTAACGATGGCTTAGAAGGGTGAAGTGACCCTTCTGTGGGTATTTATAGAGATCTGAGGGGGTGGGAAAAGGGGGGATTGGGGGTGTGTGTGGGGGGTTGAGTTACTGAGTGGCTGCTTGTTTTGGTGTCAACATCTGTGTGTATCTTCCTGGGGATTAGGCAGGGCTTTTTCTTCTATTGAATTGTTAACGAGGGGCTGCTGGGGGTGATTAGCAAGTTCATTGTGTGAACTGTTCACATGTCCTGGTGGTTGAGCTGAGTTCGTTGACCTTTTGCAGGCTGTATTTTTCAGGATTGGTAGCCAGGTTTTGTTGATTTTTAGACTCTCCTCTTTTTTATTGAAACTGTGCTGGTGTTTGTGAATCTCAATGGCTTCCCGGTATAGCCTGGTATAGTGGCTGTTGGTGTTGTCCAGTATCTCTGTGTTTTCAAATAGGATTTTGTGTCCAGTGTGCTTGAGAGCATGTTCAGCTACTGCAGATTTTTCTGGTTAAATACCCACAGAAGGGTCACATCACCCTGGGCACAGAGAGAACTGCTCCTGTCTGTGCTCCTGCACTCTGAAGATGCCGGTCACAGGTGCTGGCGAAACGTTAGGAAACAAAACTTCAAGAACACGGCCACACAGCCCGGAAGATCCACACCAGCCATCGTATGCCGGCTGTGAAAGCCTTCGACAATACATATCTCTTTAAGATTTCTACTCCTATTCCCAGAATTTACTTTATTATTCAAAAACAATTTTGGGCCTTAAAAGTCACATTGTCAAGGTTTTAAAGATGATCTTACTTTATGCATAAAACAACCCCCTTTTCCTCTTGCCCTCTATCACCTACCTATTTCTCCCCTTACATTTAACATATATTTATGGCTATTTGTATGCTTACATTACATATAGTTATATAATGTAAAAAGTATAGATAAATACATTTTTATAACCAGCTGGTATGTACTTATATATTGGCTTAACAACATTTCACCTTCAGAGGATTTTTAAAAAAAATTCTTGAGATTTAAGCAAAGTGAACTTTTTTGGTACTCCTTACTGTGTTTATCCCTTGGTAAAAACTCCACTTTTTCCAGCGTGTCCCGCTTTACAAACTTTCGTTGTAAACATCTGGCGCACAGCAACAAGCGACATTGAGAAGTCTGATGTATGTTACGTGCTCTTCAAGCCGTGAATTTAGAAGGTGGGGGGGGTTGTATGAATGCAAATGCGGTTGATCTCCCACCCAACAGAACAGTTACAAACATCACACAGTGCTGGTGAATCACTGCTGGGGGCAGGCAGTCTTTTTCAGATGCAACTAGAGTGGGTATGTTTGAACTGGCCCCAGGCCCAGTATTTTAGTATACCATATGTTGAGGCTTCAGTGTGCAAGCTTGTTGCCAAAGAAGTACGTGTGGCTTGACGCTTCTTTGCTGCGAAGTAGTTCATTTTAACACTGGGTTATAATTCCTGGATCTGTTGATAGGCACCAACCACCCCATGCCCACGATTTGTTTCATTTTATGAGGGTAAAACTGCAGCCTCTTTATACTCTGCATAGTAATTTCTTGTATGCTGTGAGTTGCCTGCCCTCAATATCTTAGTGATTTTCATGGCCATGGCATGGCATCTTTTCCTGTAAGGAGACAAGAAGTGTTGTTTTTCCCGCACTAGCCAGAGAAGATTCTACTTTTCAGGAGTTTTTAAACCCCTTTGGCACATACTGTCAAGAAGAAAGTGAACTGGGTTGCCATATTCCTTGAGCTGGGTGACAATTAGGTGGTCTATTTATTCGGAGTCTGATAAATAAGAAATACTGCCTAATTCTGTTTTTCAGATTTGAAATGAATACGCAACAGAGTAGAAATGAGAAAATAGCCCTAGAGGACTAATATTAAGTATAATGTTCTAAATCTATTTATAAATCCCCACTAATAGGCCCACTGTCAGCAATTTCTTGGAATCAAAGTCTGCCATCAATGATCCGTTTACAGCTGTTGTTGCTACAGCATGTTTCCTTTCGCTTCAGCTACCTGACAGGATCAAAAGTCCAGTCTCTCCTAGAACATGAGATTCTACAAATACTGACTTGACAAAGCCTCTGGGCACATTTACACTGAAATTTGAGATTATTTTCAGCAACACCCCTTTTCGAATGGTGTAATACATACCACCTCATACTCCAATATAACCACTACAATCTCACCTGCAGAAGGGAGAAGAAAAAAGAGGTAGAGTAAAAACCAATGAAAAAAAGGGGCAGGCAAGGAGCTCTAATCCAAAGTTGGCAAATTTGGGGCTTGTGAGATCATCTTTTTCTTTTGAAAGAGTCTCAACATCTAGTCACCACAGCAAAACCACAAAATTGCAGATTCATTGCCATGAACTGCACCCACCGATGCATAATTTAGAACTGCATTACTACAGAGAAAACACCAAACTCTACAAAGACTTTCAGAAATTTCGGGTTAGGGTTTTGTTTTTAAATTACATACATACACTTAACATACTCATAATCTAATCCTTCCTGTCTTTGCAGCTGGTCCTTCCTGTCTTTGCAGGTGGCATTCTCAGAACAGAACATTCTGAGAATGAACAACAGAGCAAAGAACTTTGTGGCCTGTAATCTGGTTCATTCCCTTTCAGGATTCCCTTCTTGCTTAATTTAGCTTCCTTATCTCTTGCACTGTTTTCAGAAGAACCTTGTCACAGCAGTTGACATTCATGCTTCCATTATTTTTGAATGGACCGTCAGATTGCTCCAAAAGATGTTCTTGTCCTTTTTTCAGTAAGCCAACCAAGTAACATTCAGTGTTATCCTCCACATTCTACTGGCTTCCTGTCAAGTAGAACGGCTTTTTAATGCATTATTAAAATAAAATTAAAAAATTAAATAAATAACATTTTAAAAATAGGAAAAAATCTACCTTGCATAGCTGTGGACTTAAGTCTCCAAAATTGGCCAGGCTGAAGAACCTTGATTAGCAGCAACTAGATGCTCTCTGTGCTACTTTCTCCATCACTATAGCTTTAGCAGTTCAGAAGAGATTTCAAGGGTTCCGCTGACACTTGGCAATGGCATGTTAAGTTTAGCTTGTGACAAAAGTGGTCTAAGTGTTCTTCCTCCTAGCCAGATACACGCTCCTTGAATCGCAAAGCAAAATACATCGCCCCCACACTCCCTACGCTTCAACCACAGATCTGGACAGGGTTGCTGCCCTCATCCAATTTAATGCAGGATAGTTTCAAGGCAGCAATTGATAGATTCACTGCTGTTCTACCACCACCACCTGCTCCATCCAGTGTGGCCTACAGGCGGAAAAACAGCCACAAATTGTTCTCTTGGACAAGAGGAGAGCAGAGTTCAAGCCTTCACTTTCATTATTTCTTTATTTAAACTTACTTTTTATTATTCACTATGTGCTGCTTATGATAGGACAATCAATCCCCCAGGACAGTGATAGTCTATGAAACATTTTCATAGATGGTGCCATCTAGAGGTTGACCAGCAAAAATGGCTACTTCCTTGCTTGATAAAAGAAATCCAACAATAGCTGTGAGTTCTTTTGATTGAAACCTTTTCTCAGTGAATGCTCTTTTTGAATTCTTCCCCCCACTTCCAGCCCATGGTAGGGGAGGAGAATATTCTGTTCTGTCTTACGAAGGGAAGAGAAGGGAATCTGCTTATTTGGATTGTGTAGGATAGTCAGACTCAAAGTTCCCAACAAAGCTTGACTTAGCGCATGCCATCTTGATCAGTAGTCTTGTTCTTGGTGCAGTATAGTGAATTCAGACAGAGGGTTGCTGGGACTATTTAAAAAAGCAGCTTTAAAATAATATTTGTCTCCAAGTCTTTGGTTTTTTTCTCTGTTTTTAAATACCAAAGGCAGAAAATAGAAAACAGGTACACATAACTATGTTTTTTACAACTGTTTTAAATATTAAGGAAAATAAATTGTGAGAGCCAATTTGGTGTAGTGGTTACAGGAACTGGGCTAGGAACCAGGAGATTGGGAGGGTTAGTCCTGCCTTAGGCCCCACGCCAACTGGGTGAGTTTGGACCAATCACAATCTCTCAATCCTATAGAAGGCCATGGGAAACTACAGTGGTACCTCGGTTCACGAACGCTTCTGTTCATGAACAATTCAGTTCACGAACAGTTCCATTCGCAAAATTTTGCCTCCGTTCGCGAACACCGGATCAGGTTACGAACAGGATCCGCGGCCATTTTCCCTCCTGTGACACGTGGTCGCGGCTTCCTGTAGGGAGGGGGACTCTCCCTCCAAGCAATATCCGCCTCCCCACCCTCCTTCCTGTCCTCCACGCCAGAAGTCGCATCGAGCAAGGTTAGCGTTCTCTCTCTTCGTGCTGTACTTTGTGTCATATTTTTGCGGTTTAAAAAAATATATATATATGGTTCAGAACGGATTAACCGTAATTACATTGAACCTTATGGGGAAATTTGATTTGGGACGCGATCAAAAATCGGTTGGCGACCAAATTCGGAGGGGTCAGAACAGATTAACCGTATTTACATTGAACCTTATGGGAAAATTTGATTTGGTTCACGACCAATTCGGTTTGCGACCAGTGTCGTGGAACGAATTAAGTTCGTGAACCAAGGTACCACTGTACTTTTGAAAATGCTGTCAAGAAAACTTAATGGTCTTGTCACGCAGGAGTCAAGAATGACTTCAAGGCATACACACAAAAATGTAATTCATGAAAAAACAAAGGGAGAGCACTGATTTTAAAAAGTAGGTAGAAAATATTTTAAACTAAATTAAAATATTGTGAAAGAAAGGAATGGGAAAGAAAAGGAATGGAAGGAAGTGAATTGGAAACAAAATTGATGCATGCTAAGTAAAATTGGGAATTTGAATGGTGTGAAAATCATTTTGTCAAACTTCACCTGCAAAACAGCATATCACTGGAGAACCACATCAGTGTAGGAATTTTGGACAGGAGCAACACTGAGGCATGATTCTAAGTAAAAATGATTTAACATCTCTTTCTGCCTGCCTCCCTCCCTCCCCCCCCTCTGATTATTTTATCACCCCTCCAAAAGGATATGATTGAGAACACTGAGGATTGTCTGACCACAAGAAGCATTCTGCCAATCACTGAATCCAGTTCTTCCCCTCCTTCCCCATCATAATATGGCATGTGAGCATGCTCAAAAGTATTTTGATGGTCCTCCCTTTGCAGTATGACTAAGTTCCTGATCTATATGGAGGATTTTGAATTGGACAGGCCAGGTTAGAGTGGTCCATCCCATCTGGGATGCATTAAAAAGTGCTACAAATAGCCAGGAGCATATTGACTCAGAACTGCTCCAAGTGTGTGTTACGTTGCCCACTCCGTATTACAGGGATTGCTCACTGGGGTAGTTTCATAATTGTGAAAGTCTTGTTCAGTCAAACTTGATTTTTGCCTTTTTGGGTAGGTAAAACTCAAATGTGAACAGTGAAGCCTTACTCTAATAAGTCTGATACTTAGGTTGGGTTTTTACTGCTGTTTCCAGAGATCTGTTACCAAGCTTTTGATTCAAAAGGAGAATTGCATTCCTTGTACTGGTATGGCAGAAAAATCTATTAATCTATCTTCTAGAAATGAAGGGGTCCAGGCAGAATTGTTGATGTTCCAGCTCCAACGTATTCAGCAGGTGCAGGTTACAAAAGGCAGCTGCGTGAATTCGTGTTATACACAGCACTGGGCCCATTAGAAGCGCTTAGGCATAAACTGTCTCTCTGGACCCATGTATATTTATGGTAACTTTTCTTTCTTTTTCTTTCTAGGCCAAGCACCCTTTGGTAAATGCTCTGGAGCTCACTATGGAAAAGCTTGGCGATGCTTCCCTATATTGAGAGCTGGAGAGGAGGCAAGATGTTGGCATAGCTGATGAACTGAGAACCTGCTATGCCAACATATTGCCCTCTTTCACCTCTGCTAGCTGCAAATGCACCAGGATACTACCTATATTCCAAAGACCTTCCTTTGTCTATACGTTCACCAATATGTAAATGGATACAAGGACTGCCCGAAAACCTCAGGCAATCATGAAAGTCATGAAGAAATATGGTTGTGTTTTTATTATATATCCTTGTTATTGCTTTGTTCATGTGTTTAATTGAAGCATTTGGAGAGTTGGAATTAAAAAATGTACCTAGAGGCTGATGAACTTTTGACTGAATTGCCAAGATTTTTCTGAACACAAAGAAATCACAGACACCATTTTGGACTTGTCTCATTGATGAGCTAAAATTTCTTTTGCTTTCGTCTTATCCTGCTGTTCTGCTGGAGGAAGAGAACAACATCAGATATCTGGTATGTCTTGAAAGGGCGACCGCTTTTGATTAATCTGTGCAACAAGGGGTCTTTTGCAATAAAAAATAAGCTTTTTCTCCCTTTCTCCCGTTCTAGTCGTGCCAGTGGTATTTCATTTTGTCTCTCCCAAAGCCATTACTCCTTGGCCTGGTTTCAAGACAGTGACTGAAGGCATCTAGTACTGACTGGGCTCAACGCTGTCATTTGTGAATAGCTTCTAAAAGAGGCAAAAGGTGGATCGAGGGCTGGGCTGGGGAAGAACAGCTGCTTTTACAATTTAGGAATAGTTAAGGCAGCTCTAAACAATAATCGTAGTTACTTTCAGTTTTAAGGATGCTTGTCATTTTGATACCTTCCTGGAATATAAGCCTCTAAGGAAGAAGAGGGGAAATGCAGCACCTCCAGCCCAAGTTTGAGGAAGAGAAGCAGTTGGGAGATCACGCCGAACCACATTAACAAAGCTATGTTGCTTAGCATCAGCCGGGGCAAAAGGGGAGATTTTGAAGTTACAGTTTCTGTTGACAAGAAAGTAAAGGTAATGGTGTGGGCACGGTGCCAGGGGCAGCGTGGTAGCTAGTAATGGGGAAAAAAAGGAAGGAGCCTCCTACAACCCTATGTTTAAAATATTTATGGACTTTAAAAATAACTTGGGCAAAATGACAGCTGCAGAAAAGGATCCTTTCCTACTGCAGACAGTGCTGACCATGCATGAGCCAAGTTACTTTGAAGGTTAATTAGTTTCTTGGCTGGCTGCTCCACCAACACTGAGATGCCTCTGTGGTCAGATCCTAATGATTCAGAGTTATTACGATTATTATAATTATGCAATGATTCCAGATAAAGTGGGTGTCTTCAAGTGTCTCCTCTGGGCAGCTTTTCTTGATTTGGCTAGAAATGAAAAAAATTAAATGGTTTACCTTTGGTGAAACCAATTATATTGCGGTATTTTTCCATCCAAATCACACAGGTTTACTTGTGTTGCTGTCCGATGGTTCTCATCCTCATCCAGAATACAAAGGGTTGAATACTTACAGATGCATCACAGTTTGCCCATAGCTACGCCAAATGCTGCACCAGATACCACCAGGAGCTGGTTGTCACCTTTCAAGCCCTTCGTGATTCAGTCCCTGGATAGTTTTTGAACTACCTTCCCCCAATTTTTTTCTGCTTGTCCAATAAGGTCAGGTAGAAGTGGCTCCTTTGGGGTCCCTTCACTCTGAGAATGTCATTAGCAGCTTGGAGGAGGACCTTTTCCATTGCTGCCCTCCTTCAAAAGAGCATTTCCACAAGATCTGTATGGCACCAAACTTACTGGATTTTAGAAGGGCCATCAAAAGCTGGCTTCTTGCATTTTAAATTGCTTTAAATCACTTCCCTCTTGTAGTAGAGTTTAATTTGAGTTTGTACCTTGGCATAGAATTCTGAGATGGGTTATGGTATATTATTATTCTATGACTCTGAGTAGCATGCAAAATTAAAAACAGAGCAACAAGCATAAGCACAAACAAAAAGATGGTCTTACTGACGGAACAAACATATGCTAAGAACTTGTAACACCCCTCACACAGGGAGCCCACACTACATCCTAGCCCAAATCATGGGAGAAAAGCCAGGCCTTCCAGGCACATTTTAAAAAAAGCAGGGTTGGGATGATTTGAATCTTTAGGGGGGCAGGGAATGCTGTCCCAGAGGGCAGGTGCTGCAACAGAGAAGGTATGCCTCCGAAGTCCCATCAGATGACATTGCTTAATGAATGAGATCCAGAGTGCTGATCTTATAGGATAGGCAGAAACAATGAGAAAGAGAAAGACCTTCAAATAATGGGACCCTATGCTATATAGAGTTTTGTAGGTGACCAGTGCAGTGAAGGGTCTCTAGATCCAGGAAAAGATGCAATTGATGCAGAACACAGATCTCTGCTAAGTCCTTCCTGACCACGGCTTCTGTCTGCTTTTCTACTGATGTTTATGTCCATTTCAACTTTAATTGCAGAAGCAGGTTATGTAAGCCACTCAGTACTGATTGAAACAGCATATAAACCCAGTATAATGGATCAATCATTTTGTTTTGTATTTCACTTTTCTGCCTGGACCGCATTAATATTCAGAGTTTCTTCTTTGGCGACTGCCCACAATGGTGCAATGGTTTCCCCAGAGAGCAATTTCCACCACCCTACCTGGCTTCAATTTGTATCAGAGGCCAGCAGACTAGCAACATGATGTCCTCCCAACGTTTAGGACTAGAGCAGTGTTTCTCAAACTTGGCGACTTTAAGACATGTGGACTTCAACTCCCAGAATGCTGGCTGGGGAATTGGGAGTTGAAGTCCACATGTCTTAAAGTTGCCAAGTTTGAGAAATACTGGACTAGAGTTTCCACAATCCCTTGACGTTTACCATACTGTCTAGAACTGGTACAAGTTGACCCACAATGCATTTTCAAGGCGTCAGGTTGCCTACTTCTGTTCCATATATTTAAACACTGAGCTAAGAACTTCCTTTTCTGGCAGGCTTTTAATCTTAATATTTAAACACTGAGCTAAGAACTTCCTTTTCTGGCAGGCTTTTAATCTTAATTTTAATGCTTTATTTGAATTTATTTTACACAAATATTGGACTATTGCTTTAATTTTTACTGAATATTGCTTTAACTTTTGTCATTTTTGTGTTTGGGCAGTTATTGACCTGTCAATAAAGTGAGTAAGTGCAGAAATGGATTCTATGTCTTTCTTTTGAGAGGCTGACATACTGCTGAAAGCATTATGAAGAATACTGCATATTATATTGCCCATTTCATTTGTATGTGCACTATTCTCACAGAATGAATTTCCTTTACAGCAAGAATTGTGGGAAATCCTATCCTTTGTTCATTCAAGAATAAAAAAAGAAATGGGTCGTCCTTAAGTGCCTCGCTGCTTGAATAAAACAAAACGTGTTGCTTCTCAGCCTTTGCATCTCCCTACACTTGTTAAAACTATTCTTCACAGATTGTAGGAAAAGTGCCTCTCAAATGGTCCTGAGTGTGAGTTGTATATAGAGCGTAGATGCCCATTGGCTGTTTCTAAAAAGAAAAATGAATGTGAAAATTCAAAGGGGGGTTATGCAATGCAGAAGTGAGATGATGTCAGAAAATGAGAAGAACCAACAGAGAGCCATATAAATATTTGGATTCTTTTTGTAGAGGGTTGCTATTGCTACTCCCACTAAATTGATGTACTGCAACAACAACAACAAAAAAACAATAAATAAGGCTGTTTCATCCATTGCTTGATGGGAACTTTGCGAAATGTGGACACACTCATCCCATGTTCAGCTGCAGGAACAATGCTGCTTATCCCCTTGCATCTAGGGCTTATGAATGAAGTCAGATCAGCAACCCAGCCAGCCAGCCAGAACAGCAAAATAAAGTGACAGGGCACGTCTCTCAACCAGGTAACTATTTTTGCTAACGGTAGCTGTAAATTGCTCGAGTAAATGAATAAAATCACTTTAGAAAATAAGGACATGTTTGTTGTTGTTGTTTAGTCGTTAAGTCGTGTCCGACTCTTCGTGACCCCATGAACCATATTGCGCCAGGCCTTCCTGTCCTTCACTGCCTCCCTGAGTTTGCTCAGTTTCATGCTCATTGCTTCAGTGATGCTATCTAACCATCTCATCCTCTGCCGTCCTCTTCTCCTTTTGCCTTCAATCTTTCCCAGCATCAGGGTCTTCTCCAAAGAGATCTCTCTTCGCATTAGGTGACCAAAGTATCTGAGCTTGAGCTTCATTATCGATCCTTCCAATGAGCAATCAGGGTTGATTTCCTTTAAGATTGACTGGTTTGACCGCCTAGCAGTCCAGGGGACTCTCAAAACAAATGTACTACAGGATTGTTCTGTCTCTCAATTTTCCTCTATTAAAGCTTGCACTACAGACTTTGATGACTGTAATCCTGGTATTTTCTAGGATATTACATTTGTGTGTGCAAGTGTAAAAGATTGAATTCTGACAGGCAGGTTTATAAGAATGACTTGTATGCAGACCTAAGGGATAACATTAGATGAAACCTTTCAAAAGGAGAATGAAACTTAAAGAAGTTAAAAGCAAACATTTTTAAGAGGAAGATGTGACTTTCTAATCAATTAGATGAGTGAGTTATTAACAGAAGGGAATTGTTACACACCCATGTTGGTTCGGGTTTCTCAAGGAAGGTAAATAGAGTACAAGTCATTAGCAAAATCAACATGTGCAGTGAGGCAGGGGTGATGTTCAAGAAAGGAAGTTAGTTAAGAATATTTGTGTTGCCTAAAGTAACCCCAAGGCAATATATCTTCATCACCTCTACTAGATGAGATATTTAGTCAAATCGTAATACTACTTCCTAAACAATCACCTGCCATATAAGAGAAAAGACAGTGATCTTTCAGAAGATTGGGGGGGGGGGGAATCCCTGGTTTTCTGTCTGTCTGAGTTGGTTCGTACATGATAAGCTATGATTGTTTAAATAAACTATAATTGGAGGTTCACACTACACATTAAGCCCTAAATGTTTTAGTCCTATTATTGTGGCAGTTTCCATGGTGTTATTGTATGCTGCGTTAAATGCCAGGAGTCTGAGTAAATTACAGCAAACATACAGATGTTAAGACAAATAAATATATGAATCTACTGGATGTCTTCCTGGGTTTCTTTTCCATTCCCATGGAATAAGCAGGCTTATTAAAAAAACTAATCCTCGGGTGACACGGGTCTGGCTGTTGCTGCTGTTTTGTCTGGTCAGCGTGACCATTTGTTGGCCAAACGTGATCTGCGTCCACTGGGATCTTATCAAACATGGCTTATCTGTCAAACTGTACAAAACCTTTGCATGTTAACTAATACTGCTTTATGTGAGGTCACCCTAGATAGAGCATCTGCAGACTTCCTGATGTTGCTGTATTACCAGCTGCTCTTGGAATGGCCAGTGGTGAGAATGCTAGGATTTGTAGTTCGCAACATCAGAAAGGCCATCAGTGTTTCAGCCATCAGTCAAATATCATTATGTGAAGCCAATTTCCTCTCCTGTTAAGTACTAACATCCATAACCTTGGGAATGGTCTAAGTATTACAAAGTGGAATGGTGAAGTCATGAAGTTGATTCATGATGGATCCTAATCTGCAGAAGGGCTAAACTTGATTTTTGTCCTTCCTGTCTTTCGAGCCAGATGTGGAAAGAAGCATACAGTGATGCAGTGCTGAGCCTGGGTCTGACTGTACAAAATAATCCCCCATTAAGTGTTTTCGGCATTTGTTAATTTTCCTATTGTTTCGTCACACTTCCTCTTTTTCTTTTGTTCAGATCTCTTCTAATCCCCACAGCTGTGCATCTTTGCATACTAGCTTCGAAGCAGTGGGTGCCGGTTTCATTTTTACTCTGCAGCTCTCTTGTTAATCAGGGAAAATACCAGGAAGTGGCAAAATGAAAAAAGAAACTGCGAAAAGGGAGGAATGTACATTTTTTACACTCATGGAATCATACTTTGTAATTTCTAACCTAACACAGGAATCGTTCTTTAATGGACTTATTTGCTTGTAAGGACCCCAAGTAGGCTAAAATATAAAAAATGGTTTCCTCAGTTGTTAAAGTTTCATGGGATGCATGAAAATTAAGTTTCCCCCTGCTTTACAAAACTAAGCTCTTAGTTGGAGTACTTTTGCTGGAAGGCAGAGGGAAGTTATGCCCTAGCTCTGAATTCTGAATTATATTGTTCACCAAACTAAGAAAATGGTGCCCATTGAAAAAAACATGCTGTAGGTGAACTTTCTCCAACTCTGCCCCCTCCAGAAATGATAATTTCCAGCGTTCCAGCCAGATATTGAGTTGTTCCACCTCACCTAAGGTTGCTGAGTGGGGGATAACTCATAACCATATGCTTAGCTTGTATCTCGATAATCTTCCAAAACGTTTTACTAAAAGATGCTCAATAACGAACTGTAGATTTCTATATTAATTCACCAGGGAAAGATTTCCGTCTACTGACCAAACAAAGGCACTGCATCTTTTATGAAAGGTGTTTGAAATGAAGTAATTCCAAATACATTTCCACTCCAATGCTTCCATATTTGGAATACCACAAAGGATACTGAGGGCCTGATAGCAAAAAGAGTATCACAAAGCTGGAAGAGATGCAGAAAACAAATCAAGAAGTTAGATTCATTCACAGTAGAAAAGTTTAAACGTTGTACTGGATTACACAGGGCAAGGTCTTTTCTTTCCTTCTTTTTCTAATGAGAAGGATATGTGATGGAGAACAACTTCTTTACTCACAATGCTAAAGATACAGCTGGCTCATCAGGAGCATGCCCTGGCCTTCCAGTGACGAAAGGCTGAAGAAGAAATTGCTTGTACTCCTTCATCTACATCTGAGGAATGAAGTCCTGTGTTCCTTCCCCACCCCCTGCCAATTTTCAGAAATATGTGCCCCTAGAAGTCATTGTTCCCAAACAATAGAGGGACACCAGAGCAGGTGCTGATTTTATGTATTTATTTACTTAATAGGCTGCCCCAATCTACATGACTCTGGCTAGTTTACAGAATACAACAGTAAAAACAATTAAACACACTGAATATATAATCTAGAAGAGAGTCTGGAAAAAACAACAGTCAACAACCAAAAGCAGTCTATCAACCATCTAATCCAGGACCTGGGAACGGAGCCAGGTTTTAAGGGGTTGCTTAAAGAGGAGCAGGTACAAGTGGTCTGGATCTTGGGTGGGAAGCCACCATAACAGAGAAGGTGTATTTCCTGAGTCCCACCAGGTGACATTGTTTAATGATGGGACTCAGAGCTTGTCAACTCTGTCAGACCATATAGGATGAGCAGAAACTACATATATTCATCCAGTACATTTATTTCCCACTTCCAGAAACACAATGCAGTATACATAAGTCTTCCTTTAAGCCCCCATCTATTCTCACAACTTTGTGAGATAAGCTAGACTGTACAATGGGGTTTGGCTTTACACATCACACTAAGTTGGGATTTCTAAGCCATGGTTTCTGAAAAAGAAACCATGGCAGGGATGATGTCACATGCTAAGCAGTATGTGAGCCAGTCAGTGACAAGCCCAAAGTCTGTTTTCTGAAAGTCTTGTATTGCTGGCTAATTTAGAATTTTCAGGACAGATATCAAAGCGGGAGAACATTAAAAGAGGTGCCCAGACTGAGATATACATTGTCACATTTATTTAAATTGTCCCCATTAGTTCCTTATGGTACAAGAGGCTCTCCCTCCATCTGCCATGGTGAGCCTGAGGGTAGAGGGTGGTCTCTGGAACTCACAAAGGGGTTGGACAGGTTTTCTAGCCTGACCACCTCTCTTTTCCCCTCCAACCCCAGAGTTGCTCATTTTAAGCATCAGCAAAGGAAAATTATATACAGTATTAATGAGGGATTAAGTGTCTAGCTGGGGGCCTGCTACCACAAAAGAGGGAAATAATTATCTGATTGGGGTTAGAGCTGGAAGTTTATCTCGCAGCTAGCAAGAGTAAATACAAAGAGCTAGCTTCTCTAAGCAGCCTTTCTTCCAGGTGTTAAATGATAAATGCAGGTCAATCCCAGGACATCTTCCAATTAATTAATGTGATTGTGACTTACATACAAAAGCTTTGGAATCTGATTGTTTATCAGGAATTACGGTTGTGTTGAGCGTTTGTGGTGCTTAAGAGAATTATACTGAGAAATTGGAAAAGTGACACTACTCCAGATGTTAAGGAATGGCTTTCGGAAAGGTGTGATTTATCTGTTTTGGAAAATAATACAGTAATACAGGTAGTCTCCAAGCTGCTCGTGCCATTCCTTCTCCAAATCACATGCCCCATTCTCGCGATCCTTCGGGTCTTCCCCAGGCCTTGCAAGAATGGGTGCTCTATTTGGAGAAGGAATGGGGCACATGATTTGGAGAATGAGGTCTTCCGAAGCACTGTAAGAATGGGGCTCCTGCTATTCTCCCAATAGCGCTCCTGTTTTCCGAAGGTTTAGGATGAGGTTTCTGAAGGATGGCAAGAATGGGACACACAATTTAGAGAAGGAATGACATGAAGGGTGCAAAATTTGAAGAAGGAATGACATGAGTGGCTTGGAGAATGGTGCGAGTAGCCTCGAGAAGAAGGCCTTGTGCAACCAGCAGCTGCTTCACATGCAGTAGAGTCAGGCTGGGTGTGCCTCATTATCAGCAGGAGGAAATGGCAAAGGCGTGTGGAGGGCAGGGCAGTGGAGGCAACTGGGGCTTTGTGCAATAGTGCTGGGTGGCTGGCCACAGAGTGGGACTTCAGGCAGCATTTCTCAGTGGCAGTGGGGCACTGGGGCTAAAATAGAGGCCGGGGGCAGTGGTAGCAGCTGAAGGGCCAGGCCTCTACTTCAGCCCCAGACTTGGCATGGCCGCCCACGACTGCCATTGGTCAGGGTGACCAAAAGGTAATAGATGGTGGAGACATACATGGGTGGGGGGAGTTGCAGCACCCCTGCAGTCATAAACACTGTGGGCTAGGTGGGGCAGCTGCGGTGTTACCCCACACTGCAGTCCCCCTCCAACTTCGGTGCACCCTAAACCAGGCCTCGCAGGACCTCCCCTGCCCCCTTGCAGCACACTTATGCTCCTTACCTGGGACTCTCTCCATTTAATGAACTGCAATTCTTCATTAATGACAGCAACCAGGAGTGCCTGGATTGTCGTCACAAAGCAACGTGGTCATGTGACATCTCGCTTTATGACCACATTGCCTAGAGGTGGAAATTCTAGTCCCAATTCTGTTAGTAAATCAAGGACTACCTCTATCACTCTTCCTGTAGGAAAAGTAGTTTTGAATTTTGAATGATTAGGTAAGTACCTTAACTTGAAACCTTTTGCTTGAGTTGGTTCACCCACTCAAAACATTCTCTCATTTGGACCGGAGCAATCTTCCAGGCAAATAAGTTGCATTCCATATTTTTCAAGAAGTCACGGAGACTTTGGACGTACAATTTTATTTTCAGCCTGGAAAGCTACACTTTTTAATATTGGTCCATAATTGAAAACGTGACCCAGAAAAGGATCACACAGAAACAGTTAATCTCCTGCCAGCAACCGCATTGATACAAAAGGCTGCTGATAATGCTACGTGTCGTAAAGCTGGACGAGAACACGTAAACGCCTGAAAGGTAAAACCAAGCCGTGCCGTAAGATACCGTAAGCCAAATTAACCAGAAACCCTTTAAAGACAACCCCTTTTGATTTGTACTGCCAAAATATGCCGGATGACATAGCATGGATGGAATTTAACATCGTAAAGTTTGGAGGACTAACTACCAAAATTTGAACTTTTAATTCCAGTTAAAACTAGTATGTTATGAAAGGCTTTGTCAAAATGTATGGGACTTAGCGTCATACATTTTGGAGGAGTACCTACCACAATTTGAACTTTTATTTGCAATGAAAACTAGTACCTTATTTAGGCCTTCATCAACATTTATGGCACTTATAATCACAAACTTTGGAGGATTAAGTACCAAAAGCTGAACTCCTAATTGTAGTAAAAACGAATATGTTATGTACGGCTTCATGAAAATTTGAAGTTTTAATTGCAATGAAAACTAATATCTTATTTAACCCTTCTTCAACATTTGTGGCACTTAACATCAGGACTTTTGGAGGATGAACCACCGACAGCTGAACTTTTAATTGCAATGAAAACTAATAGGTTATGTCAACTTTATGGAATTTAACAGCAGAAATTTTGGAGGACTATCTATCCAAACTTCAACTTGGAATTGCGGTGAGAAGTCTCATCTTAATCCCCAGTCCAATCCAATATGGAAATCCCTTAAGGAGTCCTCACCCCAGGCCAATTCAGCATGGCTTTGCCCGAAGATAAGATCTATGTGTTGGTGGATTTCCTTAATAACTATTTTTGCAGTGTCCCCCTGGGATTCCTCATCCACGTTCATCCACGTTTCTTCACTGGCTTCAAGTGAGAAAGGTGGGGTGTCCCTGATAAATTGCAGGGGAATGGTTGACCCCATAAAACGGCTTAGAAGATTGAAGTTGCCCTGGTTGGCTTCTTGTAGCTTGCTCTAAAGTTGGTTACCATTCCGAGATCAGCTCTCGCCAAAAGGCATCCGTAGGCAAATATAAAGACACCAAGCCTTCACGATCATAGTGGAGATGAATGAGACAGTAACTGCTGATTAGCTTTTTGAAATGATCCTTTGGAATCTTTTTTAATCTTTTAAAATGTCTGGGTATTTATACTTTCAGGGATTAAGTTTTCCGTTTTTCAGTGTGGAATACATAAATTTTGGAGAACTAACTACCGAAAGGTGAATTTTAATTCCAATGAAAACTAGTATCTGACGTCAGCCTTCATCAACATTTCCAGTAGATAACGTCATATGTTTTGGAGGACTAACTACCGAGAGTTGAACATCTAATTGCAATAAACATTAGTATGCTATGTAAGGCTTTGTCGACCTCTATGGCATTCAACATCGTAAATTTTGGAGGACTAACTAGCAGAAGCTTAACTTTTAATGGCAGTGAGATTTAGGATGTTACGTAAGCCTTGTCAGCAGGTATGGAATTTAACATCGTAAAGTCTGGAGCACGAACTCCCAAAATTTGAACTTGTAGTTACAATGAAAACTAGTGTCTTACGTAAGGCTTTGTGAGTTTTATGCCACTGAACATCATAAATTTGGACTGTCTACCCAAACTTCAACTTGGAATTGCGGTGAGAACTCTTATGTTACGTAAGCCTTTCTCAATGTTTATGGCATCTCTCCCGTCATAAATTTTGGGCAACTAGCTACCGGATGTTTAACTTTTAATTGCAATATAAACCAGTGTTTTATATAAACCTTCATCAAAATGTATTTCATTTACATCAATTCTGGAGGACTAACTACCTACAATTTAAATTTTAATTACAATTACAATTAGTGTTTTGCCTAAGCCTTAATCAAATGTTTTCCCGTTATTTTGAAGGAACTGCTGCGATGGCGACTGCCCAGATAACAAAAAGTCTTGGTCCTGAACCTAACATTACCTGTGACACAATTTATTGGGGCGAGGCTCAACACAACAGTGAGGTCGCCCACATCTACCACCCTGGATAGCAGCTGGCATCATGTCAAAACCCATTACCCGTGATGCCAAGCACACGCCACGCCCCACGGGCCCACAGTGGTAATTCATATTGGGCCATAATTGAAAACGTGATCCAGCAAAGGATCACACAGAGACAGTTAATCTCCTGCCAGCAACCGCATTGATACAAAAGGCTCCCGATTATACTACGTGGCGTAAAGCACGACGAGAACACGTAAACGCCTGAAAGGTAAAACGAAGTTGTGCCGTAAGATACCATAAGCCAAATTAACCAGAAACCCTTTAAAGACAACCCCTTTTGATTTGTACTGCCAAAATATGCCGGGTGACCGGGGTGGCAAGGGACGTAGAGCGCAGGGTGGCAGGGCAGCTGGGGCTGCGGAGAGCAGGGCGGTGGGGGCAGTGGAGTGGAGGGTGGGTGGAGGGCATGTTGGCCAAAAGGGCAGCGATTTGGGGGAGCCAAGTGGTGGGGGGAAGCTGGAGTGAAGCCTGCAGCCCAAAATGCAGGTGGGCTGCCCATCACCCACATTTCGATCCCTGATCTTGGGTGCCCCGCAGTGGCCGTCACTCCAAGGACCGGGCATAAGTCCCATTTGTTCACCGCTGGATTTACTTTGGAATGTCGCTGAGTGAATGGTCATTAAGCCAGGTCTATCTATCACGTTCAATCGTTGAAGCAGAAAACATACCATAGATCGATCGTGTTTAATAAATAGATCATTTTTTGAAAAACTTTACAAAGCTATCCAATATATAACGTTAAACATATAAATATAAATATTAATTTATAAGCACTTAACAATCGTATTCACCACAGCACTGATAGTAATCATAAAAAATAATGATAGCAGCCGTTTGCCTTGCTTTTCCTTCAATGCTAGCTCAGTGAGCATCAAAAGTCTCCATGTTCCCATGGAACGGGCAGGTGCTCACCAAATGGAATGACCATTTTGAATAAATAAAATGTCCACAATAAATTAAATTAGTTGCTGTGAGGAAGTTTGTAGTCCTTTTGGGTAAGGAACGAATGCAGGAAGTAATGGAGTTGAAACAGAAAAGCCGACGTCTCCACTGCAGAGAACTTCTCAGTGAAAGCTGAACGATTTCACTTTGCTCCTTCTGTTGCGTCACTGAGGGAAAATCAGCCTAGGAGGAAAAGGAGAAGTGGTTACAGCTTTCTACTAATTCTGACCACTTTTCAGATACGAAGCACCTGAGGAGAGATTGCCAGCGTTCTTATTTCAGACCAAACCGAACTACAGTATATATTACTACATTGTAAGCGGACTAATTTAAGTGACAGAATGATTGATGTCTTACATTTATGGCTTTGAGGTTTGCGTACATGTCACTAATCAGAATTATGATAGCATTTAAACATTTTATTAAATGCCGTATATGCCCCCCCAACCCCTTTTCGCTCTAAACAATTGTTTTCAGAAACAGGCAATACCTTTCAAGGGGATCCTTCGGATGAAGCGATTAATCAGCTCAAAACAGTCCTTCACCTGGATCTGGACAATCTCCCAGGCACACAAGCTGTACTGCTTATTTTTCAAGAAGTCGCTGAGCCTTTGGAAGTATCGTTTGACTCTCAGCCTGGTGAGCTGCAGTTTCTGATCCCTTGGAGAGGTGGCGACTCCGTCCATCTCTGCGTTCCCACAAGTTTCCAGCAGCTGAATCTGCTGATCCAGTCCAACCTGGAAATCTCTCAAGGAGTCCTCACCCCAGGCCAGTTCAGCACGGCTTTGCTGGAAGACGAGGTCTATCTGTTGGAGGATTTCCTTAATCGCTGTTTTTGCATTGTCCACCTGGGATTCTTCATCCATGTTCATCAAAGTTTCTTCACTGGCTTCAAGGGAGAAATCGGTGATGTCCCTGATACATTGCAGGGGAATGGTGGATCCCATGTGACGGCTTAGTAGATTGAAGTTGCCCTGGTTGGCTTCTTGCAACTTGCTCGGAAGTCGGTGACAGTTCTGAGATGAGATTTTGCCAAAGAAGAGCACCCCCAGGCAAACAGAGAGACACCAAGCCTTCTGGATCATGGTGGAGATGAAGGAGGCAGCAAGTGGTGATCAGCTCTTTGCAAAGATCCTCTGGAATCTGTTGCATCTTTCAAGACGTCTTGGTATTTATACCTTGAAGAATTGAACCTTTCTTTTTTCAGTATGGTCTAGAGGCCTCTGATTTTCACTTTTTGCTTCCACAGACAGTGTATGTTTTAAAAGACCATACAGATGGAAAGTGCTATTCAGAGAGCTGGCCAGTTTTGGAAAACTGAAAGTAAGTTTTCTATGTATTTCTTGAGGAATTGCCGTTATGGAGAAGGTGGTCTTGAGTCTGAAAATGAAAAACGGTTGAGATTCCACCCCATCTTGCAGTTTCTGCTGACATATGTATTTGGACTGGGTATTTCCCCTGCCCTTCATCTTACAGGGAGTCCTTGGATTACAACCACTCGTTCGGCGACCCATGGCCCCCTACATCCCACCTGCAGCCCCAGCCTACCCACCCGTGACCCCTTGTCAACCTGCCCACACACCCTAGGCCCACCATTGCCCCCGCCAACCCATCTGCATTCCACAGCACTCTCCAGCAGGCCCCTCCAACCCGCCAGTGGCCGAACCTGACTTAGACCATTCGTTCAGTCACCGGTCGATATTATGATGGTGCTGAAAAATGGGCTTACGACCGTAACCGAACTTAAAGCCATTGCAGTGCCTCTGAGGTCACTTGATCAAAATTGAGGCACTGGGCAGACCGCCCACACTTACGACCACAGAGGTGCTGCAAGTCCCCCCACCGGCCTCTCTCCCCCCTCCCCCACTCTACGCCTTTTTGGCTGCCTTGCAGAGAACGGGCGCACTATTTAGAGAAGGAAGGGCAGAGAATGAGGTCTTCCGACGCCCCGCGAGAACGGGGCTCCTGCCGTTCTCCCAATACGTTCCCATTGTTGCGAGGCCTGGGGAAGACCGGAAGGTTTCCGAGAGATCCCAAGAAGGAGGCATGCGATTTGGAGAAGAAATGGCACAAGGAGCTGAATGAGATGAATGAGACAGTAACTGCCGATGAGCTTTTTGGAGCCATCCTTTGGAATCTCTTCCATCCTTTAAAATGTCTTGGTATTTATACTTTCGGGGGTTAACTTTTCGTTTCTTCAGCGCGATCTACATACATTTTGGAGGACTAACTACCAAAAGCTGAACTTTTAACTGCAGTGAAATTTAGTATGTTAGGTAAGCCTTCGTCAGCATGGATGGAATTTAACATCGTAAAGTTTGGAGGACTAACTACCAAAATTTGAACTTTTAATTCCAGTGAAAACTAGTATGTTATGAAAGGCTTTGTCAAAACGTATGGGACTTAGCGTCATACATTTTGGAGGAGTACCTACCACAATTTGAACTTTTATTTGCAATGAAAACTAGTACCTTATTTAGGCCTTCATCAACATTTATGGCACTTATAATCACAAACTTTGGAGGATTAACTACCAAAAGCTGAACTCCTAATTGTAGTAAAAACGAATATGTTATGTACGGCTTCATGAAAATTTGAAGTTTTAATTGCAATGAAAACTAATATCTTATTTAACCCTTCTTCAACATTTGTGGCACTTAACATCAGGACTTTTGGAGGATGAACCACCGACAGCTGAACTTTTAATTGCAATGAAAACTAATAGGTTATGTCAACTTTATGGAATTTAACAGCAGAAATTTTGGAGGACTATCTATCCAAACTTCAACTTGGAATTGCGATGAGAACTCTCATCTTAATCCCCAGTCCAATCCAATATGGAAATCCCTTAAGGAGTCCTCACCCCAGGCCAATTCAGCATGGCTTTGCCCGAAGATAAGATCTATGTGTTGGTGGATTTCCTTAATAACTATTTTTGCAGTGTCCCCCTGGGATTCCTCATCCACGTTCATCCACGTTTCTTCACTGGCTTCAAGTGAGAAAGGTGGGGTGTCCCTGATAAATTGCAGGGGAATGGTTGACCCCATAAAACGGCTTAGAAGATTGAAGTTGCCCTGGTTGGCTTCTTGTAGCTTGCTCTAAAGTTGGTTACCATTCCGAGATCAGCTCTCGCCAAAAGGCATCCGTAGGCAAATATAAAGACACCAAGCCTTCACGATCATAGTGGAGATGAATGAGACAGTAACTGCTGATTAGCTTTTTGAAATGATCCTTTGGAATCTTTTTTAATCTTTTAAAATGTCTGGGTATTTATACTTTCAGGGATTAAGTTTTCCGTTTTTCAGTGTGGAATACATAAATTTTGGAGAACTAACTACCGAAAGGTGAATTTTAATTCCAATGAAAACTAGTATCTGACGTCAGCCTTCATCAACATTTCCAGTAGATAACGTCATATGTTTTGGAGGACTAACTACCGAGAGTTGAACATCTAATTGCAATAAACATTAGTATGCTATGTAAGGCTTTGTCGACCTCTATGGCATTCAACATCGTAAATTTTGGAGGACTAACTAGCAGAAGCTTAACTTTTAATGGCAGTGAGATTTAGGATGTTACGTAAGCCTTGTCAGCAGGTATGGAATTTAACATCGTAAAGTCTGGAGCACGAACTCCCAAAATTTGAACTTGTAGTTACAATGAAAACTAGTGTCTTACGTAAGGCTTTGTGAGTTTTATGCCACTGAACATCATAAATTTGGACTGTCTACCCAAACTTCAACTTGGAATTGCGGTGAGAACTCTTATGTTACGTAAGCCTTTCTCAATGTTTATGGCATCTCTCCCGTCATAAATTTTGGGCAACTAGCTACCGGATGTTTAACTTTTAATTGCAATATAAACCAGTGTTTTATATAAACCTTCATCAAAATGTATTTCATTTACATCAATTCTGGAGGACTAACTACCTACAATTTAAATTTTAATTACAATTACAATTAGTGTTTTGCCTAAGCCTTAATCAAATGTTTTCCCGTTATTTTGAAGGAACTGCTGCGATGGCGACTGCCCAGATAACAAAAAGTCTTGGTCCTGAACCTAACATTACCTGTGACACAATTTATTGGGGCGAGGCTCAACACAACAGTGAGGTCGCCCACATCTACCACCCTGGATAGCAGCTGGCATCATGTCAAAACCCATTACCCGTGATGCCAAGCACACGCCACGCCCCACGGGCCCACAGTGGTAATTCATATTGGGCCATAATTGAAAACGTGATCCAGCAAAGGATCACACAGAGACAGTTAATCTCCTGCCAGCAACCGCATTGATACAAAAGGCTCCCGATTATACTACGTGGCGTAAAGCACGACGAGAACACGTAAACGCCTGAAAGGTAAAACGAAGTTGTGCCGTAAGATACCATAAGCCAAATTAACCAGAAACCCTTTAAAGACAACCCCTTTTGATTTGTACTGCCAAAATATGCCGGGTGACCGGGGTGGCAAGGGAGGCAGAGCGCAGGGTGGCAGGGCAGCGGGGGCTGCGGAGAGCAGGGCGGTGGGGGCAGTGGAGTGGAGGGTGGGTGGAGGGCATGTTGGCCAAAAGGGCAGCGATTTGGGGGAGCCAAGTTTTGTGGGGAAGCTGGAGTGAAGCCTGCAGCCCAAAATGCAGGTGGGCTGCCCATCACCCACATTTCGATCCCTGATCTTGGGTGCCCCGCAGTGGCCGTCACTCCAAGGACCGGGCATAAGTCCCATTTGTTCACCGCTGGATTTACTTTGGAATGTCGCTGAGTGAATGGTCATTAAGCCAGGTCTATCTATAACGTTCAATCGTTGAAGCAGAAAACATACCATAGATCGATCGTGTTTAATAAATAGATCATTTTTTGAAAAACTTTACAAAGCTATCCAATATATAACGTTAAACATATAAATATAAATATTAATTTATAAGCACTTAACAATCGTATTCACCACAGCACTGATAGTAATCATAAAAAATAATGATAGCAGCCGTTTGCCTTGCTTTTCCTTCAATGCTAGCTCAGTGAGCATCAAAAGTCTCCATGTTCCCATGGAACGGGCAGGTGCTCACCAAATGGAATGACCATTTTGAATAAATAAAATGTCCACAATAAATTAAATTAGTTCCTGTGAGGAAGTTTGTAGTCCTTTTGGGTAAGGAACGAATGCAGGAAGTAATGGAGTTGAAACAGAAAAGCCGACGTCTCCACTGCAGAGAACTTCTCAGTGAAAGCTGAACGATTTCACTTTGCTCCTTCTGTTGCGTCACTGAGGGAAAATCAGCCTAGGAGGAAAAGGAGAAGTGGTTACAGCTTTCTACTAATTCTGACCACTTTTCAGATACGAAGCACCTGAGGAGAGATTGCCAGCGTTCTTATTTCAGACCAAACCGAACTACAGTATATATTACTACATTGTAAGCGGACTAATTTAAGTGACAGAATGATTGATGTCTTACATTTATGGCTTTGAGGTTTGCGTACATGTCACTAATCAGAATTATGATAGCATTTAAACATTTTATTAAATGCCGTATATGCCGGAGAGACATAGTATGAAGCTCCCCCCCCAACCCCTTTTCGCTCTAAACAATTGTTTTCAGAAACAGGCAATACCTTTCAAGGGGATCCTTCGGATGAAGCGATTAATCAGCTCAAAACAGTCCTTCACCTGGATCTGGACAATCTCCCAGGCACACAAGCTGTACTGCTTATTTTTCAAGAAGTCGCTGAGCCTTTGGAAGTATCGTTTGACTCTCAGCCTGGTGAGCTGCAGTTTCTGATCCCTTGGAGAGGTGGCGACTCCGTCCATCTCTGCGTTCCCACAAGTTTCCAGCAGCTGAATCTGCTGATCCAGTCCAACCTGGAAATCTCTCAAGGAGTCCTCACCCCAGGCCAGTTCAGCACGGCTTTGCTGGAAGACGAGGTCTATCTGTTGGAGGATTTCCTTAATCGCTGTTTTTGCATTGTCCACCTGGGATTCTTCATCCATGTTCATCAAAGTTTCTTCACTGGCTTCAAGGGAGAAATCGGTGATGTCCCTGATACATTGCAGGGGAATGGTGGATCCCATGTGACGGCTTAGTAGATTGAAGTTGCCCTGGTTGGCTTCTTGCAGCTTGCTCGGAAGTCGGTGACAGTTCTGAGATGAGATTTTGCCAAAGAAGAGCACCCCCAGGCAAACAGAGAGACACCAAGCCTTCTGGATCATGGTGGAGATGAAGGAGGCAGCAAGTGGTGATCAGCTCTTTGCAAAGATCCTCTGGAATCTGTTGCATCTTTCAAGACGTCTTGGTATTTATACCTTGAAGAATTGAACCTTTCTTTTTTCAGTATGGTCTAGAGGCCTCTGATTTTCACTTTTTGCTTCCACAGACAGTGTATGTTTTAAAAGACCATACAGATGGAAAGTGCTATTCAGAGAGCTGGCCAGTTTTGGAAAACTGAAAGTAAGTTTTCTATGTATTTCTTGAGGAATTGCCGTTATGGAGAAGGTGGTCTTGAGTCTGAAAATGAAAAACGGTTGAGATTCCACCCCATCTTGCAGTTTCTGCTGACATATGTATTTGGACTGGGTATTTCCCCTGCCCTTCATCTTACAGGGAGTCCTTGGATTACAACCACCCATGGCGCCCTACATCCCACCTGCAGCCCCAGCCTACCCACCCGTGACCCCTTGTCAACCTGCCCACACACCCTAGGCCCACCATTGCCCCCGCCAACCCATCTGCATTCCACAGCACTCTCCAGCAGGCCCCTCCAACCCGCCAGTGGCCGAACCTGACTTAGACCATTCGTTCAGTCACCGGTCGATATTATGATGGTGCTGAAAAATGGGCTTACGACCGTAACCGAAGTTAAAGCCATTGCAGTGCCTCTGAGGTCACTTGATCAAAATTGAGGCACTGGGCAGCCCGCCCACACTTACGACCACAGAGGTGCTGCAAGTCCCCCCACCGGCCTCTCTCCCCCCTCCCCCACTCTACGCCTTTTTGGCTGCCTTGCAGAGAACGGGCGCACTATTTAGAGAAGGAAGGGCAGAGAATGAGGTCTTCCGACGCCCCGCGAGAACGGGGCTCCTGCCGTTCTCCCAATACGTTCCCATTGTTGCGAGGCCTGGGGAAGACCGGAAGGTTTCCGAGAGATCCCAAGAAGGAGGCATGCGATTTGGAGAAGAAATGGCACAAGCAGCTGAATGAGATGAATGAGACAGTAACTGCCGATTAGCTTTTTGGAGCGATCCTTTGGAATCTCTTCCATCCTTTAAAATGTCTTGGTATTTATACTTTCGGGGGTTAACTTTTCGTTTCTTCAGCGCGATCTACATACATTTTGGAGGACTAACTACCAAAAGCTGAACTTTTAACTGCAGTGAAATTTAGTATGTTAGGTAAGCCTTCGTCAGCATGGATGGAATTTAACATCGTAAAGTTTGGAGGACTAACTACCAAAATTTGAACTTTTAATTCCAGTGAAAACTAGTATGTTATGAAAGGCTTTGTCAAAACGTATGGGACTTAGCGTCATACATTTTGGAGGAGTACCTACCACAATTTGAACTTTTATTTGCAATGAAAACTAGTACCTTATTTAGGCCTTCATCAACATTTATGGCACTTATCATCACAAACTTTGGAGGATTAACTACCAAAAGCTGAACTCCTAATTGTAGTAAAAACGAATATGTTATGTACGGCTTCATGAAAATTTGAAGTTTTAATTGCAATGAAAACTAATATCTTATTTAACCCTTCTTCAACATTTGTGGCACTTAACATCAGGACTTTTGGAGGATGAACCACCGACAGCTGAACTTTTAATTGCAATGAAAACTAATAGGTTATGTCAACTTTATGGAATTTAACAGCAGAAATTTTGGAGGACTATCTATCCAAACTTCAACTTGGAATTGCGATGAGAACTCTCATCTTAATCCCCAGTCCAATCCAATATGGAAATCCCTTAAGGAGTCCTCACCCCAGGCCAATTCAGCATGGCTTTGCCCGAAGATAAGATCTATGTGTTGGTGGATTTCCTTAATAACTATTTTTGCAGTGTCCCCCTGGGATTCCTCATCCACGTTCATCCACGTTTCTTCACTGGCTTCAAGTGAGAAAGGTGGGGTGTCCCTGATAAATTGCAGGGGAATGGTTGACCCCATAAAACGGCTTAGAAGATTGAAGTTGCCCTGGTTGGCTTCTTGTAGCTTGCTCTAAAGTTGGTTACCATTCCGAGATCAGCTCTCGCCAAAAGGCATCCGTAGGCAAATATAAAGACACCAAGCCTTCACGATCATAGTGGAGATGAATGAGACAGTAACTGCTGATTAGCTTTTTGAAATGATCCTTTGGAATCTTTTTTAATCTTTTAAAATGTCTGGGTATTTATACTTTCAGGGATTAAGTTTTCCGTTTTTCAGTGTGGAATACATAAATTTTGGAGAACTAACTACCGAAAGGTGAATTTTAATTCCAATGAAAACTAGTGTCTTACGTAAGGCTTTGTGAGTTTTATGCCACTGAACATCATAAATTTGGACTGTCTACCCAAACTTCAACTTGGAATTGCGGTGAGAACTCTTATGTTACGTAAGCCTTTCTCAATGTTTATGGCATCTCTCCCGTCATAAATTTTGGGCAACTAGCTACCGGATGTTTAACTTTTAATTGCAATATAAACCAGTGTTTTATATAAACCTTCATCAAAATGTATTTCATTTACATCAATTCTGGAGGACTAACTACCTACAATTTAAATTTTAATTACAATTACAATTAGTGTTTTGCCTAAGCCTTAATCAAATGTTTTCCCGTTATTTTGAAGGAACTGCTGCGATGGCGACTGCCCAGATAACAAAAAGTCTTGGTCCTGAACCTAACATTACCTGTGACACAATTTATTGGGGCGAGGCTCAACACAACAGTGAGGTCGCCCACATCTACCACCCTGGATAGCAGCTGGCATCATGTCAAAACCCATTACCCGTGATGCCAAGCACACGCCACGCCCCACGGGCCCACAGTGGTAATTCATATTGGGCCATAATTGAAAACGTGATCCAGCAAAGGATCACACAGAGACAGTTAATCTCCTGCCAGCAACCGCATTGATACAAAAGGCTCCCGATTATACTACGTGGCGTAAAGCACGACGAGAACACGTAAACGCCTGAAAGGTAAAACGAAGTTGTGCCGTAAGATACCATAAGCCAAATTAACCAGAAACCCTTTAAAGACAACCCCTTTTGATTTGTACTGCCAAAATATGCCGGGTGACCGGGGTGGCAAGGGACGTAGAGCGCAGGGTGGCAGGGCAGCGGGGGCTGCGGAGAGCAGGGCGGTGGGGGCAGTGGAGTGGAGGGTGGGTGGAGGGCATGTTGGCCAAAAGGGCAGCGATTTGGGGGAGCCAAGTGGTGGGGGGAAGCTGGAGTGAAGCCTGCAGCCCAAAATGCAGGTGGGCTGCCCATCACCCACATTTCGATCCCTGATCTTGGGTGCCCCGCAGTGGCCGTCACTCCAAGGACCGGGCATAAGTCCCATTTGTTCACCGCTGGATTTACTTTGGAATGTCGCTGAGTGAATGGTCATTAAGCCAGGTCTATCTATAACGTTCAATCGTTGAAGCAGAAAACATACCATAGATCGATCGTGTTTAATAAATAGATCATTTTTTGAAAAACTTTACAAAGCTATCCAATATATAACGTTAAACATATAAATATAAATATTAATTTATAAGCACTTAACAATCGTATTCACCACAGCACTGATAGTAATCATAAAAAATAATGATAGCAGCCGTTTGCCTTGCTTTTCCTTCAATGCTAGCTCAGTGAGCATCAAAAGTCTCCATGTTCCCATGGAACGGGCAGGTGCTCACCAAATGGAATGACCATTTTGAATAAATAAAATGTCCACAATAAATTAAATTAGTTCCTGTGAGGAAGTTTGTAGTCCTTTTGGGTAAGGAACGAATGCAGGAAGTAATGGAGTTGAAACAGAAAAGCCGACGTCTCCACTGCAGAGAACTTCTCAGTGAAAGCTGAACGATTTCACTTTGCTCCTTCTGTTGCGTCACTGAGGGAAAATCAGCCTAGGAGGAAAAGGAGAAGTGGTTACAGCTTTCTACTAATTCTGACCACTTTTCAGATACGAAGCACCTGAGGAGAGATTGCCAGCGTTCTTATTTCAGACCAAACCGAACTACAGTATATATTACTACATTGTAAGCGGACTAATTTAAGTGACAGAATGATTGATGTCTTACATTTATGGCTTTGAGGTTTGCGTACATGTCACTAATCAGAATTATGATAGCATTTAAACATTTTATTAAATGCCGTATATGCCGGAGAGACATAGTATGAAGCTCCCCCCCCAACCCCTTTTCGCTCTAAACAATTGTTTTCAGAAACAGGCAATACCTTTCAAGGGGATCCTTCGGATGAAGCGATTAATCAGCTCAAAACAGTCCTTCACCTGGATCTGGACAATCTCCCAGGCACACAAGCTGTACTGCTTATTTTTCAAGAAGTCGCTGAGCCTTTGGAAGTATCGTTTGACTCTCAGCCTGGTGAGCTGCAGTTTCTGATCCCTTGGAGAGGTGGCGACTCCGTCCATCTCTGCGTTCCCACAAGTTTCCAGCAGCTGAATCTGCTGATCCAGTCCAACCTGGAAATCTCTCAAGGAGTCCTCACCCCAGGCCAGTTCAGCACGGCTTTGCTGGAAGACGAGGTCTATCTGTTGGAGGATTTCCTTAATCGCTGTTTTTGCATTGTCCACCTGGGATTCTTCATCCATGTTCATCAAAGTTTCTTCACTGGCTTCAAGGGAGAAATCGGTGATGTCCCTGATACATTGCAGGGGAATGGTGGATCCCATGTGACGGCTTAGTAGATTGAAGTTGCCCTGGTTGGCTTCTTGCAGCTTGCTCGGAAGTCGGTGACAGTTCTGAGATGAGATTTTGCCAAAGAAGAGCACCCCCAGGCAAACAGAGAGACACCAAGCCTTCTGGATCATGGTGGAGATGAAGGAGGCAGCAAGTGGTGATCAGCTCTTTGCAAAGATCCTCTGGAATCTGTTGCATCTTTCAAGACGTCTTGGTATTTATACCTTGAAGAATTGAACCTTTCTTTTTTCAGTATGGTCTAGAGGCCTCTGATTTTCACTTTTTGCTTCCACAGACAGTGTATGTTTTAAAAGACCATACAGATGGAAAGTGCTATTCAGAGAGCTGGCCAGTTTTGGAAGACTGAAAGTAAGTTTTCTATGTATTTCTTGAGGAATTGCCATTATGGAGAAGGTGGTCTTGAGTCTGAAAATGAAAAACGGTTGAGATTCCACCCCATCTTGCAGTTTCTGCTGACATATGTATTTGGACTGGGTATTTCCCCTGCCCTTCATCTTACAGGGAGTCCTTGGATTACAACCACCCATGGCGCCCTACATCCCACCTGCAGCCCCAGCCTACCCACCCGTGACCCCTTGTCAACCTGCCCACACACCCTAGGCCCACCATTGCCCCCGCCAACCCATCTGCATTCCACAGCACTCTCCAGCAGGCCCCTCCAACCCGCCAGTGGCCGAACCTGACTTAGACCATTCGTTCAGTCACCGGTCGATATTATGATGGTGCTGAAAAATGGGCTTACGACCGTAACCGAAGTTAAAGCCATTGCAGTGCCTCTGAGGTCACTTGATCAAAATTGAGGCACTGGGCAGCCCGCCCACACTTACGACCACAGAGGTGCTGCAAGTCCCCCCACCGGCCTCTCTCCCCCCTCCCCCACTCTACGCCTTTTTGGCTGCCTTGCAGAGAACGGGCGCACTATTTAGAGAAGGAAGGGCAGAGAATGAGGTCTTCCGACGCCCCGCGAGAACAGGGCTCCTGCCGTTCTCCCAATACGTTCCCATTGTTGCGAGGCCTGGGGAAGACCGGAAGGTTTCCGAGAGATCCCAAGAGGAGGCATGCGATTTGGAGAAGAAATGGCACAAGCAGCTGAATGAGATGCATGAGACAGTAACTGCCGATGAGCTTTTTGGAGCGATCCTTTGGAATCTCTTCCATCCTTTAAAATGTCTTGGTATTTATACTTTCGGGGGTTAACTTTTCGTTTCTTCAGCGCGATCTACATACATTTTGGAGGACTAACTACCAAAAGCTGAACTTTTAACTGCAGTGAAATTTAGTATGTTAGGTAAGCCTTCGTCAGCATGGATGGAATTTAACATCGTAAAGTTTGGAGGACTAACTACCAAAATTTGAACTTTTAATTCCAGTTAAAACTAGTATGTTATGAAAGGCTTTGTCAAAACGTATGGGACTTAGCGTCATACATTTTGGAGGAGTACCTACCACAATTTGAACTTTTATTTGCAATGAAAACTAGTACCTTATTTAGGCCTTCATCAACATTTATGGCACTTATCATCACAAACTTTGGAGGATTAACTACCAAAAGCTGAACTCCTAATTGTAGTAAAAACGAATATGTTATGTACGGCTTCATGAAAATTTGAAGTTTTAATTGCAATGAAAACTAATATCTTATTTAACCCTTCTTCAACATTTGTGGCACTTAACATCAGGACTTTTGGAGGATGAACCACCGACAGCTGAACTTTTAATTGCAATGAAAACTAATAGGTTATGTCAACTTTATGGAATTTAACAGCAGAAATTTTGGAGGACTATCTATCCAAACTTCAACTTGGAATTGCGATGAGAACTCTCATCTTAATCCCCAGTCCAATCCAATATGGAAATCCCTTAAGGAGTCCTCACCCCAGGCCAATTCAGCATGGCTTTGCCCGAAGATAAGATCTATGTGTTGGTGGATTTCCTTAATAACTATTTTTGCAGTGTCCCCCTGGGATTCCTCATCCACGTTCATCAACGTTTCTTCACTGGCTTCAAGTGAGAAAGGTGGGGTGTCCCTGATAAATTGTAGGGGAATGGTTGACCCCATAAAACGGCTTAGAAGATTGAAGTTGCCCTGGTTGGCTTCTTGTAGCTTGCTCTAAAGTTGGTTACCATTCCGAGATCAGCTCTCGCCAAAAGGCATCCGTAGGCAAATATAAAGACACCAAGCCTTCACGATCATAGTGGAGATGAATGAGACAGTAACTGCTGATTAGCTTTTTGAAATGATCCTTTGGAATCTTTTTTAATCTTTTAAAATGTCTGGGTATTTATACTTTCAGGGATTAAGTTTTCCGTTTTTCAGTGTGGAATACATAAATTTTGGAGAACTAACTACCGAAAGGTGAATTTTAATTCCAATGAAAACTAGTGTCTTACGTAAGGCTTTGTGAGTTTTATGCCACTGAACATCATAAATTTGGACTGTCTACCCAAACTTCAACTTGGAATTGCGGTGAGAACTCTTATGTTACGTAAGCCTTTCTCAATGTTTATGGCATCTCTCCCGTCATAAATTTTGGGCAACTAGCTACCGGATGTTTAACTTTTAATTGCAATATAAACCAGTGTTTTATATAAACCTTCATCAAAATGTATTTCATTTACATCAATTCTGGAGGACTAACTACCTACAATTTAAATTTTAATTACAATTACAATTAGTGTTTTGCCTAAGCCTTAATCAAATGTTTTCCCGTTATTTTGAAGGAACTGCTGCGATGGCGACTGCCCAGATAACAAAAAGTCTTGGTCCTGAACCTAACATTACCTGTGACACAATTTATTGGGGCGAGGCTCAACACAACAGTGAGGTCGCCCACATCTACCACCCTGGATAGCAGCTGGCATCATGTCAAAACCCATTACCCGTGATGCCAAGCACACGCCACGCCCCACGGGCCCACAGTGGTAATTCATATTGGGCCATAATTGAAAACGTGATCCAGCAAAGGATCACACAGAGACAGTTAATCTCCTGCCAGCAACCGCATTGATACAAAAGGCTCCCGATTATACTACGTGGCGTAAAGCACGACGAGAACACGTAAACGCCTGAAAGGTAAAACGAAGTTGTGCCGTAAGATACCATAAGCCAAATTAACCAGAAACCCTTTAAAGACAACCCCTTTTGATTTGTACTGCCAAAATATACCGGGTGACCGGGGTGGCAAGGGATGTAGAGCGCAGGGTGGCAGGGCAGCGGGGGCTGCGGAGAGCAGGGCGGTGGGGGCAGTGGAGTGGAGGGTGGGTGGAGGGCATGTTGGCCAAAAGGGCAGCGATTTGGGGGAGCCAAGTGGTGGGGGGAAGCTGGAGTGAAGCCTGCAGCCCAAAATGCAGGTGGGCTGCCCATCACCCACATTTCGATCCCTGATCTTGGGTGCCCCGCAGTGGCCGTCACTCCAAGGACCGGGCATAAGTCCCATTTGTTCACCGCTGGATTTACTTTGGAATGTCGCTGAGTCAATGGTCATTAAGCCAGGTCTATCTATCACGTTCAATCGTTGAAGCAGAAAACATACCATAGATCGATCGTGTTTAATAAATAGATCATTTTTTGAAAACTTTACAAAGCTATCCAATATATAACGTTAAACATATAAATATAAATATTAATTTATAAGCACTTAACAATCGTATTCACCACAGCACTGATAGTAATCATAAAAAATAATGATAGCAGCCGTTTGCCTTGCTTTTCCTTCAATGCTAGCTCAGTGAGCATCAAAAGTCTCCATGTTCCCATGGAACGGGCAGGTGCTCACCAAATGGAATGACCATTTTGAATAAATAAAATGTCCACAATAAATTAAATTAGTTCCTGTGAGGAAGTTTGTAGTCCTTTTGGGTAAGGAACGAATGCAGGAAGTAATGGAGTTGAAACAGAAAAGCCGACGTCTCCACTGCAGAGAACTTCTCAGTGAAAGCTGAACGATTTCACTTTGCTCCTTCTGTTGCGTCACTGAGGGAAAATCAGCCTAGGAGGAAAAGGAGAAGTGGTTACAGCTTTCTACTAATTCTGACCACTTTTCAGATACGAAGCACCTGAGGAGAGATTGCCAGCGTTCTTATTTCAGACCAAACCGAACTACAGTAAATATTACTACATTGTAAGCGGACTAATTTAAGTGACAGAATGATTGATGTCTTACATTTATGGCTTTGAGGTTTGCGTACATGTCACTAATCAGAATTATGATAGCATTTAAACATTTTATTAAATGCCGTATATGCCGGAGAGACATAGTATGAAGCTCCCCCCCCAACCCCTTTTCGCTCTAAACAATTGTTTTCAGAAACAGGCAATACCTTTCAAGGGGATCCTTCGGATGAAGCGATTAATCAGCTCAAAACAGTCCTTCACCTGGATCTGGACAATCTCCCAGGCACACAAGCTGTACTGCTTATTTTTCAAGAAGTCGCTGAGCCTTTGGAAGTATCGTTTGACTCTCAGCCTGGTGAGCTGCAGTTTCTGATCCCTTGGAGAGGTGGCGACTCCGTCCATCTCTGCGTTCCCACAAGTTTCCAGCAGCTGAATCTGCTGATCCAGTCCAACCTGGAAATCTCTCAAGGAGTCCTCACCCCAGGCCAGTTCAGCACGGCTTTGCTGGAAGACGAGGTCTATCTGTTGGAGGATTTCCTTAATCGCTGTTTTTGCATTGTCCACCTGGGATTCTTCATCCATGTTCATCAAAGTTTCTTCACTGGCTTCAAGGGAGAAATCGGTGATGTCCCTGATACATTGCAGGGGAATGGTGGATCCCATGTGACGGCTTAGTAGATTGAAGTTGCCCTGGTTGGCTTCTTGCAGCTTGCTCGGAAGTCGGTGACAGTTCTGAGATGAGATTTTGCCAAAGAAGAGCACCCCCAGGCAAACAGAGAGACACCAAGCCTTCTGGATCATGGTGGAGATGAAGGAGGCAGCAAGTGGTGATCAGCTCTTTGCAAAGATCCTCTGGAATCTGTTGCATCTTTCAAGACGTCTTGGTATTTATACCTTGAAGAATTGAACCTTTCTTTTTTCAGTATGGTCTAGAGGCCTCTGATTTTCACTTTTTGCTTCCACAGACAGTGTATGTTTTAAAAGACCATACAGATGGAAAGTGCTATTCAGAGAGCTGGCCAGTTTTGGAAGACTGAAAGTAAGTTTTCTATGTATTTCTTGAGGAATTGCCGTTATGGAGAAGGTGGTCTTGAGTCTGAAAATGAAAAACGGTTGAGATTCCACCCCATCTTGCAGTTTCTGCTGACATATGTATTTGGACTGGGTATTTCCCCTGCCCTTCATCTTACAGGGAGTCCTTGGATTACAACCACCCATGGCGCCCTACATCCCACCTGCAGCCCCAGCCTACCCACCCGTGACCCCTTGTCAACCTGCCCACACACCCTAGGCCCACCATTGCCCCCGCCAACCCATCTGCATTCCACAGCACTCTCCAGCAGGCCCCTCCAACCCGCCAGTGGCCGAACCTGACTTAGACCATTCGTTCAGTCACCGGTCGATATTATGATGGTGCTGAAAAATGGGGTTACGACCGTAACCGAAATTAAAGCCATTGCAGTGCCTCTGAGGTCACTTGATCAAAATTGAGGCACTGGGCAGACCGCCCACACTTACGACCACAGAGGTGCTGCAAGTCCCCCCACCTGCCTCTCTCCCCCCTCCCCCACTCTACGCCTTTTTGGCTGCCTTGCAGAGAACGGGCGCACTATTTAGAGAAGGAAGGGCAGAGAATGAGGTCTTCCGACGCCCCGCGAGAACGGGGCTCCTGCCGTTCTCCCAATACGTTCCCATTGTTGCGAGGCCTGGGGAAGACCGGAAGGTTTCCGTGAGATCCCAAGAAGGAGGCATGCGATTTGGAGAAGAAATGGCACAAGGAGCTGAATGAGATGCATGAGACAGTAACTGCCGATTAGCTTTTTGGACCCATCCTTTGGAATCTCTTCCATCCTTTAAAATGTCTTGGTATTTATACTTTCGGGGGTTAACTTTTCGTTTCTTCAGCGCGATCTACATACATTTTGGAGGACTAACTACCAAAAGCTGAACTTTTAACTGCAGTGAAATTTAGTATGTTAGGTAAGCCTTCGTCAGCATGGATGGAATTTAACATCGTAAAGTTTGGAGGACTAACTACCAAAATTTGAACTTTTAATTCCAGTGAAAACTAGTATGTTATGAAAGGCTTTGTCAAAACGTATGGGACTTAGCGTCATACATTTTGGAGGAGTACCTACCACAATTTGAACTTTTATTTGCAATGAAAACTAGTACCTTATTTAGGCCTTCATCAACATTTATGGCACTTATCATCACAAACTTTGGAGGATTAACTACCAAAAGCTGAACTCCTAATTGTAGTAAAAACGAATATGTTATGTACGGCTTCATGAAAATTTGAAGTTTTAATTGCAATGAAAACTAATATCTTATTTAACCCTTCTTCAACATTTGTGGCACTTAACATCAGGACTTTTGGAGGATGAACCACCGACAGCTGAACTTTTAATTGCAATGAAAACTAATAGGTTATGTCAACTTTATGGAATTTAACAGCAGAAATTTTGGAGGACTATCTATCCAAACTTCAACTTGGAATTGCGATGAGAACTCTCATCTTAATCCCCAGTCCAATCCAATATGGAAATCCCTTAAGGAGTCCTCACCCCAGGCCAATTCAGCATGGCTTTGCCCGAAGATAAGATCTATGTGTTGGTGGATTTCCTTAATAACTATTTTTGCAGTGTCCCCCTGGGATTCCTCATCCACGTTCATCCACGTTTCTTCACTGGCTTCAAGTGAGAAAGGTGGGGTGTCCCTGATAAATTGTAGGGGAATGGTTGACCCCATAAAACGGCTTAGAAGATTGAAGTTGCCCTGGTTGGCTTCTTGTAGCTTGCTCTAAAGTTGGTTACCATTCCGAGATCAGCTCTCGCCAAAAGGCATCCGTAGGCAAATATAAAGACACCAAGCCTTCACGATCATAGTGGAGATGAATGAGACAGTAACTGCTGATTAGCTTTTTGAAATGATCCTTTGGAATCTTTTTTAATCTTTTAAAATGTCTGGGTATTTATACTTTCAGGGATTAAGTTTTCCGTTTTTCAGTGTGGAATACATAAATTTTGGAGAACTAACTACCGAAAGGTGAATTTTAATTCCAATGAAAACTAGTGTCTTACGTAAGGCTTTGTGAGTTTTATGCCACTGAACATCATAAATTTGGACTGTCTACCCAAACTTCAACTTGGAATTGCGGTGAGAACTCTTATGTTACGTAAGCCTTTCTCAATGTTTATGGCATCTCTCCCGTCATAAATTTTGGGCAACTAGCTACCGGATGTTTAACTTTTAATTGCAATATAAACCAGTGTTTTATATAAACCTTCATCAAAATGTATTTCATTTACATCAATTCTGGAGGACTAACTACCTACAATTTAAATTTTAATTACAATTACAATTAGTGTTTTGCCTAAGCCTTAATCAAATGTTTTCCCGTTATTTTGAAGGAACTGCTGCGATGGCGACTGCCCAGATAACAAAAAGTCTTGGTCCTGAACCTAACATTACCTGTGACACAATTTATTGGGGCGAGGCTCAACACAACAGTGAGGTCGCCCACATCTACCACCCTGGATAGCAGCTGGCATCATGTCAAAACCCATTACCCGTGATGCCAAGCACACGCCACGCCCCACGGGCCCACAGTGGTAATTCATATTGGGCCATAATTGAAAACGTGATCCAGCAAAGGATCACACAGAGACAGTTAATCTCCTGCCAGCAACCGCATTGATACAAAAGGCTCCCGATTATACTACGTGGCGTAAAGCACGACGAGAACACGTAAACGCCTGAAAGGTAAAACGAAGTTGTGCCGTAAGATACCATAAGCCAAATTAACCAGAAACCCTTTAAAGACAACCCCTTTTGATTTGTACTGCCAAAATATGCCGGGTGACCGGGGTGGCAAGGGACGTAGAGCGCAGGGTGGCAGGGCAGCTGGGGCTGCGGAGAGCAGGGCGGTGGGGGCAGTGGAGTGGAGGGTGGGTGGAGGGCATGTTGGCCAAAAGGGCAGCGATTTGGGGGAGCCAAGTGGTGGGGGGAAGCTGGAGTGAAGCCTGCAGCCCAAAATGCAGGTGGGCTGCCCATCACCCACATTTCGATCCCTGATCTTGGGTGCCCCGCAGTGGCCGTCACTCCAAGGACCGGGCATAAGTCCCATTTGTTCACCGCTGGATTTACTTTGGAATGTCGCTGAGTGAATGGTCATTAAGCCAGGTCTATCTATAACGTTCAATCGTTGAAGCAGAAAACATACCATAGATCGATCGTGTTTAATAAATAGATCATTTTTTGAAAAACTTTACAAAGCTATCCAATATATAACGTTAAACATATAAATATAAATATTAATTTATAAGCACTTAACAATCGTATTCACCACAGCACTGATAGTAATCATAAAAAATAATGATAGCAGCCGTTTGCCTTGCTTTTCCTTCAATGCTAGCTCAGTGAGCATCAAAAGTCTCCATGTTCCCATGGAACGGGCAGGTGCTCACCAAATGGAATGACCATTTTGAATAAATAAAATGTCCACAATAAATTAAATTAGTTCCTGTGAGGAAGTTTGTAGTCCTTTTGGGTAAGGAACGAATGCAGGAAGTAATGGAGTTGAAACAGAAAAGCCGACGTCTCCACTGCAGAGAACTTCTCAGTGAAAGCTGAACGATTTCACTTTGCTCCTTCTGTTGCGTCACTGAGGGAAAATCAGCCTAGGAGGAAAAGGAGAAGTGGTTACAGCTTTCTACTAATTCTGACCACTTTTCAGATACGAAGCACCTGAGGAGAGATTGCCAGCGTTCTTATTTCAGACCAAACCGAACTACAGTATATATTACTACATTGTAAGCGGACTAATTTAAGTGACAGAATGATTGATGTCTTACATTTATGGCTTTGAGGTTTGCGTACATGTCACTAATCAGAATTATGATAGCATTTAAACATTTTATTAAATGCCGTATATGCCGGAGAGACATAGTATGAAGCTCCCCCCCCAACCCCTTTTCGCTCTAAACAATTGTTTTCAGAAACAGGCAATACCTTTCAAGGGGATCCTTCGGATGAAGCGATTAATCAGCTCAAAACAGTCCTTCACCTGGATCTGGACAATCTCCCAGGCACACAAGCTGTACTGCTTATTTTTCAAGAAGTCGCTGAGCCTTTGGAAGTATCGTTTGACTCTCAGCCTGGTGAGCTGCAGTTTCTGATCCTTTGGAGAGGTGGCGACTCCGTCCATCTCTGCGTTCCCACAAGTTTCCAGCAGCTGAATCTGCTGATCCAGTCCAACCTGGAAATCTCTCAAGGAGTCCTCACCCCAGGCCAGTTCAGCACGGCTTTGCTGGAAGACGAGGTCTATCTGTTGGAGGATTTCCTTAATCGCTGTTTTTGCATTGTCCACCTGGGATTCTTCATCCATGTTCATCAAAGTTTCTTCACTGGCTTCAAGGGAGAAATCGGTGATGTCCCTGATACATTGCAGGGGAATGGTGGATCCCATGTGACGGCTTAGTAGATTGAAGTTGCCCTGGTTGGCTTCTTGCAGCTTGCTCGGAAGTCGGTGACAGTTCTGAGATGAGATTTTGCCAAAGAAGAGCACCCCCAGGCAAACAGAGAGACACCAAGCCTTCTGGATCATGGTGGAGATGAAGGAGGCAGCAAGTGGTGATCAGCTCTTTGCAAAGATCCTCTGGAATCTGTTGCATCTTTCAAGACGTCTTGGTATTTATACCTTGAAGAATTGAACCTTTCTTTTTTCAGTATGGTCTAGAGGCCTCTGATTTTCACTTTTTGCTTCCACAGACAGTGTATGTTTTAAAAGATCATACAGATGGAAAGTGCTATTCAGAGAGCTGGCCAGTTTTGGAAAACTGAAAGTAAGTTTTCTATGTATTTCTTGAGGAATTGCCGTTATGGAGAAGGTGGTCTTGAGTCTGAAAATGAAAAACGGTTGAGATTCCACCCCATCTTGCAGTTTCTGCTGACATATGTATTTGGACTGGGTATTTCCCCTGCCCTTCATCTTACAGGGAGTCCTTGGATTACAACCACTCGTTCGGCGACCCATGGCGCCCTACATCCCACCTGCAGCCCCAGCCTACCCACCCGTGACCCCTTGTCAACCTGCCCACACACCCTAGGCCCACCATTGCCCCCGCCAACCCATCTGCATTCCACAGCACTCTCCAGCAGGCCCCTCCAACCCGCCAGTGGCCGAACCTGACTTAGACCATTCGTTCAGTCACCGGTCGATATTATGATGGTGCTGAAAAATGGGCTTACGACCGTAACCGAAGTTAAAGCCATTGCAGTGCCTCTGAGGTCACTTGATCAAAATTGAGGCACTGGGCAGCCCGCCCACACTTACGACCACAGAGGTGCTGCAAGTCCCCCCACCGGCCTCTCTCCCCCTCCCCACTCTACGCCTTTTTGGCTGCCTTGCAGAGAACGGGCGCACTATTTAGAGAAGGAAGGGCAGAGAATGAGGTCTTCCGACGCCCCGCGAGAACGGGGCTCCTGCCGTTCTCCCAATACGTTCCCATTGTTGCGAGGCCTGGGGAAGACCGGAAGGTTTCCGAGAGATCCCAAGAAGGAGGCATGCGATTTGGAGAAGAAATGGCACAAGCAGCTGAATGAGATGAATGAGACAGTAACTGCCGATTAGCTTTTGGAGCCATCCTTTGGAATCTCTTCCATCCTTTAAAATGTCTTGGTATTTATACTTTCGGGGGTTAACTTTTCGTTTCTTCAGCGCGATCTACATACATTTTGGAGGACTAACTACCAAAAGCTGAACTTTTAACTGCAGTGAAATTTAGTATGTTAGGTAAGCCTTCGTCAGCATGGATGGAATTTAACATCGTAAAGTTTGGAGGACTAACTACCAAAATTTGAACTTTTAATTCCAGTTAAAACTAGTATGTTATGAAAGGCTTTGTCAAAACGTATGGGACTTAGCGTCATACATTTTGGAGGAGTACCTACCACAATTTGAACTTTTATTTGCAATGAAAACTAGTACCTTATTTAGGCCTTCATCAACATTTATGGCACTTATCATCACAAACTTTGGAGGATTAACTACCAAAAGCTGAACTCCTAATTGTAGTAAAAACGAATATGTTATGTACGGCTTCATGAAAATTTGAAGTTTTAATTGCAATGAAAACTAATATCTTATTTAACCCTTCTTCAACATTTGTGGCACTTAACATCAGGACTTTTGGAGGATGAACCACCGACAGCTGAACTTTTAATTGCAATGAAAACTAATAGGTTATGTCAACTTTATGGAATTTAACAGCAGAAATTTTGGAGGACTATCTATCCAAACTTCAACTTGGAATTGCGATGAGAACTCTCATCTTAATCCCCAGTCCAATCCAATATGGAAATCCCTTAAGGAGTCCTCACCCCAGGCCAATTCAGCATGGCTTTGCCCGAAGATAAGATCTATGTGTTGGTGGATTTCCTTAATAACTATTTTTGCAGTGTCCCCCTGGGATTCCTCATCCACGTTCATCCACGTTTCTTCACTGGCTTCAAGTGAGAAAGGTGGGGTGTCCCTGATAAATTGCAGGGGAATGGTTGACCCCATAAAACGGCTTAGAAGATTGAAGTTGCCCTGGTTGGCTTCTTGTAGCTTGCTCTAAAGTTGGTTACCATTCCGAGATCAGCTCTCGCCAAAAGGCATCCGTAGGCAAATATAAAGACACCAAGCCTTCACGATCATAGTGGAGATGAATGAGACAGTAACTGCTGATTAGCTTTTTGAAATGATCCTTTGGAATCTTTTTAATCTTTTAAAATGTCTGGGTATTTATACTTTCAGGGATTAAGTTTTCCGTTTTTCAGTGTGGAATACATAAATTTTGGAGAACTAACTACCGAAAGGTGAATTTTAATTCCAATGAAAACTAGTATCTGACGTCAGCCTTCATCAACATTTCCAGTAGATAACGTCATATGTTTTGGAGGACTAACTACCGAGAGTTGAACATCTAATTGCAATAAACATTAGTATGCTATGTAAGGCTTTGTCGACCTCTATGGCATTCAACATCGTAAATTTTGGAGGACTAACTAGCAGAAGCTTAACTTTTAATGGCAGTGAGATTTAGTATGTTACGTAAGCCTTGTCAGCAGGTATGGAATTTAACATCGTAAAGTCTGGAGCACGAACTCCCAAAATTTGAACTTGTAGTTACAATGAAAACTAGTGTCTTACGTAAGGCTTTGTGAGTTTTATGCCACTGAACATCATAAATTTGGACTGTCTACCCAAACTTCAACTTGGAATTGCGGTGAGAACTCTTATGTTACGTAAGCCTTTCTCAATGTTTATGGCATCTCTCCCGTCATAAATTTTGGGCAACTAGCTACCGGATGTTTAACTTTTAATTGCAATATAAACCAGTGTTTTATATAAACCTTCATCAAAATGTATTTCATTTACATCAATTCTGGAGGACTAACTACCTACAATTTAAATTTTAATTACAATTACAATTAGTGTTTTGCCTAAGCCTTAATCAAATGTTTTCCCGTTATTTTGAAGGAACTGCTGCGATGGCGACTGCCCAGATAACAAAAAGTCTTGGTCCTGAACCTAACATTACCTGTGACACAATTTATTGGGGCGAGGCTCAACACAACAGTGAGGTCGCCCACATCTACCACCCTGGATAGCAGCTGGCATCATGTCAAAACCCATTACCCGTGATGCCAAGCACACGCCACGCCCCACGGGCCCACAGTGGTGATTCATATTGGGCCATAATTGAAAACGTGATCCAGCAAAGGATCACACAGAGACAGTTAATCTCCTGCCAGCAACCGCATTGATACAAAAGGCTCCCGATTATACTACGTGGCGTAAAGCACGACGAGAACACGTAAACGCCTGAAAGGTAAAACGAAGTTGTGCCGTAAGATACCATAAGCCAAATTAACCAGAAACCCTTTAAAGACAACCCCTTTTGATTTGTACTGCCAAAATATGCCGGGTGACCGGGGTGGCAAGGGACGTAGAGCGCAGGGTGGCAGGGCAGCGGGGGCTGCGGAGAGCAGGGCGGTGGGGGCAGTGGAGTGGAGGGTGGGTGGAGGGCATGTTGGCCAAAAGGGCAGCGATTTGGGGGAGCCAAGTGGTGGGGGGAAGCTGGAGTGAAGCCTGCAGCCCAAAATGCAGGTGGGCTGCCCATCACCCACATTTCGATCCCTGATCTTGGGTGCCCCGCAGTGGCCGTCACTCCAAGGACCGGGCATAAGTCCCATTTGTTCACCGCTGGATTTACTTTGGAATGTCGCTGAGTCAATGGTCATTAAGCCAGGTCTATCTATAACGTTCAATCGTTGAAGCAGAAAACATACCATAGATCGATCGTGTTTAATAAATAGATCATTTTTTGAAAAACTTTACAAAGCTATCTAATAAATAACGTTAAACATATAAATATAAATATTAATTTATAAGCACTTAACAGTCGTATTCACCACAGCACTGATAGTAATCATAAAAAATAATGATAGCAGCCGTTTGCCTTGCTTTTCCTTCAATGCTAGCTCAGTGAGCATCAAAAGTCTCCATGTTCCCATGGAACGGGCAGGTGCTCACCAAATGGAATGACCATTTTGAATAAATAAAATGTCCACAATAAATTAAATTAGTTGCTGTGAGGAAGTTTGTAGTCCTTTTGGGTAAGGAACGAATGCAGGAAGTAATGGAGTTGAAACAGAAAAGCCGACGTCTCCACTGCAGAGAACTTCTCAGTGAAAGCTGAACGATTTCACTTTGCTCCTTCTGTTGCGTCACTGAGGGAAAATCAGCCTAGGAGGAAAAGGAGAAGTGGTTACAGCTTTCTACTAATTCTGACCACTTTTCAGATACGAAGCACCTGAGGAGAGATTGCCAGCGTTCTTATTTCAGACCAAACCGAACTACAGTATATATTACTACATTGTAAGCGGACTAATTTAAGTGACAGAATGATTGATGTCTTACATTTATGGCTTTGAGGTTTGCGTACATGTCACTAATCAGAATTATGATAGCATTTAAACATTTTATTAAATGCCGTATATGCCGGAGAGACATAGTATGAAGCTCCCCCCCCAACCCCTTTTCGCTCTAAACAATTGTTTTCAGAAACAGGCAATACCTTTCAAGGGGATCCTTCGGATGAAGCGATTAATCAGCTCAAAACAGTCCTTCACCTGGATCTGGACAATCTCCCAGGCACACAAGCTGTACTGCTTATTTTTCAAGAAGTCGCTGAGCCTTTGGAAGTATCGTTTGACTCTCAGCCTGGTGAGCTGCAGTTTCTGATCCCTTGGAGAGGTGGCGACTCCGTCCATCTCTGCGTTCCCACAAGTTTCCAGCAGCTGAATCTGCTGATCCAGTCCAACCTGGAAATCTCTCAAGGAGTCCTCACCCCAGGCCAGTTCAGCACGGCTTTGCTGGAAGACGAGGTCTATCTGTTGGAGGATTTCCTTAATCGCTGTTTTTGCATTGTCCACCTGGGATTCTTCATCCATGTTCATCAAAGTTTCTTCACTGGCTTCAAGGGAGAAATCGGTGATGTCCCTGATACATTGCAGGGGAATGGTGGATCCCATGTGACGGCTTAGTAGATTGAAGTTGCCCTGGTTGGCTTCTTGCAGCTTGCTCGGAAGTCGGTGACAGTTCTGAGATGAGATTTTGCCAAAGAAGAGCACCCCCAGGCAAACAGAGAGACACCAAGCCTTCTGGATCATGGTGGAGATGAAGGAGGCAGCAAGTGGTGATCAGCTCTTTGCAAAGATCCTCTGGAATCTGTTGCATCTTTCAAGACGTCTTGGTATTTATACCTTGAAGAATTGAACCTTTCTTTTTTCAGTATGGTCTAGAGGCCTCTGATTTTCACTTTTTGCTTCCACAGACAGTGTATGTTTTAAAAGATCATACAGATGGAAAGTGCTATTCAGAGAGCTGGCCAGTTTTGGAAAACTGAAAGTAAGTTTTCTATGTATTTCTTGAGGAATTGCCATTATGGAGAAGGTGGTCTTGAGTCTGAAAATGAAAAACGGTTGAGATTCCACCCCATCTTGCAGTTTCTGCTGACATATGTATTTGGACTGGGTATTTCCCCTGCCCTTCATCTTACAGGGAGTCCTTGGATTACAACCACCCATGGCGCCCTACATCCCACCTGCAGCCCCAGCCTACCCACCCGTGACCCCTTATCAACCTGCCCACACACCCTAGGCCCACCATTGCCCCCGCCAACCCATCTGCATTCCACAGCACTCTCCAGCAGGCCCCTCCAACCCGCCAGTGGCCGAACCTGACTTAGACCATTCGTTCAGTCACCGGTCGATATTATGATGGTGCTGAAAAATGGGCTTACGACCGTAACCGAAGTTAAAGCCATTGCAGTGCCTCTGAGGTCACTTGATCAAAATTGAGGCACTGGGCAGCCCGCCCACACTTACGACCACAGAGGTGCTGCAAGTCCCCCCACCGGCCTCTCTCCCCCCTCCCCCACTCTACGCCTTTTTGGCTGCCTTGCAGAGAACGGGCGCACTATTTAGAGAAGGAAGGGCAGAGAATGAGGTCTTCCGACGCCCCGCGAGAACGGGGCTCCTGCCGTTCTCCCAATACGTTCCCATTGTTGCGAGGCCTGGGGAAGACCGGAAGGTTTCCGAGAGATCCCAAGAAGGAGGCATGCGATTTGGAGAAGAAATGGCGCAAGCAGCTGAATGAGATGAATGAGACAGTAACTGCCGATGAGCTTTTTGGAGCGATCCTTTGGAATCTCTTCCATCCTTTAAAATGTCTTGGTATTTATACTTTCGGGGGTTAACTTTTCGTTTCTTCAGCGCGATCTACATACATTTTGGAGGACTAACTACCAAAAGCTGAACTTTTAACTGCAGTGAAATTTAGTATGTTAGGTAAGCCTTCGTCAGCATGGATGGAATTTAACATCGTAAAGTTTGGAGGACTAACTACCAAAATTTGAACTTTTAATTCCAGTGAAAACTAGTATGTTATGAAAGGCTTTGTCAAAACGTATGGGACTTAGCGTCATACATTTTGGAGGAGTACCTACCACAATTTGAACTTTTATTTGCAATGAAAACTAGTACCTTATTTAGGCCTTCATCAACATTTATGGCACTTATAATCACAAACTTTGGAGGACTAACTACCAAAAATTGAACTTTTAATTGCAATGAAACCTGGTATGTCACGTGAGCCTTCGTCAGCATTTATGTCATTGAACGTCACAAAGTTTGGAAGACTAACTAATGAAAGTTGACCTTTTAAGTGCAATCAAAACTAGCATTTTATACAAACCTTCATCAAAATTTAGTTCATAAATTTTTTTGGACTAGTTACTGACAGTTGAATTTTTAATTGCAAAGAAAGCTAGTATCTTACCTGAGCATTCGTCAACATGTATGAGACTTAACGTCATAAATTTTGGAGGACCAACTACCAAAAGTTGAACTTTGAATTGCAGTGAAATCTAGCATGTTATATAAGGCTTCATCAACATTAATGGCATTTTACATCATAAATTTTGAAGGACGAACTACCAAAATTTGTACTTCTAATTGTAGCAAAAACTAGTATGTTATGAAAGGCTTCAACAAAATATGAATTTTTAATTGCAATGAAAACTAGTATGTTAAGTAACTGTAACCGTGCTGCCAACTCCCTCTCTCTGTCCACACTGTACATTGCAAAAGGAGTAGTTGTTTTTATGAGTAATGTCTCCTTCCAACCCAGAGGATATCTCTTTTGTTCCTGTATATCTGTTTTATTCTTGTCTTTATCAGTGTCTTCCGGCACACCAGAATGCTGGGGTAAAAAGGAAAACAGATTAAGTCCAACTTGATGGCATCACAGTATACTGTATATTCTTTCCAAATGGGAAAAAGATCTAGGAACACCAAATGTTTCTGATAGAGTTGGTAGCAGAGTGAGGTGATTGTCCAAATAGAGCTCACTATGATTGATTTGCCAGATGACTTCCATAATCATGGTTTTATGCGTGTGTGTGTGTGTGTATATGTATTCTATACATATACAGTGTGTGCACACAGTATATATTGTATAGTATATAATATACATTATATCTTGGTGTATGTTTTATGCTTTCTTTTACTACATGGTTTTATTGAATTTGTGGTTCATTATTGATATATCCTGTCCTGAGTTGTGTGCTACGCAGGCAGCTATATAAAATGATTAAATAAATAAATAAATAAATAAATAAATAAATAAATAAATGGTAACTCAGCAGAAATAAAATCTTAATTACAAGCAAATAAAGTACAGCTATTATACAATATAGACAGAATAAAACTGACATATCTGTAAAGGAGTGAAAAAGCATTTGGTCCACTTTTGTCAGGCCTAGCCCAAGGAACTCCAAGAGACAATGCAAATTCAGTTCAGCTATGTTTATTAGCTACAACCTCTAGCAAGAATCTTCCCAGACTGAAATCCCAGTTCCCAAGTCAGCCAGCCACAACACTGTGAATTCCTCAGGGAGGTGCCACTCTCATCTTCTTGTACCTCCCATGCTCCTCCGGCGAGCTAAGAAAATGTTTTTCTCCCTGAGCGTGGCCTTCATAATTCCATTCCATCATAACTTTGTACATATTCCTTTTTTAACTTATTTGCAAACAGAATTTTTTAAAAATTAGGTCATAAAATCATGGCAGAAATAACTATTCCATGTTCTGAATGCGGTAGAAAATTTTTGATAAGAACTCATTGCCTGTGGCTCAAAATGTTCTTTGTGTGTGTAATCTATTCCAAAACAAATAGGAAACTTTTTTCTTCATTCCAGCTTAACTATCAATTAGAGATGCAATGCACGGAATTGAATTGAAGACGCCGTCAGTCCTTCCTGGAAAGCAAAACAGTTACTGTCTCTTGATCTACTTCATTTTTTGCTAAATAACCCATTCAATAAAAATAGTGAACTGCAACTTGAAATACAGAGCCTTACTCAGAAGCTGGAGGATGAAAACGAATTGGAAACAACACAATGGAGATGGGCTCCAGACACAGCCAAACCAACATTTCTCTAGCAAAGATCTCCACTTTCTGCAAATTATCCAAACTTCAAAAGTTCTCTGAACTTTTAACGTATGCCTCATCAGCAAACTGTGACACTCAGACCATGAAAGACCAACATACTAAATGAAAGCTTGTCTCAGGGATATGGATTGTCACAATTTTGCTAAAACCTCTGGTTGCAAATAAATGTATTTACTTACTAACATGCTAAATGTGGAAAAAGTGTGTATAAATTTAATCCACTTATATTGATGCCCTTATCACACAACAAAATGTAAGATATATTTATATTCTTCTGCAAGTCAATTTGCATATGCTGTTATCTATTTTCTTGTTACTGCTACTTATATGATGTCTTCAATGTTATTTATTATATATTTTCATTCAAAATGATAAATGCTCTTTGCATTAAAACAACTGTAAAAATGTGCACTCCTTTGTTTATCTTTATAGCAAGGCACTGAAAATAGTAGTCGTTAGTTTTCTCAATCTGCTGAAAAGGTGGTAAAACTTCAGTTGAATAAAAACGGTCCGTGTTGAAAATTCTGGGATTCCTCTGGGATCCCACAGCAGACAAGAAAAGCAATCAAGTTTTCTGGAGATGAGGATGGAAGGGGATTCCCTGTCTGATGAACTAACACACAGAAAATAAATGTCAAAATTTTCAGAATAGTAGAAAATGCAACAGGATATCCCATAGTGTTGTTTCTTAAACACCCAAGCATAATATGACATATATCAGGGCAAATTATTACTATCCCAAAATGGCAGACTAAAAGGACTGCCATTTTGCTCTATAACACTCTTGAGTGTTTCTTTCTTTTGTTGTTGGTGTTGTTTTGCTTTGTTACTGTCGCTTGATTTTATTCCTGATTTATACATATATATTCATATATCGATATATTATATATATTTAGTTCATAAAACAGAGAAAGAATGTGCCAACCAGGCCAACCTATAACAATACCCAATTATACATTTCTTCCCTCGGCCAACCAAGTGATGCCATCCAGGTTGGGTTGCAATGTCTGGAGTCTGGGGGTCTGGATGGGGAAGAACAGGCTTCAGCTCGACCTTGCCAAGACCAAATGGCTGTGGGTTTTGAAGGCCCCACGGAAACTTTCTATCTTTATCTCTGAATCGGGCAGCACTTCCCCAGAGAGAGCTAATGCAATTTGTGGGTCCTTCTGGACTAATGGCTCCTGCTCAAAGAACAGTGGCAGTTGTGGCTAGGACGGCCTTTGCACAGGTTTGCATTTGGCACCAACTGCTCTGTTATCAAAGTGGGAAGGAGAGAAACATGGTTTAAGTCCAAAACAAGCAGAAAGTATGCCCAAGTGGCTCAAGCAAATACCGTATTTTTCCATCAATAAGACGACAAGACGACCCCCACTTTTCCAACCCAAAATTAAGAAATCAATATTTTAAAGATAGTGCAGAACACATCTTTATTTAGTAATTAGGTAACATTGACCTGATACACTCGGTGGGAGGAGGTCCAAACCGTCTCTCTGCAGCTCTATTTCCATGCTCTTTGGCATAACTGATTACATTCAATCACGAGTGAAACTGCCGATAGCTTGTCTCTGCAAACAGACTTCCTCCAATTGGTTTGTTCAGCATCAGCTGATGTCACTTACATAAGGCTCATGATTGGAGGAAGTCTGTTTGCAGAGACAGTATGGGCAGTTTCACTCGTGATTGGAGGCTCGTGATTGGAGAAAGCCTGTTTCCAGAGACAAGCTATTTCACTCGTGATTGGAGGCTAGCAATAGGAGGAAGCCTCTTTGCAGAGACAAAGTATGGGCAGTTTTGCAACCGCGCAATTCTCTCCTCGGCTTACTTCCTTGCATAAGACGCCCTTCAATTTTTAGCGTAAGGATTTTAGAAAAAAGTATTGTCTTATAGTCGGAAAAATACGGTACCTCCCTAATTCATATGAACCTAAGAAGGGGAGGAGGAGGCAAAGCACAATCAGACTTGCAAGATTCTGTTGTTATAGCCGCTCTCAGTAAAAGTAGTCTTAGCCTTCGGGTGGAGTTGATTCTTGGACTGGTCTACCTGGTAGAGCTGATGATAGATAGATAGATAGATAGATAGATAGATAGATAGATAGATAGATAGATAGATAGTTGATAGATAGATAGATAGATAGATAGATAGATAGATAGATATAGATAGATATTGATAGGATAGATATTGATAGAGATACAGTGGTACCTCTACTTACGAATGCCCCTACTTACGAATTTTTTGAGATACGACCAGCTCCAGCCCCAAAAATTTACCTCTACTTACGAACTCGCCTCGACTTACGAACCGGATCCGCGGCCATTTTCCACCCATTCCACGTGGTCTGCGGCCATTTTCCACCCATTCCACGTGGTCTGCAGCCATTTTTCTGCCCATGCCACGTGGTCCGCGGCCGTTTTTCCACCCTGCTGCATGGTCCGCGGCCATTTTCCACCTGTTCCACATGGTTCACGGCCATTTTTCCGCCCATTCCACGTGGTCCGCGGCCATTTTCTGCCCGTTCCACGTGGTCCGCAGCCATTTTTCCGCCCCTGACATGTGGTCCGCGGCCATTTTTCTGCCCTGCCGCATGGTCAGCAGCCATTTTTCTGCCCCTGATGCATGGTTCGCAGACGCCGGAACGGATTAACGGTAATTACATTGAACCTTATGGGAAAATTTACTTTGACTTGCGACCAACTCGACTTGCGATCAGAGTCATGGAACGGATTAAGTTCGTAAGTAGAGGTACCACTGTATATGATCAATATTGATAGATGATTGATAGAGAGAGAGAGAGAGAGAGAGAGAGAGAGAGAGAGAGATAGATAGATAGATAGATAGATAGATAGATATAAATGATGAGAGAGAGAGAGATCGCTAGAGAGAAAGAGATGATGAGAGAGAGAGAGAGACAATAGAGATAGAGATAATGATGATGATGATAGATGATAGAGATAGATGATAGATTGAGATAGAGATAGAGATAGGCACACATACACAATACAGTTGAAGGCTAAGTGTCAAAGTGTGTCAGTGTGTAAAAAAGCTGCTGCTGTGAACAGGCTTTTTTATCCCAAATATTCTGTATTTTAATGTTCCTTTTTTGTGTGTGGGTATGACAATAAACTCTTTAAAATAAACTTTCAGGCAAAATGTGATTTGTTTGATTTTGCCTTGGAGCAAAATGTGCCCCAGTTACTGTGATCTATGAACCATGGTTGTGACAGAGAGTGTGGCATATCTATTTAGACTGTGTATCTGGCTGGGAAGGAATAGGCTCCAACTCAACCCTAGCCAGACAGAGTGGCTATGAATATGAGGGTACTCTGGATCTGGAGAACTTCCATTGTAAACTCTGGATGGAGTACCAATCTCATTGATTGAGTTGGTACACAAACTGGGGGGTCTTCCTAGACTTATAACTCCTGCTCGAGAAGCAGGTGGCAGCCATGGCCAGGTGGGCCTTTGCACAAATCCATCTTATGCACCAGTTGTGCCCATTCCTAGTTTGTAAGGCTCTGCTCATAGTTAGTCACTTCCTGGTTGGACTACTGCCCTTGAAAAGCATTTGGAAGCTACAGCTGATTTACAAGGTGATGGTGTGGACAATTTTGGGCACAGCTGATTATTATTATCTGGGGTCTTTTATTCTTCTTCTACTGTTCTTATATGTATGCTTTTGATTTTATACCTTGTTAGCAGCCCAGTTATTGAAGATAGGTAGCCATATAAATGTGCAGAATTAAACAAACCAACCAACCATTTTTTAAAAATATTACTGTTATTCACAATTGTTTCTACTGTTTTGGGAATGTTATCTATGTAAGATCTGCTTTGTGCGATCAGGTGAGTAAAAGAACCCTATACAATTTATCAGTAGGTGCATTCAGGGCTGTCAGAAATTATTCTACAGGGAACAGATAAATACAGAAGTCATGATATCTATCACAACACACACACACAAAAACTATTTTAAACTCATTATTTAAAAATTTAGGAACTATGAAAGACAGTTGCAAATTATTATTAATTTTCACTATTAAAACAATTTTCATTTAATTTAACTTTGGGTAAAAATGTACACATTCAACATTCAGTTTTCCTAATACTGGCCGCCTTTCAGATTGGCTTTGGGATTTCTTTGTGTGCATAAGAAGAAAACTGAAAATCATAGTACATTTGAATAAGTGGACGAACCAATTTTTTTTTTTCCAATATCCTATTGGTATAAATACAAAGATGCAGCAAATTCAGGAGCATTTTTCAGAAGAACCAGTCTTCCAGATTCTATATCTTAAACAAGACCATATCCTTTCATCTCCATTATGAACACAAAAGGTTGGCTTCTGCAAATTTGTCTAGCAATGTTCTTCACCAAAATCTCATCTCAGCACTGTGATCAACTTCACAGAAGACTACACAAAGCCAGCAAAGGAAACTTGAAACTCTTGGGTAGTAATATAAGAGCCACCATTCCCCTACAATGTATCGGAGATATTATAGACTTCTCACATGTCAATGAAGAAAATTTGATGAGCATGGATGGAGCATCCCATGAAGAGAATGCCAAGATAACAATACAAGAAATGCTCCAACAGATAGACCTCATCTTCAAGCAAGTTCATGCTGAATTGTTTTGGGATGAGAATTCCCTAAGGCAATTCCATACTGGATTGTATCAGCAAATTAAGGAACTGGAAATATGCCAAAATGCAGAGATAGGAGATGGCACCATATCCGCAAGGGATCAGAAACTACAGCTCACCAGACTGAGAGTGAAAAGATATTTTCAAAGGCTCAGTGATTACCTGAAAGATAAGAAGTACAGCTTGTGTGCCTGGGAGATAGTCCAGATCCAACTCAGGGAATGTTTCCTATTGATTAATGAACTCATCCAAAGGATTCCAACATTGTACTTCTTAAAATGACTTTTGATTAGAATTGAAGGGAAAATTAGGAAAATTTACAGTTACTTCTTACTGATATGTACACCAAATTCTTTCTTCTGTCCTCAAAAATCTCCATATGATTCTTTTGAGAAGCATTTTATGAATTACCTGAATATTATAAGTTCGACAAAAATTATGCTCATGTCATATCTGAAGACATGAATATCTTTATTAACAATCTACATTGTGGTTTTTCTGTATTCTCAGATGGGAATTAGTACACTCTTCACCCACATTCTTAAATACAGTAGTTCCCACTGAAGAGTTTAGGCTAGGAATTTTCTATTTCATCTCTGAATTGTACTCAAGGTCCCACTTATATTAGTGGGACCTTTAGATCCCACTAATATAAGCAGCTATGAAGAAGCATCCTTTTCTTGAGAAGTGATCCCACAACTCACTTGTGAACCATGTGACTATAGGATTATCAAATGGTGTCAGTGAAAAATAAACCTCCTTCTATAAAAATCCCTCATTCTAGAATTCCCCACCATTTGGAATTACAATACAGAAAATTATTTATTGTGTGGTTTCTTCTGAAAGGCCTCTGAATGGCTATTTTGCATCTAAAAAAGAAACTGCTACATAGATTTTGTGACTACGGCTTTAATATATAGCTCCGCATAGGTCTCTCGCATCTAGACTACTTCTTTTAATTAAATTACTGCGACTCTTTGACCTTTTGAATTTGTTATATTAGGGCAAAATTGAATGGCAACTCAATCAACTATAAAAATAATAGGACTATGCAAATAATTGGACAACACATTTTGTTCATGAGTGAAATGCCTCTCTGGATCCATTTCTCAAAGTGGCAAAGCAGATGCAGTCACCCCAAGGCAGTGTTTCGAAATCTTGGCAACTTTAAGATGTATGGACTTCAATTCCCAGAATTCTCCAGCCAGCTTTGCTGGCTGGAGAATTCTGGGAATTGTAGTCCACACATCTTAAGATTGCCACGGTTGAGAAACACTGCCCCAAGGCCTCCCATGATCATCTAAGCCTGAGTGTCATTGAATGACTTTATAGCTCTAATAAGTAAAGACATAGTTTCCATTAATCCAACATTTCAGGAATTCCTTTATTTAAATTAGGCTATTCACTATGTTGAAAAATATAGCACACTTTTATATGAAGGATTAAACATATTTATTAATCTGATTTAAAATGTTTAATCATTTAAATAATTGTCCACATGAATAGGGATTTATAACTGCTTTTTCTTTTCCTTCTAGCTTGACTTGCTCTCAGTGATGCAATAAAAGCAGCAAAGTGAAACCATTCAGCTTTCACTGGATGCCTCTGACATATTCCTAGAAAATAAACCTTCTGATGTTTCCTGTTTCTACTTTGTCTTTGACTGCATCGCTTCACTAAATTAGGAACAGAAAAGTAAAATAAAACAATGGAGCCTAATTCAAAAGACCAAGGACCAAAAAGTTGGGAATCCCCAAAAACAGGCCTCTCAGAATATATTGCAAAGAAATTCTCCACTTTCTGCCAAGTTGGCCAAGCTTCACTGAATTGTTGTCGTATGCTTCCATAGATTCCGACATGAACTTTATCAGAGAGTTCTGCATGAAGAGATAAAACTGTGTTGTTTCATTCGTCCAGTTCCCTTGAACTTAATACATGTTTCCGTGGTGTTGTATGGTAAAATACTTGATCCTGTGAGAGATGGATAAAATATGTTATTATTGACAAAGAAATAGTAGCTTGAGCATGCTAAGAGTGCAGCTGTGTGAGAGATAAGGAAGTAGTGTTAAGTGTTATGGTTATCAAATAGTGGCAGATGGAGAGGAAGTCGTCTCCTTGTGTGGGACAATGTAAATAAAAACTAATTTAACCTGGGGCAGTCTTTATCAGTATAATGCAATTAGCTGAAACCTTGAGCAAATTACCATAGACTTGCAATGGATGAGGTGGGAGGGACCAGGAAGAAATCATAGAGCGGCCGGAAAGACTGTACACCCAGAGTACCTTAGCCAATGGGGAAAAGGGGAAGGACGTGCGATCAGGAATGTATATAATTAGGCCGGAGTGTGTATGTGGGTGTGGCTTCTTATTTGCAATGAAGCCCACCAGCCTTTGCAAACGCTTCCAATAAAACTTTACTTCTGACTAACACAGAGAGATTTGTGGTGCTTGTTTCACACAATCCTAATATCCAGTGAAACCAGTAGGATTTAAATTATGTCCAGCTGGACTCAATGATTCAATGAGGTTTCAGTTAACTAACAGAGATAGTTGACATGAGACAGAAAAGAGGTACTGGAAAATTTACCACCACTGAAACCCTGGGAAATCACACCAACCAGATGGAAAGTATTGTCCACCATTGCTTTGTACTAAACAAAGTAAAAGATGTTGCAATGCACCTGCAAAGCGGATTCAATGGCTGCTGAATGTTCTATGTTTCATCTGACTCTACTAGACCACTTGAACCACAAAGTCAATAAAGAGAAGCAGGTTTTGGAGAAACCAGAGGCTAATATTGCTAATTCCCCCTTTCATGCAAAATGAACATGTAGAAGAGGATTGAATGTATCTTATGTTTTATGCTCAATTCACACAATATGGATTGTGCCCAGATAATGGACCCAGAAGTGGTGCTGGTGAAACAGCAAGGCAATTCTTGCATATCCAAAAAGTTCAGAGTAAAATATGCTATATTTTTATTCCTTTTAAAATATGAATTCCTCTAAAGAATTGTTATTTATTTATTTTTGTTTGTCGTTATAACCAAGCAATGTATACCTTGCTGGCCAATATTAATTTATTTACTATCCATGTATTTATGTTATTTTATTATTTATTTATTTATTTATACTATTTATTTATACTAAACTAGTATTCACTGCTATGGTTGTAGTATTCAGGAAGAAGAAGTCTATATTAAAATGCTAACCTCAAATAAAAGTGGTAGTTTGGATTATTTTTTTTTATTATTTTATAAATAAATAAAATTTTATAAATAAATAAAATTATTATTTTTTATTATTTTGTTAGTCTTCTGTGTGGGCATATAGCTTCCTTCCTTCCTTCCTTCCTCCCTCCCTCCCTTCCTTTCCTGATTGCAACTATATCTAGTCAGATCTTATGCAGCTTTACTTGGAAGAAACTAAATTAGAAGTCACTGAGATTCTTCCCAAATAAGAATGTATAGGATTATAGTATATACTATATAGTGTGTGATTTCTCTGATTTCTCATTTAACCATCTGAGTGTACGTGTGTGTATGTATGTATGTATGTATGTATATGTATATATAATATGAATAAGTATTATATTATTTATAATAATTATAAATGATATAAATATATTATGAAGAATAACATCATACAAGTTCACAAAATTCAACATTTTAGTCACTCTTTCACTTAATCCAAAAGACAAAAAAGTCACAACAATCCTTTTTCAACAAAGTTGTAAAATGTGTCAGTTCATGAAGCTGTTTCCATAATACCTGATCACATCTTGACTGATTCAAACACTGACACATTATTATATGTATCATTTAAACTATAATCTGCATTTACATTGTAACACAGCTTTACTGTTTGAAGACAGTTCAAGATATTATTTACATCAGATAATATAAATTAATATTTTTTCCCTCCATGATATAAATGCCTACTTCTTATCATTCTTTCTTTCAACCAAACTAAATGTAACACTGCTTATGCAAATCAATTTTCAACAATTCTTGGGCTTTAGGGCACAAATAGGATTGTGACTCAGTGAAGCTGAAGGAAGATATATAAGTTTTAAATCACTCCCACACCCATATAAAAATCCCAAGCACAATGGAACCTGTGAGTTATTTGGCAGCTGGGAGTGAAACCTTTCTACTTCAGGTGACTGGAAAAATGATGAAATGGTATACCACTGTGCTAAAAAAAAAAAAAGCACAGAAAAGCATGAGAAGCTCTGGGAAAGAAACATAGTAATTAAAAAAAAACAGATTTCTGTCGGCTGTCAAACCAGCAACCTTCTATTTACACAGTGTGTTATAATAATTATGCTATTACTGCAGTCAAGGCAAAAGTGGCTCTAAAAGGTACTACAGACCATGGAAAGCATTGATTCAGCTGAAGGGTTGTTCCTGCCTCTACAAAATATCCAGTGCATTGATATGGGTGGCCTGCAACAAATGAAGTGGCTATTCCAAACCGAAGACTCTTGAGGCATTATACGGTGGAACAGTGTGCTTCAGAAGTAGAGCAGAAGAATTTGCCTAGGGTCACTTTGATGCTGAGTGAGGGATTAATAAAGCATGGCATCTTCTGTTTTTGCCCTCTAGAAATAGCTGCCAGACCATTCTGGTGACAGGACAACAGGGCAGTGCAGATAAACCCACAGATCTTCAAAGTGATTTTTCACTCTTCCCAGTTCTACAGAGCATATTATTAAACAAAATAATATTTATCATAAGTGATGGCTAAAATTCTAAGATATCGCTGTAGTGTAGTGTACTTCTGGTTGTAATTCCAGAAAGGGTCAGGTTCAACACAAGTATTATGTTTTCAGTTGTAGTTCTGTATTGCAGACCATGACTTGCATTGTTTTTTTTTCATAAAATCATTTTTTTCTCTTGTCATTAAAGGTTTTGATACATTATTTGTTATAAACTGAACTGAGAAAAAGAGAGATAATTTACTTATGTGGAGTTCTAGTTCAGTGGAAAGTGGAAAGCAGCAAGCAAAATATATTTTTTCCCCCTCTATGTTTGAAAACCCATGATTTTTGAGCATTCACAGTTGTGTGGAGATAATCCCACAATTAGATGGGCGAACAAATGAAAGCAACATGATGATGTTCAACTGAATAGGTGCAGGGTGTAACTTGAGTTCCTGTCCTGTAACTGGGCATAGAATAAGCTTCTGCATAGGACTACTTCTGTTACACTAAAGCTTGAAGTGCTGCATCGATGTAGAAATAAACCACCATTGATCAGACTTTCATCCCATTTTAGACACAAAACAAACCAAGCCCTTCACCAGTAATAGCCATATGTGTGTGTACTCCCTTGGCACCAGCAAGTCTGTTGCTAAGTGACACGGTTGTAAAATGCAATGTCATGTGACCACACCAATTTACGATGGCTGTTGCATCATTAGACAAATCCCACACAGTTGCTGCATCCCACGGTTACATGATCACCATTTGCGACCTCCTGCCAGCTTCCCCATTGACTTTGCTGGTCAGAGCCGGCAGTGAAGGTCTCAGATGGTGATCATGTAACTGCAGGATGCTGCAACCATCATAATTGTGAGTCAGTTGTCAAGCACCTGACTCACAATCATGTGACCGCAGGGACACTGCAATAGCTGCGAGTATGAGGAATGGTTATAAGTGCTTCTTTCAGTGCCGTCGTAACTTCAAACAGTCTCTGAATGAGTGGTCACTGAATGAGGACTACCTGTAAACCAACCACTATTGACATCATTCAGGGTCTCTGAATTGTTCAAGGAATGTTTTGGGCTGATTGGTGAACTTACCAAGAAGATTACATTAAAATGTACCTATTTTCAATAAATAAACATTCTAGATATCCTGTTAGATAATTCACTCATTATTTTAATAAAATAAAGACTACTCAGAAAATTATTATTCATTTTCTGGAAAATTATTATACGTTTTCTGGAAAATTATTATTCGTCTTCTGGAAAATTATTATTCGTTTTCTGGAAAATTTAAATAACTAATTTGTCACAGTAATTCAGCCGTTCTCTTTCTTTCACCTTCATCAGCCTATCCCATTAGATCTGGCAGGGAAGGTATGCTACGCATTCCATCGGCCAGGGACTTGCATTTGGTGGGTCCCAGGAGGCGGGCCTCCTCTGACGTGGCTCCCTCCTTATGGAACATTCTCCCCTCTGAAGTGAGGCCCGCCCCTTCCCTGCTGTCATTTAGGAAGTCCCTCAAGACCTGGTTGTGTCATCAGGCCTGCGGGTCTTTGGGAACTGGAGACATTCTTAGAGGGCTCTGCTATAATTGATATTCTGCTCTGTCTGTGGGGTTTGCATATTTAAAATCTATTTTTTAAAAAATCTGTGATCATGTTTTATTTTAATAACTTTTTATCTTTTTATAATGCCTGTTTTTATTCACTTGTTATTTTATTTTAATTGTTGTATGCTGCCCAGAGTCACTTTGTGTGAGATGGGTCGCTACATAAATGTGATATAGAAATAAATAAATAATCACAGTCAATTCTATAGCAAAAATATCTGAATACAAGCTTGAAGACAGACCCCAAATCTTTGCTAACTCCAAATGATAAAAGTAGTATTGACTATTTCATATATCTGAATATCATTATGGGTGGAAATATATTTATAATTGTTTCTGCAAACATATCAAATTCCTTCTGATCTTGAAAGTAGCTATCACTATATTCAGTTGTGCTTTCTTGAAAAACAGTACAATACAAATCCAATGAATTTGTATTTCCTTTGTCAACAAAATTTTCTTGCAATATTTCCAAATGAGGAAAAACTCCTATTATCCAACATTTCAGCTTTTCTCCTATAAATCTAAAAATGGGGAGGGAAGAACTGTCTTTTAACCAAGTTCTGAAATGACTAATTTAATGCCTATACCAAAATCCACAATACCCAATTACATCTCTTGCAGATTAGGATTTTTAAAAAATCCCTCTCTGGAATATTACCCCAAGTACCTCTTAATTAGTAATTCACCAGATGAAAAAAACTGGGATTCATGTCTTCTCACCCAAACAGGAATGAGAGCTTTAGGCCATATTTGGCCCCGGGTTTGCAGTTGCCCACCCCTGAAGTAAGGCCACTACGTCTTGGAATTTACAGTACAATTTGCAGTGCCTGATACTTGAATGTGCATCGCCCAGCTGCTTCTGTCTCCAGCCATGTATCTACACTTCCAAATTAATTAAGGGCATTTATGTGCCGAATTCAAGTTTGAGCCCATTACTCCCCTGCAGGATTGAGAAACTGACCTCATCTAAACAGGCAATCATAGCCTAACTTCAGTAACCCCCTCTTGGTTTTTAAAAATAATGTTGATTAAAACAAAAACCAGCAAAGAAAATTCCACAGTGCTAGCCTGAAATCCCAGCCTTACAATCAGAAACTGAAACTGAAGCAGAGGAGGGCGGGGGGGGGGGCGGAGGAAATGTATAATGCAGTTGAATAGACTGGGAAATTTTCAGAAGGTCCAAACTAAAATTGACTGGTTGGAAACAGAAATTGTGATATCTAAGGCAAGTTTTACTCTGTGACAGATGAGTTTATTTTGAATTCCCTTTGCATGAATTATCTCACAAAACTCATAGAGCTCAGACCACAGCTCTTGGTGATCATCTATTATGTTCAGTGCTAGCCAACTCACCCGGTGCTGATGCAATCAAACTTTACATCATTCCAAAGCCGATACTTTAGTACTTGCGCTCCAAACAAAGCAACTGCATTTAGAAAAGCCAGCTTTTTTAACCCTATGTTTATAAGCAATCCTTCTTCAGCCTGATGCCCTCCAGGTATTTTGAGACTAAAACTTCTAGCCTTGAATTCTGACAGTTGCGGTCCCAACACTTCCAGAACAGACATGATTGGGAAAGGCTGCTCTGGCTTATCCCATAATGAAGTGACTGCATAAGGAAAAGTTTGAGGTGACCCTGAGAATGTACAAAAAGAAGAAGTAAAACAATATTGAAAGAAACTATTGCAGATGTTTAAAGAGAAAATCAGGGGAATACAACAATGATGGAACTGACAGAAGCTTCCAAAAGCAGAATGTTCAAAAGGACACTTATTATTGCTTTCTCTTATCCAATAATATAGAAAAAAGGAATGAACAGCCAGATATTTTGGGATATTGAATGAAAAGGGTGAACTCAAAATTATGCAAGCGCTGGAATAAAGTATAAATCTGAGATATATAGTTAAAAATTGTATAACATGTAGTGAAATCTGGTTAGAACTGTAACTTGGTTAGAATTGTAATTGATACTGTAACTGATATTGGTTAGAATTGTAACTCTTAAGAATTGGAAAAATTAAAAAGTACTTATGCAGGAGGAAGTTATTCAAAATTATGGAATGTGCAGAGATGAGTTAAATTGAGATTTGAAATTAGAGTAAGAAGATAAGCAATTTTATATGACACGGGATTTGTTTTTATTAATGATTAGATGAGAAAATATAGTAATGTAATAGATTAGGAAATTTTATAATAGAAATTTGATATTAATTATTATATATATACACATATAATAGATAGATGGAGATGTATTACTAATTCTATTGAAAGTTAAAATTTTTTGTAATATATGATTTTATAGATTAGCTATGAATGATTAATAATTGTTAATTGATAAGTATACAAGTATATTTTGAATAGATGATATAAGAATTTAAGATTATGAAAGGGGCACCAACGAGTTTAACTGGTTGACACACGGTATAAAATGGAAGATGCTTTTTTATGCCTTTTTATGTTTTTGTTTGTTCATGTTTGTTTTGTGTTTGTTGTAAAAATAAAAAAAAACATTATAAAAAAAAAAAAAAAAAAGGAAAAGTTTGAGGTGACCCTGGCTGGATTCTTCCAGTTTATTCCCCAGAAATTATAGTTAGCATCACACATGTAAGTAGAATCAAGCCCACTAAGCATAGCTCTAGGCATAGCTATGGGATCTAGGGCTACCATATCTTGCTGCAATACTCCAGAGGACCACTAGGTGGCATCAGAGCGGTCTCCAACTCTTTGCTACCTTCTAGTGGTTCTCCAGAGCTAAGATATGAAAGGCTTTAACAGCTGATATTCCAAGGTAGAATATCTTGGAATTGCCTTAAAGATAGAAGTTAATTATTGTTTGAGTTATCTACATTCTGTCTTTCCTTCAGGAGCTACAGCATGGCCATAATCAGGGAGACAGGAGGTAAAATTGGATTTGCCAACCCATTTCAAGGACCCGCAAATTACTAAAGAAAAGGTCTCAGTCTCCAAGCTTAACCTACTTCACAGACTTCTGGGGAGAAAAATCAAAAAATGCTGTAGCTCCTGAAGGAAAGACAGAATATAAATAACTGTACCCTGATGCTGGCCTAGCAGGATGAGATTTATGCAGCCTTAACTCCAGTGTTCTCTGTATTCAAAAATATCTAGCAGCTGCAACATGCAGAGTGGACAAAGAGAGTCAGGAAGAGGTACCATAATGCCAGCTGGTTTTTCTGTTGCCACTCCAAGGGCTGAATTCCCCTAAGGATTGCTAATGAGGAAAAGCTCACTGATGGGCCAAACTCACCCAGTTGAGCTTCATAGCTGAGTGTGCATTTGAACTCTGCAACTATTACATCATACTGAATATTCAAACTATCCTAAGTAATTGTGATGAACATCTACTGACCAGCCAGCCTCTGTGATAGAAGGTTCAAATTACTGTCATGATCAAATAACCTCTCATAAACTGGAAGAAAGGCACACAGCTGGACTACAACTCCCATAACTTTTGATTGAGTCTAAAACCTCAAAAAGGCATTGGATTACCCTAGCTAATGTTTCCCAACCTTGTGTCCCTGGAGATTGTACAACCACAAACGGCTCTCCTTATCTCTGACCATTACCTATACCAGCTGGGAATGATAGATGCTGTAGTCCAAAACCATCAGGAGACTTTTTCTTTCCCAAATGTAAAATCAAATTCCATTCCATCAGTTGTGTTGGATGCATTCTGTCAGGTCTGCTGAAGATTTACAATACCTAATTTAAAAAGAAATGCTTTTTCTAGTCTATTCATTGGTTTCCAGGCTCCATTAGCAGTGAAATGTGTCTGGTTTTCAAACTTTTTTTTAAACAAGGGGAACCACTCAGCAGAGTCCTGCAGCTGCAGGATGATGATAGGAAAGTGAAACTGGTGGCAGAAAAGTGCAGAAAAGAGAGCATATTATGCTGTGGTGGTATTACCTCTTCAAATCCAAATCTGAAAAGTTTAATAATTTGGAGTTGTATTAAAATGAAAAACACCCATGTTTTTCTTCATCAATCACTTTTTACACATATTGATATACTTATTTTAATCAATTGGCACTAAACTGTTCTCTCTCATTTTTTAATAAAATGAAAGAATATATTCCTATAAAATGATAGAGACTTTTTAAAAAAAAAGAAAAAGAAAAAGTCCTAAAATAAGAATGGCCACAAAGGATTTTTGAATGGGTTTTACAAAATTACTCATACAGTATTTGAAATTGGTCTGTTTCAATGTTATCACTTTTCAAGCTTCCCTCTCATCTTCTAAAATATTTTATAATAGATTTTGATGTCACATTTCATTGTTAATACTATTGCCTATATATAAGTGTATCTACATATCTATTCTCTGTCTATCTACGTGAGACAACTTTCTGTTTAAATAACATTTCATCCTTCCTCACTTTTTTGTAAATTACAACCACTCCTATGTCACTGGCTGGCTCCAAAAGCTAATACTGGGTTTCATGCAGATCAAATAGTTTTGAGCTCAGTTTTGTCCCCCAGACTGAATATCACAAAGGATATTCAAAGGATGTGAACCAAGTTATCACCAATCTGTATCTGACATGCTGCTTTATCTTCCTAAAGATCCATCTAAAACTTTTACAACTAAATCTGTATGTAAAAATACATACCTACATAAATATTCAGTAGAGGAGGAAGGAACCTGAATGAATAAATAAACACAGTCTCCAACAGAATTTGGGGTTCTCAGTGTGGTATTAAAAATTGGAAGAAACCACCCACTGATGGGTGTCATTCACTTTTGGGACCATGTTGGAAGCAAGAGGAAAAACCACTTTTTCCTCAAGCATGGATGTAGTTCTGCTCCTGCATGCATGCAAGCATACACACAGACACAAACACAGCAATTTTTAAAGTCAAAGTTAGGACAGGCATCAAACAAGCTTTAGATCAATCTTATGCAACTTATGGTCCTTTCGATATGTTGGACTGCAATATTCATCATCCTCAGACTTTATGCTATCTGGTAGGGGTGACCAGAGTTTTGTTCCAATGTATTTATAATAGTGCATAATCAACTTCTATTTTTATTTATTTGGGGATGGGGATCTAGATAGTCCAAACTGAAAGTCTACATTTCAGTCTATCAGAAGGTGAAGAAGGTAAAGAAAAGCAGTACCAAAAATTACCCAGCTAAGGCACTTAAATTGAAAATGAAAATGGAAAATGCTAGGACTAATGTAAGGGGAAGTTTTCTGCAGCTCCTAATAAATAGACTCAGGAACATGTTATCCAGACTCAAAGATCTCAAAGAATCCTTGAAGAAGGTCCAGTATCTCAGGTCTCCATACAGATCACCCAATAAGCATCATCATGGTCTTACGTTGTCTCCAGCACATCGTCCTGTTGCTTTTGTTCTCATCTGGAATCGTAAGTCTGGACTGCAATCATATCGTGAAATTCCAAAAAGGTGCAACTGCGGACATCAGAAAGCTTCTGGAAGCAATGGGAACACAAGTTATTTCTTTGGAATGCTTCCATAAAATTCCAGACTTTAACTTCCCAATGGGAAAAAATATTGGGTCCATCAAAGAGGATGCAAGAGCAACCGTTGGGCTGATGCTGGAGCATATCCAAAGAATATTTTGGCATAACTTCACCAAAGCTGAATGGAACATGACAGTCACTGAACTTTTCCAAATTGTTCTGGATCAGCAAGTTGTGCAGTGGGAAACATGCTCTGTTACAGTGACTGGAGAAAAAGCAACGTTTAAAGATATCCGTACAAAACTAAAACTGAAGAAATATTTTTTAAGGCTAGACACATTCCTAAAGGATGAAGAATACAGCCCTTGTGCCTGGGATGTTGTGCGACAGGAAGTTTTGGGCATCCATTTTGTATTCCTTGACCAACTTTTGAGAACTCTTCAAAACTAAAGGTAAGGTCTTTATCTGATTTTTTTTTTTAATGTATCAAACCACTCACACTGAGTTGTTTTCATGATCTAAAAAAGAAGTATACATTTTTTAGTGTAATGACAAAATCACTATATTATTATTTATAAATATTAAAAAAAAGATTTAAAAAAGCGGATTTACTCTGCTTGGAATCTTTTATTAAGTATCACTTGTATAAATTGATAAATAAATAAATAAACTACAGTAATTATCTCTCCATTTATAGATATTATCTTTTTTTGAAAATTTATCTCTGTTTTAAACTATTCACATTGACACATTGATCTTGTAATATAACATCAAAGTAAAAAAGAAAAAAAATCATTTTTACTGGAAAAATTACATTATAAACAAAACAAATTGGCCCTCCCCAAATTGGTCAAATTACTCAAAAGTCCTTTTCCACGCATTGTCCCTAACTCAATGCACTGATTAAAATCATATGTTTTATCCTTCTAGTGTTGTATAATATTTCTTTTGTTAATTCCTCATATGTGAAAAGTCCACAGTTCTTGATGTCTTGAAATATTAATGCCAAAAGTATATGTATGACCTAATATTTTCAATATATATTAAGTATAGGTTCTAAAAATAATATGTAGACAAGAGAGCATGACAATACTTTACAGGATTTCAGTAGAGTCACATTCAATTTTCTTGAAGGAGGTTGCCTAGAGTAATGCATGTAATGAGCAACTGAATTGTAGCCAATTGTAGCCATAGTTTCAGTTTTTCATGTTGTCGAGAAACTGGAATTATTCAACTGAAAATAAAATTTGGAAGTAGGACCACTCTCTTCAGATGCATTTATAGTTAAAGGTAGTCCTCGACTTACGACCACAACTGGGACCGGAATTTCCATTGCTAAGCAATGAGGTCATAAAGTGTGACATCACGTGACAGCATCATTTAGTGATGGTAATCCCCAGTCCCAGTTGCCATCATAACCCCAAGACACATGGATTGTTAAGCAGGAACAGGAGGGGCCAAAAGGGCATAGATGAAGGGGAGACAGATGGGGGGAGTTGAAACACCCCCACAGTTGTAAGTGTAAGCAGGCTGCCAAGCACCAAAATTTTTATCATGTGACCGCAGGGGCGCTGCAATGGCTGAAACTTTGGAGACCAATTGTAAATCCCTTCATTCAACACCATCGTAACTTTGAACTGTCACTGAATGAATGGTTGTAAATCGAGGACTATCTGTAGTCCTCGTTTAGCAACTGCCTCAGTTGGCAACTGTTCAAAAAATAAACAGTAATAAAAAATTCATTTTCTGACCAATGCATGCATTTATGAAGACAAAAGCCTTCAGTGTGAAACTGATTAAGATCCAGTCAGTTTCAGTGAGCAATTGCAAGGAGCTGGAAGGTTCTAATTAACTAATTAAGGTCACAGAGCTGAGCTTGTTAACTTGCCATTAACACTTTTTAAGGACACCCTGTGCTGTGGAGAAAAGCAGCTCAGGAAGAGACAACTTGTTTAAGCAATCTCTCCACCCTGCAAGGGGGCAAAAAAAGAGAAAAAGACAGGCCAGACACAGGACACTGCAAGAGAGAACTTTATTTGAATGAGACAGCAGCAACCAGTGATCTTTGCTCTGTTTCTCTCTCTCTGTTTCTCTCTCTCGCTCAGTCACATGTTCACTTGGCAACCATTTCACTTAAAGACTGAGTTGTTGGACCCAATTGCAGTCACTAAACAAGGGCTACCTGTAATCACTCCTATGTTTATTAAATATACTTAAATTACAGGTAGTCCTCATTTAGCAACCACTATTGGGACTGGCGACTCCATTGCTAAGCAAAGAGGTCACTAAGTGGGAAATCAAGTGACCAGGACTGTGCTTTCCTTTTTCCCCATTCCTCCACCCTTTGGAATGCTCACCCGGGCACTCGGATAATTAGCAAGAAGGGAATTAATTTTGTATTTACATTCATTGGAGAGGAAGGGATTACAAGAGAGTAAGCAGGCACACAATGGGGAATATACATCTAAAGCAATGCAGCGGTGCCGGCAGCCCTAAGCATGCTATGCAAACAACCTGGCGTATTCCCCACTGTGTGCCTGCGAGGGGGGAGAAATGGGTCAGGCACAGGAAAGATTGCCTACAGAAATTGCTTGTGGTTTTTTCTCCCTCCCTATAAGCAGGTACATAATGGGGAATATGCCGGGCTGTTTGCATAGCATGCTTGGAGCTGTCAGAGCCACTGCATTGCTTTCGATGTGTACTCCCCATTGTGTGCCTGCTTATACTCTTGTAATCTCTTCCTCTCCAATCTCTCCGCTCTGCAGTGGAGTTGGGGGGAGAAAGACAACAGGTCAGGCACAGGACAACAGGTATTGACTGTAATGGTGATCATGTGACTGAGGGATACTGTGAAGGTCGTAAATGCAGGCATTGGTCATAAAGTTATTTTTTCAGCATCGTCATAACTTTGAACAGTCGCTGAACAAGGCAACTGGTAAGCGAGGCCTACCTGTAATGCTTAGAGGAAAAGCTGGACAATTACCCTGCAATACTATGCAATTTCACTGAGAAATACAGACTGCTTGCCCACAAGTGGATTAAAATCCGAATAGGTATTTTTTGCAGTTTAAATGGGGTAGAACTCCCCATAGTTTGGGAACTGACATGACTTAAGATTCTTACCCCACACCCACCCCCACCTCTCCTAGGTAGCTATATTCATTTAGGGCCACTATGTGAGAGTCTAATATTTTTGTTTTTCTTCTGCATTACAGGTTCAAGAAAGTTTCTAGGACTATGAAGGACACTGTAACTTTGCTAAAATGTTTAATACTGCCTCTTGCTTCTTCAAGCAGAAACTGACTTTAAAAAGCGATAAATTTGAAAATGTACAGTTCTTCACTGATCAATGACTTTCCTTGGTAAACATAATGGCATATTGGAACAGAGATTTGGAGTTTACTGCATGCTACAGCTCAGTGAGACTCAGACAATGACAGAATGGAGGCCTGGGGGAAAATATAAGGCCTAGCAAGAGTGATTCCATCATAGGCTGAGAAACAAACCTACTGCTTTTGGATGGAAATTTGACTCAAGCAGCCTGAACCTGAAGCAGGTATATAACAGAGAAGGACATTACAAGGCCTCGGGGACAATCGTTTAGCAAGCACTGAGACTTTCTTAAAATATGAGGTTGAGATCAAACTTTCAGTCTTGACTTCTCAATCAACTGAATACAAGCAAGCAAGGAGAACCTTCACCAGTTCTGCATGCCAAATCAGCCTAAGACATGATTGTCATTATTCTGGAGAAACACCTGCTTGAAATTTAAATGTAGTATTTTAAAATTATTTATTTATTTACTTATTTGTATAATTGACAAGTACTATTTATTTTTAAATCATAACACTCTGTTTTTAAAAAGAGTATTTCTATTTTGGTAAAAATGTATTTATTCCTCAAATGTTATTTGTACTTGCACTAATACTATCACTCCAAACATTGCTTTGCTGTTAAATTTTTCTGTAGACATAAGTGGAAGTGTATGCATGAAATGGAATCCTGATTTGAATTTTGTCAGAACTGAGCAAATTCCATAATACTTGGATTTTCAGGCATAGAGGCGGCCCCAACCAAAGCTGCAAAGAATCATTGGAATATCTTGGATATTCTTGGAATATATTATAATTTTTATTTTTATTTATTATTATTATTATTGTATGTATTTGGTTTTATTGTATTTTTATACTATTTTTATTCTACTTTAACTAATATTTATTTGTTGTTTTTATTGTAAACTGCCCAGAGTCACTTCCTTGTGAGTCGGACGGTGTCTAAATTTGAAATATAAATAAATAAATACAAATTTCCCAGATGATGACAAAATATGTTCCTCAGTTTTCCCTGCCTAGAGTTAACATACTAATTTCCCCTCCTTGCTTTAAATTGAATTTTTAAAAATGTTTCTCCAGACTTAAAATCCAATGAAGCTCCCCCTGCAATCTTAGCAAAGCCTTGGACCTGGGAAAAATGACATTATTAAGGATTTCTTTGACTGCTGAACATTATAGTGGCCTGGTCATTGTTGAGCTTCTGGAGGTGGCTCCCTTATTTTTAACAGCCTTTTATTCTTTGTTCTGTTTTGATTTTTATATTTTTAATGTATTTATTGACTGTTTTTAGCTTTGTTGTACGCCACCCAGAGTCATCTGTGGTGAGATGGGCAGCTATATAAATTGGTTTAATAAATAAATAAATGGATCGATAGATAATCCTATCACCACTGAAACAATTCCTTGTTGTTATTATCTGACATTGTTCTGTGATGGTCATTTATTGTATAGTATTTGCTTTATTTTTGTTGTCTTTATCAGTTTTATGATTTTATCAACCATAACATGTTTTAACAGGGTTTCCACTATTGTTTTATTGAAACTTATTAAAGTTCAATCACCCATGGGCCAATTATCAGCTGTGCTGGAAGGTTTGGGCTGGGAGCCGGCTCTGCTGGGAGGTTTGGCTATTGAAAGGATGGCCCGGAAGACGGGACGCCTATGGGCTGGCAGTGACGCTGGCGCTTGGGAGCCTGGAGACCAGAGAAAGGGCTGGAGGACGGACTGTGCCAGCACGATGTTGTGTTGGCCGCTTCTGGACCAGGTTGCCCCTGTTGTGCTTGTGGGCCTGGTGCTGGTCGGAGGAGTGGGCCAGAGGACGGGACTTGTTTCCAGCTCCGGTCGCGCTTGCTGTGTTTCCATTCCTCTGACTCCTGGCGTTTTTACCTCCATAGATTCTACAGCAGCTGGAATCTTCCACCTGCAGAGGCCAAACAGGACAATAGTACAAAGGTGGTTTGCCATTAGCTTCTTCTAAAGTGTTTTTTCAACTTTCCAGTCTAGGCTATGGTCCTGGTATTTTATGGCGGGAAGTGGTTTTTTTATGGGAAGTTGTATTGAAGTCTTGTAAATAGGTGCTACAGTATACCTTTAAAAAATGTTATGCCTCACTGGCCACTAGAGGGCAAAATGAGACCAAGGCTGCTTTTATGAAATTTTTACTGATGCTGTGAAATTAATCAGACTTGTAACATAGTGATTGTACAGAGTTTATTAGTTGAAAAGGTAAGTAGGATCTTCCAAAAAATGTGGTGTGTAATGTGCCTAATCAGAGTTCCACCCAACCAATCAGCTACACTCCTTTTCCAGGATTTTAATCCATTCCCTTCCCCATTTTCAGTATTTTCCTCCAGCTCAACTTCAGAAAGCTTAGTTCTCATGTTTCTCATTGGGTTGGGTTTTATTTTTTTAAAGAAGATTGACCCGTTAGGCTATTAGGCATTTCTTTTCCTGAAGGCCTTTTTTTAGGGGAAAAAAAACCTTTTGCAAACTGAGGTTTCACTCCATATGGTGATATGTGGCCTCCTTTTGAAGACATATTGGTGAAAAGACTTTGTATTGCCTCATTTAATGACCACAATTGGGACCAGCAACTTGGTAAGTGAAGCAGTTGCTAAGTGAAACCACAACTGTGCTTATGATACTACTTCAGCTTTCCTTTGCTTTATAGAGCTGTAATGGTTATAAATACAAGGATTAGTCGTAAAGTTACTTTTTCATCACTGTCGTAGCTATGAACAGTCACTAAACAAAGCGGTCACTAAATGAGGACTACCTGTATTATTTATTAAGCATTTGCAAGGTTTTCCCAGATGTATCTAAACAGCCTATCTTGCCAGTTCTTTAAACAATCCCCAAGAGGAGCCAACTGATTAGCTTCAAGGAAAGTGGATACCAGCAGTTTGCAGAGGAAATGGGTTTCTTCAGACTTATTAGATAATGTTAGTTCTTCTCCATCCCACCATACACCTCTTCTGCAGAAATTCAGCACTGCATTTGAGTCTAGTGTTTCTAATTTATTACTTCCTCTCATATGGTTAGCAGTTTCTGATAGCTCCAAGATGTATTTTAATGTATTTTAATTAAAGTGCTATAAACCTACTTTTGGAGCCCAGCTTGGTAGCAGCACTTTGTCAACCTTGCCTGATTTCAAAAAAATGAAGCTGAGTGGACCTGGATAGAATTTGGATGGAAATATCCAAAATTCTAATATCCAGAAATATCAGGGCTGTAGGCCAGACCGGGAACTTAAACAATTGGGCTCTTGTTTCTTTTTTGTCCACAACTAATTTTAAAAACTCATGACTGAAAATTTTTTGCCCACTGTGGATGCAGTCAGTTGGTGTGATATCCTTGTTGTACTGTGGCACATAAATCTGCAGCAGTAACTGTCAACCATCAATAATAACTCTAACCCATGGAGGGGGGGAGGAAGTGTGAGACAGCCCCAAGAAGCAAACGTAATTGATTGGTGTGCAAAACTCACTGGCAGGCCAAAAAGGATCAAAAGCCAAAAATTATCCATGAAGTCATACTATAGCAAGAGTGACTCAAAGAAGATCTCACCTATTAACCTATTTTTTGGTGTGTGCTAGCTGTTTTGATTATCCTGGCTGGATGGAAAACTGGGACATCAGACAAAGAGCAAAAAGAAGTAAGAGAAAAAGAGGGGGAAAAGGCTATTAATCACAAGAAAATTATTAAATACTTTTAAGTGAATACTAAATAGGTGAATATCTGAGATTCTCTCCCTGAAGAAAGGGGAATTAATGGTGGAGTCTGAGCACACTTCCCAATTGTCCTTTTCATTTTGTGAAGCTGGACAATATTCATATATTGTAGCCTACAAAGGCCACAGTAGTGTCCCACATCCTTCTCTAATTCATGTGATTGATTCTGTTCTTGAGCTATAAGTGGAGCACTTGGGAAGGTCCTGGACATCTCTAGTATGCAAATTAGAAATGGATTTAGGAGTAGACATTGGAGGTGACCATGACTATGTTCGAACAACACACTGAACCACAACCTACCAACTGTATTTTAACATAGCTTGTTATGAAAACTGAGTTGTGTTGCTAGTTTTTGCCTCTGAATATAGCATGAATCCAGAATGCTGGGTTATGGAGACATCTGCATGTGTGGGAACAAATGACAAAACAAGGGTTGTATTGTTATGATGTAAGCTGTACCACTTTTGTAGTGCATTATGTCACACACATATACATATGGGCAGGGCTCGTGGTGCAATGTTTGCAATGCTCATTTCATCATTTTGAGGAAGCCTTTGGATTCGGTGGACACCTCTGCTGAGTTGATTGAGTCAACTAAGTAAATAAATAAATCATGCCTTAGTTAACCATGGAAAAGCATCTTGTGTTTGGAAAGTACAGGGAACGCTAAGCTAAGCCAAGTATTTTCTGTCTTGCCACGGCATAACACGTTCCATGTAGATATTGAGACATGGTGGGGAGGCTGCCGATGACATGGCCCTGGCCCTGGCCCTGGCCCTGGCCCCACATTATTCTGTTTGGTTTGCCAAGTCCAGTGTTTCTCAACCTTGTTGATTTTAAGGTATGTGGACTTCAACTCCCAGAATTCCCCAGCCAGCATGGGGGAGTTGAAGTCCCCACACCTTAAAGTCGACAAGGTTGAGAAACATTGGCCAGGTCTGACCTGGGACCTCCTCCCCATCCAATAGCTCTTATTAATAAATAAATAAATAAATAAATAAATAAATAAATAAATAAAAAAAAGCATCCCAACAGGTTTTAATTGGGCATGCCCTGTGCTCTGCTTGGCAGGCTCTTCAAGGGGTGGGAATGAAGGGTGGGTTGAGTAAGGGAAAGCCCTCAACTGCTGTTGATGCATTCCTGTGAATTGGATCTCTATGGACATCAGTCCTTGACAGCCCAGCATGGCTGTGCATTAAGGAAGTTGTATGAAGGCAGGTCTCTGTGTGCCACCAGGTTTTCCTCCCCACCCTGGGACAGCATGGAAGCTGCTGTGGGGTGAGGCCAAACCATTTGCTCAGTCTTCCAGACTAATGATTCATCTCTGTTTATGAAACTGGAGATACTCTTGATCTGCGTGAACAGAACTGCATAAACATTTGTGGGGTGCTTTGTTTGGTTTGCATGGGAAGTTGCATGAGCTTCCATGAGAAGATGCAAAGAGTGAAGCAGCTGCCGTGACTGGTTATTTCTTTAAAATATACACACGTACATATTTCTTTTACAGCTGAAGCCACAAGGGAAGGGCAGGGAAGGGCAAGGGAAGGCAAGGCTGCACTCAGGGTCATCTCTGAATGAATACACAGCCTGGGGAATGTCGCCATCCCTTCTGGCTTGCCTCTGAGTTCCTGGCTGATCAGCCCCCCACCCACCACCTCTGCGGTTTCGAAAGAAGGAAGCCGTTCCCAGCTCGATTAAGAGTTCAGACTTGGAGACCATCGCCGGTTTTTGCTGTGCTGGTTAGACGTAACGATGAGGAACAGAAGGGAGGGAAGAAGGAGGGGACATCTTCCAGCTCGCCTCAGCTCAGTGTCGAAACTGTGGGGAAAAGGAAGGCGCGCGCACCGACAGGCCGAGCGCGCGCGCGCAAAGCCCTAAGCCGGAGGAGCAGGGAGTCGAAGCCGGAGCCGTCAGGTAAGGAAGGGCTGGGCGAAAGCTGGCCAGGCTCTCCTCCCCGGGGTTTCTCCACACCCCGCGCGCACACACAGAGCTTCTGGAGCTTGGCGTTTCAGTCGTCCTCCCCTTTTAGACGCCGTTTCTGGTTTGGGAGAAGTAGTTTGCCTTTGCAAGAAAGAAAGCGCTGAGGCTGCGGAGAATCTGGACGTGCTGCGCTTTGGGACGGGTGGGGTTGATTCCATCGATCGTTTTAGACTGGCGCATTGGCAGCCCTTCGTCCCAGGAGTGCTGGGCAGAGCTGATGGGGCCTGATCCCGTTAACCCCTCACCAGTTAGCTTTAGAGATCGGCTGGGCAGAAAAAACAAGGATGGGGATACTGTAGCTGAGAGGAGGGGCTGGTTTCAATGATTTTTAGCTGGCAAGAAGGCCAGATTTTTTTCTTTTTCGAGAAGTCAGATCTCTTGGCCCAGGGCTGAATCTTCCTCCAGCCAAATTGATTTCTCCATCTTCTGCGCTAGAGAAAAGCAGCTGTCAATTTATCCAAAGCGTGCAAAAGGCATTGGCACCCGGTGCTCTGCTGCTGCCAAAGGAGAAGTTTGCAAAGAAGCGATAAGGTGGCTTCCTCAAATGTAATGTGCAAATAAGTTGAGATCTGTAGCAATATATAGAAGAGCTTCTCTGGTTTAGAAACCATGTCAGAATGTCACAACTGACACCTCTGGTTAGCTCAGTTCCTAAAATCCATGGCATGCCAAGAACATCCCTTGTCTTAAAAGGAGGGAAGTAGTGGACACCAAGTATTTGACCAAGTTTCTCATGCACCTATATTATTATGACACTGAGAAAGAAGGAAAGTGTTACTAGCTAGTCTTATGATACCACGGTTAATTTTGACTGCATCCAAAAGCAGCCCGTTGAATTTTGCTTCATATCTTGCTGGTGCCCATGGCTGTTTTGCTTCAGCTAATGAAAACTGAAGTGTGGAGTGTGGGTGGCTCAGTTTGCCTAGCTTACAATGGGTTAAATGAGAGGCCTTCCCATTATCTATTTTGAGCTTCTTTGTTCTGTGGTCTGCCACACCACCACACACACACAAAGATACATTAAAAAGCAGGGACAATGGAGCTATTTTTACAAATACGGAGAGCACATTATCAGAAGAAAAGCAACTTTTCTTCCCTAGTGCTCTAAAGCAAATAAGTAAAAAATAACGGTATGGTCCTTCAAGCTTTTATATGTGGTTTTCATTTTTTGCTTTGGCCCAATTTGTAAGATGTGAGTCTGATCTAGAAAATGCTTTGATGAAGTAGTTAGCAGATAAGAAATGGTTCCTTGCTATTAGAATTCTGAGATCAGGCTTTGGTTTTTGAATTAATATTTTGCCTTTTCAGCAAAACAATGAATACATACATCTTCAGCTATTACTTAATTCAGTTCTGTGGACATTCTTGGATATTTACCAATATGATCATCAGATTCCTTTCATTTGGGGAAGGTAGGCCCATGCCATGCCTTTTTCTTTTTGCTAAAGCTTGTTGAGAAATAAGTTACATGATAACTAAAGTAGAGTTAACAGTGATACTGGCGTAGAAATTGGGGCTTGAGAAGTCTAAGACCCTTTTCACACATATACCATGTATGAGGTAAATTCCCCCCTCAGGAAAAAAAATTGAGAGAACCACTCTATTTACATTTTTATTCATTGAGAAGCTATTATAAAATCAAAAATAGTGACAGTAGAACTATAATATCAGTCCAAATGAGTTCTCTTATTGTTATTCTCAAAATAACAAACAGGAAACCATGGTTTATTTTTCAGTATCCACTTATCCCTCTGATGATGATTTCTTTGAATTCATGAGAAAAATGGCTATCAAAATGACAGGCACGACCAAACAATCAAAGTCCTGCCCCTTTTAAAAGTGTGTTGTTGTATGCATTGCACACATATAAAGAGTGGTGAGGTGAAGTGCCCCGTCACGCCTGCTGTTTTGACATTATTGGCACCCCCCCTTGCAGATTCCCCTGGAGAAGAAGATGCAGGCACTGTGGGCCCAATCATTTTTTTATTGCAATGTATGCTTCAGACCCTCATTTTAGACTTCCTGGTGTTGAACAGAGGACCAAAGGTGAATCATACATGTTAGCCTAAATGCAAATGCAGTTCACAGTTGGGACCAACCTACTTTTTGGCCTTATGCATTCAGATGGTTATGTGAAATAGGGGTGATTTCATCCCAATTCCTGGAAATGGGAAGATCCCAAAAAACAAAGAACCAGTACCAAAGGCTAGGGCAAGGATGCTCTAACTCTATAGTGTTAGACCCTGTAAATGATGAGCAAAGATGTGATCCCTTATGAATAAAACCAAACTATGAATAAAACTGGCATAATTGGCAGGTAGGTTTGACAAATGGCTAGATCCATGGGTTTAGCCATTTCTCAAAACTCATTCCAGGTTTTGCTCTCCACATAGATACAGTGGAACCTCGGGTTACGAACGCTTCTGTTAACGAACTTTTCGGGTTACAACCAGCTCCGGCCGCAAAATTTTGCTTCGGTTTGCGAACTACGCCTCAGGGTACGAACAGGATATGCGGCCATTTTCCCTCCCGTGACACGGTCCGTGGCCATTTTCCGCCCGACATGTGGCCCGTGGCCATTTTTCCGCCCCTGACACGTGGTCTGCGGCCATTTCCCCGCCCGACACGTGGTCCGCGGCCATTTTCCGCCCGACACGTGGTCAGCGGCCATTTTCCGCCCCTGACACGTGGTCCGCGGCCATTTTTCCGCCCCTGACTTGTGGTCGTAGGGAGGGGGACTCTCCCTCCAAGCAATAGCCGCCTCCCTGTCCTCCACGCCAGAACGGATTAACGGTAATTACATTGAACCTTGTGGGGAAATTTGCTTCGGGTTGTGACCAATTCGGGCTGCGACCAGAGTCATGGAACGAATTAAGTTCGTAACCCAAGGTACCACTGTAGGTAGGTAGATAGATAGATAGATAGATAGACAGACAGACAGACAGACAGACAGACAGACAGACAGACAGAAATGATATGTGGGAAAGACCTTGGGAGAATGGTCCCAGAGACACTGCCTAGGAAATTGTCAGATAAGAGACAACGTAGCCTGCAGCTGTTGCATTAGGTATATGATGGCATTCTGCAATTTAGTCATCTGTGCATCCACATGCTGTTGCAATATGTGCTGCCAGATGCTCGGCAGATAGTGGAGTCCCTTGAGGATTGGAGGCCATTCCCGAAATTCCACTCCTTGGAAGAGAATAGGAGACTTGCAAGATTGATGTCAACCTTACTGGGTAGACCAGACAAGAAAACGGACCAGATGAGCTAATTCTACTTTATTGTAAGGCTACATTAACAGAATCTTGCAAGTCTGAAAGTACAATTTCCCCCCTTTTTCCTTTACAGCTCAAGAAATTAGGGAGGGTCTCTTCTGAGCCTCTTGCCCTGCCCACTGTCCAGCTGTGGGCTATGCTGTCTCTTATCTGATCATTCCCTAGGCATACCAACACGCGCACATACACACACAAAACTGTGGACTAGAGAAATGGCTCGCTCCATGCGTGAACTAACAACATGGTTAAGACAGTACAATTCAACTTGCATGTTACAGTATAAATATAGAATTTGTATGTGTGTGTGTGTGCGTGCATGTGTACTTTTGGGGATTTCAGTTAGCCAAACCTGGACACTTTTCTAGGACATTCTGAATGGAAATCAGTTTAAAAAAAATGCTCCCATATTTCTGCAATACATGTTCACTGACCATGGTCAGTCTTAATTATGCAGGGATGGGTGGAAGAAAATTCTTCTCTTACATTTTTTGAACTTTGTACTTTTCATTATCTCTTTAGTCTCAGAGTCCTCGCAAGTCCCCTAATATCTTACCCTTGTGTGTAGATAGTGCTGTTTTAGTAAAATTATTATTCAGCATTACACTAGGCACTTCCAAGGAGGCCTGGCATCTGCCAGCAACCTTAGGCACAACTCTCATTGCAGTCAATACAGCAGCAAGATTAAACTAAGATTTTTCTTTAAAACTCAATTTTCTCCATGCAAATCTCCAGGCTTATGCAAATCTGAAGCAATTAGTACAGCTATTCCAGTAAAACTCAAACAATTAATCATCTAAGGATTGTTTAAACCTTTTAATTCCTAACACATTGCATATGCCCAAACCATTTAGCTTAATCAACTGATCAAAGCTGATTAAAGTCATTGGGAAAAGGGAGAGGTTATAAATAATTATAACAGAGTATTTGCTTCCTATAAAGTGAAAATGACATCAACCCAACCCAGCTAAAGTGAATCAGGGCCATGTTACATTAAATGCACATTAATCAAATGGATTAGAGTCCCAGTGAACAACAATTGCTGGGAGACCTGGGTCTGAAAACTCTATAGCTTTCTGGAAAAGCTTCTGGCCTATTTCTGGAACAACATGTGGAACTTATTACTCTGAGGAATGTATAACATTTTGCATCTGAAAAGGCAGGGGAAATTATCAGTCTATAATCAAGTATGGATATAGCAACAAATCAAGTCCAGCACAAGAACTGCATTGAATAATGCCCTAATTTTAATCGACCCTACATGAATACATCCTATATAAAACTGAACTAGATTAGAAGCCATAGCAGCACAAATGTAACTACATTGTTGGATAAAAGTGTTGGCAGGTTAACACAATGATCTGTTATCCAAAGAAAGAAAAAGAGAGAAGTATGCAAAAGCCAAATAACACCTTTAACCTTTTTTTTTTATGGGGGGGGGAGATAACTCAAGTTAAAATTTCCTGGATATTCAATTCATGAATTTGGACCTGAATTAATTTTCCACACTATCACCAAATTAAAACTGCCATGCGTTCCATGGGCCCATGTTACACAGATATGATTGCCACATTTCATCTGTTTTCCTCTGAAAATCTTGCAAAAAACTTTGCACAGTATTCTCTGGGCCAAAACATGCACAGAGGTAAAACAGGATTTATTATTTATGTACAGACAGGAAATCTTTGAAAACCTTTAGTACCAACTTTGGAAAATGGGCAAGTATTAACTTCCTGACCCCTTGATGGTCAGTGGGAACAGGGAAGACTGAGAAAGGGAGTGTCCTAAAATTCTAAGTCCGTGTTTTCCATTTTTCCTTTTGTGTCTGTAGATTCTGTTGCAGATACTTTCCATTCTATTGGACTTGTGATGCGTATCTGCCAGTTGGCATCTATACTAGAACTCCTACATATTTGGCTTGGCATTGAGAAGGATCAGTTTTTCCCAAGGTTCTTACAGGTATGGGCAAATTACCATCATATTCAAGAAGACCAGGGCTTTGACACTTGGAATTCAATCAGCTTTGGTTATTCTTATTGTTCATTGAAATCCCACAGCAAACATTTCTGGTGAAATAGAACCACCCCAACTTGGGAAGTCAATCACAGAAGGTTCATACATGACTGTTTATTCACTGTGTGAAAGCACATGTATTTGTGTGCAGGTCCGAGGTTATACCTGGAAGTTGCCTCGGATGTTTTTCACACATGCAGTTTATGTTGCCTTAACTGAAGAAATTAGGAGATGTTAGCTTTTTTTCCCCCCATTAATATGTGGGGAAAATACTTTGAATTGATGTCAATCACTCTGTAAAATGAGTTATCTAGGAATCCAGATATCTATATTGTGCATTCTAGTGTCATATCCAAAGAGGGCGATTGCTTACTGCCCCTCAAAGGCATGTAAGTGCCAGTTGCGTATGGATTTCAGGTTACACATCTTCTCACGTAGCTTAGTTCCTGTCCTTGGATCAGGGAGAGGGAACCTCTACTCCCTGCAGATATTGCTGGACTCTGGTTCCCATCATACCTAACTACTGAACGAGCTAAGATTAGCAAGGAATCATCCAGTCAGCTTTTGGGTGTTTCAGACCTTGTTTTTGCCAGCCTTGCTTCCAGCATTATAATCACACCAACACACTACAGCCAAATCATTCAGGCTTTTGGTGTAATATTCAGATGTTTTGAATCATATAATAAAATAAGACACGATGTGTGCAACTTTGGCCACTGCTGCAATAAGCCACTGGTTATTGTGTATACCTTCAAATTATCCCGAAAGTCCTGGCTAAACAACACAGTGCTTAATTACAGTGATCAAATCCTACCAGGAAGGAACACATAACAGGGTATCCATTCCAATACCAATTATCTGAGCAAAAATGGAGGAAGAATAATGCATCTAACACTGTGCAATTACTGCTGTCTTCCTGAGGCCTTTTTCTGTCAAGCAACAGGTTGCCTGGAGGGCACAGTTCCCTTTTCCTAGAGGTCCTAATTGAGCTAGGTGCCCATAGCTGCATACAATTAAGTCACGGGTTGCATATGGCCTAGAGGCCACAGGTTACCCACCTCTGCCCTGAATCAAATCAAAATAGCACTCAGAAAATAGTTGGTTTGCAAACTCTCTATTTTGAGTCTCAAAAGACCCATGCAAAAGGAAAAGGGCATGAGTCAGTTTCAAAAAATAGAAATTGTAGTAATTTTTTTTAGAAAAATAGGTTAACTGGTGACTTAAAAAGAAAGGAAAGGGAGAAAAGAAAATTAACTAGAATGAAGATAGGTTTTGCATTCCTTCAATAGAATTAGAATTTGAGAAACTGAATTTAGAGGACCAATAAGAAAGATACAATAATCAATATTCCACACAAATGCTAGAATTTGCTGTTTTTCTTTAGCATGAAGATTACATCCCTCAGAATTGATTGCTTACATTTATTATTATATTAATTATGTGCTATTAATTGATTTAATATCCGGTGTTGCACAGACTAAACCACAAAATAGTACCTGAGAAATCTGAATGTTTGGTTAGAAATTGGGAGTTCATGTATGAAGGTGAAAGGAATTCAAGAACAATAGTATAAACGAAAAAGAAGACATCCATGTGTATATTTTATAAAAGAGCGGCATGCATGGGTTTTCAGTTTCTGATACTTGATCATAGAAGACAGGACATGGACATTTGGATTTCAAATTTCAGTCTGACTTTAAAAAAAATGAAAGCCAACAGTGTGAATATGAAAACGTGCAATTTCAAAAAATAATCTACAAGTAGTCCTTATTTAGCAACCACAATTGGGACTGGTAGCATCATTAAGTGAAGAGGTCATTAAGAGGGAAATCATGTGACTGCAACTGTGCTTTCCTTTTCCCCATACCCTCGCCCTAGCATGGTGCTGGGATAGCTGACTCAAAACTGACAAGATTAATCAGTTTCACACCTAGGCTTTTGTCTGCCTCCTAGCCACTCTCCCACCCTTTGGAATGCTCACCCCGGCGCCGGGATAATTAGCAAGAAGGGGATTGTTTTTATTTATATTCCTTGGAGAGGAAGGGATTACAAGAGAGTAAGCAGGCACACAATGGGGAACACACATCAAAAGGCATGTGGTGGTGCCAGCAGCAGGGCTGGGAGCTGTGAACGTGCTGTGCCCCATGCATTCTCCCCCGTGGGCCTGGTTACTCTTCCTCTCCAAAAGAAAAACAACAGATCACGCACAGGACAATGTAAACTGACTGTAATGGCGATCACATGATTGAGGGATGCTGTGAAGGTCATAAATGCGGGCATTGGTTATAAAGTTATTTTTTCAGCACCATCATAACCTAAAAGAGTCGCCGATGAGGCAGCTGGTAAGCAAGGACTATCTGTATATTGTTTCAATCTAAAGAACTCATCCAACCTAGGAAATCTTGCTTCTGGCAAAAGCTGAACAAGTCAGCAAAATGTCAAATGATAAAATGTTCCGTTAATTTCTCTTTGAATATCTAACTGACATGCGATTACAGTAATATGGTGTATTGAAATACCTGAAGAATTGAAATGGCAGAACTATTGAGGAGACTTGCTGTGATGTATGTATGTATGTATGTATGTATGTATGTATGTATGTATATTCTGTAAAAAATCTCAAAGATCCTCTGGGATTTTTTTTGCCATATTTCATTACACTGGAAATAATATTTTTATATGTTCCTCCATCAAATAAGATACTACAGGTATTTTCTTTTCAAGAAAGATAAGAGTGGAAAACTTGAGGGAATATACTTTCAGTCTGCAGTTATTAGTTGGTTTGGATGTCATGATAAATCTCCTGGCTAGTCATGAAAGGAATAAGATGGATGAACCTCCAATTAGTGTGCTCATTCCATTTGTCTCATCCAGCACAAGTGAGAAGAGATTACAGGTAGTCCTTGCTTAGTGACCAAAATTGGGACTGGCAACTTGGTCGTTAACTGAAGTAGTTGCTAAGTGAAACATCATGATTTTACAATCTTACTTCAGCTTTCCTTCGCTTTACAAACCTGCAAAGGTCATAAATGCGAGGATTGGTCACAAAGTTACTTTTTCATAATTGTCTTAACTGCAAATGGTCGGTAAACCAGGCAGTCATTAAATGAGGACTACCTATACATTTGCATTTTGGTTAACTACAGATTAGTGCTTTGTTTCAGTTCTAATCTGTAGCTAAACTTAATTCTGGCTTGCATAAAATAAGTCACCCTCAAACTGTGATAATTTATTCAAAGGTAGTACAAACCTGCTACCCATTTTTTTTAATGGCAACTGCATTGTTTGGAAATCTAGTGAGTAGGCAAATCATATCAATAATACTTATTAATGGAGTCTACTTTGCAAACTACAGTATTGCGTTTCCCAAGTAAGATAGCAGAAGCATTATCTTGACATTAAAATACAGAATTTAGTGGGAAAAGTATATTTTATTACTTTAGTGCATCTTATGCTGTACTTCTGCAGCTGTGTTTACATGATACTCTGATTAGGCAAACAGTGTTTAGTTTAGTGTGGTGTGTGAATCCAGCCTCTGCACTTATCAATATGTCAAGCCTGAAAATTAGGGTGAGTAAATAGCTTAGTTAACCAGAGGACATATGCCATACAAATACAGCCTGCTTGTCTTCTATGATGCAATCTTTAACATAATTGAAAATAGTATCACCCGTAGCCACTTTTATCACATTTATTTATTTATTATTACAATTATATGCCGCCCATCTCCCCCAGAGGGTGACTCAGTCCAAAGAGAAGGAACTGAGGAAGAAATAAACTATTTTATTTTTTCCAGATCACAGAAAGAATTGTCATCTTATTTGTTGCAATAGCAAGTCAAGAAGAAGTTCAAGGGAAATACATTGTATGTGTCTTATTTTTCCTTTGGAGTTGCATTGATGTCATCAGGTGAGAATTTAATGCCACTCCTTTGGACACATAGCCAAGAAGTTTCCCATATCTACCTTCTCTGCATGGAATTCACTGTTATTATCTGGGAGGCTTCCTTTGCAACATAGCACAAAAGATAAGGATATACATTCTCTTACCCATATACATTTAACCTTTCTAGTTATAGATGACATATTGTACTCTTTTATACAGTAATATAAATAGAAGACAATACTCAGACTATTAGAATCCAAGATTTTGATAATATTAGAATATACAGAAGATCAGAATACTGTAAACACATATGAATGAAATTAGTTGCTTTTGGGCTCTGTTAATTCTCTGCAGTGAGGCAACAGTAAGACATTGAATGATTCAGTGAGCAAAAATGTAAGCAAACTAGTTTGTTGAGGTTCCTGCAATTTATTGGAGTCAATAAAAAACATAAGGACAGTACTGGCTAATTCTGATTTCTGTGAAACCTAGCAAATGTTAAAAAGTTGACTAATCAAATAATCCTTCCCCAAACTGGGGACAAATCTCCTTCAGCAGGATTCAACTACAAACACTGATCATTTCCAGTAGCACAGCTTTCTGAGTTGGAACAATAGCAGTCATAGCATAACACAACTGCAGAGAAGCTGGGTAGTGAAGGCTGTGTGGGACTCATCTCCCCATAGAAATCCAGTACAAATCGTAATGATATCATATACATTATTTATATCATGACACAACTCACATGTCACAACTCCTCCCACCCCGCTCTCTATTTTTCCTTCTAGATACACATACTGCATATTATTGGAGACAGGGATATACTTTCAAGGACTAACTTGGCTCTACCATTCACTGTGGATTCCTTTCTATCCTCTCTTGGTTTTGGCTCAAGGTAAGTGGAGGAGGAGGCTATCATTTCTGAAACTGCAATTCTGTACAGGTAGTCCTTGCTTAATGACCCTAATTGGGATTGGAATTTCCATCACTGAGCAAAGTGGTCATTAGGTGAAATATGATGTGACTGCACTGCTTAGCAACGGCAGTTCCAGTAGCAGTCATTAGTCGAGGACCATACTGTTGTTACGCGAGGACCTCACGCTTCTCCTGCCCTGCTGTGCTTGCCTCCATTTCAACTCCCCTCACCTGCCTATCTCCCCCCTCATCTCTGCCCTTTTGGCCAAAGGGCCAGCAGCTGTCTCAGCCAGGCACATCTCAACAGTGGGAAGAAGAAGATGGCGAAGGTCAGCTGGGGGCGGTAGGGGTAGGTGGTGGCAGCGGAGTACAGGGCGGCCAAAAGGTCAGAGATGGGGGAGATAGGTGGGTGGGAGGAGTTGAAGCGCACACTGTGATTGTAAATGCAGGTGGGCTGCCAAGCACCCAAATTCCAATCACATGACCACAGGGGTGCTGCAACAGCTATAACTTTGAGGACCAGTCATAACTACCATTTGTTCAGCACCACTGTAACTTTGAATGGTTGCTGAACGAATGGTTGTTAAGCGAGGACTACCTATACATATTTAACTAGGAGTAAGTTTCATTGGAACATTCTTCTAAGTAGACATCTATGGGATGGTAGAATGTATTTAGTATTTACAATAGGATAAATATGACGACTCTCCATAAGAAAATATTTCCAGTGAGGAGTCACATGCCTTGCATGGCACTGGGAAACTTTCCATTTTCAAATACTATATATCACCAATTGTTTCAAAAGTTGGTAACGTTTTTCCTGTCATGCTGCCTCTTGGAAAAATGCAAAAATCTGCTTCTCTGAAACAACATGGGATAAGGCTACATATCACAAGAGTAATCTTTCAAATCAGCTTCAGTTCTTTAGGGTAGAAGAAAGGAGGACTTATGGTCCTCCAGGTGTGCTGAACCATAACTCCCAGCATCTGTAACTATTGGCTATGCTGGATAAGGCTGATGAAAACTGGGATCCAACATATTCCAGAGGTTACCCATTTCTGCTCTTGAATGAAAACTCTAATCTCTAGTCCTAGCTGAAGCACGAGCCTAACCTACATCCAGATGAATTGAATGTATTATGCAGAATTGAGGTGCTAAAACATTTTTGCATGTTTAGAATTTTTCACTTGACTGATTTTTCTTCTTTCTTCCCCCCCCCAGCATTCGCCATATATGAATCATTGCCTCACTTTGAAACCTCAGGCACTTACTCCATCCGAATACTCTTTCCATTTGATCTAACTATTTACTTTCCCTATGTACTGAAAATGTACATGGCAATATTATTTGGCGGTAAGCTTTTTATTTCTTAGCAAATACACCAGAGAAGATACTCTGTAATGGATTGGCAGGACTGGGAACTACACTCCAATCCCTCACTGGGGCCCGATTGGTACAGGAAGTTCTGTGTACACACAGCCCTCCTCTCTCTTATACCAGTGTAGGACCTATAGATATTCAGCCCAGTTACATCAGATCCCTAGACAAATTATACACTTACTATGGAGCAGCTATAAACAGATGGGTACAATATAGTATAAATGCAAAGCCCTCATCAGCCACATTGTGTTTCCCACAGATACTGGATCCCAAATAGAAATATCCTTACCTATTTGTTGATTTAAATGACAGTGTATTGCTTAATTGTCAGAAGTGGGCCACTCTGCCATTTTGTTTGTCCAGCTATTTGGATATATGTATGCTTACTGTACGCTTCACATGTACAGCGAAGCAGAACACAAATGAATATTGCCCAAGCATATCTGAGTGGTCAAAGGGAATGAGGGAAACCTTGTCATGTTCCTTGATGGTTCTTCTCCTAACAGCATTTCAAAGCAATTTTCAGCCTATTTCCTCCTTCATTTTAGCATTCCTAGTACGGATTTTAGTTTTTCCTGCAGATATTAAGCAACAGGAAACGAGGAATCTTGAGGGACTAAGCAGAGATCCCTGTGGCCTACTGAGTCACAAAAATGTGCTAAATTAGTTTAAAAATATAATATAAGCTGCTGTGGGTTAAATAAATAAATTCATTCATTTTCAATTAAATACATTTGATCAAGTTTAAGGTATGAGAATCTGGGAGAGGGACTGAATTATTTTATAAGAATAATGCCATTGCATACTTTATGTTTCTTTTTTTCTTTCTTGTATTTAAAGCATGCTGTGGTTTGGGTTTAGGTACATACTTCATTGTTCAATACCTTTATATGGAACGGAAGACTCATCTAGGAAGTTACAACATCAAAGAGAAAAGAAGCTAACTCATATTTTCGGTGGGGAATGACAAATTTTACCTCCTATGAAACAGCCTTTGTGACAATTATCAATATACCAAGAGCTAGTCATCTGGAGATTTCAAGCTTAAAAAGCACACTACACTTTCTTGGCAATTAGATTGCTGCACACAGACTTTGTATACAGAGGCACACAAGGCAGAATCACAATAATTTCTTGATTGCTTAAACACACTTTCAGTAGCTTTCCCATTGTTTTCAGTGAAATGCAAAAGCTACTTGCTCTATTGCAGTTAATGAGAACATTACCTCATTTAAAAGCCAGGATATTATGTACATGCGTGTGTGTATATCCACACTGGAGAATTCTTTTAAAGTTGTCTAGGATGTGTTCACTGCTTCTAGCACTGCCACAAAACAAAACAAAGAATCACAATTACCTTGTTGCAACCTACTTTTTTGTCAGTTGGTGCCTTTGAAGCAATATGACATGAAAACCAGGCAGAAAAGTAGAACAAAATGGTTTGATAGCAATAGTTAACTTTTTAAAAAGTAGGATATATGTTCTGGGCATTTTGTGTGCACCTGAAATTTTGATTAAGCATCTGGTGATATGTTGCAAGTCATAAAATATGTCCATTTGGGTACAGATGCAGGAGTGGGCATTCCATAACCCATGAACCTCATACATCCCCCAAGTCTGTATTTTGCTATTCTGGCGCTTCTTGGGATCATGCCATTGAGATTTGATGGCAAAAAGCTGGTTGTCAGCCAAATGATTTTAAATATCTTTTAAAAACTGTTTAAGATTTTTTAAAATAGGCACACTAAGCTTTTCAAAGTCTTAAAACTTTTATTTCATGTAGCCTCATTCTTTTCCCCAATCAGCCACATCCCTGTTATGCTGAGGTGTTGAAAAAATATTTTTAAAATGGCACTCACCCCTGTGTTAAAGTATGTGTGAATTGTACTTTATGATTAGATTTTATATTACAGTAGCAACATTTTTGAAAGTCCTCCAAACCTTGACATTGATTTTCAGAGATTGCCCTCCCCTTGAGACTCCTTTTTAATCTACTTTTTGCTTGGGGAATGTTCCCCTCTCTTGTTCCATATTTACACCTCATTTCAGAAATGAAATAACCAAAGACACTTGTAGGAAGAAAAAAATATGCTGAAACGAGTGGAGATTTTAGAGAGATAGAAATATTGAAATTCAAAACATCGGGGGGTGGGGGTAATAGGTTGAGAAACCTTGATATTAACCAGGTACACAAACCAGATGTTTTTATATGCATGTTGTTGGATCAAATTCCAACATACCTCCATCAGTGCTTCTGTAGCTTTTTTCCTGGGGAACTTTCTTTTGATCTGATGCTGAAGTATAGATTACGGGGCCCGGGTCCTCTTCCAAGTCTTCTTCAACATAAGTGAACTTTTTTTTTCAATCTATGGCCTGATATTTTGGAGCCAATTTAAATGCTTAGGACAAGAAAACCTATCACTGCATTGGCTGTACAAAGGCCTAGTTCTCATTGAAATGACACACCTGGGTCTGAGCTGTAGCCCTGCATACTTATAGGCTCGCTGATTTGTATGCACCTCCATACATAACATTTCTTCCACATAGAGAGCCAGAGCCAAATGGGGCCATTTCCATGCTGAAGGAACCCTTGGAGGAATACTCTCTCGTCAGCCTAGTTTGCTTGGTCCTGATAGTGGTAGCAGAAATATCAGTAAACAGTGGGTGGCTGCTTCGCATCAGAGCACATTGTCTAACAAATAAAACACATTCAAAAGTCAGTTTTTCAAGGCAATATTTTTAATCTTACCACACTGAAGTTGTCAAACCCATGTCCAAGCTTTCGTGAAATCTTCTTGCCTGGTTTAAATTTTCTTACCCAATTCCCATTTCCAAACAGGAAACTATTAGATTCAAATCTCTCTCTCTCTCTCTCTCTCTCTTTTCTTTTCTTTTTTCTTTTCATCAGTAGAACAAATGGTACATATTCATACAGGCAGAGTTTTTAAGTATCTTGCATGCAACAGTAGGAGGAAAGATAACAACCTGTCTGGAACAGAAGCTCCTTAACATTCCACAGCATAAAAGCTTTTTGGCTAGACATGTATCAGCAGCAGATGCGGTATCTGTTTTTCATGATCCCTACCAGCCATAAGCTTTTGTCCATACTGCTTTCTTCTTGAACTCTGGGAGAGATCTCAGGGCCAACAAAGAAGCTGTTAAAAGAACAAACACAATATTAGCAATGGAAATAGAAACAAATCTCCTAGTGTTGCATGCCTGAAAGAATTTGGAAGTCAATTAACATCAGAGGAAAAGCTCTCCTGGATCAAATCAAAGGTCCATCCAGACCAGCCTTTTTTTTCTCAGAGCAGCAAATCAAATACTTCTGGGAAATCCACAAGCGGGAACTGAATGGAAAAACACTTGTGTTCTCCAAACCTAAAGGTAACAACTAGAAGCCAATGAAAGGCTCATCCTCCAGGAAAAGTATTTATATGAAATACATTTTAAAGTCCCTGAAGTAGCCTTTTTTAGCTGTTGCTGACCAAATTGTCCCATCTCTAGCCAATATAACCAAGCGTCTGAGACCATAATGTGATGTGTGAAACAAGTCTGAATAACAACTTTTTTTGTAAACATGTTTTGTTTTGAAATTGATATAAATCACCTTTAAAAACATTTTTGTTGTCATTGTTTACCCAAGTTGGAAGTCTGTTAGTAACTCAGTTTCTACAATACCTTTCAAAAGATCTCTGGAAGACTGGGTCAGTGTTTCATTAGTGTTCTCCATTAGGCTAAACAGCCAGTCAATAAACTGTGAATAAATTTAGAGCTCAAATGTTAGGATTATTTCTTAATCTAAATAACTTAATCAAGCCCTCCTCAACTTTGTCCATACATGTTGGTATACAATTACTGCCAACTCAACAGTCACTGATTATGTTGATTGATGCAGGTGGGAGTTGTAGAATTGTAGCATTAGAAGGGCAAAACATTAGAGAAAGCTGCTATAAAGTTGGTAAGTTAATTCAGAAATTGTCATTATTGCTTAAAAATATATATATATCTGGACTTCAAATATGAAGTCCAAACTGTTTCATATGAAATCCATTTTAATGACAATTCAACATACCCCTGATGAGAACAAGCAAAAGTGAAGGCAAAACAATGGGAAGAAAGGGAGTATTTAACCGTTCCTTTGAAAAGCAAAAAACAAAACGAGGGAGGGCGGAGCTGGCGTCGCGGCGATACGGCGGGCGATCCTGGGCTCCCAGGATCGCAGCTGATATCTCCTCCCCTGGACGGTCCCGACGGACCTAAGCCGTCCCGAAGAGATGGCGATCGTAAAGGGCGCGTCCCGCGGATCTCAGGGACGCCGCAAGTCCCAGATTGATCCCGGGAGAAGCTCTTGAAGCCGGCGGAGGAGAGCCAGCCAAAAATGGCTGCGAAAGCCGGGACAGCTCCAAAGGAAGAAGGAAGAGAGGGGTGTCAACTGGGTGAGATGGACTTTTATTATTCAACTATTCTTAGAGAACACCTTAAGAAACTTAAAGAGATTTTTAAAAGTGAAGAAAAGTGGATTAAGCGGCGAGATTGAACCTTATAAAAAAAGAAGGGGGAAAAAAAAATTTCTTTTCAACTTTCCCTTTTTAGTGGAATTGACAAGATGTTTTTCTTTTAAAAAAATATATTTTTAACTGGATTGGCTTTTTCTTTTTAATATTCAATAATTCTTTATTTTAAGCCTTTTTTTTGACTAAGATTTCTTTATTGTTATAAGAAATTTATACTTTTTGATTTTGAAATGGGGAAAGTGGAGTTAAGAGAAAGTAAATGAAAGAAAGTTGCACTGCCATCTAGAGGCGCGACTTAGTGCTTATTTCCTTCCATTGTGACGCATGCTCAAGGACTTTGTGCTTTCTAAAAAGATAGTGGGATGTGCATGTTTATACAGGTGCCATCCGTAACTATAAACAAGAAAGTGGAGTTGAAAGCGATTTTGAAAATATCAAGATGGAAAGTTTGAGCTAGTCACAAGAGCCTTGATTAGTGGCAGTAGCTCTTTTTTCTGCTAGAAGCTCTGCTTTGCTCTCCATTCCCCCCTCCCAGTTGGATTTTTTTAAAGAGACTTAGTCTCTCCCCTCCTCTCCTTTTTTTTCTTTTTTCTTTTCTTTTTCTCCCTTTGCTTCTTTTTTTCTCTTATTTTTGGCAAGAACAAAGATAAAGAATCCTTTAACTCAATGAAGGTTTATCAAGACAATAGACTATACGAGAAACACAATGTAGAAAAAGATCTTTAAACTATCGAGGATGACTATAAAAAACTGGAAGAAGAGCTGCAGAAATTCCCGCAAAAAAAAAAAGAAAAAAGATATTAAAGCTAAAATGGACTTAATTAAACATAAAACGGGATCAATGGAAAAGGAAGAAATAGTACAAGAAATCAGAAGCATTAAACAGAATTATTGTGAGGCCTATAAATTGAGAATTAAAAGGGTTAGTCAACTGATAAATGAAGAGGGACAGACTTGTTCTTGGCACTGAGGGTGAGAAAAAGATTATACAAGATTATAATGGAAAATCGTATTAAGAGAATGCACAAAAAGAAGAAGTAAAAAACAACATTGAAAGAAACTACTTCAGATGTTTAAAGAAAAAACGAGGGGAATACAACAATGATGGAACTGACAGAAGCTTTAAAAAGCAGAATGTTTGAAAGGACATTTATTATTGCTTTCTCTTATCCAATAACATAGAAAAAGGAATAAACAGCTAGATATTTTGGGATATTGAATGAAAAGGGTGAACTCAAAATTATGCAAGCGCTGGAATAAAGTATAAATCTGAGATGTATAGTTAAAAATTGTATTTGATTGTAAACGTCTTAAGAGATTAGACTAAAATTTATACATGGTTGAATATAGTAACATATAGATTTTAAACTAGAGACATTTTTGTTGAAACATGTAGTGAAGAATCTGGTTAGAACTGTAACCTGGTTAGAACCGTAACTGATACTGTAACTGATACTGGTTAGAACTGTAACTTTTAAGAATTTGAAAAATTAAAAAGTACTTATGCAGGAGGAAGTTATTGAAAATTATGGAATGTGCAGAGATGAGTTAAATTGAGATTTGATATTAGAGTAAGAAGATAAGTAATTTTATATGACACAGGATTTGTTTTTATTAACGATTAGATGAGAAAATATAGTAATGTAATGGATTAGGAAATTTTATAATAGAAATTTGATATTAACTATTATATATATACACATATAATCGATAGATGAAAATGTATTACTAATCCTATTGAAAGTTAAAATTTTTTGTAATAAATGATTCTATAGATTAGCTATGAATGATTAATAATTGTTTATTGATAAGTATACAAGTATATTTTGAATAGATGATATGAGAATTTAAGATTATGAAAGGGGCACCAACGAGTTGGTAACTGGTTGACACACGGTATAAAATGGAAGATACTTTTTTTATGCCTTTTTATGTTTTTGTTTGTTCATGTATGTTTTGTGTTTGTTGTAAAAATAAAAAAATATTTATAAAAAAAAAAAAAAAAAACAAAACGCCTGCCTGCTTCTTAGAAATGATAAAGCAGGGTGCACATTAAACAGTAAACACATGTAAGTTATCACATTTTACCCCTTTGCCACACTAAACTACAATTCTCAACTTTGATAAGCATACTAAGTCTCGTCTTAACCCTGATTCAGGTTCTCAATTCTACAGGCAAAATGTGGTTTATCTTGCATGCTGATCTATGTACACATTAGAGGGCGTATAGAGATAACAGTGAGAACTGCATGTTACCTTGCAAGGAAGGAAAAATAGTATTGCTGCTATTTTTTCAGGACTTTTGAAAAATTAGTCATTGTAAACTTACTGCAAGGCCTTAACTTAAAATCCTACTGCGTAATTAATATTTAACAGCGGCTATGTTCATGCCCTATATGAAGCACAGTTTGGCATTAATTATACATAACAGACTTACACACGGATGTTTTCTATTTTTATTTTTTAATTTGCCCTCTCTCCAAACAGATGCATTGTGACCTGACTGGAGTTCAAGCCATTATTCATGGGACAGTGGAAAAGTTTTTCAGGAAGAACTGTGACCTAAGTCTGCCAATGTCTGGCATATTTGATAAATCTGTTAGGGCTGGGCAGCACTTCAGAACCAAAGTCAAAAAGGTACTTCAGAGCACTCATGCTTGCACAGCACCTCTGTGCAACTCCTTAGAGCAAACAGTGTCTTTTCCCAGGATTGCATGGCTACCCTCCAGTGCAACCCCAGTAACTATGAAGGGTGCTCATGCAATCCTGGGAAATATGACTTTAATCTAAAGATTTGCAGTCAAGTACTATATATACCTCTCTGTGTCCCAAAGCACTTTTATGCCCAGCTCTAATTTCAGTCATGCCAAGCCCTTCTCATACTGACAGGTTTTCACTGGAATGATTTTGGGAGAATGCTGCTGTTTTCCACATGCCGCTTAGAACATATGCTGAGTTGGATAGGAATCACTAAAGCTGCCAAGATTCCAAACATCTGCACATCAGTCTGAACAAGTTCATAGCTAGGAAAGGAGTTACAATATCCTTAAAAGCGTATTGGGAAAGACAAAGGTGTGATGGGAATTCTTTCTTTCAGCACCTCTGAAGTCAGATTTTGATATTATAATGGTGGTCTTATTTCTGGTCAAGAAGAGAATACAGCTTTTAGAACTAAACAATAATTTGTCAAAATCTTTATAGATTCATTTAACTATTGCATACTGCTGTGATCTACAGATGCCCATTTCTACTGTATGTGAGCCCAGCTGCTGGTACATCAGACCCTGCAAAGGATTCTTTCACTTTGGGAGTTCAGACTGGTGAATGAACTAGTGTAAGACATCATAGTGGCAGCCCTGGATTTCATGTTTTCTGTGCAAAACATGGACTGTTTTCCTCTGTAGATTTTTTAGAAAAGAGTAACATTTTTTCTAAATTCTCCCAAGTTTATTTTTGACACCTTTAAAACATTTTAATTGCCCCATTTCAGCTGTATCTGGTGGAACTTTCCATTGACTGGTGTTACTCTTAGTACTTATTTTGTATGCAAATATCCCTTCAATGACCAGCAGTGTAAAAATTCCACTTAGATAGACTGACTTCTGAATAACAATACTGAATTCAATAAATTAAAAATAGTTCAAGCCCATGATGAGTTCAATGAAGATATGCAACTTAGAACACATACCTTTGGTGTTTGCTCTTTCCAAGGCTCTTTGGCCAATAGAATTTGCAAGCTACCTGGAAGAAGGGTGAGTATCTCTTTGACTGCCAAGATATCCATTGGACGCTTGCCTAAGCCATGTGCGAAGACTCTATCTGTTGCTTCACACTGCCAGGCAGACCAGTCTGCGCTAAGGCCAAGCAGCATTGGCATGGCATGATCAGCCCAGGCAACCACACAAGCAGCAAAAATCCACAATAGGAAGCTGACAGCCTAAACAGGAAACAGATGCACATTTTGCTAATGAGGTCGGTGAAGTCCGGAAAGGTCTAGAAAGCCACAATTTATAAATTATTGAGGTCAAACATTCAACAAGAAGAATGTTACCAGAACATTTTAATGGTCTTAAAGACAGTATAATTTTTTAAGATGAGATACTCTATGAAATGTGTCAGGCTGGAGGAAAATAAACTAGGAACTTTTATCTTTAATTTCTGGAAAGACCAATTTGAGCATGTAGAAATAACTAAGTACAATATTTTATAGCATATATTGCTATGCTGGAAATAACCCTGTTCATTCAATACAAAAGTTCCTTCAAAAAGTACTATTAGCACACATTAACGATGCAATAAATATAGTGCAGGGAATTCCAGAATTGAAATCTGGAGGATCATATTTTATCAGTCCTGACATTTTCTTATAAATGGAATGCACCAGTTTGTAGGTTTGTTGGCAAGACAAAGATGGTGGCTACTTGGGCTGTGGTGTGGTGGTTATGGTCTCGGACTGGCACTGGGAAAACCCAGGTTCTATCCCATCTTCAGCCATAGAAGCCCACTGGGTGACTTTGGGTCAGTCACTTTCACTCAGCCCCACCTACTTCACAAGGTGGTTATGTAAAGCAAATGTCTTTTCCCAGGATCATGCTGCGGCTGCAGACAGCACCCATACAATCCTGGAAAAGATGCAGGTGCTTTAAAGAGTTGAAGACTTGTACTTAGTGAACAAGTGCTCCTATATACCCTGAAGCACTTTTTGTCTTTGATTCCAAAGTGCTGCATAGCCCTATAAAGTATTCAGTACACAAGGGCTCTATTTATATCTCAAAGGGCCACCATAATATGACAGCTAAGAGAACGAACTGTGGATCAGGAATTTTTCTGCATTCCTGAAGTACAATATAGATGCTTTCCAAATCAATCAATCTATTACTCAGTCAGTGGCCTTGGCCAAGTAAATATCACTAATCCTCCTAGTAAAATATAGTGCAGTGGAGTAAAAATCCTGATTCAAAGGACTGTAATGTGAATGTCTAGATAAGGTATGTGAAACACTTCAACTTTTCTAAATCACAAATAATGCCAATATTTATTAACATGGCACTGAATTCTAGGAGCATTTCTTAGGACTGCAATAGGTTTAAGCTTTAGGCTGAGAAATTGCAGTATGAAATAACCACAACTTCCACTACAACTTTCATTTGTGATTCTGGCAGTAAATGCATAGGACGAATCACATGCAAGTTTAGCCAGAAGCAAGTCCCACTATCCTCATGGGGCTTATTCACAGTAAAGTATGTATGTATGTAACTTAATAAAGTAATTCTGTGCTAGTCTGGGAAAAAGGAAGAATCTGTACTGGAGTCACAGGGCAGAATTTAACTTTCTTCACACAAAATGCTAAGCTATAATGTGTTTGTCATTGGCTTAAAGTGATATAGATATAGCTCAGTGCTTTATGAGCACTAGGCTACTGTTCAAGAAACTATGGTTCAAATATTGGTGTATCATTAATTAAGAACATATAATATGCCAGATTTTCCAGACTTCTACTCAATCCCCTGCTGACACTACAGTAATGGAAAAGAAAATAAACATACAAAGTCAAAGTCTGGCTGGCAGTTTCCTAACCTATCAGAGTAGCACTGGCATGGGGTGGGGAGTGGAAAGTCTTTGGTTACGTTTTCCTTGATTTCCACTGCCTATGCCTATGTTTATAGAGATTATATTTCATTACACCTTCATTGGGGATTATAATGATAATGATAATATTAATGATGTAAATAATTCTATTCAGCTAAATAAATTGCAGAGCAAATTATACAGATGGTTTATGAATCCTCAAAGTACTTTGAATTTTAATTGCAGTTACTTCTAGATGTATACCCAAAATATTTTCTTCTGAGATTCCATCACTATTCAGGCATTCCAGATGGTCAATTTCCAAATTTTAAATGTGAGTCCCAAAATATTATTTTGATATATTTTGTCAATAAGCTGACATTTTCATTATGGAAGTGATAAAATGGTTTCCCCAAAGCAAGCATTTCCTGATATTCCTCAGAAAGAGTTTAAATTATCTGAAAACAAAACATCATTTTTTTGCAATGTACCTCTTGGGGAGAAACATTTTGCATAGATGTTGTATTTAAGGAAACTTTTCTAATATACCCCATCAATTCCAAGAGCCACTCCATTCTTTTTAAGACTCCTGTAAAAAGCAAAAGCAGAGATCAAAATCACACACCCATTTTCAAATGCTATAATCATAATGCTGTGGACATCTTTTCCACATTTCCAACTGTAACCCAGGTAACAATTCCTCAGCTACATGCTCTCCAGATATATTGAAGGTGATGTGCATCCTGGGATTTGGAGTATTGTGTTTATATAGCCGGAGTATTAATTTTATTTAAGTATTTTCTAATTGGCAGTAGGTGGCAGAACCTAGTTAATTCTTGAATGGGAGACAATCAGGAAATCCCAGAATGGTAGGCTAAACATGGAAGTCAAAAAACATTCCATTTGCAACTACAGACAAGAGCCAATTTGGTGTAGTGGTTAAGCCACCAGGCTAGAAACTGGGAGACCACAAGTTCTAGTCCCATCTTAGGCAAAAAGCCATCTGGATGACCTTGTGCCAGTCACTCACTCTCAGAGCCAGGAAGCAGGCAATGGCAAACCACTTCTGAAATCTTGCCAGGGAAACTGCAGAGACTTGTCCAGGCAGTCACCAGGCATCGACTGACTTGGAGGCACACACACATACAAATACAGCTACAGAAACTGTTTTAAATATAAGACACTAAATTCTGTATCTCCTTTCCATCTGGACCAGTGAAGTCTGCAGGTTTTTGAGAATTGCTTATAGGCAATAAAGGACTGACAGGGTCAACAAACTGAAGATGAGTTAAGAGAAAATGGGCTCACAGTGGGATGGTTCTTAAATTTAGGAATTAGGAAGATCATAGAATCATAGGGTTGGAAGGAACCTTGGAGGTAAGATTATCTCTTCTGACTAAAGTAACAATCTGAAGGAACACATATGTGCCTTGGGGGCTCCCCTTGATTCGAGAGTCTGTCTGTCTCTTAACAAATAGCCTCTGTGGCCAAAAAATAAAAATAAAAAAAAATAAATCTAGACTCAATTTCAGATGGTGCAGGAGCTATGACCCCATGAAGACAAGGATTGTTTAGCCTCACTGATCCATGCTATAATAATCTCTCAGTTTACTGCAACGCATGTCACATTGGGCTATTCTTGAAGATGGTCTGGCAGCTGCAAAGGCTCAGAATTTATTTAACTGATTGTTAAGTGAGATGGGTCCTTATAACACTAGTGCTAAAAGTGTTGCACTGCCAACTTGTGAATTTCTACCCTCAATTTAAGGTGTTGACATCAGCCTATTAACCTCTAAATAGCTTTGGATTCAAAAACTTAAAACCTCAACTCTCCTAATATTACCCAGTCTGTATGCTTGAATTTTAAAGAACTGAAGATGTGTCCATTCATACAGGCATTTGTAAGATAGCAACTCTTCCAAATCAGATTGCCTTACAGATGGCTTTTTAAAAAAATAAATGTTACTTCAATTTTTTCATCAGTTTTTAGGACTCAGATGTTTTTATTTAAGATTGTTCTTATTGTTCTTTTGTAAAATGCTCTGGGGTATGTGGGGGGGGGGAAGAATAGTATATTAATAGTAATAATAGTAATAATAATACTTAGTTGTGGTTAATGAATATGCTACTTTTTCTAGCTATCATTTCAGTGACTAACAAACACTCAGTGTGCCACTCTAAGAGCTCTCAGAAACACCTGGGATTTTTTTCCCAAGCATTTGCAATGCTGGGAAACCCCGAAGAAGCCACTTGCAGTCCTTTCAACTGGTTACTCCTTTCCTTTTGCAAGATGAAGCAGCAACGATAATAGATGTGAAGGGCTTTCCAATCTTTTAATGGAATAGAAATGCCCTTATGAGTTTGGACAACAGAGCTTCAAAATAGCAAACAAGTGGAACTTCCAGAAACACAAAGGCAGAATTTCTCTTTGCAAGCATTTAAAGACAAAACCTTTGTTCCCATCACAACCCTTTCCTGCCAGGGCTCCCCTTTCCATGTAAAAGTATATTTTACAGAGGTGCCACAACATTTCTATGTTGCTACTTCTAATCCTGCCACAGCATATCTATGGGGTTTAGAACTGGACTTTCACTTGGCCATTCCTAAACACCAAATTCATTCTTCATTTTCCATTCTCTTGTAGACCTGCTTGTATATTTGGGGTCACAGATTCATTGCATTATCAACTTCCACTTCAGCTGATGGATACTTGATAGTCTTTTGCAGAATTCTTTCAGGAAAGAAAAGGTGAACTGAAGACGGCTCCACTAAAAGTGGGCCTGACAACCGTGGTGGAATGAAGAGCCGCCAAGTAGACCAGCTCTTCGTAATTCCTCTCTGAACAAGGAGAGAACCTGAGATCGCCCACTGATGTGCTCCAGACAGTTGCTCCTCACAAGGAGACTGCAAGACAGCGGTCTCTGGCGGGTTTAGAGCTCTGGGAAATGAGGGAATAGTTATCTTGCTCAACCCATGGTTGGTGCCTCTAAGGACACTGGATTTGCATACTTCCTTTTCTAATCACTTTCAGAAATTTCCGGTTAACTGCTTTTCAGCTATTAGGAACCTTTGGATTTATAGCACTGGATGAGTTTCCTTCAATCCTTAGTGAAAGAAGTTTCAAATATAAGTTTAAAGAGTTTGAAATATAAGTTTAATTTTTTTTTTCTGGATAAACAGCAAAAGGGTGATTCAAAGTTTGATTTTAGAAAGTTACAAATGGACTAAGAGTCCAGATAAATTTGAAATAAGATGTTGGAATTAATTATAAGAATCCTTCCCATGGGAAAATATTTTTGTTTTGAATTCTTTGAAACAGTTTACAATTAAAGGAGAAGAACACTTAAATTTGACTTCTAATAGAGAATGGAGCAAAATATTTTAACATTGGACATACTGAAGGATATTTTTGAACAATGGACACAGAAGTTAATTTTAAGACTCTCTGCCACTATAGATAGATTGTGTTTAAAAGATGTTATGGAGGAGGACAAGTTTTACTGGACAAGACTGAGACTGATCTGAAGGTGGATTTAAAAATGACAAGCTACAAGAATGATATGGAAAAAGATGCTACACTGGACATAGAACATGGTGTTGGTTTCCACCAAACATAACAACATCCATGTAGCCACAAGAATTTTAACTCATCTATCCATACAAGTTTCCTCTAGTAGTCTGAAGGATATTCAAATGCTTCTTGGAAACATGAGACAAGCATTAATGTTTCTCTTATGAAGCAATGGCTTCCACCTTGCTACTCTTCCATGAATCCCATTTTTATCCAGTATTTTTCCAACAGTGGATTGATGAACACTGAATTTAGACAGGGTGAGAGAGGCATGCAGATCCCAAGATGTTCAGGGCTCCTTTGTGAGTTCCTGGATGATCTTATGCTGTCCTCTTGGATCAATATGGACATGACAACCACTCTTGGAAAGATTCACTGTTTCCCCAAGTCTTCTCCATTTCAGCACTGTGTCTCTGACTGTATATCAGTAAAGCCCAGAGTTTTATACAGTGTTTTGCATGTAACTTTTTCAGATTGATAGATATCAATAACTTTTTAATAAAGGTCTTCAGAAACTTCTTTAGAGCAGGACATGATGTGTTTCTAGAATCTATACGGTGAAAATGTCATGGTGATGAGGGGAGCCAAAGTTTGTGAGATTTATATAGGGCAGAGCTGGTCCAAATCTGTGTAATGAAATACTCAAATACAATTGGCTCTCAGTTATTAGTTTAACTGAATTGACTGGATAGGGGTGGGAGGAGGATTACTTTTTTCACACCGGCACATTGCTTGATGGATGAATTTATGAAGTAAGTGAAACAAGTACCAAACTTTGATGTTATTTCTTCACTCAGACTCTTTTTATGTATTGGTAGGACCCACAAGAAGCTCTGATAAAATTAAGTGGAAAAAGATATGCCAACATTCAGGAATTCTGAAAGGGGGCAAATATTCTTTAAGAGGGCTGTAAATAATAAGCACCAGGAATTTATGCTGACCTAGCACAATTTATGTTCCACAAGGCCAAACGCAGTCTACTAGCAGTTCAATAAATCTCCATCTTTCTGATGTCTGCCTGGAACTGTAGAAATAGGGGGAGGGGGAGGGGGAAGGGGTAATTGCACATGCACAGTTCTACAGAAGGACTTGGGAGAAGGTAATTAGTAAATACAAAACAAAAGGAGGTTTGATACATTAGCGTACTATTAGTAATTATAGCAAGTGAAGATTAGCAGATTGCCCTGGTTTCTTCTGCCATGGTTCCTTACCGGTGTTTTCATGGCGCAGGATTCGTGCGTGGTAAAAGCTGTGCAGCAGCGTCCACACAATGGTTTCTTTCTGCTGGCACCCAGCCGCAGTACTAATCACATCATTCCATCTCAGTAGAGGAAATCTGCCTTGAGAAACTAAATAAACTCTGACAAACGCAACCTTTTCCAAATTGTTCTGCAAAGCAAACCATGAAATGGATGAAAAATAGGAAACAGGCTCTGTGGCGTAAGCTCTTATTATTATTTGAAGAGAGGAAATGTTTCCTCATGATTTCTCAGAAAAGGAGACACTGCATAATCAGAAAAGAGTTCTCTGTTGAGTATCTTTCTGGTGATTCTCCTGAATTTCACATTAACAAAAATGTAAGGTTGAAGATGTATTTGGGCATACCCTAATTTGCAAATCTGTCTGTCTCTCTTTCACCCCTGCAGAGCCACCAATACCGACTCTGATTCTGACTGGTGGGGGTAGGAGCAATAAATTAAAGCCTACCTCACCAGGATCCAGAACTAGGCTAGTTCCCTAGTAAGCTACTTACTTTAAGAAAACCATGTACATATTTTCAATTTTGTGAATGGTATCTTCTTTTAAACCATTATTATAAGGTTATCAAGATTTTAGTTCAATATCTATGTCTAAACTTGTTTGGATTGTTGACCAAGAAATGGTCTTTTTATGACATTTTTAGGAAAGACCTTAATTACTCAAATACCATTTTCAAATTATGTCAAGCTTAAAATATATTTGCAAATTAATATCTATTAAAAACATAAAATTAAAATCTGCCTTACCACATGCACTTATACTTTGCAATGATAACGTTACGTAGGACAGTATAGAGAAAGAATTGACCTCCTTCTTCATAAAATATTTATAAGGCTAAAATGCATCTACCTTTGAGACTTCTGTAATCCGTTCAATTTCTGTATCAACCATTTCTGAAAGACATTTTGCTGCATGTATATACATCTTTACATCATTTTGCTAAAGAAATAAAAAAACAAATGTATGATTTAGTCTAAGCCAAGCCAGAATATCATCATGTTATGAACATGCAATCTTAGTATTCTTCTGTTTCAAATTCTAAACCTTCACTTGATTAGTGTTATCAGTGATACTAATGAGAATAATACCATATACAAGAAACGATATTTTAAGCACTGACCAAAAACTATCTTGAGGTTATTGGAAAATGAAGGAATGAGAAAGCTGTAATAAATATAGTATTCTAAATGTCCACTGTGATCTCTCTATTTACTAACATCTGACTGGTCAAAACTAGTGATTCCTAGACTATGCACAGAATTACATTAATGTGCCTATTATGAAAAACCAACCCTAACCCCACCAATTTATTTCACAGGTTGTTTTTGTAAGGCTAAAATGTTGAGAAACCCCTATATGCAATACCTTGAACTCCCAGAGGAAAAATGGAAATACTATTACTGCTACTACTACTAATAATAATAAAATGAAATCTGTGCCTGTTGGAGCAGAAACTACCATTTATCATCTTCCTACCAATGAAGTAAGCAACGAAGTCTTGAAAAAAGAAAGAATGCACTGAAATTCCCTGAATGCAGCCCATGCTTCAACAGGCAGGAAAATCTACAAAAGCAGAGTTAAGAGGGAAGGCAGGATATTAAAGGCAATATAAACCAGGCAATCCTGCAGTTGTAAGGAACAAATATGCCCCATTGCCATGGCAGCTGATAGGGAGGTACAGGCTTATATCACTGAATATCATGTGTACCTCCATTTTTAAGATCAAGGGGGGGAAAAAACCCTGCTGTGACCCTGATATTAATACTGTCTGGTTCAACAACTTCATTGTTATGTTACTGGTAACTAATCAGACTCTAAATAAAAAAAATCAAAATTGTTTTGGAATCCTTTTATCCTGCAACTAAATAAACTCAAGTTCTGAAAACATAAGGGGAGCCAAATGCATAAGAGGACTACATTCCTGCATTTTTAATACTGGACAAGCCACATCTACTTTCTTTACCATTCTGTATACAGTATGGACAGATGATTGTCCACCAAGTTTTCTTTTTCATTTCTTGCCACTTCAACCCTTTTTACATTTTCCTAGACCTCAAAAATGGAAGAAGAATGTAAAGCTCTTGAATGTATTGAATTAAAGAATGTATGCCCTTGATAAAATAGGGTGCCTAATTGTAAATATTCAAATTTACAATAAATACACAAATTAACATAATAAACTAGTTTTTAGATCTTGATCAATAGGAGGTGGCCATTCTTAGAATGAGGAAACTAGTCCTGTGCACATGAGAAGATGAGGGGAATGGGACTAGTATTAACAGCCCCACTTCCCACTCACTGTTTTGCCTACATGTATTCAAATCAACATGTGAAGAAGGCTTCAGTGTTGTCCATTAAGACTGGAGACCCACAGAGGTCTTGCAAACATATCTTTAATTAATGGGCAAAATTAAATATTTTGCTCTATTAGCTAAAAATAACAGTGTAGAACCATTTCTAAATCCATTTGACATATTTGCCATATTAAGTCTCAAAGAAAATTTTACCAAATAACACCTCAATTATCTTATTTACTCAGTACTTGAGTTTCTAACATGACCTAAGTTCTGTGAATATCCTCTCAATGGAATCCCAACTTAATTGAGTTAATAGCTACTTTTTGCAGCAATAGGATCAAATTTATTCTCTTCTTCAACAGTATAGTAATCAGAGAAGCAGACATTTCTAATGTTGATCTAAATTATTCTCAAATTAGACACACTCCCCTTTAAAAAAATCCAAGAGATTATCCTACAGCATACTTGTGTAATTCAGCATCTATGAAAGCTCTGGTTAAAATATTGTACACAGTAGAATATCTGTATATGTCAGAGCTCATGCTTTTTCATCTAGCCATCCCAGTTCACCAACTTCTTTTATCTTCCCAAATGAGCCTTTTTCAGCAAAGTTTTAATACTTCAAATGTTTGCTTTTCCTTACCCAAATCTCATCTGGCAAAAGCTCAAATATCTTCTCAGCAGCCTTGCAAAAACAGCTCCAGCTGTGCTGAGTTGGGCTAGGAAATTTCATGGCTTGGCTGAGTCCCTGCAAAATATTCCAGCAAAGGTCTTGGTTTTTTGGCTGGTTTTTTGTCTCAAAATGCTGCACCATAAACACTTCAGTGAAGACCTGCTGTTTGTCTTCTGCTACATATTTCATCCACAGAGGTAAGGAAGTAAAAAGGTACCTCTTGGCTTGTATCTGATGAGCAAACATATAACATTAGGGATTCACAATAATCTAACATGCATTAGAACATTAAATCATAGTTGATTATTTACTTTATTATTCTGAACAAATGCCTTTGAAGAATACATTTATGTATTTGAAGAATGTGTAAACCAATATGATTTTATACTACATTTGTGGATTTTTTTTTCTTTTTCATTCAGAGAAAAGATTATTTTTTTAAAAAAATATAAATCTAGCACATTAAAATAAGGCTTCTTTCTTATTACTGAGTGCAGAGGAACCACACAGCAAAAGGAGTTGTCTTCCCAGCTCCACCCACAAGACTGGGGAATCAGAGCCATCAGAGGGACAATGCTTACACTTAGACTGTAGACCAGAGGCGGTGCCACCCACATCCCTAAAATCATTGCTGCATTCTGAGATGATTGGGCCTGGGTCACAGCTAGTTCAATACACAACTGCTGTATTTCTTCTCCTAAAAGAGAAAGGACAGAGAGAGTTGAAGCCATAGGTAGGTATAGCAAAAGGAATGGAATAAAACACCAGCCTCAACTTCCTGTATTAACTATCAGCCACGGAAATTTCCATTGCCTTGGAAAACATAATACAGCACTAGTAATATTTTTCACAGGGATCACCAAAAAGCAGTGCACTTATGGTGATCCCTTTTCCTGGTTGAAACAATCATTACAGACTAAAGAAAGCAAGCAACTATCCAACTGGCCTCAAGTGTAAGATTGTTCCTTCTCCTGGAGAGTTGCCTGATTCTGCACAAAAGTGAAAACTAAGTGAAATGGACTTGATCTCTTATTTACTTATTTCATAGCCATGATTTATACTTACTTTTCCTATATTCTGGCAGATATGCAATTCAGTAGACTACAGCAATATATTCTGATTTAATACTGAGTTACAAAAATTATTCTAAAACTATAGTAAAACTAACATCCAATTACAGGAGCATGATAAATAGAAAATGTACATTAATTGGCCAGTGCCAAGTAGGACTTTAAACAAATTTAAATACCTTAGAATGGAAGAACTTGACTTTAGATGTTCTTTTCATAGCTTTAAGGCTACCTTTCCACATTGCAAACAGTGTGGTGAAAATGGTATTACATGAACTGAGAATAAATGCTCAGTAAATAAAGGAATTCATATCTGGTTCTCCACCATATATCCAAGTCCTGTAATATAAGAAAGGGCGCTGCACTTTCACTCTAATTGTCTTTCTTCTGCCCACTAAATCTATGACCCAAATTTAAATTTCCAGGGGTCACCAGAAATATATGCTGTACTGGAGCCCATTAAGATACAGGGAAATTCATAAATTGAATGTATAAAACTTTCTCCTTCTTAGATCTTTCTGTGAAGAACACTTAATAATGGATAAACAGAAATAAGTAAAAACATGTTGCTCTATATTAAAACAAAACATTTGATGAAGTATTTATCTACTAAAAGGAATACAGACAGAATTCAGTAACTAAAAAAAAAAAATTCAGTAACTTAAAAAAAAAAAAAAGCATACCAAAATCTAGCCGCAGCAGAGGGGCAAGAACTGATGCCCAGTTCAGAGGGGGATACTGATAGCTTCCTCCAATCAGTGCAATGGGTGCCATGGCTGCCTTTAGGAAGCTAGGATGAACTTCTTCAGGCCCTAAAACAGAGCCCCAAATTACTACTTGAACAACTAGATATCATGAGTAATTTACAACTAAATAATGATAAAAACAAACACTAGATTATTTTTCATAAGCTTTAACTATATTTTACTGAGTTTTCAAAATATAATCATTCTGTATCCCCATAGCAATATGTGGTATGAATGCCCTTCATCAGAGTGAAGGGTTTTTCATTGGGATCCATCCACCCTTCTCTCCAGAAATACAAAATAAACAAGTATACAGACACAGCCAAAAGTATTGGTACCCCCCCACTTTTCCCCAAAGAATCCCAATTTGCCATGAAAGAAGTTGAAACTGACACAAGTAAATGGCATCCACCATTCTTTATTCCATAGTCCATAGAGCAGACACTTGGCTTTTGATGTATGAACATATTCTCGTAAATGTTAAGAATTGGGATTCTTTGGAAAAAAGTGGAGGGGCACCAATACTTTTGGCTGTGTCTGTATTACACAGTCATTAAGAAAATGTAGAATTATAAATTCACATCAGCAATATAAGATTTTCTATGGTTGTAAAACAAAATATTGCTCTGCTGATGATTTCTGCAGTAATAGAGAAGAGTTTGGACCATACTTCCAATTATCATGTCACATTTGTGGTAGAGAAGAGAAATAATTTTTTCCTCTCGTCATTGGAAGATGTTTTCCTCATATAAGAGTTTCTTGTTTACCTTTCTTTCCACCTTCTATAATAAAATCAATGGCTGCTCTAAGGAAACTTTTCTCAGGGAGGTAGCTAAAGTCTGAAGGAACTGTAAAGACAAATGCAAACCAGGTTAATCATTTCCACATTCACACTGACAATTTTACAGCAGAATATAGGAAGATGCCTGATACTAGAGTTCAAAACTAAGGTCCATGCATAATATTTGTGTAGTATGCTGGAGATGGCATTCTAAAAAATGGAGGACAGGACCAAGTTAAAAACTTTCACTTCATTTACATTTAATTAAATGAAAGCTAATATGATTAACTCTGATCACAGGGCAACTTAGAGCAGGGGAAAGCAGGCTGTGGGCAATTCAGTGAGCTGGCAAACCAGGAACAGAAATGTTCTCTACCAGAGTCATCAACAGGCGCCATTCTCTCTCCATGAACTAAAAAAGGACACTCTGCTCAAGCTGACTACATGGCCTCAAAAAATAAGCCCCAGCCGGAGGGCGGAGCTGGCGTCGCGGCGATACGGCGGGCGATCCTGGGCTCCCAGGACCGCAGCCGATATCTCCTCCCCTGGACGGTCCCGATGGACCTAAGCCGTCCCGTAGAGATGGCGATCGCAAAGGGCGCGTCCCGCGGATCTCAGGGACGCCGCAAGTCCCAGATTGATCCCGGGAGAAGCTCTTGAAGCCGGCGGAGGAGAGGCAGCGAAAATGGCTGCGAAAGCCGGGACAGCTCCAAAGGAAGAAGGAAGAGAGGGGTGTCAACTGGGTGAGATGGACTTTTACTATTCAACTATTCTTAGAGAACACCTTAAGTAACTTAAAGAGATTTTTAAAAGTGAAGAAAAGTGGATTAAGCGGCGAGATTGAGCCTTATAAAAAAAGGGGGGAAATTTTTTCTCTTTTCAACTTTCCCTTTTTAGTGGAATTGGCAAGATGTTTTTCTCTTAAAAAAATATATTTTTAACTGGATTGGCTTTTTCTTTTTAATACTCAATAACTCTTTATCTTAAGCCTTTTTTTTTGACTAAGATTATCGTTATAAGAAATTTATACTTTTTGATTTTGAAATGGGGAAAGTGGAGTTAAGAGAAAGTAAATGAAAGAAAGTTGCACTGCCATCCAGAGGCTCGACATAGTGCTTTTTTTCTTCTATTGTGACGCATGCTCAAGGACCCTGTGCTTTCTAAAAAGATAGTGGGATGTGCATGTTTATACAGGTGCCATCCGTAACTATAAACAAGAAAGCGGAGTTGAAAGCGATTTTGAAAATATCAAGATGGAAAGTTTGAGCTAGTCACAAGAGCCCTGATTAGTGGCAGTAGCTCTTCTTTCTGCTAGAAGCTCTGCTTTGCTCTCCATTCCCCCCTCAGTTGGATTTTTTTTAAAGAGACTTAGTCTTTTCCCTCCTCTTCTTTTTTTTTTTTTCTCCTCTTGCTTTGTTTTTTATTTTTGGCAAGAACAAAGATAAAGAATCCTTTGACTCAATAAAGGTTTATCAAGATAATAAATTATACGAGAAACACAATGCAGAAAAAGATCTTTAAACTATTGAGGATGACTATAAAAAACTGGAAGAAGAGCTGCAGAAATTCCCGCAAAAAAAGAAAAAAAGATATTAAAGCTAAAATGGACTTAATTAAACATAAAACGGGATCAATGGAAAAGGAAGAAATAGTACAAGAAATCAGAAACATTAAACAGAATTATTGTGAGGCCTATAAACTGAGAATTAAAAGGGTTAATCAACTGATAAATGAAGAGGGACAGACTTGTTCTTGGCACTGAGGGTGAGAAAAAGATTATACAAGATTATAATGGAAAATCGTACTAAGAGAATGCACAAAAAGAAGAAGTAAAACAATATTGAAAGAAACTACTTCAGATGTTTAAAGAAAAAATGAGGGGAATACAACAATGATGGAACTGACAGAAGCTTCAAAAGCAGAATGTTTGAAAGGACATTTATTATTGCTTTCTCTTATCCAATAACATAGAAAAAGGAATAAACAGCTAGATATTTTGGGATATTGAATGAAAAGGGTGAACTCAAAATTATGCAAGCGCTGGAATAAAGTATAAATCTGAGATATATAGTTAAAAATTGTATTTGATTGTAAATGTTTCAAGAGATTAGACTAAAATTTATACATGGTTGAATATAGTAACATATAGATTTTAAACTAGAGACATTTTTGTTGAAACATGTAGTGAAGAATCTGGTTAGAACTGTAACCCGGTTAGAACTGTAACTGATATTGTAACTGATACTGGTTAGAACTGTAACTTTTAAGAATTGGAAAAATTAAAAAGTACTTATGCAGGAGGAAGTTATTGAAAATTATGGAATGTGCAGAGATGAGTTAAACTGAGATTTGAAATTAGAGTAAGAAGATAAGTAATTTTATATGACACTGAGAAAATATAGTAATGTAATGGATTAGGAAATTTTATAATAGAAATTTGATATTAATTATTATATATATACACATATAATCGATAGATGAAAATGTATTACTAATCCTATTGAAAGTTAAAATTTCTTGTAAAAAATGATTCTATAGATTAGCTATGAATGATTAATAATTGTTAATTGATAAGTATACAAGTATATTTTGAATAGATGATATGAGAATTTAAGATTATGAAAGGGGCACCAACGAGTTGGTAACTGGTTGACACACGGTATAAAATGGAAGATGCTTTTTTTATGCCTTTCTATGTTTTTGTTTGTTCATGTATGTTTTGTGTTTGTTGTAAAAATAAAAAAATATTAAAAAAAAAAAAAATAAGCCCCAGCCTCTGGGGACCTCTGTTTGAAATATCAAAACTCTTGATTATCATCTATTTCCCTTTCCACTGGTATTTTCTGAATCTACGCATTCATAAGAGAAGCTTCAACTTACCAGATGTTCGGCTACGGGTTGCAGACACACTAGAAAGATATAAATGTCCTAACATCCATGCTGCATTTACCTGAAGGCCTATCACCCCAGAAAAGCTGATTATCTGTAAGAAGAAGCATCACAAACAAACCAAAAGTATAATTCAATTTATGTAGATTATCATTACTATAAAATAAATACCACTAGTATATTCCCCATAACCTATATGGGCACACTCAATATTTAGGTGAGTAGACCATACCATTCTCTGGGTAACGAAATAAAAATGCTTTATCCTTTGGGAAAAAACATAGGCAAGTGTTGAAGGAAGGAATGCCCCACCATGACCACTCAGTTGTCTGTGAATATTTTCCCTGTAGTGAAAATCATGTCTACCCTGAATGAGAAAGCTGTAACCAAAAACAGGAACAAGAAGAAAAAAATCACTCATATAAAACTATCTGGGAATTGCTGCATGATTATATCCATACCTGGAAGTAATTCTGCACAAATGGAAGTAACTAGTACCAAAATGTCTTCTCTCCACCCTCACTCTGAAGTATACTTCTGTGGATATTGAATAGGTGTGAACTACTAAAAAGATTATAACCAAGCAAGGAAACTAATGATCCCAAAATTGGAAAGGGGATTCTAACCAATATGACCATATGCGCATGTGGCTATTAAGACCTCTTTTTCTTCATAATTATTTGGAGTAAGATAGTTCACTGCAGGCTAGAATAAAGACTAGTGATAAAGATGAAGTTGGAACTACAGTATGTCAGATCAAATGGGCAGTGGACAGCATCATCAACGGCTGTTTCCCAACCACATTAAAAGACTGATATGATTACCAACCATTTTCAAGCCAACAGCTGCTTTCCAAAAAGGAAATGGGCCCAGAACAATAAGTAAGCAAGGTCAGAAACAAAGTATTATGTACTTGAATTAAATTAATTACATTCCTAACATGATTATTCCCTTCTATTTAATCGTTTTACCACGTCACAAAAAACATACCAATTTGTCAGCAACTTTTGGAGGCTTTTGGAAAAGAGCACCTGAAGGAATGCCTAGATAATCCCATACTTTACCCTGAAAGAATTTCACAGCAATGTGAATACATTAACCCACACCTGAGTCAGGGTTCGGATGACTTCATTAAGTTTGCTTTGAAACTGAGAAGATTGGATAGCTTCCGATTTCAGCTATTAAAAAAAAAAAGCAGAGAGAAATGGGAGGAGAGAACACTGATGGATGAAAAAACAATTGTGCATAAAACTAAAGCACCTATTTGGGGAGGGACTCTCATGCACATGTACACACACACGTTTTATTTTAATATTTATTTAATATGAGAACTAAAAACAATTTTATTTTCTAACACTGAAAGTATGCTGCCAAAGCAATTTTGAGTATCATATGATATTACACTCTACAGGTTACTAATTAAGGAAGCATAGATAAATGGGAGAAAGCCACTTAATAAAATAGTGCTCCATCATTTGCTCAGCTATTAATTTATTGTATTTGTTATATTTTGCCTTATATTCAGGAACACACAGTACTCCTTCTTCCCATTTTTCCCAATTAAAAACCCTTTGAGAAAGGTTGGGCTGAGACAGAGTGACTAGTCCAAAGTCACCCAGCGAGCTTCTGTGGCTGAGGGGGGACTTGAGTCTGGGTTTTCCCAGTGCCAATCCTATACCTTAACCACTACAACACAATGTCTCGAGTAAAAGTTTTACCATTGTTGACTCTATATTCCCTTCTGTTACTAGGAAAACCCCAATCACTTGATATTTTTTTATACTATTTTTATCAGTGAATACACATACGCGCACACACACACAGATTCTAAATATTTCATCACACTGAAGTAACCAAGAAAATATTGCACAATAATAAACTAAATACTTAATATGTTGCATGACCCAGAAGAAATCAGAACTGATCTATATACTCTACATAAACATCTGTTTCTCATTCATGCGGGGAAGAATAACATACACTACATTGTGGTGTGAAGCAAAGCCTGTTCTGCATCTCTGATGGAAACTTAGGGAAACCACTGCTGACAAGAATTCCAGATGAGAGGTGCTAGGCTGGCAACCCCCCAAATTCCCACCTAGATGACCAAAAGAATTCTGGAACGTGGATACCGAAGAAATCCAGAGGGCAGCAGGTTGAGAAGGCTATATTTGGAGTACTGGAGTTTGCTTGTGACAACATGCAAGCCTTCTCTCTATGTGTAGCCTAGTCATACTGGCCACTTTTTTGTTACATACTCACACTCAGAACATACTCATACAACTTGTTTTAGTACTTTACTGTAACAGAATAATCAGATAATTTAAAAAATGTAAAAGGGTTTTTCTTCAAAAGTGAGAATAGAAATATGGGGAAATAGTAGTTATGATTACTAAGAAGTACCATGGAAAGAAGGATTGGCAACCAGAATCTCTGCAGGCTTCTTGCTCTTTTCCAGACTGGCATCCTGCTCAATCCTTACAACCTCTCGGGCAGCAAGGAAAGAAAGTGATGCACTGGCCATCCTCCCAGTGAAATAGTTCAAAATAGCCCCATAACAAATTTTAGGCAGTAGGGAGCAGAGAAGGATTCGTGGGTATCAGTGGGGTTATGTGAAGGGACGGTTCTAAGTGTGTATCTATGTGAAAAAAGACTTGGATACTTATGTGTATCCCCAAATGCAAAATGAAGACATTTGTGTGTCGCTCAAAGTCTGAACCAACCTGGGGCAGCTCTCAAGGAACTAAAGTTGCCTACACTTCATCTGATATTATGGTTTTTCCACTGGATGCGAGCATATTTTTGCGATGTTATGGGGCTTTTTCAATACCTCTGAAGTAAAATAATTTGCAAAATTGCCTCATTCTCAAATTTGAAAACTATGTAAATTCAAGACAGAAATGACCTGGCATGCTCTCATTTTACCTGTATCATGGTGCTTTCAGAACCCACTAGAGAGACCAGCCCATTGACTGCAGCAAGTCTTTGCATTGTAGGGGCTCCCTGAAATTCAAGCAAAAGCAACGTGTATAAGTTTGGTAGAGAGAAAGTGGACATTCTTGAACTGCTTCCTGCAAGAAAAGATTCCCCCCCCCAAATTCTCCCCCCCCCCCAATCAAATGACAGACATCCTGATACCAAATCTGCTGCCATCAGCATGGGGAAATGGATAGCATTTCACTCATCCTCTCAGGACCAAATTCATAGCTTATTCAGCCTTCTAATCATTTCAGAAATGAAATGCAGCTATGGGACTCTGTGGTCAGGAAGAGATGAATAGCACAGGAGGGAAGAGAAAAACGACTGCTTAAAAACTTTCGCCTTCAACCACTTTAACCCTCAAAACCTTTGCGGTTGCTTTTCTACCCATTAAAAAAACAATACTGTGGTAAAGCAACTGGAGTGGGGAAAATAGAAGAACAGATGGACAGGAAAGTGTCAAGCAGCCTCACTTAACCTCTACCATGCCACTGGTTTTCAGTTAAAAGCTGTCTAGGAACCAGGAGATGCATCTGCTGATCTAGTTTGGCCCTGGGTCAAACTTAGTGCAGCCTGTTCCTCAATGATTTGGAAGGCCCAGAAGCTCATTCAGTTCCACTGCATGAAGTCGTGGAACTTCAGGTGTACTGTATGGCCGGGGGAGACAGAACAAAAGAATGGATTGAATCAGCTGTTCCAAACAGCTCCAGATGGACTAGACTTCCCATTAACCCCAGCTAGCAAGAAACAGGCTACCTTATTCCATACATTTTTTTTTTTTTTTTTACAGCAGCAGACTGGTGCACTGTGTTCTCAGGTACGATTAAAGCTGTCAGTCAACTCGTACAGATATACAGTGCTCTACCTCGGCAAGTACAGTTTTCATCCAGGCAGGAAATAGCCTATCGCTGAGAACTTCTGCTTTCCCGTGTCCACATACAGACAATCCATGAACAAGGCTCCCCAAAGCTAAGGCAAAACCTGGTGTCTGCAGCAGAACAAGACATAAAGCAGGCAGCACATTAGAAAGGCCATTTGTTTTGTATTGTTTCAAATGCGAGAGAAACAGAACAAGGAAGGGGGAGGGGCAGAGAAATCCTCAATTTAACAAGAGATGTACTTCTGTGAGTTCTTTGAAACAAATAAAATCAAAATGCTTTTATGTTGTTGCACTCAAGCATGGAAAATAAACTTGCACGTATAGTAGTGCACATAGGAGCAGCTCTTCTTCCAAAACCAGATAAAATACTGCTCAAGATCAAGTATAATTAAAAGTGGGGGAAAAAAGATGCAAGCATCCATAAACACAAAAAAATCTCAGATTAAAAGATTACAAAACCAAGAATGGCTTCATCATACGGTAAAAATCATCCCCTTCCACTTTGAAGTGACCGTTTCAGTTTACCAGTGTTCTTTCTATAATTGCATTAAAAATCAGCAGGGTAGACTGTGAGCAGGAAAACAGTTGGCATAATGACATCAAAGTATTGAGTAAGATAAACATGTTTATGGACCAGCCTTCCCCAACTGATGCCCTCCAAATGTGTTGGGATTATAGTCTCATAATTTTCAATTCATTTGGATATTGTAGGAGGAAAGCCATGTTAGTCTATGGTGGTAAAAAATCAGGAAACTCATAGCATCTTTTCTGACTAAGAAATTTTATTAAATTTCATTATTATGCTTTTGTGAACTATAGTTCATCTGTTGTATTGAGTGGCTAGACAGATGTAGGATTTAAATTGGGCAGAGATGGGGGAAAGAGGGACGGAAAGGTAGGTTGATTATACAGATGTAGGTTTACATGTAAAACAGATTACAAGCACCTTATCAATTAACAACTGTAATGTGTTGACGTGTCAATTTTGTGTCCATTAACTCTTTTGCACAGTTTCTCCCATCTGTCCTAGGTAGAGTCCAGAGGGGAGAGCCAGTTTGGTGTAGTGGTTAAGCCACCACACTAGAAACTGGGAGACCAGCTGGGTGACCTTGGGCCAATCATTCTCTCACAGCCTTAGGAAGGATGCAACAGCAAAGCACTTCCAAAACCTTGCCAAGAAAATTGCAGGGAGTTGTCCAGGCAGTCACTAGAAGTCAAAAGCTCACTCAAAGGCACACACACACACAAAAAAGAATCCAGATGGGCACTGTTGGCAGATGATGGCATATATCACATTGGAAAAAAAAAAGCATGTGAAGGTGCTTCTAATCTTATATGTCTTCTTGTTGGAGCCTGATAGATGACAAACTTGACATCAGAATTCAAAGCAAGGGCAAAGTAATATCAAAGCATTTCAACCTCCCAGGAAACTCCATGGCAGACTGTTTTGGAAAAGCAGGAGTTTAACAGCACTACTGTATTGAGCAAGAAACGGTTAAACCTGCATAGGTTTCAGGCAATCTCAGTATGTCTCAGCAACACAATGGGTTTTTTACACATTGCAACTGTTAATTGATAAGGTATTTGAAATCTGTCTCACCTGTAACCTGCATCTGCATAACCAAATTATCTTTTCCTCCTCCCACTTCATCCCAATTTAAATCCTACCTCAGTCTAGCCACTCTGTGCATCTGACAAAGTGAGCTGCAGTTCAGGAAAGCTTATGCCTTTTAATAAAATTTGTTAGTTGGAAAATGTGCTACCAGACTCCTTCCAATTCATTTGGAGAGCCCCATTTTGGAAAAGACTGCATTTGAGGCTGGAAGGGGAAAAAAATCATGGTTCACATTGGAGCTGCCGTCTTCTACTTTTTTGTCATGTGTCCTTCTACTCTAAGACCTTCACAGAAATAACAATATTTCACAATTGTAGGAACCCAACTGTCAGGAAGAAGTAGTCTGCATCATATTGTTGGGCTATATGAAAAGCCACTTGCATGTTAAGTTGAACTATATATTATTTCCTCCATAGTTATATTTCTATCAGCACCTGGAGTAACAAGCCATTTCTTGTAATGTGTCTCCGAGGAACAGCTCATAAAAGTTGCCTTTCAAGCCAGGTAGAATAGTAAGCTTTACATTTGCTTCCCCCTCTGGGAAAGTTTCTTTAAGAGCTGGGGAAAATGTTAAGTACCTATTAACTTTCAGCTTTCCTCACTTACCAGGATTGTATGCTGAAAACCCTTCGAGTGTATTTATTTGCAAGTAGACATATACATGTATCTTTCTCCCTTCTTTCCCTGTCACATTTTATATCCTTTATGTACAGCCAATGTATTTATATAAATCATAATCAAACCTACATAAGTTTATATTAAAAATTCTGGAATGAGTATGCCTTATGAAATTAATTTTATTAGAGGCCAGTAGCCCTCAGGCACTGATAGTTGATAAAAACTGCTATTTTTAAACTTTTCGAATATAAATGTCAGAATAGGAACCTATCATGCATCTTTTTCTCATGTTCTAGTTATTTTGAATTACTGTGCTTTTTACTAATTCTCACACTTTCTAGCTATAATTTACCATATTCAGATTTGAACTACATATTAAAGTACTAAAAAGTATTGATTCTCCGGTTAATTGTTCCCTTGATGAAATCTTGTTGAGATTCAAATCTTGTTTCAGTTTGACAATTGATGATTAGGAGGTCAGATAAATGGAATCAAAATAGTAACTTTAAAAGAAGATTGCAGAAAGATGGGGAAACAGGAGAGAATGGGAGCAGTTTAGCAAACAGCAAGCTATTTTATTTAAAAAAATAGCCCTCCACCAAGATATGCTGTTTTGAATCCTTGATTTTAATAAATGCATAAATATAATGCTAAGGTACTGTTTTAGGGCTCTGGCAGGATATGACATAGGGAGCTAGTTATTAGTATTTTACTCGCTGCCATGGCAATATGTTGATACCCCCTGCAGTACAGCACCATTTTCCTTGCTGAGTTGTGGCACCAGCATGGAAACAGGTCATTGCAATGATGCTTCTTACCTTCTGCTGTTCTCTCTGCACTACAAAATATGGAAAGGATGCTGTTCTCATATCAATCCCTTTGTTGCATCATAGGGCTACATATAAATCAGAACTCCTTTTTATTTCCTCACACTCAGGTGAAGTACTCATTAGACCCTTACTGGGAGAGCTTCAAAATTCACCTGACCAGCAGAGATTTTTAAGGGTTTCAGATACTCCTGCTAGAGATAATTAGGGCTTGAGGCTGGAACTCTTGGCAAAGTATATGCTCTATAAAGTGTGTTGAAGAGTGTTGGCTTAAACCAGAGCTGAGCAACATGTAGTTCCAGGGTCCTAAGTGGCCCCAAGCCCAATTTCTGTGGACCTCAGAACTACGTCTGATCATAATTGTGGATAATTTGTGATATGCTGTGGTCTTCTAATTTTCTGAGTCAGGAAACACATGGAAGTCTTAAATAGTCTTTAAATAGCTTATAGACCTCTAGCCTGTTCTCTAGAACCCAGAAAAGCAGAAACAAAACTATTGGCCCCATCCACTTGCATCATCACTTCCCCACAGTATTAAATGCAGCCCTAATACACTAAAGGATTAGAACTGGGTTTCAGAATTCCAGCCAGCAGCTTAGTTCAAGGTTGTCCATACTAATTTTAAAAGCTGCTAAACATTTCATCAATGCAATCACTCATATTCACTCAGGTTTGGACTTGGTTTAGCCAGATTCCAACGAGATGACTGGGTAACATCTTGCAATATATGGTTACAGTATTTGTTTAAACTTGTGGGTTCTAAGGAAGCAGATAGGGTTCTCTGCAGCAAGCATGCTGCCTTCTTCTCCTTCAGGCAAAATTGTATGTGAACAAAAGGTGTTCAATAATTCTTTAGGTGATGGGGTAGTACCAGCTGCCTTGAAGGACCCAGTGGTGTAATTACTCTTGAAGAGGCTATTTCTTAAACCAAACCATATTTGCCTTGCTGTGTAGTATAGAGTATATATGAAATCCATTTGTCCTTAAATTTGGTTAAACTTCTGTTGTAAATATATGTTGTTCATTTGTCTGTGAAAGCTGAAGGCAGCTGGCAGTGTTTTACAATGGTTCCTGCCTGAATGGATGGTTCCAGCTGATGGTGTGGGGAAGAAGGTATCAAACTGAACAGTCTTCTATGAGGTGGTACAGAGTTTGGTTCTCTCTCCCCTGTTTTTTATCATCTGTGTGAAACTATTGAAGGAGGGGATATCTAAATACAGGGTGAGCTATTATTGATATACTGATGATGCTCAGTTGTACATCTCTATTCAGGAGATGCAGTGGAAGTCCTTACCTGTTGCCTGGAGGCTGTGGAGAATTGAATAGAAAAACAATTTAAAACTAAATCCTAGCAAAATAGAGATTCAGTTAGTCCAAAACCCAGCTGGACTACTCTTGGCTTCCATGCTGATTCTAGATGCCCTCCAGAGTCTGCAACTTGAAGGTTCTCCTAGGCTTATGGCTACTGTTTGAGCAGTAAGCAGAATCTGTGACCCGGGGAGCCTTTGCCCTGGCTTCAGATGGTGCACAACCTGTAAATCTTTCTAGAGCCTGAGGCTTTGGCTTCAGTAACTCATACCCTTGTTACCCCAAGACCGGATTACTCAATGGATAAGAATAAAGAATATTTAGAGACTCTAAATGGCAAAAATGCTATTAACCTGTTAACAGGTGAGAACGTTTTAGTCATTTAATACTGGTTCTGCCTGTCCTGCATTGGTTATCAATAAATTTCTAATACAATTGTAATTGCTGAGTTTAACCTATAAAGCCCTTCTTGGTTTGGTTCCTAGGTACTTTCAGGAGCTCTTTCTTTCAACTGAACGTTCCTTCCCTATGCATTTAATCAGGATGCTTCAGATTTCCTTCTGAGAGGTATGTGTAAGTAATCCAGATGCAATCACTGTGGAATAGTCTTCCTTCAGAAATCTGGGCTGCCCCACCTTTACTGTCATTTAGGAAGGCAGTGAAAACAGTTTTATTCTATAGGGACTTTGGAATCTAACTGGCTGCTTATATAGTCTTGTTTGGAGGGCCACTGGAGGTAAGGTAGAGTTTTATTTTCTTGTATTTTTTAATTCTACTTTATGTTACTTGGTTTTACAGAACTGTTTTAAATGGTTCTTATGGCTATGGTTTCGTTTGCCAATTTTGTATGTTCATGCCATGAAGTGCTTGAAATAATTTGCATTAGGGGGTATGATGATGCAATAAACAAATACATTCTCTCCAGAAAGGCCTACCTAACATTACCATTTGTTTGCAAATCTTTTCTCAAAATCTACCTTTTCTTTGAAGCCTTCAGTTTAACTTTTGACTATACTCCCACAATCAAATATACGTATTTTTAACCTCTGTTAGCACATACATATTTACTTCCAAGTAATACAGTTCCTCCCCTTGTTTTCTCTTTCTTGTGGCCTCACTGGCAATATTTAGAAGACTGACAGTGCAAGACAGCATCGGGGAAGGGCATTCTTCCCTTATGTAGAACATATTATATTTGGCTTTAGCAGATACATTCTAGAAAATATTGGAAGATGATATCCTTTGAGTTTGATTTTTTTAATTGACTTCACAGATATATTCAAGTAATTTTCATCTTCTTCTCCCAGGGTCTTGTTTCCTAATCTACAGAACTAGGATTTGCTGCTGCCTCTATTCCAAAAAGCCATTTGATTAGCTTTTCAGATCATCCACGCTGTATCTGAAAATATTAGGATGACATAAAATATTACAGAAACATTTTGAAAGCATAAAATGGATCTAAATGCTTTATACGACCTGTTGATTTGTTTCTGCTAATTTCTGCAGCTTGTTGATAGCCTCCTCAGCTTCTGTAGCCTCAACAATCCTAATGCTGAAAGCAGAAACACAGACACAAGCAATTGTGTAGGCAAGAATCTAGAAAATAGAAAAAATAAGAAATAATTAGAATGAATTCATTTTTTAAAGTATGTTTTATGTACACATAATATGAGAAAGACAAAACATGCTGGAGAAACAGCAGAGGAAAAGCAAACACTGGAAAAGTAAACACCACCACTTCTTACTTCCTGTAATGTTCGGCTTTGGTCTTCTGCATCATCCAAGTATTTGCAAAGTTTTTGCAGGGAGGTGGAGATGTGACCTTCAGAATCTGTCAAGCTGCTGTGATTCATCACTGACAGAACAAGTCCTACCCCCAAGATACATCCAGTACTAAATATAGGATATAAGAAAGGAGAGTTAAGATGGTCAGAATCCTAATCTAACCAGATATAGAGAATAGTTATTTTTTCATAATCCAGGAAATTCTGGATTCTTATCAGTGTCTTCTGTAACAAATCATGATGATGTCAAAATGATCACACATGTGATGATATAATCACACAAATGCTGTAATTACACACTTGTATCATGTACAGAAGTCACTGCATTTGCAAGATGATATCATGATCGTTACGAATTTGTTTCTTGTTTACAAACTTTATACAGAAATTAATGTTTAGATATACATATGGGGAACCAGTGTCACAACTCCATTCTATAGTCATATCTTGAAGTTACACACAGCCACAGAATACTATTTTTAAATGCCAGATTAAACCATCATTATTCAGTTCGCAGCAATTCATAGGTGACTGAAGGAACTGACTTATCTGAAACATTTTTTTTCATTACAACAGATTTATCTGTCACTCCAGGTTCTGTCTGAGTTAGCTATAATAATAATAATTTATTAAACTTGTATGCCATCCAATAATGGTTCAAGCATTAATCAGCTCCACTAAAAAGCACTGCACTTGAGGCAGTGTGATATGTATGACAGCCTTTTCAGACAGGTTGTACTCATCAAGTAACAAGATACCTAACCTTATCCCACAGTGGGGGAGTCCCTGCTATTCAATCCTTTTACTTGAAACAGTGAGAAACATCTGTAAATATATGATACATATATATAGGTGGGTCATGCAGCAGATGCAGTGACTCCTTATGACCACCCACAATGCAAGAACTGTGTAAATTTGCAAATCACTCTCAATGGCTTGTGTAAGAGCTACCCAAAATGACTATATAAACGATTGCCCTAGTCTAGTCATATCTCCATAGAACTGCAACATACCTATTCCACTGATAAAGAAGTAAATATTTAGGAAAAAAATAATGCTGGTGTAACAATTCCTGATTACTTATTAAACATTTAAAATTACATTGAGAGTTATCCCCCACTAGATGGCAATAAAGTCTTGTAGGTAGGCTGCAACTGTCCACTGTCAAGAAAGCTATGTGAAATTACCAAAAAAAAAAAAAAAATTACCCATCTCAACAAACTGGCTACTATGAACATTTTTACTCAGATTATTTAGAAGAACGTATTATCAATATATTAATATTTTCCTAGGAAGCATACATTCTTATGTTTCTAAAAATAGAGAACAGTTTTCAGACTTCCATCAAATGATAGAACCCTCCTGAATGGTTTTTCATCAACACCCCCCTCCTCCAGCTTCTGTCCATCATCAAAATCTGTGCTGGAGGGTCAAGAGAATCTTTGGGAGGGGAAGAGAGCAACTCCACTTGAGTGGAGCCCATTTACAAGCAGACTTGATTTGCGCAAAGTTTGTGTTGTTTCTTTTAATTATTATTTTATTACAGACATAACAAACAATTATGACTATAACTGGATTGAACCTGACACCTTAATGATCTTTATAAAACAAATCATATGCTCAAATTTTGTAAAAAATAAGATAAACTAAGGAGGACTTTCTCCCCAAACAGCTCAATCAAGATTGTGAAGGTTCAGGGAGGGGGTAAAATCAGAGAGAAAGGGAAGTATGAATGGAATGGTGGTTACACGGCTGCTTAATCCTAACTTTTTTGTTGCAAGTTCCACTTGTATAAACTGTTGGGTAGTCAGGCTCTGAATACTCCCTTTAGTTTTGTTCATGTCAGAAACAGTATTGTAGGTCTGGAGAAAGTGAGGGGAAAAAATCAAACAGAAAACAAAATACCAAACAACAAAAAACAAAAAAACCCTCAGAAAATCAACAGGCTCAACAACTGAGCATTCTCCTTTTGAAAACTGTACAGTTAGTTCAGAGTGATTTCTTTCCCTTTCTCTTTTAAAATACTAGATGGCCATGGTTAAGCAATATATTTATCTCATATATTGGTAATATATCAGAATATAGGAAAATCCATCTTTACACAATGCATAATTATGTTATGGAGACAGATGCCCCTGATTTAGGGAATTAAACATATTAAGGAAAAATAGGGTTTTTAGTGGCTCTCCAGAGTTGAATTTAGCTATTTTAGAGAGATTTTCCCAGGTAAAGCAGGATTCCCTCCAAAATGACAGAATCAAATGTAAAACTTCCTGAAAGGGAGATAATGAATCTAAATTCATTGACAGCTTTGCTTTCATTTTTCTCTGATGTCAAATTTCATTTTGATCATATCCTATCCAACCTTAGAAGCATAAGCACTGCCATACCTTTTTTCTTCTCCATTTTGGCCTTAGTTGTTATTTTGACTTCTATGCTCTCTCTGCAGTTCTCTAGTGCATATCTCAGTAATTACCGTTTCTTGCTGAATGATATATTGTTCTGCCTCACAGTGCTCTTTCCACGGGCCTCTTACTTAATTCCCTGTGTACACTGTGTTGCATGCACATTTTATTTAGCATGCACACACTTGTGAATAATCTAGTATACATATTCTTAATGCTAATAAATAGTTATTCACTCTCAATTCCTGGCGAGGGCAGATTACACAGTCCACATGGGAAAAGTAAAGACGATATAGATTTCATCTTCTATCAAAAACCATTAATATTTTGTCTTCAGATTTAAATTTGTTTTTCTATAGGACCAATTTTGTGACAACCACAATGAATCTTACTCCTGCCTAAATATGCTCCTTGTGAAATCCTTGGATCCCTTTCTCTGGAATTTTACAGACATACTTTTAGAAAAAATTGCTGTACCTACAACTTTTGTGGATATCCTAGGATGGCCAATGGGAGCCACAAATATTTAAGATTTCAAAACTTAGTTCACATTTAGCTCTGAATCAAATTGGCCAGACTCTGAAATGGTTTCAATCAAATTGGACTGCAGCAATGGCGGCGAATATGTGTAGCTCAGAGTTGAACTGTGGAGTCCTTGGGGTTCTCTGAGCTTGGTTCTTTTCTTGCAAACGTTCCATTACCCAGCTAGGTAACATCTTCAGTGCTAAAATGGGATGGGGTTTGCTCTCTATTTATCTGCTGTGGCCTGCTTTGCCAGTGCTGGTGGGGGTTCTGTTTTGCTTTTCTGGTAGTTCATTGATGAGCATATGGTGACTGCTTGATTGTGTGCCTGGTGGTGACCTTTGGTTATCTGGGTGATGATTGCTGGAGATGATTGCTGGTGATTGAATGCTGGTGAGGCGATCTTCTGGTCTTTTGTCTCTTTTGAATAGTATGTAGATGCTGTTAATCTCTATGTGTCTGTTAATTGCTGCCTTGTCTGAATGCCAGGCTTCCCACTGAAGATGTTACCTAGCTGGGTAATGAAACGTTGCAAGAAAAGAACCAAGCTCAGAGAACCCCAAGGACTCCAAAAATTGGATTGTTTTCCAAATTACCATTTCAACATCTGAACTGAACTGTGTGGTTGATACATGACCGTAACTTTTAACAATTTTCTAAAAAAAGCAGTCAGGTATTTTTTAATGGATAAAATATGAATTCCTTGTTTACATCCCTATAAAATCTACATGCTACATGTGAATACTTTATTTCTGTTACAGTTTTTAAAACTGTACTTTAAAATGAGTTATTGAAATACTATTTCTTCCAATATGTTATGAGCTAACAATATTTTCAACCTGAAATATAATGACATTCAGTATCAGTAATAACCAGATTTTTATTTATTTCATTTTGTCCCAAACCACACCTAAAATAGGAGGCAAAAGATCCTAATCTTTCATCTCCCTACCACTGTCACTATACCTCCATCTGCTCTTGGCTGGCAGGGGAAGCTAATTTGGCTACAATTATCAAGCTTTTATCTTATGCTGCATGGGCACTCAGACATGAAACAGTGGGCACTGCAAAGCAATGTGGCTAATGCATCTCTCTTTTACCATATGTGCCTTCTATCATGCCAGATGACAGTAGAGCAATGCCAATTTGATTCTAAACTAAGCTCTCCTTAGATTATAGTGAGGGCAGCATCTACTCAGTGCCAAACAAAAGTCTAAAATCTCTGCCAAGGAAACATGGAATCTGCATACATTTGCATATATTTGCACAGCTAGGTATTTCTTTTTTGTTTCCAAGATTCAGATTTCCCAAATAGCAAAAGAAAGTGTAAGTAAGAAGACTGAACACTTAGTCCATGTGGCACAAAATAAGGGAAAAGGAATGAATTGAAGGAATAGAATGGAAAGGTATTTATTTAAATTTCTACCCAGCTCAGGCCATTAGGTACTGAGTCAGGATTGATTCATTAATGCCTACAATTTAAATGGATTTTGGAAGTGTAAAATCTGAAAGCTACCTCTAAATGGGCTTTTATACCCAAACATTGTTTCTGTCAATTGCCTTAATAGTCAGAATACACCTCAAAGTATTCAAGGCCCATATAGTTTTAAATGTTTTTCAACATCAGTGCTCCATACATTTTCAGTCTTTTCCCAATTTCCCAGCCTTTTCGTTCAACACCTGGAGTTCTAGCCTGTCGCTCAGCAGACCTAAATAAGTTTCCTTTCATCCATACTTTATATCCAATCTCCAGCTGTTATATTAACACAATAGCTCCTCCAGATAAAGGAGCAGTGTGAGACAGCTGCTCCTGCAGCTCAGACTGTATTATAAGCACATGTCTGTTCTAACAACAGGCTCCAGAGCTGGTAGGCTCAACTCAACCTTGCACAGTTACAAGTGAAAGCTTCAAAAGTGCATTTTACTAATGAACCTGTAACGGAATGGTCTTCTGTCAACATTGGCTGACTCCATGATGCCACTGTTGCAAGTTGTTTTACTTTAAATGCTCCAAATCTTCAGTGTTCTAGATTTAAGATCTGACGCTGCATAGTTATCCTTTTTGTGTACTTTGCTTTTTCTGCTTAGATTTTTGCCATCCCAACAAATACATGCACTACACACTGATGTATTATTAAACAGTCACAGACCACATGGAAATATATTTATGAGCTGTATTTTAAGTTCTAAATGTATTCTTCCCTTAAATTAGGTTGCTACAAACGAGTCTGTAGGAAATACCATATATATCCTTAGATAGAATAAGGAGAAAAAATTCAATGCCTAAATGCATTTTCGCATGTGCTCATGGCAAAAAAGACATCCTACAGATCATATGGAATATGTTTTTCCCTATACAAATTATATTTCAGTTTAGAAAAAGTCAATGAATGAAACAGTCATACAGTTTTCTGCATGCTGCACGGAATTCATAAGCTCTTCCACAGCTGTGGGAAAAAAGCAAAGAACTCTGAATCATAAGACTGAGTGCCTGGGTTCCAGAGGGCATGACTGTAGATACCTGCCTATTGGAGGTGCTTTAAATCTCTATTATATTTATAGCAAAGATATATTACAAATGTAGCATGTCCCCCTTTGCACCATGTAATCGGCAAGATTATTTTCACTGCACAGGTACTATGAAAATATATAATAGAGAGCTGTATAAGATACAGTTAATTATTCAACATACATGGCTGCTATAAATATATATGAATCTTGCTCATGTCTTTTAAGGAGCCCAGTAATAATGCAGTATGCTATATCTCTACCATCACTGTTTTCAGCCTAACCTTATTGTATCCAGCAGTATTCCCGAAGCAGTGTTAACCACTTAAGCAAAATCATATAAACCACAGTGCTAAAAAAGGAAAACACGGTGGCATACTACAGCACAGAACTACAATAAAATTAACTAATCTAAAAGTCTAAGGGTCTTTATTAAAAAAATTTTTAAAAATTCTCTTGGCATCCAAAGCATGCCAAACAGTAGGTGAACCCTGTGGGGACAGAAATCCACAGCTAAAAAGCCTGGTTTCAAGATACCACAAGTGTTATCTTTTACCACAGCAAAATTCACAGAAAGGCCTCTAAGGAAATCTTCATACAGTACATGGGCAGATTCACAGATAACATGGGATCTGTAAAGTACCAAGCTATAATAAGCTAATGCTGTTGTTTTTGGATTGATGAAGTGTGCTCCCTTAGGTCAGTCCTAGTGCTAATGTATTTATGCCAATCATAATTTTCAAATAGTCTTTACAGGTAGCAGATGTATGGATAACATGTGAAGGAGTCCTCAGAAACTAAATGAAAGACATCAGGAGGACAACATTCACCACTTCCAAGATTAAATATATTTCTTTTTAAAAAATTTTTTTAAAGAATTTCCTTTAAACAAGCATCTGATTCTAGTACAACAAAAAACATAATTTTTTACACTGGATAATTAAGCAAACATTATTTATGTCTTCTATTTATACCCCATTCTTCCTATAAAGTGCTCAGAGATATGTACGCTGCCTAGTTTTATCTTCCCCAAAACTTTAGAAAGTAAAGTTAGGATGAGAGTATGTGACTGGTCCAAGGTCAGCAAGGATTCACAACTAAGCACTGTGATCCAATTCTAACTCCATGAAGCCTGGGCCCTCACAACACTGGTGAATTACTGGTATCCTGTTGAGAATGATACAGCCCCCAGTATCCTTCTCAATAGCCAAGCTGTTTGGGTTACTAGGTGTAACTCAGTAATTGTAATTCCTGCCCCTGATCTAAGTACAACATCACCCTGCACATCAAAATGCAAGCAGTACAAGAAGTAAATAAATGTACATACTTGTACTCAAGACTTGTGTCGAAGCAGCAATCTTCTAATGCAACCAGGGACTTCATCAACAGGAGAGTCATTTGTTTGTCAGCTACATCACTAGGGGAGTAAGAGTAATGATAATATATTTCTGTTACTAATGATACATTTCCCTGCATTTTAAGTCTTGTTTTCTGTAAGTTAAATTATTACAATGTTCCCTCATCTGATAGCCAATAGGCTATTATTATTAATATATTCTTCTCCATTCTGATACAATTTAACATTTTACATCCATGGGCCACACAACTACATACACACACATGCACACACGAACAGTCATCTCCAAAAGCAGCATTGACAATCTTATTAGAGCATGCAAGTGGGATGTGTTGCTAACTTCCCTTTCTTCTGACTTCTAATATACATCTCTCTAATGACCAAAAGAGAAAAACAGAACTTCCTTATCCTTTGACTCCATTCTCTATGCAACAGAAGCTTTAAGGGAAAAATGAAAGGATAGGAATCTTAATGCACTTCCAGACAAACTGGCCTTTCCATCCTTCTGTTTCTAGTATAAATTGTACTCAAGACTAATTCAGGCTGCTTTGAATGTTTGCAAAGATATTCCCTTTCATCTCTTCCCACATGTACAGTACTATAGACTAAATGATCTGTGCAAGGATCATAGCTAAATAGCCAGAAAGCTGAATCATTCTGTTTTATTCTCTCTCTCTCTCTCTCTCTCTGTGTCAGTTTCAAAGATAGCAATTTCCTTAAAATATAGGTTCCCTATCTTCTCAAACTATCCTTTGACCATGACCCAGGAGCTCACATACCAAAACAGAACCTACACCTTTGTGTAGCATCTCTCTCTCAGTGAGAAAAATACTATGGCTTGGAGACACAGAGCCCAACAAATATACAGCAGTACATTTGGGAAAATTATGATGAGTAGTTGCTTAGATTTCATATTACATCTTAATAATTCTGTGGTGTCTCTTTTTATGTGAGAGTAGAGAGATAACTTTTGCTCCCTTGTAGAATGCACTGATGTAATTTTGTCTGTTATTTCTTTTTTAACTACTTTTGAGATTATTGCTCCTATACTGTGTTGTCCAAGCAGTTTGGTAACAGCCTTGCAAAAAAAAATTATATAATTGTAATCTCCTGAACATAATTAACAGTCACTTTGAAACAGAATAAGAAGGGAGAGCAAGATATGATCATTTCAGATATTAGTAGGCACATCCAGTTTTGAAAGATATTGAACATCAAAATAAAAAATAAAGTTATAATCCAACATGTGGCAAACAAGTACTGCAGGATAAAAGGTTTAGTCAGTCCTTTTCTTGTCCTCCAGATACAAAGTTTTGTTGCTACTAATTTTAACATGGGTGGCTGCTGTACATCCTTTCATTCTGAGACTGAAACAATCCAGAATTGTCTCTTGTTTTCTACCTAAAAGTAATACCACTTTATATGATGCTCATTAAACTCCTTCTTGGCATATGAACATAAAGTCAAGGCTGGAGTAGTTGGTGGGAGGCAAATCTGTGTGGCTATTGTTGCTTCTTATACAATAGAGCAAAATGATATGGTATTGGGAATACTAAGAAAGCCCTACCCAGTCTGGAGCCACCCAGATATGTTGGACATTTCATATCATTTCCAGTCAGCAAGATAACAGGAATACTGACTAGGGAGGATGGGCTACAGCAAAACCCATCTGGAGGATACTAGGCTGGGGAAAGCTTAGACTATGTGGATTAAGGCTTTTGATTTTATTTTCGCAGAAAAAGTCCACAATGAAGGGGCTTTCATACTGTGAATGTAACACATGAAGAAGCTTCAGACCCACTGGAATCTAGCAGAAGGGAAAACAATCAGTTACATGGTGGTGAAATAATGGAAGAAGGAAGAAGATGGGGGACCAAGGAAGTAATTCAAAATGAAATCATCTTGCAGAATGCCTTGGGAATTGTGAAGTGCAAAAAGCTAAACATGTTGCTCTGCATAATCTGAATATCTAGCATGGAAGGAAGCAAAAGTTATTTGCGCACCTGCTATATGATGGAATCCATACCTGACTTTCTCTTCGCATAACCGTGAAATAAACATCCCCAATGCAAGGCTCATGTGGATTTGAACAGCCTGAGACTCATCTGCATTTGGTTTCCCAGGTAACATGGCAATCAGTAAATTCAGGACTTCCTCAACCCTTTCCTTGTAGGATACAATAAAAACCGGCACCAAGAGAGACAAAGAGGTTGCTGCACAGGAACGAGCAATAGCACTTGCAGTATTTTCACCAGAGTAGGATTTCTAGGACACAAAAGCAAAGCCGTAAAGATTCTTAGTTTTATCCTTTTTTTCTACATATAAAAGTATTCAGCACTTTGTATACCAATCTAGGAAAGAGAAAGAAATATATAATGATGATTTTGACAATGTGACTCTCCATACCTTTGCTTGCTTGTTTTTTATTTTAAAACACTGAAATCAGCAATGTGCATGTTTTATTTCAAAAAAATAAAAGTAAATCTATATTTTCTGAAATCTATAAATGTAAATTAAAATTGTTAATTAATTATATAACTTCACTGGAATTTCCTGAGAAGGCAAGGGGGAAATCAACATCAGTAAAAGCACCATGCGAAAAAGAAAAGTATACATAATTGTTGCAGAAACATCAAATGCCAAATGCAAGGAAACTCAAACACTTTAATAATTAATACTCATTTCAATGTATTTGTTTTAAAATGTATAAACTCATCTGCCAGTTCCTAGGCACTAACAGCAGTTTATTAAAATTAAATATATACTCCCAGAGGGAGAAATATCCTGAAATCTTAAAAAAACTCACTAACTACAATTAAGTGCCTTACTTTCAATGGGACTTACTTCTGAGTAGATATTTAAAGGATTGATCATCAAAACACAAAATTATATCTTTCCCTTCAAGGCAACATTACCATGGCTAAATTACATAGAGAAGCACACTTTGCATAATAAGAAAAAAGAAAACAACTGGAACAACAGAACAGTGTGAAGTCAAGTGACATTTATTTCAAAGCAGTGAAATCAGTCACATTTGTAAAAATATAGAGCCCATACAGTTTATAGGTGGATGTATAAAAATACAAGGGAACTTAGAGAAAAACAGTCATGCTGGGCATTAGGGAATTATGCCTCGGGAATTATTTCAAGCATAGAAATCAGACAACCAACAACCAAATGAACCTGTCTGGACAGAACTCAAGATTTTTCACTTAAATGCTTTTATTAACTGGATACAAAAAACAAACATAAAGAAGAAAATAATATATAAAGTTATAGAAAGAAAATAAGACAAAAGCAAGCTTAAAAAATAAGAAAGAAAAACATAGAACATAGAGAATATATTCACGGATACATATACATTCATAAATGTTCTATATAAGCATTTCAATGAATGGTAGCCATAATTCATTATAATCACCCATAGCTAATTTATGCTGATAAGTGATTCGTCTGTAAATTGCTAACATCAATTCTGCAGACTACTGAGTAGTTGGGGCCATATTTTATCTTTCCAGTGCTTAAGAATAAAACTATTAGCTATAAGCAAGAAAATCAACTTTCTTTGGCCAGATGTCAATTTCCGTGCAATAGGAATATACTTCAAAAGAACATTAAAATCTGAGATTATTAAACCTTGTCTCAAAGTTGAGATAATCTAACGGCTTCCTCCCAAAATGAAATTATTATAGGACACTATACAAACATATGTTTAAATGAAGCATTACTCTCATTGCATCTCCATCAACAGGATGGTTTAATCAATTCTTTTCTATATAATTGCAATGGAGTCCAGTATGTCTGAAATATTTTGTTGAGCAAGATGTAATCTAAGATTTACTGAAGCTTTTGGCTCTTAAACTTGACACCTCTTTCCATTGTCCAGGCAAAATAGAAATTATGAATTTGTTATTCCACTCAGCCATTAAATTTGGCATATCAAATTTACTAGTCACCAACAGAATTATATAAAGAATAACTAACTTTTTGTGTGTCAGAGCTATAATTATTGCTTGTAGTAGATCAGGTGTTTCTGACGTAAAAAATATTGCAGGTCCAACTTGAGGCGTCAGCTGATGTTGCAGTTGTAAATACTAACACTGAGTTGTACCAGGCAGTTAATACTTGACCTTTGAAGTAGAAAACAACTTCCTCATGTTTATCTATTAATTGAGCCCAACTTTAAATCTCAGCTTGTGCCCCAATTTTCAATAAAATAGTTTTTTATATTCCGAGATTTGGAGTATAAACTTAGCATGAGAAAAAGGATCAAAATTGCCATTTCTTAAAAAGAATTACCACAAACTTCAAGCTGATGAAGTAAGAGGAATTTGATATGTATTATATTTTGATCCCAAGACAGTCCAATTAACTAAAGGTATAATGTATGAATATTTCTAGGGGGACCCAAGGAGAATTTCCACTACAAGGACTCATCCCAGATTTGGTACTAACAAAGATATGCAAATGATGTAATTCAACATTTGAACAACCTGGTCATCCCTCTTTAACAGACAGCTGCTGTCTTTAAAAAATATTTATTACTCTGACCCACCTATCTGTTCAGCATCTACTTAACTGAAAGTAATTTAGAATGGATCCTAGCACTACACTACAGCAGTCTTCCCCCAAATAATGTTCCCTAATATAGTGGGCTTCAACTTCCATAATCCACTGGCCAGCACAGACTGTGTGTGTAAGGGTTGTGGGACTTAATATTTAACACCTCTGCAAGTCAACAGGTTAAGAAAGGCTGTGCTATCGTATTTCCACCATCCACAATTGCCAGGCCACTCAGAGGAGTTCATAGGTCCTTAGGAAAATCTGCAATTAGCTATTTGTTGGATCTTTCCAGCAGAAAAGCAGAAAGAAAAAGAGAACAAATGATGCCCCCATCCACTTCTGTATAACAGCGTCTGTACAAAAGGACCACCATCTTATCTAACTGCAGAAACATGCTGAATGTCATTATACTAGAATAGATGAGAATGCAAGTGTTTCCCCTTCTGTTACTGTCATTCCTATCAGTTCCAAGACTATGTGGAGAGTCACAGCCTGTGTTCAGAATACACACAGGGAGGTTTATTAAAAAGAATTACAGAAGCAGCAGAGGGGGGAAAGACCAGGTGAGCAGAGCCAAAAGCAGACAGACAAATTGCAATACTGCTTTTGCATGTATATCCACATGTCCATCCCATCTCCCACAAATCAGAACAATGAGATCCTGGGGAAAAACATCAGGTTGTGAAGTTATATGAATGTTCACCTCCTGTAAGACAAATGGGTTCTGCAATGCAGTGTTTTGTGTCGGGGTCCTCTGGAGTGCCAATTCATTCTAAAGGAGCAGATTATTAGCTAACCTAACTGGAGATATATTATTAAAACAATTCTCCCAATCCACTATGATGCTGCAAATAACTGAAAATTTAATTAGGATTTTCAGTTTCATTTGGCTGACATTATATGTTAACTGACAATGGCACCTGGGTTTGGTTCTTCCTCTCACCCACATAATGAATTTGCCATGACACTGTTGCATCATAAATTTCCCTATCCCTTGTCCACATCCACTTGTAAGACAATAGTCACTTTCACAGCATGGAAAAACTGATATCAAAGATTCCAAAGAAAGGGGTAGAGATTAACATAGGGATGCCATTTTCACAGTTGTCAGCCATGTACAGTTTTTCCTTAGAGTGTACTAACTTACAAAGTTGAAAGGCTGCATGCTGTTCAAGCTTTGTTCCCAACCATGTTCAACTTCCTAATGCTGTTCTACTCATCCCACTCATTCAGACTCCTCCTTCCTTCCCTAAAACATCATTTTAAAGCTGCACTGTGCTTATGCTCCAAAGAGACGTCTTGTCTGTCTATAACTGACCAAAAATGAGATACAACAATTTCATCTTTTATTTCTTCAGCAGTTACAGAACCAGTAGCCACTATCTATGACACAGACAAGCTATCTTTCAATGGTCATGGGCCACAAGTTGGAAGATAAGGATCACAATCAGCATGGAACTGACATGGTAATATCACAAAAGTTGTTTGTGCTAGGATTTTGAGAAGATTTGGGGCCTCCAAATTTTGGAGTCAAGTTCAAAAGAAGGCTTACACACACACACACACACACACACAAACATATATACACATACACACACACACACATATCTTTGTAGGTTTTTTTCTTCCCCATATTTGGAAAGTGGGTTGTTTTCAGGAGTGTGATCTCAGGAGGCAGCAAAAAGGAGGGGTGGCTGGGAGCTGTATGTACAATAGGGGATGCCCATTTCTGATCTATGATATTGTTTTTTTGATGCCACTCACAGATCTACACTGAAAGCCTATCTACAATTATAGAATGAGGAGAATAGATTCCATATATAATTTCAAATGTAAGGTTATTCTGAATGCCCAGGTAAACACAGCATAATCCAAATCTATTTCTTTCCTCAGTAAAAGAAAATACAGTGGTAATAATGATTCTTTGTAAAATCTACTTTGACCTACCTGATAAAACCAAGGGAAGATTCGACCCTTAGGACAATAGTGACTGTCTACAATGCTAAGGAGGGTATCAATCACCATGGAAATCCAGTGTTTTGTCAGAAGAAAGTCTGGCTCAGTCTGTAGGCAACAAAAGCACTGAAAGTTACCTAATAATCCAAATACAAAGACATATTCAGCTATGTGAATTATTTTGCACATAGTTTAAGAGTACAGTTGATACTAAAGCAGAAGTTGCCAAGCTCATGTGTTACTTTTACAAACTGCCCAACTGTAGAGCAACACTAGACATTATTATCAAAAAACACTCCTGAGTTAGTATGTATGAGTATGTACATGTATACACAAAGACTGAATTACTTATTTTTAAAAAATGTAAATACAAAAGATACTGTTCAAAAAGAATTAGAGTGCAATCATAATTTTATTAACCTAAGAAGTAATTTTCATTGATGTCAAAGGAACTTAGGAATGCAACTTTAAATAAGCAAAATGCATAGATTTTTATCATTATCCTTTTTGTTTTTGTTCTCATGATCATGAACTAGTTTCCAGTGATATTTTAAGCAACTGAATTTAAAACTCATATATCTGATTGTACCTTAGATCAGAAATAGCATAGTAGGAACTTCATGGTCAAGTATTAACGTTTAATATGTTTGCTTTACACTTAAAGCAATCAAGTCATTTTAACTCACATCAAATTGTTCTTCAGTGTCCGCAGAAAGTTCTTTTTCATGTTTTGCAACAACAACTGCAAGGCCTGTTAACGCTAAAAGGCAATTCCCTTTAACCACTGGGCTTTCCCTGTTGAAAATTATGTCTCAGTTGTCAATGAAATAAAGGAAAAAATAAAGGAAGTAGGAAGGAGGTTAGAGAAATGGGATGAAAAATTATCACCTTTCAACAATCTGGTATCTTTTAAAACTTTTAAAATCTACAAATTTTAGGATTCCCACCCAGCATAAATAATGTTGGAATTCTGGAAGCAGTAATTCTAGCAAAGCTAAAAGATATCAGGTTAGGAAATAGAAGGTTGATTTTGGTTATCATTTAAGATACTCTCCATAAACTATAATAGAGTTACAAATATGTATTGGTTTGGAGGAATGGATTAAATCATGGATTAAACCATTTAAGAAAGGTTTGCACTTGTCTGCATACATCCCCTAGAAATGTCTTCCAGTACTAATATTCCTAAAAGCAAAAAATGACAAATTTTTGACAAAAAATCACCATTAGTCAATTGACATTGACAAAATCACCATCAGTCAATTGCAAAAGGCAGCTTTACTTGGAACAGCTTATATCCTGCGATGATACCTTTAACACTACCAAACAACATCTACCTATCCCAGTTCCTTGGGAAGGACTCGATAGGTAGATAGAAATACCAAATCCAGTCTAAACATGTTGCTGACTGTGGGACCAACTATCCAACCATCATCATCATCATCATATCACAGCCTATATTTATTAAGAAACAAAGATCTTACTTGGAAGCTCCTTTGATTGCATCAGTTAGCATATCTCTAACCCTGTTAAAAGAGAGAAACAAGAAACTAAAGAATGTGCTGTGGAATTAAATACTTATAATTATGAGGGGGGGGGGAAACCATATCTATCAGTGAGTATCCCTAAAGGGTCTGAGTAAGGTAGCAAGCAAAATATGAGGGAGACTGGAGATGGAAGAACAGTAATTGGTTGTAAAATAATCCCTCAATTGCCATCCTGTTCCAGGCAATCTCTAAGGAATGGATGTGCACTTCAGTTGTGTGTGCATCAACTGAAATTCTGTTGCTGTATTGCATGACGGGCTGCTTAGATACTGTCCTGGTAAATGTAGTCTTCTATAAGAGTAGTGATCCACCAAACACAGATCAGTTTGGATTCCTAAAGTATTTATTGAACAAAATGAAAACAATAGATTGAGACTTATAACCTTTGCAGGGATAGGGGAACCTGTTTAAAGACTGCAGATTTCTTGGAGGTTCTGAATATTCCAGCCACTAGAACTGGTTGATCTGTTGAAATGTTGATGGATTTGCAGAATAAGGAGATAGCTGACGTACGGACTCCTAAACAGCCCCTCTCACTGGTTCACTTCAGATTATTTTATCACCGTTTTATATAAACATAAAATAATAAATATAATATATAAAACCTAAATAAAAATCATACTAAGCAGTTTCTTTCAACCATGTTTTGCTGAATAAGCCACAGAGGCTAGATTCATGCGTTACGTTTAGCCAAACTCAAAGAAATTCTATTTCATTAAAATGTTCCTCACATAAATGCTCTGTTCTTAATAAGCATAAACCAATCCCCGCTAACAAGCATACGTTCATTTTAATTATCTTCTGCATTCATCTCTATACAAAGGCAGATTGATGTAAATAAGAACGTTCACCATAATCAAAACTTTTTAGTTACTATAGTACTTAGTTACAGTGCTAATGCAATATATCAAGTGGCTACAGAACACCCATAGTTCAACAATAAGATGTGGTCTTCCTTGATGCTGGATAGCTGGCATTCTTGAACCTGAAAATCTTGGAATTCAGCTTCACAACTGAATGTTTAGTTTTATTCTATTTCATGTTTAGGGGGCACAATTCACATTTCCTTGGAAATAACCTACTAAATGTGATATCTTGAGTTATATGTTTACCAAAATTTAGACTGCTATGTAGCAAGGGAACAGCCTAAAAATGTTTAATAAATATTAAACTTTATATATTTAATATACCTATATTTCGATATTGCAATCACAACCAGGCAAATTTTACAATGAATCTACATATCCAGATATATTGAACATAAGAAACTGAAGCATGGTCATTGATATTACAAACAAAAGTCATGCACTTATATGCTAAGTGCTTTTCCTACATGCATCAAATTACTGAACACTCAGGAAGAGATTTCTGAATGATGCAAGAAACTTGTTTTCAAATGTGCTGCCAATTCTGTCATCAAAATTCTTCAGACATCATATAGAAGAGTTACTGGTAAAAGAAACAATTCTTCATGATTAACACCTTGTCTCTGCAAGATCATATCTGGCTCTCATCATTAACACTTATAAAGTTAATAAAAATTGCAACTTTGAATCCTTTGAAGTTTCTTTCTTGTTCTTTTCCCTACTACCCCACCACCATTCTGGGTGACAAGGAATAGACAGTCATTGCCTTACCAGAGCCAGGCTGTAAATTGCTTGTATTGCACTTGTTCTAGTTCCTCTCTTCCATGCTTTAACTGCATCTCCAATTCAGCTTGCCTCCCCTGTAGAATCACAACAAAAATCAGCAGGGGTACTTACACAGGTAATAATCCAGAGATTTCTACAGGGAACACTTACATAACAAATGTAACCTTTCCACTGAGCACTGTTCCATAATTAAGTCCAATTGCCCCTTGAGTCTTTTCAGCATAATAAACTATGTGTTAAGTGATGGAATCTGAAATTCTAGTTTTATGAATGAAGATGCATCTATTCAACAGGCCTAGATATTGTCATTAGTTTCATTAATGATCGCCATCTTTTGGACAAGAGATCTCTAAAACTTACCTACATTTAGACATTTCTGTATGCATGCACTGGAATTCAGGAAAAGTTGCTCAGTACTATATTACTAAACAACTATAGCATTCAGCTTAAATATCTTGTTGATATTTGTCACAATTGTGTTCAGGAAATGTGGTTCTAAAATTTAGAAAAAAGTTTCTAAAGTCCACATTGTAGGAAAATGGAAAGAAACTATTTCTTGGAATATTTTGTAAGTTCTGTTATAACCTAAAGATTAAAAAAAATTATTCGCAATACTGTATCTTTGTGGGAAAGTATATGAAAGTAAACATCTTTTCCAGTTATTTATCACATTTAACTGGTATGTTCATAAATATCATTTTTTAGTAACAAGGATTATAAAAATGAGAAAATTCTTCATGAACTTATGTTAAAGCAAGAGTTTCTTGATTAATTGATATGAGCAATTATTTTTTCAAGCTAATGATATTCAGAGGTTACCCTAGTCTTCTGAAATGGTGAATATGTATTCATATTATAATACAATCCATACTTCTTTGGAGGATTTGTAAACACAAATTTAACAGCAATTCAGCCATGAACTACCAGATAGCCTTGTTCATTCAGGCCTAGTTAAGTGAAAAGTTAAATGTGGATTCAAAAAGAATTGAATGAATTGCACTCAATCATGTTTAACAACCCCAAATTGGGGTGATAAAGAAATTAGGTTAGAATTTACAACTAAAAGTGTGGATTCTACTCTCTGGCTCTCTACCTAAGTTGCAATGACAGTCTTAATCAAATAATTAAATGTTAGAATGATTCAGTGTCACATAATCATACTTCATTTACTTCAACTAGACTTCCTCTTGCCCTTTCTGAGCACTATACTGTTTGTACATGAAGGAAATCTGCTCCAGATCTCCCCAAAATGATCTAGAGTAGATAACAGTGAAAATCTCTTCCATTGGTGATTTCACATCTACTCACTGTCAGTGTTGGATATTAGTTGCCTTAAATTCCATTGAAATCAATAGAATTTAAGCAAAGGTTAGTGTGGATCTAACCCTAACCCTCCTAGGAAAGAGGCAATGGTAAACCACTTTTGAAAAACCTTGCCAAGAAAACTGCAGGGTCTTGTCCAGGCAGTCTCCGAGATTTGGACATGATTGAACGGATAGGGGAAAAAAAATATCCTAACCCATAACATTGAAATGGGAATCCATTTGTCAGGTTCTTTGGTGACCTGGCAGGAACAGATACCTTCCATTAAATTTACATGCTGAAAATTAATGCTATTCCTTCATCTTGCTAATAGACACCACTTTATTTATTTACTGGGGTTTATATATCATTCCAAACCAGAGGATATCTGTCAGAATCCCTACCCTATTGTATGTTTAATTTTTATAATCCTAATTTGGGATGAGCCAAATCTTCCAGATCTCACTGGACAGGCAGAAACAATTGGAGGTAGGTAGTCCCAAATATACCAGATCCTGTGATGGAATGTAAAGGTAGCCTTAGAAGATGGGGGGAAAGAGATGCTGCCTAGGGAATGATCAGATAAAAGAGAAGGGTGTCCGCAACAGGGTAATGGTCAAAGAAAGAAACTTAGGAAAGACCCACCGTAACTACTCAGGCGGTAAATAGGGAGGATGGGAGATTTGTGCTTTCAGACTTGCAAGATTCTGTTAATATAGCCTTGCAATAAAGTAGAATTAGTTAATTTAGTCTTGTTCCCTGTCTGGTTTACTGGGAGGGCTGACCGATGCTGAGTCTTGTAGGGTATATAGGTGTTACATGATTGCTGGCTCATTTTGTAAAAGCACTGATATCTTATTCTCAAAATTAGAACCATATCATAGACATTTATATTCATAACATGTCATATCTTAAGGAGACATTTTATACCCATCTTTCCCTAATATTAAACTTAGACTTCTCAAGAGCCCAAAGTGACTGAAAACCCTGAATGCACCAGGCAGGCTTGCTTACTTATATATTTATGCAAAAAGTTTACCCCACTATGCAAGAAAACACAAGACTATCCATTGATATATACACTAATATCTCATACTTGTAAAATTGCATGGTATGCTCTCTCCATAAATCCAGCCCAGGAATGAGGTAGCAACAAAGAGTGATGCCACTCTGAAGGCTGAATGTTAACCTGCATGTCAAAGAAAAGAGAATGAACTGAACAAAAATATGCAGTCAGAGTAACACACATACACAAACTCAATTTTACATTGGATCACTGCTATTATCAGATATTTTTCTTCTTTGTGTCAAGTACCAATTTTGAAGATTTTATAAATAAAAACACTCATACTATTATAGTTCCTTCTGATTATTCAGTTTTACAGATTTTTCCATACACAGAGACTGTAATTCAAAGGACAATACAACCTGTCCTGAAAGCCTCATTGGTCTTATCAGATGGGAAATTGCTTTTCATTCTTCCACTAAACATTATGGCGTTACTAAGAGAATAAATATACAAAATATTGCACTGTGAGAGGACTTTCAAATGCAGTTTGTGTGGCAAATTAGACATCTTGTTGAAGATTTAGTAGTAAAAAATCTGAGGTACGTACAAGGACTTGTAAACAAGTAAATTTGTTTTTTGAATCCATACTACACTAAATTGTACTATGTTAATAAGTTCTTGAATAGTTTGCAATAGAATCTTAATCATATGGAAAAATTATCCATACACAGGAATGAAAAACTTTAATTACCTCAAAGAAATCTATTTTGGCTAAGTATCATTTAAGACATGCAGAAGCAGAGTTTTTTTTTTTTTTAAAGAAACTAATAGCACAACTCTACATTTCTTTGTAAAGTAGTTTTACTACAGCAAATTGCCTGGGATCATTTCTGTTTGCTCTGGGACTTCAAAGCTCCCTACTTCTTTTAAAAGAGCACTGTAATTAAAATGATTATGGTACATTGTTATGTCTCATAATATTCTATGGCAGGCAAGAGAATCAGTTTTTTGTTTCCTGTGTCCAATTATTTCTAGTATTGGCCTCAACTAAAAAGAGTGGAAGTTGTCATGACAGCCATTTGGAGCCTATTAAAAACAAGTTATTAGAACCTGTCAGTTTCCAGGTCAACATAAATTCAGTACATACTACTGACTACTATGTAACAGACACACAGACACATCTTGGTGTATAAATGTGTATGTTTCATTGATTTGTTTCACCAATATGTAGGAGCTAAATTTTACCATCCCCCCTCCAATTTTATTCCTACAAAAATTATTCTGTGAAACCATCCGGAGATTGATCCAACATTACTCAGCTTCAGGGCTAAGTGTGCATCTGAACTAGGATATCATCAATCCTAGTCCAATATGCATATACCAGCCTGGATTATAATGGACTTTTCTCAATATCTACTGTTGCATTATTTTATGAAAGGGAACACACTAGAATAATTTGTTACTAAAACCCAACTTCAATTTGATACTGAAATGTAAATTAAAAGATTCCCGTTTCTTTCGTTTATCATTAAGATGTATTGATAACCTTTTCAACCATAATGCCTTCAAGGCAGCAACAGATTACTAGGACAATTTGAATAATAAGAAATATTTTTTTTAAAAAAAGCATAAACATTCTAACAAAAATAATGTAAGTTCTAACTCTTAAAAACCAAGAAACATTGAGCAAAGCAGATATTTCACAACCACCTGCTAGAGAACTAAATTAATTCCAGCTGAGGCAATTCATACAGTAAATGGACTAAAGACGTAGATAAAACTTTGACCTTCATTCTCATCACCCAAATTTCTTTTGGTATATAAAATAAAGTGGCAATATTTCAGAACTTGTCTTTGTATGTAAACAACAAGCACCTTACACTAAGCTCAGAAGAACAAACCTGGAAGCTTGTGCAACTGTTATAAATTTGATTTTATGCTGATTACAAAATGCACAAACTAGCTTAAGTATTTTGCACCATTTGTTGTTTCTGGACACTTTTCAAGATTAACCCCATTGTAAAGTGTGTTGTAATGATCTGCCTCCCTAGGATTCATTCTCATCATCTTAGCCCACATGCAAACTATTACTTTCCATAGACTCCTTGGCATCACTTGAAAATGAAACATAGAGCTAGCTATCATCTGCATAATCTCAACTCTCTGAATGTCTTATCAGCTGTTTCATGAAAATCAGCTATCCATACTGGTGCATACCAGATGCTGGCTGGGAATGATGGAGCTGTTATCAACACATCTAAAGGGGAACGGTTTGGGGAAGCTAGATGTAGCTATTAAAGAGAAAAAAGGATTAAAAATAGAGTCATGGGAAGTTCCATAATCCAATAATCAAAGTTTTAATCATCCAAGATTGCTTTCCTGGAATAGTCAGCAAGGCAAGACGAGAGCCACTGCAAGATGATCTTTCAAATAGCATATTACCTAAGAAGATACCAAAGAGGATGTTTATATAGTTGTTTCATCCAATGTAGCCACAAGAAATAGCTTCAAAGTTTTCACTTCTGTTTTAGATTACCAGAGCTAGTTTCTTGTCCAAACTTTGGCAAACTATAATTAATCTTAACTAATAAGATGAAATGTATGCATCTAATCATGGGACATTGGAACAGAAGGATTCTGCTGATGGACCAGTTGTCTCCCAGTGGAACTTGTGAAGGTGTCCCTGATTTCCTCTCTGACTGGACTGATTTCCCTCAGATGAAGTATTCTGAGGATTTTCTACATTACTGTCACATTCTTGTCTTCTGGAATAGTTCAAGATGTCATAGCAACCAAGGCCTCTCAATTAATGTGACAAGATATACTCATGACCTACAATTTGCTGGCAAAGATGAAAGTGATCTACAGAAAGGCAGAAAGATACGCTCAAAAGAACCACATTATTGATGGATCACTACTCATAAACTTTGCACGAGAATGGAAAAGGGTTTATTAACATGGCCTTTGAAAACTACAAGATTCTCCTGCCACAAGCCATAGTGATCTTGATGAAAATCTGGTTGATCTGTGGAATGGGGATAAGGGCAACAGTTGACAACAGTTGCATAATCACTCCCAAGCACCCTCTCATACTGCACGAAGTCCAAGTTTTGATTTTCTAGGGAGCTGACAGCAGTGCTTGAGTAGATAATTAATGTAACAATGTAAAAAGACTCAGCATTAGGCCAGTAAAGGATCAGAGAAAGGCAGTTTGGTCTAGTGGTTAAGGCCCAGGCTAGAAAGCAGGAGACTGTGAGTTCTAGTCCTTCCTTGGGCATGAAAACTGGCTGGATGACTTTGGGCCAGTCACTGTCAGCCCAATTCACTTCACAGGGTTGTTGTGGGGAAAATAGGAGGAGGAAGGAGTATTAGTTATGTTCACTGCCTTGAGTTTTTTATAAAAATAATACAGGCAGGATAAAAAAGATCTTTAAAAAAAGGATGGTCCATACATTTCCTACATATTGTTTAGGTTACTGAGCTCTAAGGTTTAGTTTAGAATTCTTGCAACATCATCTGGGTCAGGATGCAAATATGGACAGGTTATGTTCAGATTACTCACATTCATATTTTTCAAGAAGGAACAAAAAGTAGACAGCACCATGGAGAGCTCCAACATGGGAAGGGGGTATGGGAGGGGGGGCTGTTGAAAGCCAGAAAATTACATGTGGGCTGCCTCTGATTGAATGTTCATAGGATTTTGGCTTTCATTTGGTTTTTAGTTTCGTATCACACACTGAACAAGACCTTATCTTGATCATTACTAAGGTAACTGTGATATGATGGTGACTTTAATGTTTGAGAGTGGTAATGTGTCCTCAAGGCCAAAATGGGTATTAGTCTCATGGTGATGGTGTTTCCCCATCCCTCCTCCTGAGAAGGTGGTTTTGAGCTAGTACAGACTCAAGAAAGATGCTTCTGAAGTCAAATCTTCTTCCTGGTCAGAAAGACTATTTATATTAATAGGTTCATTGACTTAGGAGGAGGGACTAGGTTTCTGGATCATGACACAGTTCTATCACTGGAACAATGCAGATGTTTTCCAGTGAACAAAGTAACAACTGTCAGGTTCAGCCCAAGAACCACAGTGAGACAATCCAGGAACAGCTCAGTTACTTTATTAGCGTACACCTATTAGACAGAATCTCACCAGACTAACCCTAACCTCCGACGACAGCAACTATAACCCTGAATCCCTTAAGGAGGGGCCAGTCTCCTTCTCTTCACTTTCACACGCTCCAGCTGGGGGCTGAGGAGATGCTTGGAATGTCTCTTCCCCTCGCTGTAAGCTTGAAGCTCCATTCCCGGATCCTCCTTGCTCATGCCTTCCATCACATAACTGGCAGAACTGTGAAGATTTTGCAAAACATTTTCCTGATAAAATAAGCAACTAATAATAAATAAAAACACAGACTCTGTGAGAATCAGTGTGAGGTAGCAGTTAAGGAATTGGGCTAGAAATGGGGGGACCTAGGTTTTGTTTCATCCTTAGCCATGAAAGCTCACCAGATGACTTTGGGGCAGTCACTCCCTATTACTCCTTATCAGCCCAACCTACTTCATAGGGTTGTTGTGCTGGAGTAAAAAATAGGTCTTGTATTGTGCTTAGATAGCAAACTAATTTATGCATACTAAATAAAAATACTAAGTATACTAAACAGTACTTGAGACACAAGCATGGCCTGAGAATGTGAGCAAATTCTTTATGAAATCTCCTTCCTGCTTGATTGATAAAAGTTGCTAAAACAGAACAAATTGAATGGTGGAGTTTATAAGTAGTTTCTTAAAGAAGGACTTTATTTTTATCTATTATTTGCTATATTTCTATTCCACCCTTTTTCCAGGAGCTCAAGATGGTCTACCTAGTACCCCCAATTTTTCTGCCCTGCTGAGAGACAGAACTACCCACAGTTATCCAGTGAGCATCTGTCACTTTGAGTGGACTTGAATCTGTGTCTCCTAGTTTTGGTCTAACTTCCAAGCAAATATACTACGCTAGCTAAAGAATATTGTTATGAGGTAATTTTAGGTTTCATCGTTCTATTTTACAATCTTTGCTTTTTGAAGAAAGAAATTACTCCCAACCTTCATCACAAGTATAAACAATTTTAGTAACTTTTCACCTCCTCTTAAATTACAGCAAATGATTTCTTCTTTCCATATCCCATCTCTTATCTATAAAAAATCCATAAAGCATTGTCATTTCAGTCCTGGTATCAGCAAAAGTCCATTAAGGGTTACCAGAAATAATAGCTTATCTATTTTAGCCTTGATCAAATTAACCAACTTTATATTCCTTCCTTTTACTTCTAACCATCTTAATCTTTAGTCAATCCAAATAATGTCATAGAACTTGATTTCTTTTCATTTCTTCTTTGTCCCTTCTCACAAGATTCTTCCAAGCTTTAAAAAGTCTCTTTTGTAAATCCAATATAGAAAAATTATCCAGGTCACTCTTGTGGTTTATTGTTTGTATGTCTCTTTTAATTATTAAAACATCAGCCAGTTTCTTTTGTATATCCAGTGTAACATCTTTTTCCATGTCATTCTTGTAGCCTGCCATTTGTAAACCCACCTTCAACTCAGTCTCTGTCTTGTCAGGTAAAACTTATTCCTCTTCCATAACATCTTTTAGACACAGTCTATCCATAGAGGCAGATATCACTGTTGACATTATTAATATCAATTTCTGACTCCATTTTTTGAAAATATCCTTCAATATTTCCAGTGTTAGAATATTTTGCTCCATACTGTAACTCTTAGTCAAGTTTATGTGTTTTTCTCCTTTAAATGAAATCTTTAGTTCCCTCTAGTGTCCAATTTTTAAAATCTTATATTTTTTTTAAAAAAATTCAAAACAAGCATTTTCCCACAGGAAGGATTCTTTATAATTAATTCCAAAGTCTTATTTCAAATTTATTTGGACCCTTAGTCCATTTGTAGCTTTCTAAAATCAGTTTTAATCAACCCTTTGCTGTTTATTTTTTTTAATTTAAAGTTCTTAAGCTTGTAGTTAAAATTTTCTTTCATTAAGGATTGAAGACAGACTTACCTAGTGTTTTTAGACTTGTAGTTCCAAAGATTTCTAATAGCTGAAAAGTAGTTAATAAGCAATTTCTGAATGTGATTAGAAAAGGAAGAATGCAAGTGTCCTTTTAAAGGCACCAACCACAGTTTGACCAAGATTACTATTCCCTCATTCCCCAGTGCTCAAAACCTGCTGGGACCGCTGTCTTGTGGTCTCCTTGTAAGGAGCAACTGTGTGGAGAACTTGTGGGCAATCTCTGGTACTCTCCTTTATCCAGAGAGTTTTGGAGAGCTGGTCTGCTCACTGGCTCTTTGTTCTTCGCTGTGGTCATTGGCTCCGAGTCTACCATTTCTTCCTCCGGAAGTCACAATCTTTGCTTTTTGGAGTAAAGTTCTATAGCAGATGATATAACATAACTTGGGGTCTTCTTGGATTAAAATGATTTTTTTTTAATCCTTTCTAATCTGAGTACAGTTCTGATTTGGACACAGAAACAATTTGATCCTCTTGGTAGATGATTAATGTTGAGCAAAAGACAGGTATTACAGGCTTGTTGTGGAACCTTCTTCCTCAGGCACTGATCATGGTATCCTTCTGCCAAAGGAGTATTACAAAGTACTGACCAAAAAGGTATCCAAATTTTGCACCTGCTATATTCAATGTTTTTTTATTCTTAATCTGTAAATAACTACACATAAATAGTGAGCACTGTATGCGTTCAAATTTGCAGAAAGATAGCATGTTTGACTTTCTACCATGTAGAGACTGGGTCAGCTTCTGTTCTCCAGGGGTCTTAACTTTTGCACACAACTGTAAATGTTGACCCTGGTACCAGTTATTTTACTACATGTTAGAAGTCAGCTGTCTCTTAATCAAACTCTAATTGGGAAGACAGGAACTACTCCTCAAAATGATGGTTTCTAACTGCTGAAACACATTAAATTAATTGTTGGCCTCTCTAACCTACAGAGGAGAGTTCTCTGAAGATCCTTTCCAGACACCCCTAATTGGACTAGTTGACCAAAAGGTATGCTGCTACTGGAATATTCTTTTCTAAGGAGCCCTGCCATATCTTATTTACTAACAATAAAACAGCAAGCTTGCACTTTGGGGAGACTTTAACAGATGAGCTACTCAGTCATTCTCAAAATAATTACAGGAATGTGAACAATACACAACTTCAAATAGATTCCTGCTCATAAAACTGTATTTCTGTCTTTGATAGGAAATACATTCTAAAGAATGTGAAATGTTTTATATAGTATAGCAATTCTTGTTGACATATACTGTGCACCCTAACGAATATTATCCAAAGAACTATATCTGATTATGGTTATTGTATCAGTGGGATATGTGTATGTAAACATAAGGAGATGATATACAGATTTGCTCTTCACACGTATTTAACCATGTTGGCCAAGCTTAAATGCTCTACTAGGTGAAATATTTCATTCCATGCAATAGAATTGTATGAATACGCCCCATCTGCTTTGCATACAATATGAGCATTCTTCCTCCCACTGACATCAGTTATTTACTGTACGTGTGTCCCTTAATAAAAATGCAAATTAAAATAACAATCAGAAATAAACTACTCCTTACTCTTCTCTGTATGCAATTTACATTCCAACCCCAGCTACAAAATTCTAGATATTGAAAAGAACTAATTTCACTACCCCTAATTAACCTTTATTTTTAGTATTTAGTTCAAGCACTCCCTATGGATTCCTCTGCAAGCAAGACACTTCAAGGAGTATAGTTTAGTAACATAGCTTATTTAAAAAAAAAATTAAAAAGTTCCTTAATAAATTCTTACAGAACTAATAAAGGACTTTATAAAAGAGAAGAATCATCAGAATTTTTACAGCTCATGAGAAGTTTTTAAATAGATGTTTTGGAAATGAAGGACAATAATTCATAGAAGTCCGAAAGCAACATGTTGAATAGGTTTCTTATAAAATAATACTGACAGAGTTGTCATATAGCTATCATAGAGTTATCCTGTTGTGAATGATCTCATACTAAGCTTCGTGATAAATATATTATTAAGAGGCATCAGTGCAATGTCTGAAAAATGGTTATCTATATGAACTCAAAAGGAGCTTATTATACAGATTAAAGCAAAACTTGTATTCAGAGGGACTAAAAAGCTTTAAGAGTAGACAATTTGTCCACTCTTCATATTGCAATTTGATCTCCACATATTGCTGCACTGTAACTCTCAGCATTCCTCACAACTGTCTATACAGGTTGAGCTTCTAGGAATTGTTTGAGAACATCTTGAGAGCCTGAAGATATTTATCATGGAGTAGCAGGGAGGAAACATAGGATATCGGTCAGCAACACCCACATCAGTGTGCTAGACTCTTCCCTGAAATCCCAATTCTTGCACCTCCTCTACTCTCCTACGTAAAAGACTTCCACTTGGCCAATATTATGTCACCACCACCAGCTCTTGAATGGGAAGATGCTCTCCTGCCCCCTTATACCAGCACGTAAATATGGATGGGCCAGAACAGAAAATCCCACTTCCCCAGCAACAAGTTTTTAAATAATAATCTCCAGCCAAGAGATTCAAAATACTCCAACTCTTTGCTGCTACCTGATGGTTGAAAGGCCAACTGGACAACACTGATGCAAGGAATATTTTTAAAATACTCAATTGGTTGACAGTATGATAGGAAAGGAAAAAGAAAAAGAACTGCAGTTACTGAAGTAATCAGAGTGATGTGTGTGCCAATTGGAAGAGGCTTTTGATACGATGGATGATACTGGGTAGGCTGGAATCTCAGCCAAGGAAATGACCAATCATGGTCCTTAGATTGTTGTGTGTTAGAGCTGTATGGGCAGCAGCACAGCCAGATCTGTTCTGGGTACATACTAAGAATGTGCAGTGGGGTAGTAAGATTTAGAGCATCATGATTTCCTGCTAGCTCTGGGAGGGAAGGGGAGCACCTCAATTCCCCAATTATCTAGTCAATTCCCCATCTGCCAGGATAATATTAGAAGATAACCTGAGTTAGTCCAATGATTAAATGTTAGGAGACACTAGATAGATAGAGACAGACAGATTCTCTTTATTCACTTTATTAGTTGGATTCTAAACTGGAGTTATTATTTCCTCTACAGACAGTAATTTTATGTAGAGTCTATTCTTCCCAATTAATATAAAAACTAACCAAGTATTTAAAGGGGTACAATACTTAGCATATGACCAACTGATACAAGTAATCTGTTTCTATGCAATGTTAAAAACAAATAATCTATCCATGCAGGGAAGTTTTTCCTACCTAACATTAAATCCTGCAGAATGTGTGTTCCACGTATAATTTAACCACAGGCTGTCAGATGTCGAGATAATGTTCTGATATCCACAATATTTTATCAGAATATTAAAAATAATATAGTAAGTGTTGGTTCCAGCTCAGCACTTCTGGGAGAAAAAACTCCAAAGGTACTCTTTAATCTATGACTATATGAATTAATAAACTAATAATTCTTTTATTCTTTCATATTTTGTGGTATTCTGTGCCAGTCTTGGATCTCAGCCTATCCTTGTTGCCCATTGCAGCCAGTCTAAAACTTTGAAATGAGAGGTTCTCCTAGAATGGAGACCAACGTTTACAGACTGGGGGAAAACATCAGCTACATTTCCCTGGGCTTAGACTCTATATGTAAAACAAAACATATGGTTAATTCATATTGCATGCTTGTTTTTTGTGGACTGAAAAGGAACTATGGAAGGTATAATCCATATTATAATTGCAGTATAGGAAGATAAAGGTTTTAACGCACACAGCCCAAATCTTAAGAGGTTCACCTTATTTTAATCATATTTGCTTTGGAGGAGCTATTTGAATAAGCCAGAGGGCAAGAAATCAGAGAAACCACACAGAAGACTAATACAGAAAAGGATCACAAAGGAGGTGAGGCTTATATCTCTTATTCATCCATGTAGTCAAGGGATGTCTGTTGTGGGACAGTCTGTTTCTGATCCACAATCCCATTTTTACAGTTCTCAAAATCTGGTTGCAGATCTTTTTTTGGTACTATAATTTCTGATATTTGGAGGGAAAATTGTAAAATAGGAACTTTAAGATTCTACAAGATTTAACATACATATTTTCCATTAAAATCTTCATGAAACATGAAAAAGAGCTGACAGCTCTGACCTACCCGATCCCCAATGTTGGCAACAAATCACTGGCCACTCCTGTCACTTTTAGAGGGGAAAATCTTTCTTCTTCTTCAAGTATATATAATTATATCACATACGTTGCCATCTGATTAAACTGTAAATTGTTACCCTCTGGTTTTAAAAAAATGGGGATCAGATGTTAGAATGGATTAAGTAAATGGATCTTTGTTGCATTTTTAAAAGGAGGAGTTAAAATGAGTGAATATAATACTGGTAGACTATCTATAAACTGTTTCCAGTCATTCTTTTAGAGATGTGGTTCTATAAACTTTATCAGAAATCAGTGCCACAGGGGAAATTTAATTGAACTGTAACTCTAATGATTATTTGAGGAAAGCCCTGACAGTTAGACTACTACAGAGTTTTGATCTTAGGCATTTCATATTCACTGTTCAGCCCAGTGGGTTCTCAAACCAGTTCATAGAGAATGAGAGAGACACTGAGTCTTCAGAAAGGCAAATTTCTTCAGTGTGGGATGGTGTAGCTAGATGTCCTCTAGACAATCTGTTTTGAGAGCTAAATATGACATAACAACGCTCATCACCCCTTATGTTTCTATCCCAAGAGCTAGGCCTGTTTACATAGCCTGGAGATGTTAGCAATTACTGTCTTCAAGGTTGTCTGGATATAAGATGCAAAAATGCTGCTGCACTGGATTCTTAACATTTAAACATATTTAAATTTCCACCAATCATAAGCATATTCCCTTAAGAATTTGTTTCATTAATGTTCCAACTGTGCATATTATTTTCCCTTTATTATCCCCATATATGCTTGATTCTTTTGTGAAATCTGTGCATCACTTCAATAGCTAAGCCAGGTTTTCTTTTTTAGGAATGTTTAAAATTTGCTGGGCATTGGGGAAAAATATTTCAAACATAAATGTGTTTCAAAATAATAATTTTTGGTATAAACCACAGGATTTCCATACCATATTTACATTCCAAATAAATGTAAGCACTACACACAGAGGGAGGGTTGATATATATTAAGAAAGAGAAGGAGGAGGTCTGGAATTCCAGTTAAATGCCCTTCTTCAAAATACTAATCCAACTACAACAAACAGCATGTATATACTTAATTCACAGGGGGAAGAACTTTGTAATAGCTTACAAAGCTATTGGAAAAAGAAAAATATATTCTATTTATGTATTCTGTTTTCAATATATGTCTCATCAACAAATGTTTTCTTGAAGTAAGTTATTTTTCCAATTCTCCGTTCCAAATAATTATATGGTTCATTTCTGAAGTCTTTTCTCTCACACATTAAGGCTAAATATAAACAACCTAAAATAAGGAAAAAAAGGATATGTATGCATAGTAGAAGAAATAAGTTAGATCTGCACTGTTAAGTGCCTGTAAAAATAATATGAATATAATTTCATTGCAGAAGGAGCAAGCAATCTTTTTTTCTGCCAAGAGTCACCTACTGAGATAATTTGTCAGGATTCACTTGTCCAGCAAAGAGTGAAACCAAAGTCAGGAAGGATCTCTTCTTCCCTCATCTGATCAGCTGGCTGCCAGCAAACGGCTGTTCTCACTAGCTAGTTGCCTGAACTCATCTCATACAACAGCAAAAAGCAACTTTGTCCCTCTTTGTGTTTTACACTAGTTAGTAAACCATGTTTATTAAGACTGATCAGAAATAAAGTCCCAAACTTCCAGACAGATTCCTGGTGTCCAAAGACATTTGAGTCTGCCAACCAATGCAATAAAAATTGCATAAAAATTCATATTATTCATGTGAAAAGGGATGAAAGTTTAATTTGTAATGTGTACTGTCCAGAATGTGTGGATTGGGGCAATATGTAAGTATTGTAAAATATCACTACAGTTTTGAATAATAAATTTGAACACTAATGAAGGATAGCAAAGCCGCCAAACTAGCAGAGAGCTGCTACTGGCACGGAGATTTTGTATTAAATCAGAGACAACGTGAGAATTCTCAAGTTGCAAACTTGTCCTTTTCAAATTAAGGAATTAACTGAGGGCCCTTCTCAAATATTTCTAGTGTGGCATTATTTGACCCTGCTGCACCCCTTTATTAAAAAAACAAACAAACTTTTTTTGCCTTTCATTTGATTAGACAGTTTTGTTATTTTATCAAGAAAAGCAGAACTGAAAAGTTATTTCTCAGATATTATATTTGCAGTTGCCAGATATTGGCCACTTTTTTTTTGCCAAAGAAAAAAATGTTCCTAAAAATGAAATTACCATTTCAAGTAACTTTTATTAAACTATATCAGGAGCAAGGTATCATCTTAACATCTTCCATCCTACAGAAAAATTACCACACAAATGAATAGTTATGAACTATGTTTCCAAAACCTAGAACAACATATGCAAAATGTATTTCTCTCTCACTATTTTCTCATTTTTTTTATTTTTCCCCAATTCAAATTTAACACAAACTTGTGCATTTCTGAATGCCTGTCAAACCAACAGAAAATTTAGCACCAGATGAAACAAACAAAAGCCTTGAAGTTATAAAATGGCATACAGACAGACATGTCTTTTTTGTAAGATAAAAATATTTCCTAACTCTTAAGGAGAGGAAAAAAAGATCTTTTTGTAGTTGTTAGCAAATGAAAAGGTGAGTTTATACCAAAAATAAGAATCTCCTTAAGAAAAAGAGAAGTATATAAAACTATATAGAAGTTCAAAGCAATTAGTAAAAGTTTTTGGATAAGGCAGATAGATTTATTCAGTTGATTATATTTGAATGCAGTACCTTGGTTTTCCTTGTGAATCTAGCAATCTAGAGTCCAAGATCTACCTCCAATAACCCTTCTCACTAACCATATTCATAAGCAAAAAGAGTATCCAAGAATGGAAGCTTATTTCTCAGCCTGGAAGGGAACAACTGGTAGCTAATTCCTATTATTGCTAAGTATCCTGCCTTAGTTTGTTTCCTTGCCTCTTCCTATTTAAAGCATATAATGTGGAAGAGCAGTCTGGCATGCAGCAGAAAAACCTTTGCATGGTCAAAAATATAACAGATTTATCCAATGGCAGGTTTTAAACTGGAAAGTTTTATTGCAGTTACAGGCAATTGTCAACTATTTCCTGAGCAGAAATTGAAGTTTTCATTTTAACTTTCAAAATCCTACATTGCACCCAAGCTTGGGAACGTACTTGTCAAGAGTTGCATTTGCCCTTCCATTTTCCCCCCTGCTTTCAAACTAAGAGTTCAAACCTAAATTTATATTGTTTTACAATTATTTTAATATTTATTCTTCAACTTTACTACTTCTTAATCGTTCTCTATTATTTTTTTCAGTGCTATTAATTGCCTTGTCCTGATGGATACAAAAATTAGTATAAATTAAATCAAGAAATAAATTATTTTTATGCTACTTTTCCACCAAAACCATTCTAAACATCATAAAAATAAGAGTCTTTTCTGCTAATCTTAATACTAGTCAGTTTAGGGCTATATAAGATACATATGAAGTATAGGGGGGAAACAGATGCCTTAAACATTATTCTAAGTGATCTCCTCCTGACTGTGCTCAGAAATTTGGCTCTGTGAAGTGAGGCTCACTGAAGAGGTGCACAAAATTGACAATTTTTTATAAATCTCATTATTAATCTTACAGGGAGGTGGATTCTTCAATAAGAAGTGGCCACATGGCTTTTACTAATGACTGAGGACTGATATCCAAGCACTGTACATGTAGTCGGAAAGCTGGGCCACTGACATCTGAGAAAGTTAGAACTTGGAGTAACGTCCAAGCTAGTCATAACAGACAGAGTACTGGAACAAATTCTACTGTCCATACATGAAGGATGAGAAGTGATGGTTGCTGTTAATGCAAAAACCTTGTGCCAGATTATTTGGATTTTTAAAAGTAAATATTTTATCTTAGGCTGAACTCCATAGGCTTTTACACAAGAATTGTGCATAGACCCATAAAAGAATAAGAGAAGTTCTACTGGATTAGAATGGTTTTTTTTTTTTTAATAGGAACTTCAGTGGAATAACTGCAATGTTTCATCTTAAAGATCTACAAGCAGGGCATCATGCAGGGCTACAGATTTAATAACTGCTTCTGAACCTGGAATTCTTTAGATCTATCAGAAATAGTCAATGACATGAAAGTAGTAAATTTTATAATGCAGTTATGGCGCATCATGCACTGTATGTTCTCAGAAACAATGGGAGGAAAAACAGGTGACAATTATTTAATGTAGCTTTCCAAATTTGTGCCCTCCAAAAGTTTTGGAACTACAAGTCCAAGAATTTCCAGCCAGGATGGCTCATTCAAGGGATTCTGGGAATTAGATTTCCAACATTTCTGGGTGGCACAGAGCTGCTCTAATATCTACTCCAGCTTAAGCAATGTTATTAAAATAAAAAAAATTAGGAACCTTCTTAACTCTTCTTGAAAAGTCTGTCTACTCTCATAAAGTTGACTAAGATTCAAAATAGTCTTCAGTAACTCTTTCTTAACCAGCAGGGTGCCCATTATTTGAACAGAGGTAGATTTAAATCCTATCTGGCAACCCAGGTGCCACTCAAATGTCAGAACAGACAGGAAATAATTTTACATATTTAGCCTGCTTAGAACCTTCCTCCAGTTTTAAAAATAGCAACCAATAATACAGCAGTTTGATGCAATCTGACAGAAATGCCAACATACCTTTCACATGCTTGCATACTCTTCTCCTTTCTGCTCTTTGCAATTTCTAAAGATCAGTTGCTACAAGAGCTATAAGCACTTCATTTAACTGTATGTCCTTTTCTTATTTTTTCTGGCCTCTACCTTAAGTCATATTTCACACAGAAAAGTTACGGCTTCAGTTTAACTTTAGTACACACAAATCAGCTATGTCAACATAGTATCCCTGGATGCTGGGAACAATGAGGAGATATACTGTGTTGTTGTTATTATACAGTAGTAGCAGGACATATGGGTGATAGGTTGCCATCCCCTAATTGTTTTTTTCAGGCAAGCCTGAAACTGACAAGAATGTCAGCTGCTTAAGCAAAACAGTTGAAGAGGTGAAGAAAAAACTCTGATGCTCTGATTAGCCCAGACATTCTTCAGAGAAAACCCTTCAGCTCAGAGAGCATTTTATTAGATGTATTTATACTTTCCATTCTCCTTAATTGTTCCTCGCAGCAAGTTTACTTAATTAAGAGTAAATTACAACAGCACATTGCTTGCAGCTACCATTTCCTAATTAAAATAAGCAAATGCAAACTCAGGTTGGGAAATAAAAAGACTTTGAATGGCTGTACAAAAGGAAGGAGAATGACACCATTTACCTCATGGATGAGAGCTATAAACATCTGGTGAAAGTTTCGCCCCCTACTGGCTAAAAATCGATTGATGGGTTTGCCATCTTTGCCCACATGGATTGGAAGGTCATAACTCAGCAACATGCCAGCTGAAGAAAAGTATTTATATATACGTTAAAAGGCTGAATAAACATTCCAAAAGCCTATGTTAATATTATTGTAAAAGTACATACAACTGTAATTTAGAAAGCTGAAAACTTGGATTTCAGAGCAGTTTGGTAATTCTTTCTTAAAGGGGAGGGGGGAGATGTAGATTACTAATTTCCTTTTCAGTGTATAAATCACAGAGGCATAAATTGATCATTCATCTTGTTACACTATTAGAAGTCCTGATTCTACCTAATTAGTTCAGTACAGAGAGCAGAAAAAACCTGTAGAGGCCCCAGGATTGACTCAGCTAATTTCCTATAGCAAACTTATTCTATGATACCTCATCCATGTATGGACATGGAGACTTGATCTATACCAAGTCACTTGGGCACAAGAGGGAAGCTTGATCCTCTCCCTGAGACATTTTATTATACAACATTTACCTATTATCTACCTATTCTCATGAACTATGTTCAGTTGTTGTTTTTTTAAACCCTCACTAGATGCCGTTGGAACATTTAATAATTCATGCACATGGATGGTGGGAGGATGAATTTTGTGAAACAAAATGCTTTTCCAGCATGTACCTAACTGGACTTGGACATTAACAACAGAGTTGGCATGCTGTGGTTCCCATCTATTAAACAATGCCATCTTGCAGGACCCTGGAGGCATGACTTCTCTGTCACTGGACCTGCCCTCTGGAATAGCATTCTGCCTGTGATCCATGCAGCCTTCACCCTGCTTGTCAGGTTCAGCCCAAAGAACTCCAAGAGACAATGCAAATAAAGTTCTGTTGAGTTTATTAGCTACAACCTCCAGACAGAAAATCTCTCCAGACTGAACCCTAGTTCCCAAGCCAGCCAGCCACAACACCGTGAATTCCTTAGGGAGGTGCCAGCCTCATCTTCTTGAACTTCCCATGCTCCTGTTGGGGGCTAAGAACATGCTTATCTCCCTGAGCCTGGCCTTCATAAGTCCATTCCATCACATTGCTGTCCATCAAGAGAATCATGAAGACCTGGCTCTGGGCCAGGACGTTAGGTGAACCCACTGCTGAGATTGAGTTGCCTTTGTTAATTGTGGTAGTTTCTTCCCTGGCATGGTCATTTTAATTCTTGTTTTATTTGATAATATTGTTGTTTTAAACCTTAAGAGCCACCCAGAGTCATGTATGAGCAGACAGCTGTAGCAATTAAATACATTTCTAAGAAGGACCTTCTATGGATATCCCTTCCAAATGAGTTGTGGTGGATGGCTACTACTACTACTACTACTGCTAATAATAATAATTTATTAAACTTGCATGCTGCCTGACTCTCAAAGATTCTGGGTGGCTCACAACAATCAAAGACATTACAATAAAATGGATAAAACATGGCAAGAACAGACTGGATGGAATGAAGCAAGAGATCTCACTCTCCCTCACCAATGGCTTGGATGAAGAGCCAGGTCTTCACAGCTCTTCTAAACAACAGCAGAGTAGGGACCAGCTAGATCTTAGAGGGAACCTCCTTCCAGAGGGCAGCTACTGCTTCCAGGGTCCTGAAATATGACATTGTTTAATTAAAGGAATCCAGAGTGTGCCAGCCCTACAAGATTTAATTGGCTGGGCAGATGCTATGGGACACAAGCTATGGGACTCAATTAACCAGGCCCTATGCCACATAGGGCTTTATAGGTAACAACCTATAGGAGCACTTTGGGTGACATTTCAGCTGTAGAATGCTTTACCTTCAATATATTTTCAGGCTTTTAAACTATTCAAATACCTTCTTTTTTCGGCTTTTAAAATCTTGCTGTAGCTTTTTAAAACCCCTGCTCTTAGTAATCAGAATTTTGCACTAGGAACACTTAGTAGACAGTGTTAAGGGTGACTGCGTGCCATTCTACTGAGGCTAAATAAGGAATGCAAATGCAAGGAATACATGGTATTTATTCTGAATGTCAAGTTATGCCAATTGTGGCATTTAAATGTTTTAAATTTATGAATGTCTCTCTAGGTGGCATAAAATAAAGTCAATAAGTAAACAAAGGGCATTGCAAGAATCTTTACCAAATAAAGGTCCTTCTCTTGTCCAGGGGAAACTTACCTGCAAGGCCAGGTTTCAGCCCCGGCTGCTTGTTCCTCTCATACATTTTCAGCATAAAGTTTGGAATAGTTGATAGTGTCTTTCCATGGTCTGACCGCACAGCATTGCCTCTCAGTGCAGAGTGGTATATTCCACGAGGCATGTTAGCCATCTCTTCTTTCACAAGCGATGCTGCAAACTCTTCAAAAGCTGAAGGGGAGGAGGGGAAGAAGTGAAAAGGCAGTGAGGGGAGAGAAAGAAAACAAAAGGTGATTGACTGAAGAAACCAGAACCACCCAACCAACGCAGAACCACAACGATTATCCGGGAATGTTATGCTGAAATAAGTGGTAACTCCATATTCAACTGACAGCTTCAAGGTCATGGTTTCTGTAATTCCTAAGCAAGACTTTGTGACTCCATATTCACCTCCCACTCAAAATGTCACCTCAGGAAACCTTCAATAAATGGTGTCAGATGTTCCAGCTCAGAAACAAAAACAAACAGCCTAAAATGTTTTATATGTTGATCAATGGACCCTTTGTCTGACCATTGGAATGAGGTCCCCAATTTGAAACAACAAAAGTGACTTTTACCTTGACCATTACAGCATCCAAAAAATATCCCAGCCTAGATCTACCCCATGTTTTTTGCAATTTAAAATAAAACTGTTCTAAGACAGATACTGAAAAATAAATAGATGCAATAAGGTAAGGTTGATCACGGATAGCAAAGCTGGGGTTTTGAAACACTAGTTACGTTCACTGGTGAAGTTTTAAACAATTATCATAATTGGGAAACTAAAACACAAGGGCAAACAAAATAACTCTGTATCAGAGGGACCACAGCAGGGTTCCTACTCATTCCTTCATCATCAATTGGCAAAGCAAGGCAACATTTGTTAGGTTTAACAATCTGTTAGTGTTTTTTATTATATAATGAGAACTTGCATTTTTTTCCCCAAAGGAAAAGCTAAAAACAACTGTTTCACATTAGCTGGGTGGATTTGATGCACATTTTTCTTAAAACAGATACAGTGCTCAGTATCTTATAAACTGAAGCAAGCATCGACTGAAAATTCATTCATATGCTCATTCCTGCAAGCCAGACATACACAAAGTGTCACAAATCAGTTAACAAAATCCAGTCAGGCTCTGATATGCCTTGGTTTTTTATCCTCCAATCTTTTCTTATTCCATCTATCCTCCCCAACACTACCCATTCTCCCCACCCCACTTCCTGCCTGTTATTTCTGTTAATAACAGCCAGAGGGAAGCATCATGAAAAGAAGCCCACTATTTATAGGAAGACTAGGAGAACTTTTAAAATCTACTAGCAGATCAAAAAATTAACATGACCATAAAACTAAATCTGTGCTTACATTAAGGCATACTTTGGTTATTTCTTGCAATTTTTGTTCATACTGCTTAAAGTGCATTTGTCAAACACTGACTTCTATTGCATCTATTAGCTATACATTTTGGACAACTGGCACAGATTCATATGAAACAATGAAATAGTATGCGCCTTTCTTTATCTACATAAGGGAAGAGAGGAAAAACTCCTCATTCAAACTTTCCAACAGGCATTACTTAGAATTGTTTTATCCAGAATAATTCCTTTTACAACTATTTAAACCAAACTATTTAGCATTCCTCTTTTTTACCACAAATAAGAGAACAAGAGCACTTCTGCCAATACCATAAATGCTTTATTTCACTTGTTATATTTAGTAACCTTTGGGGCTACTTATTTACTGCTTAAGAATCAGTTTGATAAACGACATCAAGGTCAGGGTTATTGCTAGGGATTCTATTGGCTAAATATTGCCTTGAACACTTGGTACCTTTATCTGCACACATACAAACCTAAGCACATACATCTTCTCCCCACAGACATAAAAAACGCACATTAGCTGAAAACCAGGCCCTGAGACAGACCAGGACAATATTTATGTTAGATTCTGTTCCATTCACAAGTTGCAGCTGTGTTTTTCCCATCGTTCACTATAAAAAAATGAAGCTTCATTTTTATAGACCTTGCTATGATTTTACTGCTTTTAAATTATTTCTATAGTGATCCTTATCTAAGTGAATAATTTACAAAGCTATATAGGTAAATAAAAACGTATAGGAATACATGTTTGTGCTTGATTTCTAAACAATTGGAAACAAAGGTTACAGACCTATGTTTTCACTCTAAGTCCATTTCAATTCACTCAGGAAACATCAAGCCCTGAGTTTAGTTTGGTGCGCCCTTCAGCTCTGTCCCATATTCAGCTCACCAACTTTTATAAAACAAATACCTCTGCAAGCTAAGGGATGTATGAAGGTGATCACTACTTGCACCTAATTTCTTCACAGCACTAATGATTGCTTGGTACAATTTAGTTACACTAAAAGCGCTGCTTCCAAACTGAACTTTTAGAAACAATTTAAAGAAAATATTTGGATTTGATATAAAATTTTTAAAAAACTTGATTAGAAATTAGCATGTTTTATGAATACATTGTACCTGGTAAAACAGGAGGAGGAGTGAGCAACAACAATTTGATATATGAGGGGCCAGGAACAGACAAATCTGGCTCTCCATCTTCCTCCCCCTCCTCTTCATCTACATCCACTTTTTGTTGATCCAATTCTGGTCTTGCCTATATGAATGAGAAACCATGAAAAAGAAAGTTCAAACAATCTGTTACACAGAATCTAACTTCAAAAACTGGAAATAAGTTTGCCTAAGTCAGCTGAAAGGAAGGGCAACTAAACTTTAGCCTTTCTCAATTTTGTGCCTTTCAAATACAATGAACTACAGTTCACATAATTTTCAGACTTCATAGTTATTGGGAAAGTTGTTATAAATAAATCTGGAGATATGAAATATGTCTCTTTTATTCTGTTGTCATAAAATCAATACAAAGGGTATCACTAAAAAAATGTATAAGCCACTTCATATACAAAAGTACATATAAATTTATGACTTTTCATCATAGGTGTTTGATGAACACAGACGTTTGTTTAACAGGACTGTGGCAATAATTTTAAAGACCTAGTTCCCCCAGGCACTGGGCTACGGTGGTTGGAGCCCCTTGCGTTTGACAATTTTGTACTGTTGACCAAATTTGGCATCTTTTTACATCATATGCTTTTTATAAAATTGTATACTGTTGTTTTGTTTTTATGCTCTGAGCTGCCCAGAGTGAACTGGAATCAAGTGGCCCCTAAGTCAAATACAATAAAATAAATACTTATATAAATGTTCTATTAAGGAGAAGTGGGTAAGAGGATGGAAATGCAGCATTTGTCTCTCTCCCCTGCCATCTGCATCATTTCATAGGGCACCCTAAGCCTCACTCACTATTCCAAGGAGCACAGGAGTACCCAGCACCATTTTGGTGCTAGAAATGAAGTATAATATATTACTCTCATTCACATACAGACTACAAACAGAAGCCCACCGGACGGGCAGTTGAATACTTTTAACCCTCATAATAGGACAATGCCATCTACCGTATAGTGGGTATCAGGTTAGAGTTGCAAGCTTTATTTATTTATTTATTTTATGCCTATGCTAACTTTTACCAGAATCACCTTTGGAATCTCTTTAGGGGAATATTTATTTAACATATTTCTATATTACATTTTTAAAGCATAAATCCATATAAATTAGGGGACCATATAAACATAGCGTCCATAAATTTGTAATATTGTTTACTATCCCAGTTATTCAGCCCTTTAGTTTTTATTGCTGTGTTTTATTATAAATTTTATTCTAGTATAGGACAATTTTTAATATCTTATATTACTCTTAACCCAACCTATATTAATATCATTTACTGTATATTCCATTTTGTAGTTTCTATATTGATTTTAGCACTAGTGTTACTTATCTTATAGTTTTACATTATCTTATGTTGTTCACTTACCTTAATGAAGATTTGATTTTGATATAAAGCAAGCATGACAAACTAAGCAGCCTCAGAAAAAATGCCAGTCCCAGTAAAGGCTTGATTCTCTTTTCTAAAAAGAAATATTGCAACCTCCCCATAAGCTCCATAACCAAGAGATAAATGTTTTAGTCTCCTCAGGTTAAAAAAAATGCCCAGTCTTGGAGTCATGGCTGGGAAAGCTCATGAAAGAACCATAATTACTGGCAAATTTACACAGGCTAAGTTGTAATGTGATCGTTTTGACTTGATGTATTATGTGAACTAAGCCTCAGAGGTTTGTAAACCATAGTTTAGGGTTAATATGTTGTTCAACATATTGTTGTTGTCTAAGTGTGGTATATTCAATATATTAAAGAAACCATGGCTTAGCCTAATATCCATTAAGAAAAGGACAAACTTTTTAAACCACTGGCATGGGGTCATATGGGAAGAGATGTTTCCTATGGATGCACAATGTTTCAAAAATCAAGTCAGTATTTTGAACTGAATTTGAAAGTCAACCAACAGAGCAAGTAGAACACAGCATACTTCTCAGCTATTATTAAAATGTTACTAGGAGCAATCTCCTAAATCAAAAGAAAAGCTGTGAAAAAGTATTAATTTCATGTGTTGCTTCTCTCGTTCAAACTGTAAACCTTTTTTAGCTGCATTGGAGTAGTCAATCCCCACATTATTTGACCATTAAGGATGAGAGCTAGGCTCTTCTTACTGGCCTTATCCCTTCCATCATGTCTTCCTTAGCTCAGCTTCTGCTTTCTATGCAATTCAAAAATCTGATTATTTTCAAGGGAAATGTGCCCATTTACAGAAGGTTACTTGGTTCCGAACTCCCACCTGCAACATGTGGAAGGATGTGAGTCCAGGCAACTGGGACATAATACAGGAGGTGGACTAACAACTATAAAGCCATTTCCTACTAGATCAGATGAATTCATGAATGTCCAAACAAGGACTGGACACTGTTTCCACACTGTTTTGTATTTCTTATGATTACTACACTCACCCATAATTAAAGTAAGAAAAGTCTACCTGTTCAGGAAGATGGAGGATAGTGTATTCTTCAGAACGAAATTCAGAGAGAGATTTGTATGCGGAGATGGCTACAAGAGAATCCTAAAGAAAAATATTGCCGTCACATCATTGCAAATAAGGATGGGTAAGGAAAAAACACTGTATTATCTATTATCTTAAAGGTAGCATTGATTTTCCAGGTGGAGAATGTAGACCAAGTTCTAAATTCTCTTGAACCTTGTGGATAAAAGCAAATAGTGGGCCCCAAAAATCACACCACCAAAAAATTAAACTGCACAAAAGAAACCTATTTTTTTTACTACACTTAAGATATATTATTCTGTGGTGGTGACACCAGAGAAGGACTTTGAGGTAAACATCAGAGATATTACTTAATAGTATGATCAAAAGTCTCAAAATACAAATTGACTGCCTTATATTTTGAGGTAAGTGGAATAAATTTATATTTCTGTCTAAAGTATAGTATATAAAGTAAAATATAAAAACCCTCTTACATTTTTCTGTAGGTAAAAATTGCATCTTATACAATGAACACAGTCAAACAACAATACAATTGGGCATGGCCACCAAAAGGTATGCCTTTGTTTTAAATTTTAGCAGAAAAATGAATTAAATGGAATCTCAATGGACCTCTCTCAGCAATTCCAAATAATTCTACAAACACAAACAGGCTTATGTGCCAGCTTTAAATAACCACAGCATAGCTGTAATAGAAGGATTTCCTTTTTGTCTTAGTATATTCTATGACTGAACATCAGGAATGAACAGAAAAAGAAAACATACAGTAGGAACATTCAGAAAAGTAGGCCGTTTCCCCCCCCACGCCCCCAAATCCTGTTTTGGAATGCAATTTGTAAGTGAATGGAATAATTTTTCCATTAAATTTCATAGGCGGTGTGGGGAAGCTATGCTGCTGAAGAATGGCTTGCATGGCCTTCATGGATGGATACGCCGCCCGCCCCCAGTCAGCAACACAGTCTTTTCCTTCCCAAGTTAACAAAAACATTGTCTGTTGTACCTAATAAGCAACAAACTGGCAGAAAGCAGCAAGAGTGTGATTGTTGTGTTGTCATTTACTTAATTTGAACAATGACACTCACAGGAACCATAGTCTGAATATCAGGTTTATTCAAATAGCAGGTGTACCAGCCTCTGTTTAAGAAAAATTCAGTGGGCAGAAAATGCAGCAGCCAGTTTAGTAGAACATCATTAATTTTGTGGGAGCCATACTGGTCAGCAATAGGCTTCTGGATCCAAATCAAACTGGGTCCTCATTCTCTTGGGGACCATTTGCTTCAAGTGGAATCTACCTATCCAGTGATCAAAAGCACATCCTGTGGATCCCTTCCTGAAGGAAGTGAAAGCACAGAAGCAGGCCTTTTTGGTCATAGCCCCCTTGTTCTGGAAAAGCCTGCCTTGGCCCCTTCTCTACTGGTATTCTGGATGCACACTAAAATAGTACTTTTTCAAAGACGTTTCAGTGCAGGGGATGCTACTTGATGGGGACCATCTGCAGAGTAGGGGCTGATGGTTTGGGATAAAATGATGTTAGGCTATTGTGACTGATTATATAATAAGTTTATCATGGGTATCTCTGGGAGGGGAAAGAGGGGCAAATGGCAAAATGTACATGATGACATCACATTTATGTTGTGGTGTCATCATGGCTTGCTGTGGATGTTGATCCTTATATAACAGCTTATATAAGAGAGTTTATATAATAAATAAAGCTCATGACACAATAAATAAAGTAATATATGTAAATAGTGTGTCAGTTTCTGGCTGTATCAATTCATTTAATAAAATTTGTATGTCTCCCTGTCAATCACTACTGATCTGGAGATCTGTATTAAGAATATGATATGTTTGGAAACTCCTGGGAAACTGATGTTCCATTGCAATAACATATGCACTATTTTTCAGAATGTCCCAGTGAGAAGGAAAAAAAAAAGGTAGGAGGCAGTATAGAAAATATACCTTTTGATTGTACATCATTATAAATCACATCATTTGAATAAGCTAAGAAACAAGAGCAAAAAAGGAATACAGAGGACAGATGTTAAGTAACAATAAATATGGTATAAAATAGTGTTGTGCTGGGAAAACTGTATAGCTCCTTTCTGCACTGGAATGGGTCCAAATACTGGATTTAGGTACTATTCCTAAGGTTAACATCGCTTACATTCAGTTAAGTCTTAATGCATAAGACCAAAAGAAAAAGGAAACGTGTCAAGAAACAGCATGCTATCACACATCACATTGAAATAAATTGTAAACAAAAGATTTACTCTTGATTGGGCTCAGATCATCCCAGTAATCTACAGATGTAACTCCAAATACATGGGATTGTATTGGCTGCATTGTTCCTCCTTATACTAGTAATTGTAGCTAGATATCAGGATGTGGCAAAGTAGACAATGGTACAGCTAGGTAATTTGGAACACAGATGTTCTAAATTTTAGATCTTTTTCCAGACAAGGGCCACACCCCCACAGCAGTAATCTGATGAAAGCCAACCTCCAAGCTAATAGCAATGCTGAATCAGACAATTAGCAGGGCCAGAGCCAAAACATAACAATCACTATTTTCTCTTTCTGAAGTCATTATTTATTCTCATTTCTCAGATCCCCATTTTTCACAATTTTTAGTACCCCTTTTCTGACCCTCCTTCCTCCTTACATAGCATGCCATTTTTGCAATAGAACTGAATGTATTACTTACAAAGCTTTTGAAATTACCCTAAAAACAGCATGAAAATAATCCAAAGGCTACCAATTGCCCTTCATTGTTTTAAACTCTGGGCTTCAAAATCTTACAATCTCCCCTGACACCACCTAGTTCTTACTGGGTCAATTTCAAGATGGTCAATCTCAGATGTGAGGCACAAAATTAAAGTTTTCTCTCTACCACTCTGTTTTCAGCTATGAATATGCAAGTCAGTAGGGATATGCAGAGTTATTCGCATTAGTGTATTTTAATCCACTGGATTTTTGAAAAATAATTTCTAAGTAGATTTTTCAGTTCCAAATTTTCATCATACATTTTATTTCTCCATTTTTCTCAATGTGAAAAGCATTATTGTATACAACTACAGGTAGTCCCCACTTAATGACCACAATTGGGACTGGAATTTAGATCGCTAAGCGATGTGGTTAAGCAAATAATCACGTGACTGGACCCAATTTTACAACTTTTGCAGTGGTTGTTAAGTGAATCACATAGTCATTAAGTGAATCACATGGTTCCCCATTGATTTTGCTTGCTGGAAGCCGGCTGGGAAGGCCGTAGATGGTGATCATTTGATCCTGGGACACTGCAACTGTCGTAAGTGCAAGCTGGTTGCCAAGCAACCATATTGTGATCATGTGACTGCGGGGGTGCTGTGACGGTCATTATTATTATCATTTATTAAATTTATATGCCATCCATCTCCCCCAGTCATAACTTTGGGCATCAGTCGTAAGTCACTTTTAGTGCCGTTGTAACCTTGAGCAGTCACTTGATGAATGGTCGTTAAGTGAGGAGTACCTGTAGTCTAATTTACATTTTTTTAAAAAAATCCTTGATAATTTTTTTTTTAATTATTCCTAATGATCTTGCTTTTTACATACATTTTTCTGAGATAAGTTTTTCAAACCTAAATGAATATAATCTATATCTAAAGTTCTGAAATAAAAAACCTGTCACTTTTTATATACAACTTTCAGAAATATGCTCATTAGGGATACATCTTTCACAAACAAATAATATTTTATTTAGATTTTTACTGAAAAAAGATCCTGCTGCTTATATCACAATGGAGTCTAGTCTGGTGGATCTCTCAAATCTGATTTTATAGCAATCTATGGCATATCTCCTCCACATCCTTATTTTTCACTGCTTCTACATTGCTAATATGTAAGAAAAAACAATTTGCCAATTCTAGAAAAACTATATATGCAGATTTGTATTTTAAACTCATTTATATTACCCACTGCAGTACTGATGCTAAACATATTTGGACGTAAGCACCATTTTGTGGTTGCGACTGGTTATGTGTTTTAAAAGGTAAAAGAATAACACTAGCATCTGTAACTATATGCCCAGCCAGAAGCCTCCTGACTACAAAATGTTTTAGAAATGAAGAATGGTTACTTTCTTACATGGACATATCAACCCACACCTTTTGTTTACTATGGCTCTACTGCTGTCTTGATGATATTTGGGGATTTTTATGGAACTGTAAGGCCTGAGTTTTCAACACCTTTGTCCAATCATACCTATGCCATTAGATAAAGCATTAGGAAGATGTCCAGTGCTTATAAGAAAAACAGTGCCTTCATCAACATAACCATGATCACAATATGTTACCAAAACAATGTAGGATTGGACAGAGAAACTAGGAGTTTATGCAGCACAGAAAATATCTAAATAGGGGCAGTATTTGGCCAAAGCCGCTTCATTTTCTAGGGTCTCACCTTGCTCTGTGTGTGGCTCCACAGGAAACTGACAACTTGAGCTTTAAACTTCTAGAACATCAAACAGGGAAAAAAAGAACAAATCCAGCTCAGGAAGATTCTTTTTATTAAGGAAACATAATAGAAAATTGAGGTAAATAACACACCATAGAATAAATCAAGAGAGGCATTTATGGATTAGCAGTTTATTTGGGGCAGTGACAAGGGGACAACGCTTCCAAGTGGCCATTGGAGCTTAATTTAAAATAACAAGAAAGGTTTTGGCAATTTAGCTGGCTCCAAGGTGAAGACTAATAGACCTTATTATACTTACTGAGAAAATTTCAAAGGTCAAAAATTATATTCAAGAACCCATATTCAATGATGTACAATAAAAATGCAAAGTACCATTTCAGGTGGGGGGGTGACCTTTAAGTACTCTTAAAGAGGCAATTCAAAAAACATTTCTAATGTCACTATCGCAACCATGTTAACAGATTTAAATGCTTTTAGAAGCATAGATGTTCCTTATTAAAACATTCTGCTCAGTCTTTCATTGATAGTAGAATAATTATATTAAACATATGCAACTGCATGTGCAATATGAATACCAGATATACCCAAATGACCCTAAAAGAACCACCTCTCTGCTTATTAGAGCAAACCAGAGGGGAGTGGGGGGAATATAGCACTGTAATTTACTCAATACTTAACTGGATCTCACCAAACTCTTTGGAATTTATGGGTATGTAGTAATATAGGAGACTGCAGTATAAAGTAGCAGATTCAGGATCAAATGTTCTTCAGAATAGGGATATAATCGAGACTTCCAGGGAAGTAATGGTAGATTGAAGACAGCTCCATTTTTGTGGAGCCAACAACCATGGCGGTTAAGAAGGCCAGCAAAAAGTCCAGCTCTTCAGAATCATCTCCAGACAAAGGAGGTGACCGGAACACCCACAAGTACTTCTTATAGAGGCTCCCTGTGAAGAGATTGCAATTTAGCAATCTCCAGAGGGTTGAGCACTTTGGGAGTCGCAGGAAGCATTGAGCCCAAGCCACGATTCGGAGCTTCCAAAGAGACATTAGATTTGCTTTCACTTCCTGTTTTAATTAACATCGGAAATTACTTATTAGCAATTTACTTGATAATTAAAAACCTTCTGAAGGGCAACTTGCTGTACACTGGGAGAATTTCCTTCTATCCTGGGAGAAAGAAGATTTAAGTAAGTTTAAAGATTAAAAAGAAAAAAATTAACTTTTGGAAAACAGTGAAAGGGAGTTAAGAATGTTGGCTGTGGACAGTTAAGGGGCCAGATAGATTTGAAAGAATAATTTTTTTATGGACTGTTTTAAAAAATACAGCAGATGATTTTGAAATTAACTGTAAGGAAGTATATTGTGGGAACGTTTTGGCTCTGAAAATAAATAAAAGATAAAACTTTGAAGGTTAACTAGAGGGAACCAGAGAGCAATAAAAGGAAAAGATACTTCCTAACATAATGGAGGAACATTGTTTTACTATAGAATAATTTAAATCTGGGAACAATGTGTTCAGGACTTATTTTTAAAACTGGATCTAACAGAGATTATAGAAGAAGAAAAGATTCTACTGGATGAAACAGAAGCTGAGGATGATTTGAATAGAGTACCATTAATGATTTTAAAATGGACTTTAAATAGTTGCCAGACTATAAAAGAGATATGGAAGGTATGAAAAAAGATGATGTGGATTTGAAAATGGACTTTAAAACATTTGACTACAAGAGTGACATGGATAATGAAATTGTAATGGATATACAAACTATGCTGGCTGATGTTTTAACAATTAAAAGGGATATCCTGATTATAAATCAGAGGAGTGAGTTGGAGAGATATCTTATTTTGGATCCACAGAAGGGAAGCACTAAATCCCTAAAGTTGCTACTGAAAACAGACAGGGAGAAAATGATAAGAAATCACTATGTGGGACTTTATTTGAAGAAGTGACTGAAGATTAAGCCTTTTAAAAAGAAGAAAAAGGAGTTCAAAGTAGACTTACTTTACCAGGGTTAAATTGTATAAATTTTGATTTTGGGTCATTATTATTGGGATCTTTTTCTTTGACCAGGATTGCAAGATGATATAAAGATTTTTTCACATGGGGAGAAATCTTTTACCTCCTACTTGTTAGAGAAAGTTATGGGTTAGAATGTAAAAGGGACCTAATGGATCTAGTTTAAAATATATATGTTACTATTATTGATATTCTTTATACCTATGGGGATAAATCTTTTATGTCTTACTTATTAGAAAAAGTTATAAGTCAAAATGCAAAATAGATTTGTCTACATTATTACTACTGGTACTCTTAATGATTTTGCTGAGTAAGACTAATTGATTAATCTTTCTATAATTTGGTATTGTTTAGTGATGAGAAATGGGAAGAAGAGGGGGTTTTTTCCTGTAATGTTCGAGAAGGTGTTACATTAGTGTAAAGGCTTATACTTGTTTGAAAGAAGGGGGGAGTCACTTTTTATGTCTTTTTCTTTTTTTTCTTTCTCTTGTTCTCTTCTTTTTGTGTACTTTTCTAATTCTATATTAGCTTTTAACCATGTAAAACTCTAATAAAAATATTGTTAAAAAAAGTATAGGAATATAATCACCATATTTGCTTAGCTTTAAGATAATTTATTTCACCTTATTGAAATCCACTAAAACCAATCAAAGTGCCCAGATATCGCTTTAAGGCTAGAATAAAAAAGCTGGGTAAATTAGCACAACATTTTGAATCCTGTAAAAGATGGCTAGTCTTGTTAAAACCTGCCTTTAGTATCAGCAACCTGCCTTCCTGAAGAAAAGTATCTTCTCGTGCAGCCATTCCCAAAATGATACCTGCAATCTAGTATACTGGACCACAACTTCCAGTGTCAGTGAGTATGCCAGTGTGTATGCGGTGAACAACAGCACTCAAAAGTTTATATTCCTCAGGCCCAAGTATGGTATGAGTTATGGCATCAAAAAATGAATGCAAATAGAAGGGTTACTTATTTATAGCAAAAGGCTAGCAAAAATTTCAGGATACTCTCTCCAAACTAATGGAAATGGGTGTCAAAATATAAAATGAATTGATGTCCATTAGGACAAAGAGAAATAAACTGCAGCCTAACTTTATATATAAGCTCAAGTGTATGCTGACAGACTAGAAAAAGTACCTTGGTATTGTGATGGATAGTTCAATTAAAATATCTACCTGGGGGACAGCTGTTATGAAAAAATCAAATTCCATATGGGGGTCCAAAATGGAATTTGCCTTTTTCATAACTCTTTGACATTAGTTTGACATTTTATGAAATAAATTGAAAATATAACTGCCAGTTACAATATTTTATTTAAATGTATAGCATTAGTACAATTTTGCTCGTGTACTTCTAAAAATGCAGGTGGGAAAAATGCAGAAAGCACCACGCAAACGATTACAGTGTCAGAGAAACTCACCAATAACAAAAGCTTAGATTATTTGGAGGTTTTCACCTCAAGAAGGAAATACGCATAGCAGAATGAGCATTTGGAATCTGCTAGACATTCAACAGTCAAATTCATAGAGAATACAGATATCCATGGTTAATACTCATGATGGCTGCTTATTACTTCCAGTATTATTTATAAAATGCAGTATGCCTCTGAATGCTAGTTGCTAGGCAACATAAGGGAGAGAGTGCTCATGCATTCATATTGTGTCTATGGAGGTATCTAGGTGGACTTATTTGGAACAGAATGCTGGGCTAGATAAGCTTTTGGTCTGATCTGGAGTATGCTTATTTACTTGTGACAAACAAAACTATTTAAAATGAAAGTAATTTTCAGCTGGTTACACAGATGGTTCCGGCCAATGAGAAAACCAAGAGCAAATACCTATTCAGATGAATATTTCCTGAATATGATTCCTTTTTCATAACTTATTGAGAAATCCTCAACAGCTCTTTGAAAGTGCCAGACTTTCAACACTAACAAAATGGTCATAGAAACTTTCAGCTCCTCTCAGTCCACTAGTTCTAATCTCTACTCAGCCATGAAACAATAGTAGATATAAGAGTTAGCTCTCGCCTTGAGTAGGTTTCTATGATTGGTCTAACATAGTTCTCAAATCTCCAATGTACTTAATGCGCATTGCAAAGTAAAGATAAAGACTCCCTTTAGAGTACTGGCAACAAAAAAGAAGTACCCTTGCCTTCTGCTGGAATGTTTTTTCAACTTCTTAATCTTGTCTACAGCACTAGAATTCCAGGTGGTCTGCCATCAAAATACTAATGAGGTCCAATGCTACTTAGCTTTTTTGAAGAACACCAGGGTGGACTGCTACCTGCTATAGTCTAGAAAAGTAAAAATCCTTCAAAAGTTGAAGGGAAGATGGCAAAGAAAATCTGGCTCTACACCTTCCAATGATGTCATTACAACACTGCCTCAACTCTGCAGTTCAGCTGCAAGTGAAAAAAAAACTGAAAACGTGGTTTCCAGCCATGGGTGAATATTCTCAAATTCTATACATAGTACCTTCTGGGATGAAGGGAGCACTTTCTAAACTTGAAGTGGTTTATCGTAATAATAGCAGCACTTGTCACACTGCTAAATAATTTTAAAGTGATAAAATGCTGCATAAGCAAAAGGTGAGGACCGTTAAAACTTTCCTGAAATATTAGGCACACATTCAGAAAAGAAGAGTTCCTCAGGAACAAAACTAGAAATCTGTTTTCAGTTTGTATCATTTTAATTTGTCTTCATAAACAATGTTCCAGAAAGCATGAACATGACTGGCTTACTTAAAATTACAGATTAAAAAAAATTAGTCCAGTATGAGACACATACCTCATATTCACTCGAATTCACCGTTAATGAAGGGACAAGAGAGAATAGTTCATTGAGTGTTTTTAAAATAAGTGGCCGGGTATCACAGCTCAGTCTGGGTGAGAGCGCATTCCATGTAGAGCGAATGCAAACAACCTGGAATAGGGAAACAAAGGCTGCCTTTAGCATGACACAGTCGATATAGATATAGATATAGATATGTATGCTTAAAATATGTTTAAGGATATATGGTATATGGATTAGAAACAGCACTTACAAATCATATCTTGTAGACTCATTGTAAACCAGATGTGCAATGTTTCAGACAGAAACTCAATATCATTAAGTGACTAACATTTAACCAAAATTAAGTACATTTTATACTGTTGATATTTACCACAGATATCATAAAGATATTAATGAAATCCACACCTCTTTAGCTTCAACAGGCTTGCTGTATCCAATGCCTTGGGATTGAAAAGTATAAATTACACACATATGTACCATCATACAATTCCCTTTTGATTTAAGCAACATTATGCAAAACACAGGAGTAAAAAATAGTAAGCCAGAGAAACTGAAGGCATGATGTAAGCAAAAGAAAAACAAACACAGCCAGAAGTAGTTTACATCAACAGCACTCAGTACACCTTTTCATACCTTTTTGACCTTGGAAACCATTCTTCCTAACGTCCATATGCTGCTGCATACATTGCTTTTGCTTCATTAAACTTCTCACCTCTCTCTTTTTCAGAATCTCACAAACAACCACAAATTATCTGATTTTCCCCTTCCTCTCAACCCATTCATTCTTTTTTCATATTTGTTTTGCAATTTGATCCTCATTAATTCTATAGGATCAACCCACAGCATTTCTTTCATGCTGGTCAGTCACTTTTATATTCTATGTACATTCATTCAGGACCCATTCGTTCTTGACTGTACCTTTTCTTGTTTTACCTCATTAAATATCCCACTCCCATTGCATTAAACTTTCTTTTATGTTTCTCCTGACATATAACTCTCAGTTCCATATAACAAAGTGAGTAAGCTGGCCAAAGCATGCTGTCATACACATATATTTTTGCTTCTTTTGATAAACATTTATACTTTCCATTAATTCCACACTTCTGTGGCACACTGTAACATAATTCTTTTCACTCTATTCCAAGCATAGTATTTCCTTATGTCATTTCCATTCATGCTGTTACGAGATTAATCTAGCTTCTAATACTTTTTCAAACAGGGCTCATTTTTTCACTTCCTGAAGTTGTTCCACTTTTATTTTAGTTTCTTTCAAATCTCACTACCTTCATTCACCTCTGTTACGTCTATCTGTCTGTCTCGTTAATTCATGTTCTATTTATTCCTCTTACATGCTAAGTCACAAACTTCCATATGCTATGGTCATCACAAATGAGCCCACAGCTACTGACACATTCTTTGCTCCTCATATCTTTGTTCAACTTGAGGTCAAAGACAGAAAGGTGTAGACCAGCTGACCAGCTTTAGCCACACCTGTGCCACATGCAGCATTCGCTGCTAATGCAGTACCAGTACCATTTGGGTACATTTTGGCTAGTATGCCATATGCACAGTCAAAGTCCAGTTTTTCTCAGGCACGTTCACATTGTTCTATGCATGGATGTCTAACATAGCGATTACCTCCCAAGGCAACATACTGTTGCCTGAATCCCAGTAACTAGAAGAGATAAGCAATGTAGAGATATACATTCCGGGAGCCTATTCTAAAGGAGAATTCTGAAATAATTATCACACATTTGGCATATCTATTCATAGCTAAAAATTAGCCCTTGCTGGATCACTGTTAGAGTGATACAAAATCCCTTTGTGTCCACAGGATAAGAAAAGATCCATCAACAGAACACTAAAATCTGGCTCTTATATAAAATCAATTTTGATGAAACAGATATGTTAGGTTTTTATAGTTGGGAATGCCAATTTATCACTAAAAGAAGGATAGCAATTCCAAAAGTTGTAGTTAGGACTACAATTCATCAACATTCCCTTAAAATACAATAATAACATTTAAAAAGGTGAATCATTTTTTGAAACTGTTTTCATCATGCACATTATCAAAATTCAGAGATTCCAGCAAAAATCCCTGAACAAAGTGAGCGCCAATTGTCACTGAAGGTAAGGTTCTAAAGAAGCAGCTGTAGTAAAACCCAAAGACCTGAATAAACACAGCCCTAATCAACAAACTTACAAATAGTGGAGGCATGCTAATGTGTTGCCCCATCTGTGCATAAATCAATGGAGCTGTACATTCACCCATGACAAAATTTATTACTTTTAGGCAATCTAATTTTATTCACTACTAATTACCTGACCATTATTGACCTAGGACAAGCTACTACAATAAAAGTTGCTTCTGCTTCAACATTTTACCATCTCAGAATCCTCTATGGAATTTGCAGACTTAAATTCATACGTTTTTAAAAATTTTGATTTAAGAGAAGAGATTTTTTTAAAGGAAATATGCTACCATTTTATAATGAAAGTGGTTTTTGAATCTAACAAAACTGTAACTTGTGTCCATGCATGCACCTACTTGCTTCAAAATTATAGCTTAATAAGTCAATGCTGAAGCAGTTTGTTTTCTAGATGAGCCCCCAGAGTGCTATATGAATGAATTTCAAGAAAAGCAATAATTTAGAGAGGTGTAATGCACATCTAGACTAGGTAATTTATTACTAGATGTCAAGATAGTATTAATACCATTTATTAAGTCAACTGATTTTTAAACACAGAGGTCTAGGCTCTAGTCAGTAAGCACAACAATATATATCTACATACTGCCCCAAGGATTTTATTACATGATCAGGACTGAAGAAGCCATGAAGCAAATAATAGAATTTTTTGAAGAATGCTGTGTATGAATAAAAAACACTACCTTAAAAACATGGGACAAGTTTTAAAAGGACTGCATTTCATGATATAGAACAGGTATTTCTCTCTCTCTTTTTTTAGTATGAAATTCAGCCAAGGACAACATATACTCTTTGTTAAACCTAAGTACTGTACTTCTTTAGATCCCAGACTATGGATGCTAAGTCATAAGCTTACCATCATTTGTAAACTCACTCATTTCAGTTTAAAGAGGGTTCAGCTGAGGTTTATTTGTAAAACTATGTATTATTAAAGATTTAATGCCGTCAATAGGCATGATATTAGAAAATACAAGAGAAGTTCCTGCTTCAAAGGATCAGACATTTTAAAATTTTGATTAGAGAAAGGCATCATCAGAGAAAGGATTTCAATTTCAGGATTCCCATCTGTATTGTCAACATCCTTGCTGACTAGGAATTCTAGAAGTTGTAGTTCTAACAAATCTGAAGAACACCAGGCTAGAGAAAGCTGCAATTCAACATAGATGGCAATGCCACATATAGAGGAAACAAAGACATTAATAGCTGATCCCAAAAGATAATGTATTCTATAATGTTCATTTCAGTTTTATGGTTTTACTAAGGGACCTACAGTAATATTATAGGCTAAGCAGCTTTACTTCATTTCTTTCCTTAATGTGTACATTTTGATCAAGCTAAAGTGTTTTTTTTTTAAATCAGCAATATAGCAGCTGTTCCACTTCAATATTGATGTTTTCCCACTGCCTCCCCAAAAGGGTGAGATTGTTAATGTATAATTTGCTTGTATTTTGTTACTAGAATTAAGATGTTGAGGTTTCCACACATTTTTACTACTAATGCATCATAGTAGCATCAGTAGAGAGCCACTTTGCTGTAGTAGTTAAAGTGTTAGCCTAAAAAGCAGGACACTGTGAGTTTTAGGCCTCCCTTAGGCAATGAAAGCTGGCTGGGTGACTTTGGGCCTGTCACTCTCTCTCAGCCCAACCCACCTCACAGGGGTGTTGTTGTGGGAAAAATAGGAAGCAGGAATATTAGTTATGTTTGCCACCTTGAGTTATATATGTAAAAAAGGCAGGATAAAAATCTAGTAATAACTACTGTAAATAGAATAAACATTAACACTACTTTTTTTCAAAATTTTATTCCATACCCCAAGTCTCTGAAACTTTTGAGGGACATGAGTTTTCTAAGTTGTCTAAGATATCCCTCATCCTTCAGGCCACCTAGAAATATACTAAATAAGATCATACCTGGAATGAATGAATCAAGCATGCCAGTAATTTACATTTTAGGCACTTAAACTGCTTTCTCCCTTACTTTTCCCCATACAGCATTCTCCAGGGCTCGAAGGCCCCCTCTCCCCCCCGCCATCTCTGCAGGGAGTAAACCATTGTAATGAAGACTTCAATGGATTTCCCTGGGGTCAATCCATGCACAGAAATACACAAAAGTTCCCTTCAGGAATTTTAACTTTTCAGACATTGTTATCATATCTGCAGGATTCTGCCAGTTGTCTGCAATTATCATGAATCATTCAAGTCTATGCTATAACAGCAGCAGAAGTACTTACAGATAAGTAAAATTGGCCAGAAAAAATATATGCTTCCAAAAATTACAAGTGCAAGATGATACTAAGATTTGATCAGGGGAAGAAGACAAAGTAGTGTCTAAATTAGGGTTACACATCTGCTTTATATTCAAACTCAAGGAAGTAGATGCCAAAAAGAGTTTCATAATATACAAAATTGTAAGAAAACTGCAGATGCCTCTGGCAAATAGGAGAATCAAATATCCGTATGTGCAGAGAAATGAGTTGCCATTGTCCCTGTGATGTTCATTCTGAAAAGGTAATGAGTTAATGCAATCACTATAGCAATATTTTATATTAGGAAAAAATCAACACACTGGGCATCAGAATTAAACAGCCACTCTGTAGGCTGTAGAAACACTTTAGGGGAACCATTTCAAAATCAGTAATGATAAAGCTCTTAAGAACTCCTATTGAGTTAAGCCCTTTTAACGAACAGACCGATCCATGAATACAATTCCAGTGTAACTCATGCTGACAGCTACTGAAACTTAATCTGATTATATGTTGAGTGGAAATGACACTTCTCCACCTCCACTTTAGAAAACACTGATCTCAATAAGTAGACAAAACAATTTATCTGGAGAATATATATATGGGAAAGAGAAAATTAAAAAAGAATCCTGATATTGGGAGAAATTATAAATATTTATTTACAAATTAATTGAAAAAATATTAATCAATATATCCTACAACAAGAAATATAAATGAAAATGACACAGAATGTGTGCCTTCTCTGTCTCTGTGTTACAGCCTTTATTTTGAAAAATAAAGTTACATGATTAACTTTAACTTAATGATTTTTTATTTTGAAAAAAATCATTAAGAAATTATTAAACTAATGTACTCTGTCTTAAGAGATAAATATCATCTATAAAATATAACCCAATGGCAGTATTCACAGCTACAACATTTGTTAACAATATTGTTTAGAGCAGCAGCCTTTTCAGCTTTTGAGACACCTGAGATATTAGAACTTGTTAAATACTTTAAAACTAAAAAACCTATTACTTTTTATAGATATTTGTTATCGATAAATCAATCTGATATGCACATGTTAAGGGATAAGTGGAATAAAGAATTAGAGGTTTCTATATTGACTAGACAACGGGAAAGTGTCTTAACTTATATAGCAAGAGTGTCAATGGACCTTAAACTACGACTTATACAACAAAAAATAATATTTAGAATTTATTGGACTCTGCTATGTCTGTATAGATAAGGAGTGTCACGCATTTTGTAGTAATAAGGAAAATGCCTCTTTAAAGCATATGCTTTTACAATGTACTATACTTACTAAGTTTTGGAAGAAAGTAAGACTATATAAATATGATTGTGCGACAAAAGCTAACATTTTCAGAGGATAGTATTATTTTGAACTATATACCTAGTACATGGAATTTGACATCTGGACAACATAAATGGATTCTCTGTGCCCTTACTATGGCCAAAAGACTGATACTGCAGCATTGGAAAGATAAATGTATGGCCCCATTTATTCAATGGATTGAAGACCTGATTTCACTTGCCACTTATGAGTGGATATAGACGTAGACTTTGTATGGACAAGTATAATGAAATATAGGATTCATTTATACAAAATGCAGTAGGTTAAAAAAACATGATAGTCATATAAATCTATTAGAAATATATAGGCACTTGCATTATATTTGTATTAGATAAGCATATATAGAATTGAAATTGTTTGTTATAATGATATATTAATACTTTTTTCTCTTTGTTGTATTTTTTTCACTTTTTTGTTAAACCACTTTTATGTATTTTTTTTGTAATAAAAAAATTTAGATAGAAAAAGAAAGAAAGAAAGAAAGAAAGAAAGAAAGAAAGAAAGAAAGAAAGAAAAAGAAATTATAAACTAGAGAAGTTCTTATAAATGACTATTATCTTAAAAATATATGTCACTTTAGATTGTAACCTCAAACACTATTATAATTTACATCAAGATCCAGAACATGGCCAGTGAGATGATGGCAACATACTGACACTTATCTACAGGAGCAGATCTTAGCACTAGTAATAAGTAAATAAATATTTTACCATTGTTAGTAGTATCAGACTGTAATTCCATATTCACTCATCTGGGAATAAGTTCCAAATTTTGTCATGGTCCCAATGAATTCCTACTTAGTATGAATTCCTATCTAGAGGAATTACATACCAACATTAAGTCTGTAAAATTGAAAGCCAGTTTGGTCTAGGGGTTAAGGCTCCAGGCTAGACACCAGGAGACTGTGAATTCTAGTCCCACCTTAGGCATGAAAGTTGGCCGGGGGACTTTGGGGCAGTTACTGTCTCTCAGACCCTGACATCAGGCTTGGGCGACAAGCCAGTTGCTCAATTTCTGTTGCAACCAACAGATCAATTTTAGTTGATCCGGAAAAAAACTGGGCCCTGCACATGTGGAAAAACTACTAGGATGAAACAAAATTACACTTTTTTTATGCTGTTGGAAAGCACACAAAGCAAAAGTCATCAAAGTGGGTACGTGTGTATACGTGTGCATACAGTATATACACAGGAGCCAACTTTGGGTTACTCACAGTTAGTCTGTAAATACTTTCAGTAATCTAGTTCATAAGACATGTTAAAATCCAACAAAGAGATGCCAATGTTCTAGATGCTCATTACTCTTCTTTTTTTCCCCTTTCCCCTCATGTTATCTGTCTAGTTTGTTAAACAATATATTGCTTTAAAAACACTGTAATAATAGACTTATCCAGAAACCAGGATTGAAAAATCCATGTTTGATCTACAAACATGCTTTGGAAAAAAAAAACCCAGTAAAATGCAAATTTCATGGCTCAAAAAAGAGTTTAACTCCTTAAAAAAGTTTAACAAAGCAGAAAATCTAGTATTAAGCTGGGTACAGAAATTGAGAAGAAAGGGGCAGAAGGGAAAATTCTTATACAGAGCATATTCATATTACAAGAAATAAGACACTGGATATTTAAACTGATCCAATGTGCCTATGATATTTTTAAAAAGTTTGGTGAGCTTCCTTAAATAAGGGTCTGAGAGCCAGTTTGGTTAAGGCATCAAGAATCTAGAAATCTAGTCTCACTTTAGGCACAAAGCCAGCTGGATGACCTTGTCTGTCTCTCTCTCAGCCCCAGGAAGAAGGCAATGGCAAACCATTTCTGAAAAACATTGCCAAGAAAACTGCAGAGACTTATCCAGGCAGTCACCAGGAGTCAACATTGACTCGAAGGCACACACACAAAAACAGAAGTCGGAAATCTGAGGTCATCCAAATATTGTTACCGTGCATCTTCCATCAGTCCTAACCAGCATGGTCAACGACTTGAGTTGATAGAAGTTGTAGTCCAGGGGTGGGCAACTTTTTACTGGCTGGGGATACTGTAATAGATGAGACAATTATGTAGAACATAATAAAATGGTATCATACAATTGGACAAGGCCAGATTGTAGGGGGAACTTTTAAGGAGAATTTGACTTTTTAAACAGATTATATTGAGCCTCTTTTAGGATATACATTAGTTTTTAAGTGTTTCCTCCTTCAAAATGACAAGAAACTGTTGATTATCAGCAGTTGTGTATGCAGAAGGGATAATGAAAGGTGGAAAAAATTGGGTTCAGTTGCCATATGTGACTCTCGGGACTCAGCTACTCAACCTTATTGTAGTCCAATAACTTCTGGTGAATAATAGGCATCTCAGTCCTCTGCTAAAGTCTCAGTAAATGTAACTAAGAAAAAGGATTAACATATACTAATAATAAAAAAATAAAATAAAATATATTGATTTCATAAATTTTTATATTAGAGATTTGTAGTACCAAGCTAAAATCTGCTGCCCATCAAATGAGGAACCAGGCAACCAAAATGTTCTGAATACATTAATTAATCAGTTAATCAACTGAGCCACACATAAATATATGACAGATATGGCAGGTATCATAAGATTAGTTTCCCAAACCTTAGTGTGTACTTGATTCTTTGTTCAGTTGAGGCTCAGTTGCTGGAACTCCATAGTTTCAATGAACAAGGAAGTTTCTTTCTATAAATCTGCCTGAAGGTGATGCAACATTATACATTAAATATATTTTCTGGAGGTATTTGGAATGAAAATAATTTTACTGGTCATTATGAGCAGACCTACAAAAAATTCAACTCATACAATGGCAAAAGAGAAAGATGAAACTTGCAACAAAGAATAAGATACCATGTAATATATGCATAACGTTTTGTTAGTTTTTTCCTCAAATGTGGGTTCATAAAATTATTCCTATACAGTCTAACTCTCTCAGTTTGAGAGTGGTAGTAACAGCAGTGGTAGTTATTACAAGCACAAAGTTCATTATGTGATCCACTTACCTACTTCAGACCTAAGCATTTAAAAAATTGTTATGATTATAGAATCTGTTGTCTGGATTTAAGACTACTGGTCCTTAAATATTGCTTTTGACCACACACAGTATGTAATAGACAGCACTGTTTTCTTTCATCTGCCTGAGATCCTTTGAAATATTTTTACATACAAGGATGTCTTTCTGTGTCCCTTTAATCTTTATATTTTTCTTCCTTCAGGGTAAGTATACCCAATTCCTTCTGACTGCCCTCCCAGAATCTGTCTTCCAAACACCTCAGCTCTTTGAATATTTTCCAATTTGCCAACATCTCTGACATATACTGTAGAACTAAAATCAAATACTGATTTACTGTGGGAGGAAATGCCTATTATGATCCTTAGATCAGAATAATCATATAAAGGGAGAGAAGAGATACAATAAGATTTAATTCACATGTTTGCTAAACATCATTGTTGCAAAGATATGCCACTTTTACATGGAAGTCGAAAAAGGAATAATTCTCTTAAAATTGTAGAAGAAGGTGTGTTTGATTGTTTATTGAGGGGTGCTGGTATTAACTGGAATATTCATTTAGACTGCAACATCTAATCAAATAATCCCTATCTAAAATGGTCAAGAAATTTTTCAAAATAATAAATGTATCCACAGAACACCACACTCAATAATGGCTTTCAGAGGGACTGTATGCTCTTCTAGAGCAGAGGTGCACAATCAATAGGTTAGGACCACATATAGCCACCTATCCAAACTATCCTACTGAACTGCATCATTTAATGTGATAGCACGGGTGAATTATTAAACACATGCTGTATGTACATATTATAATTACACAATTATACAATTCAATTTTCAATTCAATTATACAATTATACAATTTAATGTACATATTATAATTATACAATTATACAATTCCATTTTCAAATAAATTTAAATTTTAAACAAATTTAGGTTTTCTCCAGCATACACCCTCAGAGCTTTAAACTGGCCCCTCAGTCTGAAAAAGTTTGCCCATCTAGAGCACTCCCACTCTGGAAGCTTCCTCCAGAATTGTTTTCCAATCTACAAACTGTAGTGGAATCATCTTAGTTAAACACTAGCATAAATGTTTCTCTATAAAGTTCCTCAGTTTTACATGTTTATAGTTGAAAAAATGTACTATAGTTATGCTATCACAGAGCAACTTTAAGCGTGACATCTGGCCCCCCAGTGTCCTCTAAGTTGAAACACCATAAAAAAAGATTAATGCTTTTTTTTAAAAAATCAAAACCTAAATCAAGACAGTTATTCAGCAAGGTAGCATAATAGCATTGATGATTATCATAGTTTGAGTCACGGTATTATTTCCAGCTCAGTGGGGTTCATTCACCAATCATGATTTGCAGCCAGTCAGCCAGGCTTCTCCGTTGGTGGTTGGACTCCCCCTGTTCATTAACAGACAAAGTCAAAATTTCCCTAGCCTTCAAAGCTACTGATCTTTTCCAAATGCCCTTGGAATTTTGTTTTGAGATACAGTAAATCAATAGCATTATCTAGAAAAAGAAAGAAAGAAAGAAAGAAAGAAAGAAAGAAAGAAAGAAAGAAAGAAAGAAAGAAAGAAAGAAAGATAGATAGATAGATCAGGGTTTTTAAAATTATTTTTGCAATTCCAATGTTACAGTTTTAAAAACCAACTCACACTTACCTAATAACAATGTCAAATTAGCTGAGATATTAATAACCAGGTTATCAAAGGCATAGTATATCCTCATTCAAGGCACAGGATATAGCCAGAAAAATAGACCCATTTATCTTACTTCCATAGAAAGAAAACATGATACATTTTAAATTCTGCATATTGTAAAGACAAAATTTATTGGGTACAAATTCTGTATTACCTTATGCCAGTAACTTTCTGGTAAAAAACAGCTGATCTTACCCTGAATTGTGAAGGGAAGTGTTAAGCTGGGTTGGCAACATTTAATGGTGGGAAAAAAACAATCTGGCAACTGGGCGTGGCCTGCACATCTGGGAACTGATGATCTGGAGGAGGGATGGTAATTGGTAGCCCTCCAAATGTTACTGAACTCTAGCCTGCATCCACTCTACACAGTATAGCCAGTAGTAGAGATCATGGCAGTTGTAATCCAATAACATCTGGAGGTCATGTGTTGCTCATCCTGGTTTTGGAGACAGAGTTTAGTAGAGTCTAGTAAACGGAACAACTTAGTTCTAAAATTAAATATCTGCCCACACTAGGTCATTTAAACAAACAAAACCAGAAAAAAAAAGGGGGGGGGAAGAGTCCAAAGCTAGCTTTGTGGGATGGATTGTGGATAAGGAAGATGGCAGATAGCTAAGTAACACAGGCTGAAAGCAAAACCAAAATGAACAATTTTCTTTGGCTGGCTGGCTGACAATTCTAACTAGGACTTGAAATTGATCAAATGGATTTTCATTTAATGTAAAGCTGTAGTAAAACTCCAGCGTTTCATAACCTATAAAAGCTCAAAGTACTTTCTAAAAAGTACCGCTCAATTCTTGGAAGGGGTCTCCTAGCAGACATGCAGGTGCTCCTTCAGAGAGAAGTTTCTACAAAAAAAGTATTTTGGAACCTTCAGATTACTGTGTCACTCAAGGCCCAGAGAAGAGTCTCTGCTTTGGAGACAAGCTTTAAGTTTCTGAGGCTTCTTCCATGTAATATGTTCCATCCCATCTGTCCTTAAACCACTATCGTACATGTGTATATATATACATACAGAAAATAAAAACACACAGCACTTACTGCAGTATTTAAACATATGTGACTGTTTTCACTGTCTATATGAAAAGTAGCTATTTTTATCATAAACTATAAAATAAAAAATTGGATACTCAGCATTAAGGAAGTAACAGTAACCTAGCATTTTTTTTAATACAAAGATACGCTTTTTAAAAACACACACACACTTAAATGGAACTTTATAAAAGAGCTGGAATTAAGAATGCATGATATCTGATTCAGAGTAGGAAAAATATTCAACACTGAATTGGTAATTTAGGCAGTTATTTATTTATATATACATACTTATGGCCTACCCACTATCCAGAGGAGCTTGTAGAAAAATACAATCTATAAAAGCAGGAAACTATGGTTAACCAAATCAAATAAATAATTATAAAGCTTGTTATCATAAACATAGTGACAGCAACAAAGAGGCACTTAAGGGTCAAAGGATCAGGTTGTAGGTACTAAATCCCAAAGGTGAGAGCAAAAAGTCAGGTCTTCACCTATTACCAAAAGACATATTGATCTACATGCTATTTTCTTTTTGAACAATACAGTACAATCTTTCCTAGCATTTGCATTTTAAAAATACCTGCACATTAAAGAATTTTAAAGTCTTTTTTTTCCCCTTTAATTGCTCTTCATCCAATGTAATTGCTCTTCAAGCAATGTTATTTAATTGATAATATTGGTCTACCCAGTACAACTTTCTTCCAGGCTCTAATGCCTTCTGAATGTGTTGAAGTATACCTCACAAAATTCCCAACCACTCTACCAACTGGAAATTATAGGGGTTGTAGCCCAATAGACTTAGAAAGTGAAGGGCTAACAAAAATCAGTAGTAAACTGTGCCATATTCTACCATTTTATCAGCACTCTTAAAAAGCATTTTTTGGTACCTGGGGCTTTATAACTTGGGTGTCCCTTACTTTGTTTTTATGGTAAATGGATGCTAAATATCTTTTTCTATAAAGCAACAGGGCTAGCCTCTAATTTTGCCCTAACTTTTGAATCGTCTTCTACATCAACTCAAAGGAAGCAAGTTTTCTACCATTCTGCATTTCAATAGCACTACTAATTATTGTCTCAAACAAAACACAATGGCCTGGGAAGAGATGAATAAATGATACAACATGAAAAACGTGACATTTTTCATACAGTAACATTATATGTGAACACACATTCCCATCCCATAAAGCTAAACACAACATTCTGAGTTTGTAACAGCGAAGCCAACCAGAAATGTAGCATCTCAGCATCACATTATTAAAATATCTTTGGAATGTTATATAAAAATCCATCCTCAATTTAAAATATATAATCATATACATTCTAGCTAGCTTTAGGGACACTTTTACCCATACTGAAGCATTTCTGTAATAAATTTTATTTTAACACACTTGACTTCAAATCCAGACGTTTTATTGGCTCTTTCTGAGAGAATGAATTTTCTGAAATAGTGAAACCTAGCAGCAACACTTAGAGTCAGCTACTGTAAATGTTCTCATGTTGTACAGAATCCAAAATCATTTTTTTTTTCAAATTACTTTTTTAAAAAATGTAAACAAATGCAAAGGTAATAACAGCACTACAGTAATGATCTTAGTATGGTGCATTTCCGGGGGGGAAGCCAATTCTATCTTGTGATAAACGGCCTGCAGTGAACTCTTTCTCTCGGTCATGAATCCCCAGGAAATGCCCAGTGTCTGGATAGTTATTGCTCAATTGTACATTGCTGTTATTTGAGAGCACAACACCCTCTAGGAGTCGCAGAAGATGAAAGCAGTTTTGTTCCTCAATATGGGGGCACCTATTAGTTCTGACACAACAGAGCGATAGCTGATCAGAAAGCATCTTTGTAACTCCAGGCAGTGTTCAAAGGCTGTGGGTGCAAACAGTCTTTGTAAGTTTGTTTTAAACTTTGTGCTTATTGTTCCTTCCTTTATTGTTGTTTTAGCATGAATAGATCATTTCCATCTCTAAGGACTAACAAGGATTTAATGTCACAGATTTCAGGACTATTGACAGTGTCTTTTTAATGCTTCTGTGCAACAGAACATGCTGATTTGATATACACTTTTAACAAGAAAATGCTTCAATTATCCTTGCCAAAGCTGAGAATGGACATGAATAAATACATACAAGAGTACATTGTTAGTGAAACCATTTGCATATAGGAAAAGAGAATTTAATACACCTTTCTGTAAGAAACAAAGCTCATAAAAGAAAATACAATGGATTTATACAAGTCCAGTAAGTACTGTCAGAAGTCATTCTAACTTGCATGAAGATCTGAAATGTATGTTATAGTACCTACTAACCTTCTTGTATGTGACCATTCTGAACCACTTTGCAGAAAGTTGGGAGGAAAAACGAGTTAACTCTTGATAGGCCTCAGCCAAAACTGTGAATAGCTCAACTGAGAGCCAAATTAGATGTGATGCCATTATTCCTAGAGCTGGCATTTATAATTGTATAAATGTCTCGAGGAGGAGGAGGAAAGAGAAAGGGAGGGGGGAGGGGAAGGGAAGGGACAGTTCATACTGGGATCAACAGGTCTCAAGAAATAATGGTTCACCATAGTAAGAAAATTCTCTGGAGCAACCAGAAATTGTTTAGGTGATTTGATTAATTATACTGTATTATTGTATATAGTATTTTGTTTTTACTCCAACTGAGGAAGGGGGAATTGTACTCTGGTCAGAGTCAGTTCTGGTGGAAACAGCCTATAAGCCTCGTAAACAAACAAAGTCCCTCTACACAATATTTTCTTGAGCCTTGGTACTTAATGTTGTGAAGGAGCTCTACCAGTTTGCCACAATGTACAAATACCAATGCATGAGAATTTTCCTTTTTTTGAGGTTCAGAATGACCATACGCTACTAAACAAAACAATGAATACGTTGTGCTACAGAAGAACTCAGATCAAATGCAACATTCAAAAGGTAACTCTCACTAAAAAAAAAAAAATCTCTGTCCATATCTGCCACAGACTGTCAATTGACTTTTTTTTATTAAGTTTCCTTTCACTTTACCTACTTGAGAAGAAGTAAGAATCTCTCCAGCGTCATGAGATTTATACAGCACAGCCTGTTCAAGTCATTTGCTGGCCTGAGAACATCTGTGATTTGCAAGAATCACACTAGATATTCACATTTATCTTTTTTGTTTCAGGCAGAAGTCAGATTAAATGGCATAATTCTACCTTAGAATATCACTAACACACAGTATTTTATATTGATATAGAACTGATACAGACACAGTCATTCTGCTTAGGAAAACAGAGAGAGATGGAGGGGGATGGAAAAAAGAGGGAAAAGACAAGATACAAGTGTTTGTCTTATGAGATCTACTTCTCTTTTACCAGAATCTCAATATCTACCAGCTGGAGCCAGCCACAAAACAGAACATTCACTGGAATTACTTTCATCCACTGATACAGCATTTACAGTGGTACCTCGAGTTACGAATTTAATCCGTTCCATGACTCTGGTTCCAACTCGAATTGGTTGCAGCATGAGGCAAATTTTCCCATAAGGTTCAATGTAATTACCGTTAATCCGTTCTGGCGTGGAGGACAGGGAGGCGGCTATTGCTTGGAGGGAGAATCAGGGGTGGAAAAATGGCCGCGGACCACGTGTCAGGGGCGGAAAAATGGCCGCAGACCACGTGTCAGGGGCGGAAAATGGCCACGGACCATGTGTCACGGGAGGGAAAATGGCCGCGGATCCGGTTTGTAACTCGAGGTGGTTCGCAACACGAGGTAAATTTTTGGGGCCGGAGCTGGTCGTAACACGAAAAATTCGTAAGCAGAGGCGTTCGTCACTCGAGGTACCACTGTATATCTAAGTCACCACAAATCAGAGATTCAAACACTAAACCCTAAAAATAAATACAGAAAAAGGCCCAAGTTACATTTCAATATTGAAATAATTGCTGCCCAGGTTTTAGGGCTACAATAGGCATCATTCATCACAATGGTTCACAAAAAAGTCCAATAGCTATGTCCTATCCAATGTTGTACTGCTAAATGTTTCCTTTTCTATTTTAATAATCACTTGAGTTTATTTGAAGATGTTACAGGTAGTCCTCAACTTACAACCACAACTGGGGACCAGAACTTCCATTGCTAGGCAATGCAGTCATTAAGTGAGTCATGCCTGATTTTATTATCTTTTATGCCATGTGATTAAGCAAATCACGCAGTCGTTAAGTGAATCCAGCTTCCCCCATTGACTTTGCTTGTTGGAAGCCCCCTGGGAAGGTCACAAATGGCAATGACCCCAGAATGCTGCAACCATTGTAAATACATGCCGATTGCTAAGTGCCTGAATTTTGATCACATGACCACAAGGATGCTGCAGCGGTCGTAAATGCAAGGACTGGTCATAAGTCAAGGACTACAGTACCTGTACAACATATTAGAGCATCATTCAGGTAGAACTAAAGTGAGCCCAAAGAATACATTACAGCCCTGCCAAGAGACATGCCTTCAAATAAGGTGGATGGAAAGGAAGTGGAGCCAGAAGAATCAAGTGGAAGAAGTACTGGAACCAGTACTTGAACTCTTGAATTGACAGATCATCCAGCAACTTCACAAGATCCTCTGCCCAGTAACTCAGACTCAGAAATTCAGCCATTTAATCCTAGGCTAAATGAGAGTTAATGAGAGTCCAGGATGAGAAAGCTGGTCTTTACAGATCTGAGAGGCTAGCTAAAAGGCATATGACTGCTCTGCAGCTGTGTACTGAATGGAATCTCATATGGCTTACTTATTGCTCTCACTTAAACTGGAAAGTGCTGAGAACTTATCTAAAATTCAGCTCTTGCCTATGAATAGCCTGTTTGGCTGTGTTTGGACCTTGGATTTCTTCTCACCTTGTCACTTGCTTCTCCCTTGGATTTGTCACTTGACTGATAGTTTACCAACTCAGATTTGTGCCTTGCCTGTTGAACCACAAGGACATTCTTTCCTCAGAATAACAGAACTTTTCCAAAATATTATTACTTCTACTAGCTTGTAGAAGAACTGCAATTACTTATGTATAGCTAATGACAGATTTATAACTGGTAATTTATTACATGGAAGGCAGCCATGCTGGCACAGAAAAGGATACCAATAATACCAAGGATAAGAATTTTATTATCCAAAAGGTACAAGAGGCATTTTGAAAGCTCATAGAAGGTTATGGTCAATTGGTGCCAAGTGCCTGAGTTCTTAAAATCACTGGTTTATTCCCAATATCATCATTCTGACATGGATGAAGCTTTAATTCCTATAACTCCCTTTCTTATTCAAACTCAAGATAGTTTAATACCTAAGATTTCAAAAAACTGAATTGTAACCATATAATTAAAAGCAAGTTTAAAAGTTGGCTGTATCAGCTTTTGTTATGATAATGTTATATTATTTTTCTCAAAATATCCAGAATCATTGGTGCTTCTAAAGAATATGGTGCAAAATTTCCCCCATGCTTTTTTTTTTTTTTTAATGGCCCTTCCATGTTTCACTATGTCTACCTGTGTCTAACAGGAAGTGTATGGAATAAATCTCATAAGAGTAGATTGTAAGTCTCCAAGGAAAAGATTTTTCAGCCAAAAGAAGCGTAGTTGCTGCTTTTTTTTTAATGTACAAAAATATATTGCTTCAGTTTAATAGCAAAGTTATTTTAAGAAAGCCCAAGAAACCATTTTCTTCTGTTGTCAAATTCACTAGGTGATGTAATTTGTCATCATCATAATTTTCATTATATTATTCTGTTCTGTCAGTTCACCCTTCATTTTTGTCTTTCTGTATGTCTTCTCTCTGGTCAAAGCCTGATAAATGTAGGATCAAGGAATAAACCACACAAAATTGCTTCCAGGAAGGAAAAGACTATAAGCACACACACAAACTTAGCTTTTTCATTTCTGAATCTTGGCCTGCCTGATAATAGTTCCCACATGAAATCTATTATAGACCAGGACATGAAGGCTCATAGAAAATACGCTGGCTTCTGTTGAATTATGCTGACAAAAAAAAAAGATTTTTCAAGACTTAGCAAATATGGTCTGACAAGGACTATTCTGTATGTTTTCCAGGCTTGACATGAAAAGCAAAGAACACTGTAAGTCTCATTAAAGAGATCTATTATTTAAATGCACAAAAAGAGCTAGCTGTCTTCATAAATTACCTCAGAGCAAGCCAAATATTCAGGAGTAATATGAGTGATTCATGAGCAGTGTTTTGTACCTCATGTAATCTATTATATTTTAATACAGGACAATCATTGCAGTTAAATCAAGTTGCAAGTTATTCTGTGAGATTCAGATTCAAGATAGTCTTACAGTGTTACTTGTTACATGTTCTCCTTTAAAGAAATTCTTAAAATTATACAATAATAGAACCATAGAGTTGAAAGAACCCATACAGGACCCATACAAGTCTAAGTCCCTGCTCAGCGCAAAAAAAAGAATTAAAACATCCCCAACAGAGGGGTTCTAGTTGGAACACAAGCACTGATGGGAAGCCCACCACCTCTCTGATTGCAAGCTGACAAAAGCAAGCCCCTTGCTTTTGCCGGCTTGCAATAATAATAATAATAATAATAATAATAATAATAATAAAAAAATTATTATTATTATTATTATTATTATTATTATTATTATTGCCCAGCAGCACAGCACAAATAAGAATGCCAGCCAATGGGGAAGGCAGAAAGCAGTTTTGCCCAATGAGAAAGCACCGGGGTTTCCCCAATGGAAAGCGCCAGAGAAGCTGAGCCAACCCCTGGCGCTCTCCCATTGGGAAAAACCACTTTTGGCCTTCCCCATTGGCTGGCGTTCTTTTTTTTTTTTAATAATATTTTTATTAGAGTTTTACATAGTTAAAAGCTAATACAGAATTAGAAAAGATACGCAAACAAAAAAGAAGAAAGAAAACAAGAGAAAGAAAAAGAAAAAAGAAAAAGAAAGACATAAAAAGTGACTCCCCTTTCCTTCCAAACAAGTTTAAGCATGTACGCTAACTTAACACTTCTCTAATATTACGGGGCGGGGGGGACCTCTTCTTCCCATTTCTCATCACTAAACAATAACCAAATTATAGAAAGATTCATCAATCAGTCTTACTCAGGAAAAGCATTAAGAGTACCAGTAGGGGTAACTTATATGTTTTAAGCTTAGACAAATAAATCTATTTCGCATTTTGACTTATAATTTTCTCTAATAAGTAAAAAATGTATCCCCATAGGTATAAAGAATATCAATAATAGTAACATATATATTTTAAACTAGATCCAATTTTAGATTCCTTTTATATTCTAACCCATAACTTTGTCTAATAGGTAGGAGGTAAAAGATTTATCCCCATATGAAAAAATCTTTACATCATCTTGCAATCCTGGTCAAAAAAAAAAAAAAATCCCAATAATAACAGCCCAAAATCAAAATTTATACAATTTAACCTTGGTCAAATAAGTCTACTTAAACATCAGCCAGCATAGTTTGTATATCCATTACGACTTCTTTATCCATGTCACTCTTGTAGTCAAACACTTTTAAGGCCATTTTCAAATCCACATCATCTTTTTTCATATCTTCCACATCTCTTTTATAGTCTGACAACTATTTAAAGTCCATTTTAAAATCCCTATTCAAATCATCCTCAGCTTCTGTTTCACCCAGTAGAATCTTTTCTTCTTCTATAACCTCTGTTAGATCCAATTTTAAAAATAAGTCCTGAACACACTGTTCCCAGATTTAAATTATTCTATAGTACAACAATGTTCCTCCATTATGTTAGGAAGTATCTTTTCCTTTAATTGCTCTCTGGTTCCCTCCAGTTAACCTTCAAAGCCCAGTCTTACCTTTTATTTATTTTCAGAGCCAAAACTTTCCCACAATAAGTTTCCTTACAGTTAATTCCAAAATTATCTGCTGTATTTTTATAAAATTGTTAAATTATTAAAATGAATAACTCTACCCATTTATGGTCTCTTTCCCCCAATGTTCCTGTTATTTCCACTTTCTCAGCTAAGCCCTGCAGAAAAATAAATGCCACTCCCATCACTTGAGAGCCATCACCACTCCCTATTGTAGGGCTTTAATGACTAAAATATGTTTTTCATAGTTCAGCATCAACTGCAAAAAAAGGTCTCCTCCAGCACTTGTTTTTCTCCATTAAATTCCTTCCCTAACAACTCAGTTGTAGCTCCCTCATATCAGAGGTACCTAATATAAGTTTGTATTTAGAGGCTGTTCTCCTGGTACCCCTACCATCAAGACTAGTAGGTGGCTATTAAAGAAAAAGATCATTCTGATTATGATACATAAGCTTCAGAAGACTATCCTGGAGCAATTAGACTGGTTTCTGCTTTGTGGTCCTTCTAACAGCTTTTTATTTTCCATACTTCCTAAAATTTTCACAAACCTTGTTTTTTAAACAAACAAACAAACAAACCATTAGTCCTCTCATTTTAACTATCAAAAAATTGTGCTATTTCAGAGGATAGGTTAGTTAATTATACTATCTGCTTCTGGAAATTGTAATATTCCATTTTCTTCTTTTATCACTTGTAATTGTACCTTAACATTTCATTGATGGTTCTAATTCTAAGCCATCTGCAAAAACTCACTGGGTGTCATATAAAGACAAAAAATAAGAATTGTGCCTACATATGAAATGGGAGGGACTGTGCGGTACTTTGAAGTTGCTGTTTATAAATTGCTTCAGTAATTTAGGACGTGCAATGAAAGTGAATGACTTCTATTACTACAGTGAAAGTGAACTATTCAGTGACTGTTTCACAGTCTTTCTATAACTTTTATACATTCTCCATTTCTCATACTTCTAAGTTCTGGCTCTTTTATAATGATCAAGACCAGGAACAGCCCCTAGCATCACACTATCTCACTCTCCTGGAGTCCCTATATTTATTTCCAACTGCAGCATCTGCAGCATGAGATGCCACAGGATCCTGGATGCCATGGCAGCTTACATCCAAACATCTTCATGTTCATATAACCAACAATACCACAATCCCAAATAATATTTTCCTCATTCCACTTATATTCTGTTTTCTCCCATCTTTAGACAAAGCTACCACTTGCTGTTCTCCAAAACCAATTTAATACTACTAGCTAAAAAATGAATTGAGGAAACATAAATACTGCCGTAATTGATATTCCAGGTGCTACAAACTCTGCCCCCCTCCCTGCAAAAAAATAGCATGGAGGGAAATAGGTCCTGGGGCATCAACATAAACCCAGAATCAAAATAAATACAAGGCACAATTGCAACACTTTTCAGAGCCATTCCATGAGTGACTGAAATATAATTTTACTATAACTCTATAGTAACTTTCTGTTTCGATCACATGACACAGGTTCTAGGAATATTCCAATCTGATTTTTAAAAAAGTTAACTTAGTTGTTAATCAAATTGAGATACAGTTTTGTACTAATAGAACCTTGAGTTCAGTTGGAATGATTTCTTGCTAAACATAAATTTGATTGCAGCCTTTATTTTAATGGTTTTAAAGAAATACAAATGCTTAGAAATGCTTCAGTTGTTTTAAATGAAGTTTTGGGTTTCTTTTCAATGACAGAGATAATAAGATAAACTTTATAATGAGCAAATATTTTTGTTTTTGACACTTTTTAATTTGGTCATTCTGTAACCATCTTGACTATATTTAAGTATACATTAGTGGCTTTACTAACTACATATTCAGAGACTGAAGGTGCAGCTATTAAGAGAACAGCTGCTATCTAAAACATCTAGGCCTCAAAGATAAGACATTCAAGGTTGATTAGAAAGCAACATAAATGAGTCCTGGAACTGCAAATAACAATAGCAGGAGCAGAGTCAGCAGCAAAAATGGAGATCCTAGGCACCAGGCCACATCCCTGCCATAGGTAAACTCAATATATTTGTACTTATCTTGTATAGACTGACAAAAATATATGCCAATGTGGGGAGAATTATGTTTCTGTTTAAACATACAAATTGGTCAAAAAATGACAAGCACGTTGTTAGCAGGTCTCTGTGCAACTTATTATCTGAAGAAGTAAAAAGTCCACATGGCATTTCTCAGTGGATGACTAATGAATGAGGAAAACAGAATCTTACTTAACACGAATGAAATGTGGAATTTTATTCCAACAGCAACCAGTAGAAAGGAATGATGAACAAAACACCCAATATATGAAGGAGAAAAATAGCCCCCTGAACTCAGTAAACTGTACCTCAGCTTGACAAAGTGCATGAAGTCCTTGTAAGACTAAGGCAGCAGGTGTGGCTTGGTCTGGTTTTGTGCATTCATTCAGTACCTGGGAAATTGCAGCCAGCATATCTGCTCCATGTTGGTAAGGCCTAACAAGATACAAAAGTTATCATGTAATTATAGAAAATGACCATAATTGAATGGCTATGCCAAGTTCCACAACTTCAGAAGCAAAATACTCTTTCTATATAATGTGGAAGGGGAATCTGTGGCCATCCATATATTAACACACCATTCCAAGCACTGGCCACGATGGATGGGGCAGCTGGAATCTGAAGTTCAACTTCAACTAGAACAGCATAATTCACCATCCCTACCATAAGAGAAAACATAAAAATACTTGGTATCAGGAAGTTATAAACTTCCATGACATTTTAAAATTCCTTGTTTATTCATCTTAATTATATTCCTTTATTCTTCTTTTTATGTTCTCTCTTATACTGATGTATTTTCTTTAAAGTATCCAATTTAAAAAGTGAACATTAGTATAATGTGTGGAGCCAACCACTGCTCTGTGGTTTAACATTAAGTGTAAGCTCAACTATTGTACCTTATTCAATAAACCATTACTGTGTTGAGTTTAACAAATGCTCTAGTGGCAACTCCAGTAACAGCACAACTTGTGGAAAAGGCATGAAATAAATGGATTTCATATTCAGACATGACAGATTCATTAAGGATTTAGTCATATCTTATCCCATTTTTCAGACAAATACTGTATCTTGAAACAGCTTGCATCGATTGAAAAGAGTGTGGCCTAGATCAGTAGAATATGAGTTGAAAGAATCCTGTGAAGAAGCAGATGGGGAAAAGGGACTGAGCTTGTGATACTGTATCCCTTTAAGATATACAAAGGCCAAACCATACGTTCTTGCAACAGTGTAAGAGCCAGATGATAAAACTGGAATCGAGAAAGGTGAACCTGAAGCTCAGTAAACAGTTTGGTGAAGCAAGGGCACAGTATTGTAGCAATGGAGGCGAATATGTGTAGCTCAGGGTTGAACTGTGGAGTCCTTGGGGTTCTCTGAGCTTGGTTCTTTTCTTGCAAACGTTTCATTACCCGGCTAGGTAACATCCTCAGTGAAGCCGGGTAGTGAAACGTTTGCAAGAAAAGAACCAAGCTCAGAGAACCCCAAGGACTCCACAGTATTGTAACACATACACCTAGTCTAGCCAATCCAGGGGCTTTAAACAACCCAGATCTTAGGCTGTTATGTTTCCCTTTCATAGGCCACAGTCCTTACTATCATTATTATCAGTACAAAAATACATTATTTGATTCTTTTCTTTTCCTCTTTTCTATATAGAAAAATAAAAGTACACACAAGAGCATTAAAGAAATAAAATCAGTGCAACTAAAATCGATAGGTGGAGAAAGGATTGCAAATTATGGCTTAAATAGAACAACTCCAAAAACTTTGACCATATTGCTCAAAAGTCTTCTGCCTTGAATCTTTGCCGAAAAAAAGGTTAACATTCTAATGTTAACAAACAATACATATCAAGCCAAGAAGAACATAAGCAAATTTAACGTATAGCAATGAAAGGAAACCTAAACTTTACCTTTGCTTGCATATATCTCTGATAGAAGCAGCTTTGGCAATCACCTTTTCCCACTGAGTATCTTTACTAACAGATAATGAAGCCATATCAGACATTGCCATGAATCTCTGTAGTTCTGGATAAACTCGATCCTAAATATATTTTGATGGGAAAAGAGGAAATAGATTAGAAAGTGAACGTTTATTGGGATGATGTCCTACTGTTTTTTATTAAAATAATCTGTATTTCAAATATCAGGAGTTTTACAAATTCTTATCCTCTCCTACAATGCGTAGCTTGATACAATTTTATGTCTATTTGCAGATAATATATGAGGCACTGGCAATATGGTGTTAAAAGTGCCAGGAAAGTTTCTGCACAGACCAACAAGTGTATGTGTGTATGCGCATGCGTGTAAGTAACCTTCCAAGATCCCCAAACCATATCAGATCTTGGTAATCACACTAGAGCTCTCACAAGATTTCATGCAATGATCTCAGGGGATTTGCCAAAATTTGGGACAATTTTTTAAAATATAGGGAAAGGACACAGAGCATGGCTTCTGGAATTCTTTCCAAGTTCTCTACCAGCAGCTGTTATAGGAAGCATCTGAAGTTTCTTCCACAAAGAGTGAGAGCATGTGTTTGTGTGTACACTACACACACTTCTGCTCTCCTCTCATGTGTCTACATGTATTTATATGTACTTAGGCACTGTGAAGCACTGAGCAAACAAACTACTGTATACCCTGCTCTGGGTCATGTGACCAAGAAATAGTGGGGTTTAAAATGGAGGAGTAGGCAACATTCTGAGGTATTGCCCAATGTTCTTCCCATCGAAAGAGGAATCTTTTCTGGCAGTGTTTTCTCTACAGTGCCCAGCCAGATCCAGGGCATTTTAAAACTCAATCTTTCTTTTGCCAGCTTCTTCCCAGCACTAAATTTGATTTCACCCCAGCATAAATTTTGTTCAATTTTTGGAAAAACAGACAGACAGGATATTAAGCCCCTTTACATCACTTTTTTCCAACACTCCATGGGATTGGATGAAAAAATGGGGTGCATACCTGAAAAAATTACTGATTCCTGTACATGATATTTTGACTAACTTTCAGGTAAGTGTTTACAGCCCTCCAAAACTCCCAGCGTACATATTGATTACTTAAATAAAAAAACAAAGATATTTTCAAGAAAAGATTATTTTGCCATCTCTTAAAGTTTGTAACAGTAGACCTTGCTGCAGCAGTGAATGACAATTTTAAGCATTTTTTTTTCCAAACTAAAAATTACCAGTTTGCAAAGCTTTACCTGTTTCTCCCATAAACATGTCATCAGTCGTAATGTAACAGCTTGAAGTTTTGGCGTGTTTCCTAACACCTGCAGCACACGCAAAATCTGTGCAACACAGACCTAGAAGATATTTTTTTGTAAATGCAACTTCTCTTACATTCATTTATCATGTAAAATAAATCCAGAAAGATTAATTTTGTATCAAATCCAGACCCACTGACAAATGCTCTCCCTGTTTAAGATGACATAGAGAAAGCAATTTTTAATTTGACTGGTTACACAGTTTAGCATAACGAGTAGAGGAAGCTGGAAGCAGAGTTGTAAAAATTGGGTATAAACAGGATGGGGTGAAGTATGACTAACAATCCCACATTGGATTGATTTATAATCTATAATCTGTGCTTTGATTAGAGGATAAGAGAAGACATGGCGTTTACAGTTCAGGTCAATTAATATACTTGATATGGGACAAACTAATTCTTGGAAACTTTGTGTATAATATTTTTAGAAATCTATGTAAGTAAATCATTAAAAGGTCATTGTTCTGCTGAATATATACAACGGTGCATTCTTACTCATTTCTTAGTGACTTCAATGAACTAACTTCATCACAACACTGGAATTAGATTAAATTGCTCAGAGATGCAAACTGAAAATATGAATTGTTAAGTAAGATGTTACTTATTACTGAGTGTTATATCCAACCTTTCTTCCAGGAGTTCAAGGCGGTGTACATAACATACTTTCTTCCAATTTTTCCTAATTTGTAAAGTAAATTGTGCTGGGAGACAGAGACTGATTCTGTCACTTCCCAAATGGTTATGCTGAGACTGCACCTGAACTTCTATCTCCCTGGTCTTAGTTTATCACCTCAACTATTACACCACATTGGCTCTCAACAGAGAGCTATAATTAATTTCTACATTAAATAATAATTCTTCTCCATCCATATTTAGTATTTTAAATGACTGAGCATAAGGTTGTTCTTTGAGGTTGTATTCATTTTATATGTTTATTTGGTTTTACTTTTTATTATTAAAGATAAATGTTTAATCATAACTTAAGTTGAACCTTCCAAATTAATCAATAGCTGGATTGTCTGTATTTTGATAAATTACAAAGTGACAATCCTATTCCTACTTTCTTCTTCATCACTTCCTACCTGCCAACACTAGAATTCATCTCCCATTTAGCAGTTCCTGTATATAACTGTCACAAAACCCACTTATAAAGCACATTTCCTTCACCTTATCCCATGCCACTATAACAACATTTGGTACCTTTAGATGGTACCCACCTAAAGGGAGTCAGTCACAATGGACATTCCCATGTGATCATCTTGAGCCATGTAACTGCACTTTCCTAGGATTACTATGGCAGTATAGAAATACAGTAAAACCTTGGATTGCAAATAACTTGATCTGCGAGTGTTCTGCAAGACGAGCAAACATTTCTAATAAATTTTAACTTGATAAACAAGCAATGTCTTGCAATACGAGTAGAACGTGACGCCGGACGTCACATGATCACAACTGAGCCAATGGTTCTCTCTCTTGCTGCGGGATTGTGGGTGATCATCTCCCATGCTAGTGATAGTGAAAGTTGTCCTACAAAATAACCCTCCTCTCTTTTGTCTCCCTCACACCAGCCACAAAGGTTTTCAAAGATAAGTGCAGGTTAATTTGTTTTATTTTTCTTTATATTTTGTATTTTCTTTATTATTTTGTATTATATTACAGTATTGTAATCATTTTTATATGAATATTTTTGGGTTGTGGAACAAATCATCTGAGTTTCCATTATTTCTTATGGGGAAATTCACTTTGATATACAAGTGCTTTGGATTACAAGCATGTTTCTGGAACGAATTATATTTGCAAACCAAGGTTTTACTGTAAACCACAAAAAAGTAGCTCATGGGTCCGAGATACACAGTGGACAAGCCAACAATCAGAGCAATTATAGTTAACATTTTTAATCCATGCAGTCAGAACTGTGTAAAAGTTTCAGTCACAGCAATCTGGGTCCCAGTGTTACAGTCTTCAAGTATTACCACAAGTAGCAAAGATCTTATGGAAAATAAACATGGCATTAAAATTAATTGTACCTCATGTAAGTAATACAAGAGAGAAGTTATATTTTCATGCTGACCTTATGAACACCCAAAGCAGGTAAAGTATACAAGATGTCCCGGCAGAGTGTGGCCTCCAGTGGTCTTCCCAGCTTAAACATCAGAAGTGGAATCAGATTTGGCACCTAAACATAAAAGCAACCCACCTAAAACTGGCATTCTATATCACCTATATCACATTCGTATACAGAAGCTTTTCTTTTGTGCTTACTTTCCCTAGTTTCAGAACAGAATCAGGTTTGAGATAAACCACCAAAGGAAATAATAAGCTGTGAAATATTGCACTTTATATTGCAAAGTTAAAAAAAAAAATGTTTACAACTGAAGTTTGACAATGAAGCAAAAGCAATAAGGAGAGGATGTAGAAAGTATTTGCATATTATGACAAATTATATTTCAATATGAGGTTAAAACTTCTAACACGCTTCAGTTTCACGCATTCCTCTTCTTGTCTCTCGTCCCATATGTCTAGTAGGAGAATTCTGGGACTGTATATTTCTACTTTTGCAAAATACAACTTTCTGTGTCATCTACAAGGTTTATAATATCTATGGTTATTTCTAAAAAGTTTGAACTTGGTTTGTTTAAAACTTACCAGAATGAACATTAAACATTTAACATCTGTACTCTGGTTAACAAAACTACAGGTAGTCTTCCCTTAATGACCGTACATTTAGCGACCATTCAAAGTTATGACAATGTTAAAAAGTGACTTACGACTGATGCCCGAAGTTACAACTGTCGCAGCACCCCCACGGTCACATGAACGTGATCTGGGCACTTGGCAACCAGCTTGCACTTACAATGGTTGCAGCATCTGGGGGTCATGTGATCACCATTTGCAACCTTCTCAGCCAGCTTCCAGCAAACAAAATCAATGAGGAACCGTGTGATTCACTTAAAGACCATATGATCTGCTTAATAACCACATGATTCACTTAATGACCACCACAAAAAAGGCCATAAAATTGGGTCTGGTCATGTGATGATTGCTTAATGACCGCATCGCTTAGCAACCTAAATTCCAGTCCCAACTATGATCATTAAGCAAGGACTACCTGTACCATTAAAAGGAAAGTTTCAAAATGTCTTCACATAGGAAGAAAAGAAGGAATAAGCTAAATATTTAGGATGGTTCATTCATCCATATTTGTGATGGAATGGACTTATGAAGGCCAGGCTCAGGGAGATAAGTGTGTTCTTAGCCCCCAGCAGGAGCGTGGGAAGTTCAAGAAGATGAGGCTGGCACCTCCCTAAGGAATTCACAGTGTTGTGGCTGGCTGGCTTGGGAACTTGGGTTCAGTCTGGTGAGATTCTGTCTTGAGGTGGAAGCTAATAAATGCAACAGAACTGTATTTGCATTGTCTCTTGGAGTTCTTTGGGCTGAACCTGACAATACTAAACCAACATGGTTCCCATGAGCATCAATGCCCTCCAGTACTTCAGTAATAGTGCTCACCAACTATTTCCTCTTTTACAAACTGGATTATCTTAATTAAAAGGGATGCGCGGTGCTTCAGATTGAAGGGAAAAAGGTGCCTTGGTATATGAGCTGGTGTCTATTAGTACCTGCTGGGAATTCCTTGAACCAATTAAATCTTTACCCAGGATCACACTGTAGCTGAAGACAGCCATTCAATTCTATGAAAAAAATGCAGCTACATTAAGGAGTTGATTATTAAAGCCTCTCAGACAGGGATTTATGGACCAGTCTATATCTTTCTGCTCTGTTTTTTTAAAAACATTTAAAAATCCTTAAAAATCAGAATTTTTTCCATTTACAATTTTTCTGTGTATACCAAGCTTGAAATACAATATTCTCTTTTTTAAAAATGCAATTGTTTCTAATATACAACTCTGAACAAGTTAGAGAAAGCACAACATGCAGGACCTCTGGAATTGTTTCCGACCTTTTAACAATAACTCCACTCCAGGCCCTATGACCAGGACAAGGAGAAGTGGGGTGGGGGGCGGCTTAGGATGGAGGAGTCAGCAGCACTGCAGTTTGCTGCCCAACTCCCTCTCCATATGTATGCATTGGAGGAATTTTACTCTTCAGCCCCTGGCCAGATTTGGACCATTTTTGAATTTAGCTTTCTTTCCTTGGGTTCTCCAACCATGCCAAATTTAATCCCATTTTGTTCAATTTTTGAAGAGTTACCCAACTGGCAGAATAAACAGTGCCTTAAGCCCTTTAACACAATTTCCTTCCAACACTCCATTCGGTTGGAAAGAATACAAATGTAGCAACCTTCAACATACCTAATTTGTATAGAATTTTCCAAATATATGCTTGGTTGTTTCTGAACCAATTTTTGAACTGAAAATGCTCAGTACTAGCAGATCCCATTCGTTGCTGCCTGTCAGCGATGAACTCTATTTTTGCAGATAGTACCACTTTGTTTCCACTGAAATCCTTGAGGGATTTTTTTTTTAAAAATGTAACTACTCTCATACCTGTAATGGGCCGCTGATGGCTAATCTATTTCTGATTTGCAATTTGAAAGCGGCTATGTAACATTCTAGATTAGTTGGCCTCTCCCTGATAACCCAGCTCTATCTGATCTTATATGGCTTTGAAGTAGAAACGGTAGGCTACACAGAGGGAAGGCCAAAAAATGGGTAGATAGATCAAGGAAGATGTGAAGTTTCCACCATGGAGAAAGAAACAATGGCCGTGAGGAGCAGCAGGTCAATAAATGGGACCTGGACCTGGGATTAGTTTTTTTTACTTCCCTCTCTCCCAATGCATGTATGTTTTTTCTCTTTCCCTGCTGATCTGTATGTCATTCTGCTTCCTGCACTCCCTCCCCCACAATCTGGTTTATGAATATGCACCTTAGGAAAATAAAGTGGAGATGAGTTGGCTCATGGACAGAGAAAGAAAGAAGGAAAGGAAATTTGAAATTTGTCTGTTACAACATGAGTGTATTTTGCTGGAGCGAAAAGCTGAGTGTCCTTGGAAGACAGACCTCAACATGTTCTTGTAATGAGGTTCTTGGCAAGTTACTTTCATTCCCTCCTGTCTGCCTTTTCTAAAAAAGACATTTTGTGATTGGCCCATTCCCATTGCATGCTATTTTGTAAATCTTGTCATGACTGTCACTTTGTAAAACCCACCAAGCGTTTAAAATTAAGACAAGCCCCATAGGTTGGATGTCCCTATATGATGTGCAGAGGTTGCCAGTATTTGCTCAAGCCATGTTTTCAGTAGGACTTATTTCCAGTGTGCCAAGAGTTGCTTTTGTACACTTTGCTGGAGCTGGAAATAAATTAAGCATCTTTAGTTTCTAGTTTCTTAGGCTATAATATTGTTTTGAAAATAAATTATCATATGAATTCTCATTTCTGTACACTAATTCTAAAATTTACACTAAATCAATTGGAGAGTTTGAATAAGGACTTATTGTTAGTACAACAGTTGCTGTTAAAAACCGAATAGAATGTCTAATAATGCTTTTGTAGATATTTACATTACATTTTGTACTCAAATTTAACACTCAAGCATTCTTGGTCTTCTGATTTTTAAACCATCAGATTCAGATGAAATGCTTTTTGTGCAACGATTATGCTATAACCAATGGCACAAAAAAAGCACATTTTAATATGAATTTCCTTATTTTAACCTTTTGATTTCTAGATACCGAAACAAAAATGTCGTATCTTCTGCAGTCTTCACATATCAGTAAAATACAATTAATTCAATAGCAGTGTTGTTTTGAAAGCAGTGCATGTTACAGAAAAAAATAATTTGATAAATTCCACAGCTCTAGGTAAGTGAAGAATTAAATATGCTGCTGAATTTTGAAACATCAGAGTTCATTCATTTAACAGAAGGATTTATGGGGAAGAGCCAAAGATTCATGCTTTGTATGAAGAAGATTCCAAATTCAAACCCATGTATTCTTTTTATATAACTGCTCTACAAAAATATGTCTTTGTGCTACATGAGATTAAGCCTAATGCTAAAAACCAAGTCAGTAACTGACATATGAGGTGAAAGGTCATCTTACCTTTCAGATGGACCAATTTCTAGAATTCCTTAATCCTGCTGAGAAGAACACCACATGACATTTATCAACATGAGCAAGACCATACTGACAAGCCTGCCTGTTGGTACCCACGTACATAGCTTAGCTTGTTGTCAAGTTCTATGTAGCACAGCAAGATCAAGGAAGCAAGAATTATGCAGATTTCAGTAAGATATCTTTAATACTACTCCAGATAAATACCAAATCTTAAAAACTATAATAATAAGAATTTCCTGGTATCACACATAGTTATTTAATTAAGGCTGTCTCTTTGAATACTTTGAAATGCTTCTTCCAAGATTTGTCCCCACCTGAGTTGAGTTGCTATTCATGAAAAGATATCAACTGACTCACCCCCATTTCTTGATTTTTTTTATGTCAATCTTCTCTTCCATCTCTTTCCCACCCTCCTCATAATCTGTCATACTTGCACATTCTACATTATTGGTGGGGATGTTGGAAAAAAATTAATAAAGCATTATGGCAGGGTGGGCAATCTATATCCACCCAATCCTGATTTTTTTTCAACCTCCTAGATTACATCATCAAAATGTAGAAGAAAATAATTGATTTTCAATGGTGTGTGTATGAGTCTGTTTCCTTTTTAGAAGACAAAGAGCTAAAATAGGTACATTAAGCCTCCAGGATGCTTAATACACCTGTTTTGTTTTTCTACTCCCATCAAAACTTTGCTCCTGTGGTGCTGCCTCTTTCTGAAATATGACCGCATTCCCTGTAGGCCTCATAGTCTGATCTCAAGATAAAATAGTATAAGTACACTATAAAGCTTACCCCTGCTTAATAGTAAATAGCCATAGAAAGAGAAGTGGATATATTTTTAAGGGCCCAGTCAACATTAAGGTCAAAAAGCTGTTAAGAAGGCTGAACCAGTGCAGTGATTTAGAGAAACCAATAAGCAATTTCATGCATATGGCGGAGAAAGACAAAAACTATCAAATTCAAACAAGGCACAGATCTTAGGAGTGGTAGGTAAGCAGAACCAAACAAAAAAGCCAGGCACATTCATGTGCAGGAAGAATGTATCCATCCTGAAGATTTGCAAGTTAGCTGTTGAATCAGGTTTCCCAAACAGACTCATCCTATTTTCTCTTACTGGAGCCAAGAGAATATAGGCACCTAATCAGGGCAGGACAAAGCTGGGATTCATTAGGCCAAATAAAGCTCAGTCCAGGTGCAGAAAAGGGGTGCACCAAAATAAACCTTGGTAGAAGCAGTCCTGAATTTCTCACAAATCCATATTGTTTTTATTTGCTAAAAAGGGAGATTTCTTTGAACAATTTTTATGGAGGGTTTCTTTTTCTCTGTAGTACATCTTTAATCACATTAGCAGCTTACAGTGATTTACACAATTTTCTTTTGAACTCAAAAAGTTTTCAGATGATAATGATTTGAAATTAGCATAACTTCAGAAACAGGAACTAAGCATTCAAAAGCCACATGGTTCCAAAGCCATTAGGCTATTCCCGTAATTTTCAGTTGTACAAGAATTATTAACAGTTACTTCCAACTGAAAAATTCATTGAACTATAATAAGTAAGGATATCCTCAAAAAGCACTCATTGCTTCTATTGTCAGGAAATTCTCCAATACTCTTCCTATGGCAGATCTTGGATTGAAAAGCACTGATATTAAAAATTGAGGACTTTTAAGAAATATACATCCATATTTTGTTTCAAAAGTGGTGGGAGCAAAATCTCTTTGATCTCAAAAGCTTATATGCTGGGATGAAAGAGTGGACCTTATAACAGGGATATGCAAGCTTTCTGAGCACTTTGGGTTTTCTGGAATTTTTGAGAGCTTCTTCCAAATGGCTGCCATGATAGGCTTGCATATTTCCAAAATGACTGGCATGGTGAGCGCAGCTAGTCACAAAATACCCACTTACTCAAAAACAAACCATTGCTCTCTTTCACCTCTACAAAACCAACATTCAAGATGCTTCCTACCCTTGTTCTGTCTTTTTTCTGAGGAGGTAAACACATTTTCAAGCAAAGCACTAGCCCTGTTCTGCCATTATTTTTATTTCTAAGAATGTCAATAGAGCCTTGAGACTTTCTTATAACCATAACACCTATCTTAAATAAAAATTCATTTAAAAATGAATGACAGAGAGCTTAGTAGCGTGGAGGTATCAATAAGCACATTAGTGTCATATACACTATTTTGCCTATCTCTGCTTTATGATATTCCATGTCAAATTGCAGTACTTATAGTATAACTCTAGTTGTGATACTTAACTAGAAAAAAAAACAGTTTAAAAATGATAAATGTCCCTATGGGACCATATACACAGAGAGACAATTAAACTGACAATGGGAATGCACTGAGAATTATACACGTATTTGTTTGTAAAGAAGCCTAGCAATGTTATACTGATATCTACTTTCTAAATGATAATGACGACATCTTAAACCAATGGTTTCTGATGTTTTCTTGATCCAAAGTACTGTACTGGCTTTTTAAAAACCAACAAAGGCTACCTCTTAACTTCCAGCATAAAGAAAGTAAGGCTAAGTCCTTACCCGTGCTAAATGAGCATTTACTCTTCAACCTTTTTTCCCCCAAGAGTTCCTTCCACCCCCTTCTTCATTACCTCTCACTGCCTATGAACACACTCAGAAAGCTATTGAATGTGTTGCTTAGCAATGCAGCATTTTCAACCCCTCACCATCTCCAAAGATTCAGCAGCTAGGCCAGCCCTCTCCATTAGATGCCTGACAAAGGGTTAGTGGATGCACCCCTCCCTTTTCTCTTTCTTCAGACAATAAACTGTAGTTTAAAAACAAAATCTCAGTCAAGTCAGTCATGCGAACAGACTTACAGCTGCTCTTAAAATTATTAGCCAGGATCAAAATATGATCCTTCACAAATTACAATTGCTATCCATATTTACATTCTGACAGCGAGTCAGTCTTCATTTAGCTACACAGCCATTACCTTGCAGAAAAAAGAAAAGAAAAGAAAAGAAAAGAAAAGAAAAGAAAAGAAAAGAAAAGAAAAGAAAAGAAAAGAAAAGAAAAGAAAAGGAGCTATCTGATATAGAGGAATATGCTTTCTAATTTATAATACAATGTATACATTACTATCTAAAATTTTTAAAATTGTTCTCTCTCCGGCATAACTGGACCACACTTTAATAATTCTGGAGGTGAGTGATGGTTGTAGCAGGTGGGGATATATTATGTATAAAGGCAGTCTCCACATTTTCTGCTTTTTTCTGGATTTTGGATGGGTGAGATTTGGGAAAAAGCAGTTCTTTGTAAAACGAAGTCCTTGGATGCATCACCACACACATCTTCTTTTGAAAAAAATTGTTCTTGGAGAAATGAAAATTACAGGCACAACTATTGTTTTGCCCCAGTTTGCACTGAAACTGTTTAAAGAGAGAGAGAGAGAGGAAAGAAAAAGTGTCAGTATTCTGTCTGGAAAGCATGAAGGAATGAGTGTTCACTGTGTGGATAGTATGGCAGCAAGAGACAAAATAAAGCCAGGAAGGGAAACAAGGGGAAAACAAATTGGGGGAAGGAGCTGACATACCCCAGCTTTTATATTGTATATAGGTCCCCCAGAAGGCATCTTCTCCAGGCCTCAATCTTGGTAATGCAACTTTAAACAGCTGCCATATAGCAGGGTTCCTCAACCAGGGTTCCCCAACAAAGGCTGGCTGGGGAATTCTGGGAGTTGAACTCTACCTGTCTTAAAGTTGCTAATGTTGAGGAACCCTGCCATAGAGGACACAGACTGTGGTAAATCAAACACAAGCTTTCAAGGTAAGAAGAATCTGCTGTTCTCCTGATGGCATCATTTTCACTATCATATATGCCAGGGTTCCTCAACCTTGGCGACTTGAAGATGTGTGGACTTCAACTCCCAGAATTCCCCAGCCAGCCATGGGAGTTGAAGTCTACACATCTTCAAGTCACCAAGGTTGAGGAACCCTGATATATGCCGCAAATTAATGCAAAGCATATGAGATTTAATTTTCTGCAATGTTCTTCAGGCTGTAAACACTATTGATAAGTGTATGCACCACACTTCAGAGTCTTAAAAATGTATACAAGTTACAGTTATTTCATCTTTCACAGTGTGCAAACCAGAATCTGCAATTTAGTCCCTGACAGTGCTTTTAATTTTGTATTTTATCAGTTACATAAAGTAATGTGACTGTATTCTGATGTAATGTATTTTGATTATTCTATACTGTACAATGCCATAATTTCACATCACTAATCTGCTCCTTTATAATAATCAGTATATTCCCTTTTTAACTTAATTTCTAGTTATTAAAATACCAATAAATTCATTTTTTTAGCTAAAGAATATACTCCCTAGTTCCCAAAATAAGAACGTGAAATAATGCCATTTTTGCTTAAAGTCAAGTTTCATTTATTCTTTCATTTGATTTGTTCTTAGTCTTCCATTTTAATCCAAAGTAGTACAGAAGCGAACGTATCTTTAGATGAATTTCCCAGAATGGTGTCATTTACAGCTAAATATTTTACTGCTGCAGTTTAGGTAGCCCATAAAAGGGTGAATATCCCCCAGAGACTCATAATCCACTAATAATGGTAATAGATCTTGTGTTACAATGCACAAATGACCTCTCAGTCAAACGATTTAATTTTTTCTTCTTGCAGCATGGTTGGATTCACACACAACATAATAACAGTGTTTTTTTACACAATGAGTCAATTCAACAGATTAGGAAAGCAGTATTAAACTCTTTTGCCAACAAAACAAATCAGTATGACCTCTACAGTTATTTTTTCCCCATTCAAACTAGCATCATACTCACTCTAAGAATTCTTGAACTTCCCAATTGTTCCGGAGCATTCCTTGCCTAGTAAGATGCATTGGAAGCAGATAGACTACAGATGTTAAATAGCTTCTCTATACAGTAAGCACACAGAACTGCTTTCCTCAACCTGGTGACTTCCAGATGTATTGGACTACAACTGCTATAAGGCCAATATTGGCTATTCTGTACAATATGCAAATGACCTCAACACAAATCAGTGACAGATGTCCCCATAAGCATATACAGCATTAATGTGACAAGTAGATCTACATTTCTCAGCCTCAAGCAGATTCTCTATGATCTCAGACAAGTCACTTAGCCTTAGGAATTGATCTCTTCGATAGAATATAAGAAAATAGAATAAAGAAAAATCTGCAAAAGAATATTTGTTTTGTATTGCCATTTTAAAAAACAGTTGAATTTTTCTCTAAAAACGAAAACTGGAAAACTTGCAGGACCCAATTTAGATTCTTTCTGAAAAATGTAATACAGAACAATGTATTCCTCTACTTAGCCACAATCTATCAATTTTCCTGTGTTGACCCAAACTAATGCCTCGTTTTGAGGGGCATATGCCTTTAAATTACCAGATGCTGTGCAAGTTAGGAAATGGCAGCTTTATATTCCCATCCCCTCTTTGATCTCATCAGCTGTCCCCGGTATATTGAGCTAGGCAGAATTCCAGATGTGCACAAAAGGAAGACCAGGAAAAAGTGGGAGCTACAACTTCTCTACCTCTTTCTTTTTAAATATTAAGAAGTACTGGGTAGTCCATTCAATTACAGGGTCGCTATTGGTCAGTACAGGCTAAAACAACTACAATTGGCCATAAATAGAAAGCTTATGGGAAAATGTTCATTTTTCAAAATCCATTAGGATAAATCAAGTAGCAAGCTTTCAGCAAGGTCTTGGTTTTTAGAAAGAGAGAAAGAAAAACATTATCTACATCATGACACTGTGAAATTAAAACTCATGCTCCCTTCCTCTGACTGCAGTAGCTTGAACTGATGTAATGATCAGACACTGAAGGTAAAGAAAATGCTGCTTAGAAGTATAACGAAATATATTTATGTGACCTTTGATGCTCAAGATACTTTTGTGCCAAGATGCAGAAAACTGTCAGGGCATATATTCTGATGGAGAGGCAGCTTACTTGTTCCAAGATTTTAAAAGGCAGACTTTGAGAATTACATCATATTGCTAGCTATACAGTTGCTCTTTGTAGGCTACTGAAAATAAAAACACTAAGAGCTGTAGATCACAAATTACAGATAGTCCTCACTTAACAATGGTAATTGGGATCAGCAACTCCATCACTAAGCAACATGGTTGTTAAGCGAACTCCACACAGTCATTAAGCGTGACATCACATGATCACCATTTGTGACCTCCTGCCAGTTTCCCCACTGACTTTGCTTGTTGGAAACCATCAGTGAAGGTCGTAAATGGTGATCACTTGATTGCGGGACACTGCAATGTCACAATTGCAAGCCGGTCACCCAAATCACGATCACGTGACTGCAGGGATGCTGTAAGGCTGCAACTATGAAGACTGGTCTTAAATCCCACTTGTTCAGCACCATTGTAATTTCAAATGATCACTGAATGGTCATTAAGCGAGGACTATCTGTATTTGGAGAAAAGCATTTGAAATTTTAACCAAAATAAAAAGCTAATTGTCTATAGCTTCCATCCACATACAGAACAGGATTCAAAGAGAGTTTAAACATGTCACTGTTAAAATTTGAGGATATACGCAGCAATTTGTTGGGTCAGCAATCTGTTGTTGATCCAAAGGGATATTTCTAAAGGAAAAGTTACTCTTTCCTACTTCACAGTAGCAGGGCAGACGTATCTCTGAAGTCCTATCAGGATGCCTTAGGAGCATTCACAACAATCACAAATAGTAAATGATAAATAAAGATTAATGTTTTTCATATCTCCTACTACATGCTCCCTATTTAGAATATCTAATTGATTAATCTATTATGCAAACATAAAACAAGAATAGGCCTCTGCAATTTGATCCTATACATTAAAAAATTAAATTGTGGAGATTTAAGCAAAACTTAATTCCAAATGTACACCATTATTGCAAAATAATAGCTATCATATTGCCTATGTAAATTGCAAAAACTTGTTTTAAATATTTTGGTTACTTATATCTCATGCTTCCTTGAATATGAATGGCTGTTTTGCCGATTAGAATGCTTGTTTCTTTCAGAAATGCTACACCTGTCTTAAGCTTTCTTCAAGACTTCAGCACATAAACACTAAAGAAATGAGTCTGCTATAATTTTGACTTATCATAATCAGCTATTTAATTTTCCAATGTACTAATATATATTGTGGCCCAGATGTAAAAGAAAGCTACCACAAAAGCCAAGCCTCTTCTGCTAATAATAAACTCAGCCATAAACCTCCCAACAAGCCAAATACCCAAACATTTAAAAAATGCTTTTTTCTAGCAATGTGGTTGATCTAGGGTTAACCCGTATCCTCATCCATGACTATGCAAATAATTTACAGCAGACTGCCATTGGCACCAGCCTCTGTGGTTCCAACCTTCTTCCGTTTCTCTATTCTATAATAAAAAAGCATTTTCTAAAAAACAAAAAATCAGCAGAAGATCTTGAACAAAGACAATCCAGGCCATTTGAGGTTGAAAAGAAATTCCCAAGCTCCCCATTTCTTGTAAAGTAGTTCCCATTTATCTGTTCTGAATTAATATGATAAAAGGATCCTGAACAAACCATCTGCAGACAGCTATTCCCACAGAGAGCTGCAAACTGTACAGCAGAATTCCCTTCTTATCATTAAGTCTTTTTTGCATTTTGAATGCATGTTTTTTAAAAAACAAGACATGGAAGGAAATTAAATATAGTGAATCAGCTGTAGTGTTTCCAAAAACGGGATTTGCTTTTACTATTTTATTGTTAACCTTTGCAACTCTTTGGACCTCATGATATTTAAATAACCATTTTATGGGTACTATTCTGCATATTTTAATAATTTTACTGTAAGAAATATCTTGAATGTACCCAAAAGTGTTTAATATCACTTAATATTACCAGAATACAATTACTGAATATTTCATAGTTTTTAGTTAATTATATCCTTGCAAAGATTAGTTCTCACAATTCAACAGATAGCTCTCTTTGTATTTTAACATTATATCATCCTACTTAATTCTTCCAATATACCATGGTCAACAGAAAAGCCCATGAGTATTTTCATATATGTGTGGATTAGCCTTTTCAGGTTTTATACACAAGAGCCTCTATAGGTGAAACTAACAGTCAGGAATCTCACAACCGATGTCATTCAAATGTATTTAAAAACACAATTTTTTTAAAAAGCTGAAAATATATTGAATAATGATGGTTCAAAGTATCTTTACTGCCCAGAAAATATAGGAATACAAGTAGTCCTCAGTTAACGACCATTCATTCAGCAACTGTTCAAAGTTACAATGGCAGTGAATAAATGGTAGTTATGCCCAGCCCCTGAAGTTATGGCCACTGCAGCACCAACGCAGTCATGTGATCAAAATTTGGCACTTGGCAGCCTGCCTGCACTTACAACCACAGGGGTGCTTCAACTCCTCCCACCTGCCTATATCCCCTCATCTCTGCCCTTTTAGCCACCCTGCACTCTGCCACCTCTCCTGGCCCTGTTGCCCGGCGCTGCACCAGCCCTGCTGTCTGAGGCCTTCCAAAGCCTCGCAAGAAGGCCACATATGACTTGGAGAAGGGCACATGCAGCCTTGGGAAGAAGGCCTCACGTGGCCAGCAGCTGCCTCAGGAAGGCCAGGCTGGGCATCCCTCATCAACAGTGAGAAGACACCAAAGGTTAGCTGGGGGTGGCAGGGCTGGTGGAGGTGCGGCAGGGTGCAGGGTGGGAGGGTCAGCTGAGGTTTTGTGCTGTGGTGTGGAGCTTGAGGTGGCATTCCTCAGTGGCAGTTGCACTAACAGTGCTGGGGCTAAAGTAGAGGCCTGGAGGTGTCAACCAGCTGAGACTACTGAAGGCCCCGGGCTGCTACTTCAGCCCCAGTGCTGCCGGTGCCACCACTGCCACCAAAGCGTGACACTGTGCAGGGAAGCCAAAAGGGCAAAGATGAGGGGGACATAGGTGGGTGGGGGGAGTTTAAGAGGAGGCAGTCTTCTGCCATTCTCCTCTTGAGGCTTGGGACTGGGAGGGACCAAGCCAGGAATGGCTTAGATCAGGGTGAGTCCTTCACTAATTATCGGGTGGGATTCAGTTAACGACAGCAGTGGGGACTGCCAAGGTTGTCATCGCTAAGTGATGTGGTCACGTGATGTCGCACTTTACAACCGCATCGCTTAGCAATGCAAATTCTGGTCCCAATTACTGTTGTTAACCAAGGACTACCTGTAGGTACTTGTAATGGTGTGTAAGAAAGACCTCAAGAGACAGGGCAAAGAGATGCTGCCTAGGGAACAGACAGATAAGAGAAAGCATGGCCTGCAGCTGCACTAATGGGCAGAGTAAGAAGCTAAGAAGGGACCCTCTCTAGTTTCTCAGGCTATATTTTCCATTTTTTTAATCCCAATTTTACAAACAAACCAAGTTATACATAACTTAAAAATAACTGTTGCATATATTTCATTTTTTTTCTTGAAAGAACAATTAGTGGTTCTCATTACTTCAAAATGTATGGACATAAAACAGGAGTGTCTAACAACACCAGTGCCAGCAGTTGGCATTTTAAGACACCTGCTTCTGTCACTACTTAGGAACCTGTTTCTGTTTCTTGCTTATCCTGTTTGCCCTCTTCAAGGCTGAACGCAATGCTAAGAGTAAGAAGATGGAACAGCAATCCTCCACATACCTTCACTCCTGCCCCATGTAGGTGTGCAGGCTGGATCCAAAGGGAGAAAGCAAGTGACTGGAAAATGGGCCCATACAGAAATGGGGAGTGAAGGGAAAAAAAGATTTAAAAGAGGAGCTGGGAAGAACATATAATAAAAAGGAGATATGCATAAAACCAAAAGCTATAGAGGGAAGAAACTCAGAATGATTTTTGATAGGCCATTTGGATATTAGGCACAGGCCTTTTATCAAAAATTAATCTTACCTGGGATGAATCCACCTTTGCAATTTCTATGGTGGTATCCAGTACACTATGAAGATTATCTCCATCTTCTTGAATGAAGAGATAAGCCACCAGGAGGAGAACATGGACAGAGACTTGAGTTGCAATAGGAAGCATTGATTTAACAGAAAATAACCAATCAGACATGGAGGTCTTATCTCTCAAAAGCCAAAGGAGTTGCCAAGTGACATGCAATGGACCATAGGTACTGTTTATGGGGAAGAAGTGCTCCCAAGAGACCTGGAGGAAATGAAAAAGGCACATTATAATAACGAAACTGGCTTCCTCATGATACCAAACTGAATATCTTATTCAATCCACTTTCAAATATATATTAAGACAATGTTTCCCATAACTTTCAGCCTATATGGACAAGTCCAATGCTGGCTGGGAATTGTGGGAATGCTGGACTGGCACATCTAAACAGTCCCAAATTGGGGAAAGCTGGCCTGTGCAAAGAACAATTACATGACATCATCTCATTGCTGTTAAAAGAGTTTTCTCATTCAAATAAATTACCAACATCAGTATTGCCAATTATGGCTTCCTCTCCTAAACCAAACCTACAATTATACTTACATTGCATACCCTCTTAAACTTCCCAAATATCAATCATTGTAAAGGAAGTGCTAGAGTTCTGTTACTAAAGATCAGGCTTAAAGCCTCAAGCAATTTGGGATTTTTGCTATGCTAAAATTAGCTGGAGACTCTTGCCTCCTCATTTAAGTAGGCTTGTCAAAGAAGCATCCCCAATGCCACCCCAAGCAGGGCAGCGCATTTTTGGCTCTTACGGCATATCACATATGTCTATATCAATATATGCTTAAATTGGCAGGGGGTGGCTAAACATGCCTTGGAAGCCCTCAAACCCACACAAATGAACTGCAGAACTAACCCAGAGGAAATTAGATTTAGCCCCAGATGGACCTGGTTTTATTTGGGGCTCATTAATTACACTGGCCAATTAACTCCTCCATTTTGTATGAACTATTTACTACAGAGTTAGCTGACACTCTCAGGAAAAAAGACAATGTCCCAGAGAGGTTTCATGAAAATAAGGCCTCTATAGGAACTCTCATCTCAGCAGATTTTTTACCCCCTCATGGCTATATAGGATACATACTAGTCAGTTCTTTTGACCTCATAGCTTTTGCTCTGATACAGTCTGCATTGTCAGCTGTGAGGCCTTCTATAGAGAGGTGTGGGCCTTTCCAAATCATGTACAATCAATTTAATTTACCACAGGTAGACTCCAATCAGGTGTAGAAACAGCTCAGCAACAATCAAGAGGCACCTGAGCTAAATTTCAAATGTTGTTGTCTTTTGCCAGGAACAAAGGCTCTGAATACTTATGCCAATGTGATATTTCAGTTTTTCCTTTTTAATAAATTTACAGACATTTCTAAAATGCTGTTTTCACTTTGTCATTATGGGGTACTGAGTGTAGATTAATGAGGAAAAAAAATGAATTTGAACGATTGTAGTTCAAAGGCTGCAACATAACAAAATTGAAAAAAAAGTGAAGGGGGTCTGAATACTTTCCGAATGCACTGAAATTGTGTTCCCAATTGCTGCCATAAGTCAAGGACTACACACACATCACGCAATTACATTCATTGAGTGAAGATTAAGCTCCATGTCAAATATCTGCTGTGTGATAAACTTGGGCTTTCTTTTCAAAATGGCTTGGATCCTGAATTTTCTTCCATGGCAAAACACACTAAGAAAATGTAGCTTTTATTTCTGCCATTAGGATTGGAAACTTGCAAACTGTGGTGATGTCATATAAGTGGTTATAGATGGACACTAGATGTTCCACACCAAAATCTCTCAAGTAATAAGATGAGCAAGCTGGGATTCATGTCAGTGTATGAAATAGGGTGCAGTCCAATATCTGAACAAATCATAGTACTCAACTTTGGTGCTGGCCTAGACCAAGGAGACTGTAAGTTCTAGGCCTCCCTTAGATTACCTAAGCTGGCTGGATGACTTTGGGCCAGTTGCTCTCTCTCAGCCCAACCCACCTCACAGGGTTGTTATTGTGGAGAAAATAGGAGGAAGGAGCATTAGGTATGTTTGCTGCCTTGAGCTATATAGAAAAAAGGTGGGATAAAAATCTAATAACAATAATAACAACAAACCCAAACCATCTTGGTTTATGCTTAGAGAAAATTCTTATACTACCTCTACTAGTTTGCCTATTTGCCAGATTTTGGTTTTGTTTTAACACCCAAATGTTCCTCATGCCATGTGGGACTGAATATCATCACAAGAACTGTCAAGCAATTTCACCAATGGCAGAACGTAAAAGCAGTAACTGGACATGTTAAACAATGAATAGGCAAAAAGATGAAGCAAGGCCAAGAAGAGACACAAGATACCTTAGAAAAGGTAAAGCAGCAGTAGGGAAGCAATGCAAGACAGAAGACAGAATGTATACTTAGGAGAATAGCCCAACCCAGGTTTGAGAAGAATTTCTGAACTTCACTTAGGAATTGATCTTTGTTCCTGGCAAAAGACAACAGGTTCCTAGTTCTGAATCTGCCAAGAAGCTGAGAATAGCCAGAAGAATTCTACACACCCATTTTAATTATATTGTTTAATGTCATGTAAATTCATTTTGGATAATGGGAAGTATAATGGTTCTGTACTTGAAATGACCTTTTAAAAAGCTATCTCACGTAGAAGAATATTTTTAAACTATTATTCCCCTGCTCATTGCTTTCAATTATTACATCCTGAAAATTAAGATCCAGACATCTGCATAGATACCATGTTGACAGACAATATGGCTTAAAGATAAATGCCCCTTCCATTGTTTTCATTCTGCTACCCACTAGAGGAAGGAAGGAAAATAGGCATAATAGTTGGAAGCCAGTCTTGTAAGATGTAATTATTTTATTCTTATTGAATATAGGACTTACTTCTGAGTAGACCAGCAGACAAAAGCACTGTTCTGTTTTAAAAATACTATTCCATAGAGTACATTTTTCAAAATAAAAGTAACTCTTAGCACTAATATCTTAATATATTTTCAGGTCAAAGTGCCTCTGTCAGAGGTAGTGGGAGGATATTTCTAGGTTGTCTATTTGCATTTTATTTGCATTTCATTTTCCTATCACTTCAAGGGCAGAGCCCACTCATTTTTTGCTACCAATGCAAATCTGTTTGCAACTTTCTTCACATCAACACCTCTTATATGCACTGGAATTTACCTAACCCAATTCCTGGCCTGGAAAGAAACAAGGGGGAGACTGGAATAATCTCAATCAAATAATTGATTCAACTCCTAGGAAAAGTGTGTGTATCAACTGAATTGATTACATACTGACATCAATAACTTTAAATGCATATAAATTGGACACTCGCAGTCAGAAGATCAGACTGTTTCCTACTTATGACATGAAAAACAAATAAGTAGTGGTGTTGCTTTCATAGTCAGGAAGGACACAGCATAGACAATACTTGGATACAATGCAGTCAGTGGCCGAATAATATCAATTAGACTTCCCGGACAATCCTTTGAGATGACAATTATCCAAGTTTATGCTCTAATCAACCATGCAGAAGAAGAGGAGGTTGGTAACTTTTACAGTTGAGTTCAATATGAAATCAATAGAAGCATGCAACCAAGATGTGTTGCGTGTGATTGGAGATTGGAATGCCAATGTTGGAAATAGTGAGGAAAATGTAGTTGGACTGTTCAGCCTAGGTAATAGAAATGATGCAGAAGACAGAGTCATTAGATTCTGCCAATCCAATGGTTTCTTCATTGCTAACCAGGTCTTCAAACAACCCAAATAACACCTATATGCATGGAGATTATGAAATGGAGTACATAGAAATCAATTGACCATATTACTTTTTTTTTCCTTAGCATTTTTCCCACAAGTGCAGTGTCTGCTTTTTTTCAGATCAACCAAATGTTGATCCATTGGTCGCAACAGGAATTACTGGTATAATAATAAAGACATGGCAAAGACATGGCCAGGAGCTGAATGAGGAACAGTTCATGAACTGCTCTTGTCTGAGTTCCAAGTCAAGATAAAATGGAGGACAAAGCCAACCAGTTCTTGGGCATATACACACTATTTTCAAGGAGAACATCAGAAATCGCTTTGAAGTCCTGAATCTCATTGATAGGAAACCAAAGGAACTGTGGAATGAGATCAAAGAAACTGTTAAGCATGAACGTGAAAGAGACTGACAAAGATCAAGAAACAGAAGGAAACAAACTGATGTCAGAACAAACAGTGGAAATTGCCAAGAAGCCAAAACCAAAGGCAAAAAAAGGCAAAAATCTTAGGAAATAACTTCTCAAAGAATTTCAGAGACCTGTTAGAAAAGAGAATAAGCAGGATTACAAATACATCTGTAAAGATATTGAAGATGGAAACAGACACAGAAAAATAAGGAAAGTTTTCCAAAAGATTTCCAAACTCAAAAGGAAGATATAATCTCTAATTAGTATGCTAAAGGATGTCAATGCCAGATATTAACTGATTAAAAGAAGATCAAACAAAGCTGGAAGGAGTGTATACTGAAATTCTATACATCAGAGATGTCAATATCTAAGGTACTTTGGAAGATATTCTCTATTCACAAGTATTCTCCAATACTCTATTCTAGTATTCTCCAATACTAGAAGATGGGATTAGGTCTGCATTCCAGCTATTACCAAATCAGTATGCAACAGGAACTGGTGGAATATCTACAGAAATAAGGCAAGCAACAGAAGAAGAATCAATAAAGATCCTAACCAAACAACGCCAGCAAATCAAAATTGGGAGAGGCCAATTTGTATACCAGTACTGAAGAAAGGAGATTTAACTATCACAATATCCTTAATGCTTAATGCTGACATGCTAGCAAAATAATGTTTAGGATCATCCAGTGCAGACTGGAACCCTACATGTTCAAGCTGGCTTTAGAAAAGGCTGAGAAACAAGAGCTATTATTATACTGGATAATTGAAAACCCTGAAGAATAGCAAAAAGTATTCAATATATGCTTCATTGATTATGCAAAAGCTTTCAGTTACATTGGCCATGTCAAGCTGTGGAACATGCTTAGGAAAATGGGAATCCCAGAACAGCTCAGTGTCTTCACGTGAAACCTATGCATAGACAGGAAGCCACAGTACAGACAGAACATGGCAAAAAAGGCTAACTCTAGGTCAGCAAAGGAGTGAGACAAGGCTATCTCAACAGCAAACTGAATGGATTAAATTACAGCAACAACAGGTGCAGCATTGAAAGACCTGAAGGGCCAGGCTGGGGACAGATCTGGGGATAGACCTGGAAGGTCTATCTATATGGTCACTAAGAGTCAACACCAACTTGATTATTAAACTCTTTGACATAATACAGAAAAAATGTCAGTCAAGCGAATGAAGGAGCAAAAAGTAGAGAACATTTTGGCAGATGCAAAAGTATTTGGGAGGGTAGGTGGAGAAACATCTGCTATTCCTTGCTGTTTCCTACATTATCTCTGAAAGAGAAATTATGGGTAAAAAGAGCCATACAGCTTCTCAAAGTAATTAACTGATTCCTTGGTCTATGGAGTCTTCCTTATTCATACTGAAGGAGTAGTTGGTGGCAGTGGTGATCTGTGGCCCTGCCAACAGGCAATCAACAACCACAAAACATAACAAGTTGACAGACATTTTGTCAATGGAAGGGAGCATGCAACCAGTACCGCTCTCAATGTGCCACGTGATCTAAGAAAGTCAACTATTAAAATTTGGACAGGTGAGGGCAAACAATAATACTTTCCTGGATTGTTGGTCATCTTCTGGTGAATTGCTAAATGCCTACTGTTATACAAAAAAGAATGCTGGACTTAACATGATCTATCAAGCTTATTTATGTTGCCCCTTCATACTCTGATTTATTCTTTCTTAATATTATAATCCATCAGTACTAATTCTAATATTTGACATTGCTAGGTTTGAAGTACAGGTGAAAGTTGAAAGCATGCTGAAATATTATATAACTATTATTTTTCTACACCTAGAAAACTTATGCATAAAAACTTTACCAGGTGCTGCTCTTTCAGCTCCTCCTGCTGTACAATCTCTAGAAGATTAATGGCTAATTGCTGCCTAGTTGTGCTGTCATTCTCCTCAGTCATGTTGTCCTGGACAGCTGTGGATGACAATATCTGCAATGCAGGCATCACCAAGATGAGAGCCACCAATGGAGTCATCTTGATTTCAGAACACGAAAGAAGCTTGATGGCTATAAAAACAAGAGTACATTTGTATTTAGAATTTTAAAAATCAGAACCCACATAATATAATACTGAAATGTAGAAGTAGGATACAGATACAATCTCCACTTTAGAACAGAAGGATATTTGAAAACATGAAGCAGCCAACAGCAACTTACGTAGTTTATGTATCTAGTTTATGAGTATGTTTACTCATGAGTGAGGATCTCAGCAACAACTTCACTGTTTAGTAAATTCGACTGCTGCTGAAGAATAATGATATACAGAGTCCTTATAGAAGGATTTAAAACAATCATGGAGCCGAATTCAGAAATATTGATCCTTCATATTTGCTGGAGGGAGGGAACAGGGATAGGAACTTTCCATCAGCCAGTCCACTCTGTAACTCTTTTTGAACCTGCTTGCTCTGGCTGTGTCCTCAGCTACAGATTCCTTCTCCAACTGTGTCTGGATTCACACAGTACCTCTACACACCACAAATACAACACTATCCATGCCCAACCATCTCCACCATTGCCTAACAGATCTACCTTTATGTATTTTCACCAAAAGGCAGATGTGCCTGCTCCCAGGTGTCTTATTTGACAAGAAGCTTGTAAGTGTCTATATGATATTTTGCATGATTTTGGTAAATAGACAAAAATACCCTTTAACCCTGAGATCAATTTACAATTCTGCCCCAGTCAGGGAATCTCAATATTAAATGTACGTTTACTATGGAATCAATGTAGAAATAGGAATCTGAGATTCCTGGGTTGAATGGTGACAAACTGAGTTTACAACACTGATTCCTCCCCAGGACAAGGGAGTATTTCATCATCTTTTCATTGCCTTACAGTATTATTGAACTGGTAAGTGGAAAACTCCTTTGTCTTGCCTCATTTCTCACCACCTAGTACTCGTAAACTAACCTCAAAGATACAGTAAACAGGGACTGCACCATTCTTCCCAGGGAAAGCAATTTCTCAAGTGAGCTGTAGAACAGCAGAAAGCTTTAGCTTCTGCTGAATTTATTCCTGATCCACAAGAGTAAGTAAGATAAAGTAACTGAGGAAAAAAGCTATGTTGAGTTGCTTATTGTCCTATTGCTATGAATTTTTTAAGATGTACAGTATGGGATCATATCCAGCATTTATCTTAGCTAGTGGGAGTTTTGGAATGGAATACAAAGGAGATAATGATTTTTCCAGATCTGCCTCCACAAACAGTTCAGAAGCAGATGTTATTAAGAAAAGCTCATTGGGCAGCAAAACAAAAAGAAATTAATTCTTTTTTCCTTTTTCCAGCAATTTGCCACAGATGCTCCAGAGAAGTTTATTGTTTTGGGATCATTTAAAGAAATGTAGTAGCAGCTTTTTTTAATGCTTAATGTTTTTCTTTTCACATTTTTAGAGGGAAATGAAGCACTTTGCATTGGGGGCAGGAGTTGGGGGGGTAAATTCCCATACTCTATTTTAGTATACCTTATCTGGAAGTTGTTAGTACTAGTACAATATTTGCTTTTTTCAGTTTCCTTTCTCATTTTTTTTCTTTTAGTTCTTTAATGGTCTTTTTTATTTTTATTTTATTAAATGCTCATTATGATTTTATTCAATGCTAATGGCAAAATGTTGACAGTGACTCTGGCACATAGATTACATAAATTATTAATCTGATTGTCCATCTTTCACAATCTGGTTTCTAAAATGGATGACAACCCTTAAATAATATTGGATTACTAATTGATATTTTAAATATACATTAGAAAAATTACATCAGCAGTGATGGTCTAACTAGAAAAGTCTTTGAGATGACACAGAGAAAATTTCTGGAGTACTTTTTGGCTGATAAATATGATGTTTTGTCTTTTTGTTATTAAATGGATGAACATTTCTATTCTAATTTTTGACTGGGATTATTATAAATAAAATTAGTTCCTCACCTATCAAGAAGTCTCATGGAACTCATGAATAATGTTCTGTATTTCCTCTTATTTAATTTGATATATAGATAAATCACTGACCTGTTCTCAGGCAAGTGAAGGACATTCTGGGCATAAAAACAGATGGAGTTTAACAAACCTATGTTTATGACATATGTCTTATTAATCTTTATGAACAACAAATTTGATCTACTATAGTTGCTAACGTGACCAACAAACTGATAGCTCCTGAAAAACTTATCAGAAAGTTACAGGGGCTTCTAATGAGCAAGGGAAGGGAAGGGAAGGGAAGGGAAGGGAAGGGAAGGGAAGGGAAGGGAAGGGAAGGGAAGGGAAGGGAAGGGAAGGTAGGCACCCTACAGAGGATAGCAAATTCTAAATCATATTTTGATAAGTGGTGCACACAGGCAAAATTAGACCTTGTCCATAGCTATAAACTGTACAGGAGTAACACTGGTCTTATAAACTCTTAAACCTTAATACAAAAAAAAAAAAGCCAATATAAGCATCTAACCTTCTTTTTAAAAAAGGGAAACAATCAGAAACACCAGGCTCCAACTGACTGAGGCTGCAAAATTGAAAGATTCACTGACATTTTGGCACCATGTGTCACAAAACTCAGATGCAAGATTTGAATGCCATGTATCAGCTATCGCCTAGGAAGCCCGCTTTCATTTATTATATGCCACACAAAGTAACACAGAATCTAGCATCTCACTGGAGACCACATATGCTCCCAGCTGTATCGGTCTGAGAGACAAGACAATAATTGAGCAACTGAAGCCTAATAAAGCTCTCGGGAATGACTTTCCACAATCCAAACCACAACATTCAAAGTCAACACAATAATCACAATTTATTAAAAAAAAAAATGACTTTAACCAACAGAGCTTGCCTCACTCTCTGACCCAAATGCCTAGGGAAACTGCCAGGTCTTCAGTGCCTTAGAAAAAACAAACAAGATCAGAGTCATCTGGATTTCCAGAGAGATGCTGTTCCACAGGCCAATCTGGTATTATGGGTGGACTTTATGTATATTTTATATATACAGGCTAGTTTAATACTGTAATAAACTTGGTATGCTAATCTTTTTGAGTGTTCTTTCAAATTGTTTTGATAAGGTATCAAAAATTATCAGGTTACTTCTTTAATTGTAGTAAGTCTCATAAACCTCCTATAGGCTCTAATGTATCTATGGAAATTCACAAAAAATGGGACTTTGCTTGGTGCCTGAATGTTTCTGATTGTCTTACAATTATTCTAATTATTACAAGGAAAATGTCTTCATTTGTTGATATAAATATATCAGACTGCATATCTCAGATTAATACTGATATAAATAGGTATCTAAAAATCCTAGTGATCAAATGGGGAAAAATAAATGTTGCAGAAATTAACATTATTTCAAGGCTGATATATGTACTTAGAGGGATTCCCATGTTAAATATCAAGAAATTATTAAGAAAGTGTCCCTCCCCCTGAAGGATATATTCCTATATTTTCTTTACTTAAATAATAATGATGTACATTTTAATTTTCCTGACTTTCACCTTTATCAATGAGCATACATTTTGACATCTATTTATTTATGGAACATAACTAATAAAGTTCAAAAGTCATTATGGGTGAAATTAGAAAGTTATTAAATGACTTCTTTAATATCTTGGCAGAGGTGTAGTTCTTTTTTGTTTAGCTGAAATTCAGCATTAAAGGTACAAGTCATATTTGGAATATGGAAGTACAATTTTGACCCTTATAAGTATTCTGGGACAATCCCAGTTTGAAAACTGCAGGTATACCTTTCTTTTGGAATTCATGGGCTAATAGAAATTAATACCTCAGATCAAGTATTAATTGCCTATCAAGTTTCCAGACCATTTGGAAAGAATTTGGATTCTTTAAAACTGCAGAATGGCAATCCATACAATTTAAACATTTTTCACAGTTTGCTCCAGATACTTTAGCAGTTAAAGTAAAGCTTCCGGTTAAAGCTTTAAAAAATATCCAACATGTTTCTTATTTAACTTGAGACTAATTCAACATTTTTTTCCATTCTTCATTCAACACCACCAGAATTTTTTAAAAGGGTTGGCTGTCAACTGTCAACGTTGGAAGAACAAAATGATGGAGGTGACATTTATGCATATGATATGGGGTGACTCTGCAATTGTCCCGATTTAGTTTAATATTATGTGAGCTAATTCTGAAAAGGTAAGAAGCAAACAGTCTGAAACCAGAATGGTCAGTTACTATAACAAGGGACAAGTAGAAATCATTCTCTTCAAAGAGAAAAAACTCATTCAAGCTAGTTGTAGCATGCAGGCAGAAGACAAGGTGTTAAAGAGCTGGCTCTCTCCCCAGGCTCTGGGTTAGGAGTATGTGTCTTTGGGGAATTTTTACTACTATTGCCTTAGTCCACCATTTATTGCTTCTTTTGTTTTTGTATTATATTAGAGGAATTTTTAATTGTATTCTACCCAGGCTGGCTTAAAAATGTGATTTATAAATAGGCGGAAAATATATCGTAAAAGTAAAAAAGAGACAGAGATATATTTTTAAAATCCCCAAATCCAAGAACGTATTTGAAGAAATAAATCTCATTAGCTTCCACTGGCTACCTCAACATAAATCAGAAGTCATATATCTAATTCTGCTTCAGATTTGAAAAAACTTGTCTTCCAAAATCTATTCTAGGGTGATAATATAATTTTTCACTACTAAAAAAGAACTCTTGAAATATATATAATTGTTGTACGCACCCAGAGTTGCTTTGTGTGAGATGGGCGGCTATATAAATATATTATATGTCACATATTATTTATATGTGACATATAAATAAATAAATAAATAAAATTTTGACTATTCACAAACAAAATAAAAACCGAGAAGCAGTAGAATTAACATGCAGTTGTTGTTGCTGTTGTTATTATTAAAAATTGCATGCCGCCTGACTCCCAATGGCTCTGGGCAGCTTACAAGTAAAAACATTAAAAACAAGGGGAAAAAATACAATAAAAGACAAAAATAAAAGAATAAAAAATGGCAAGGATGACAAGAACCAGACAGGAACGAAAAGGAAACAAACCCACACAATCCAAGAGGGCTTCATTCATCCTCACCAAAGGCTTGGGTGAATAGCACATGCCTCCTCCTCCTCCTCCTCCTCCTCATTATTATTAATTAAAGCAAGTAATTTGTCTGGGAATTGTTGCAATTTTACAACGAAGTCTTACCTAGGTTTAAGATAGGCTTTTGCTGACTAGCTGGAATCTGCAGCAGGAGCACACCTAATCCAATGATGGCCATCTGAAATGGAAAACCCTGAAGAACCAAGATACACATTCAAGTTTGATTTTCCTTCCAAGTATAACATACAACAGCCTATGGAAATAAACACCCTAAGCAAATTTTACACTCTTGCTTTTTAAAAAAAATGTCAAAGATAACATAGTTCTTCAACCTTACTATGTAAAATAAATAACTCTAAGTTCGTTCTGACGTTATTTGGTCCGGGTATAATGTAGCTACTTCCCATGTCATGATTGCATTTTTGGAGCAGTAGGCAACAGTGTCATGAAAAAGAGCCATGTCAGGTGATTGACTCTGACTCTTCTCAAGAGATCTAGTGAATACTAACCCGTGTTTAAACACATTGCTTAAATAAGTATGTGAAAAATTTCCCTTCTCTGGTCTTGGACTGCAATAACAGCTTTTTTTGATCCTCATTACAGAAGAAAAACAAAGCCATAAGGTCTATGTTCAAAGACAGAGAGATATATATAGTAGTATAGCTAATTTGTACTGTTCCATTTTGTAATGGGATTAGAGTAATCCCTACACATAAGCGGCTCACTTGTCAAAAAGACTAGTGTTCCTTAAATGACAGCTTTTACAAATAGCAAATCCTTGATTTATGAACTACAGACAGTTCCCTACTTGCGAACTTTTGTGTTGCAAACTTTTACCAATGCGAACAAGATGGACCCAGAAGTCAGAACTGGAAGTCAGAACCGGAAGTCCAAACTGGAAGTCAGGAGAAAGTAGGAAAGTTTGCAGTGCACCACAAACTAACTCTTTCCCACCTTCTCCCACCTTCCATTTGCATTGGAGTTGGAGTTCCCGAAAAGGAGAGAGGGCAGTGGCAGAGATCGGGGAGAGGGGCGGAGGTCTCCTGTCTCACCTGGCAATGGAGCGCGCCGCGCCCCATCTGCTCATCCTTTGCTCCCCTCTCCTCCGCTACCACTCCCTCTCCTGCTTCACGTGGTGATGCATTGGCAGCAGAAGATAGGGCTCCTCTGCCCACACCGCTGCCCTGCCTCCTCCTCTTTTTTTTACTTTTTACTTGGACTTATGAACAAAACGGACTTACAAACAGCCTCTTGGAACGTACCCTGTTTGGAAGTAGGGCACTGACTGAATCATGTAGTCCTCTACATTACTGAAAATGTGTATATATCCAACAGGAGCATGGACAATAAGCTAAATAATAAAGCACATGCTTGATATGTATAAGGTCCCAAGTTTATTTCCTAGCATCACAACACAGGACATGGAAAAAATTCCTATCTGAAATACTACAGCTATACAATGGCTGGCTTCACTCATTATTCTAAACCAATAATGTGAATTGTTTGTATGTTCTGTTTTAGCATATATTTTATAAGCCATGGTTTGTGGCTTGCATCTCTAACACAATACTTTTCTTGTGCCTGCAAGGCTGCCTTTTTGTAAAGATTTTCAGCTGTTTTAAAAAATGGGAAATTGATATACTTCAAAGCACTTGAAGACCATCAGCACTGACAAAATCACCATCAGTCAATTGCAAAAGGCAGCTTTACCTGGAATAGCTTACATTCTGCGACAATACCTTTAACACCATCAAATATCTGCCTATCCCAGGTCCTTGGGAAGAACTTGACAGGTGAACAAAAATGCCAAATCCAGTCTAAACATCTGGCTGGCTGTGCGACCAACAATAATTTATTAAATTTATATGCCACTCGACTCCCAGTGACTCTTTACAGTACTTTCCACAAATATCAATAGTCCCACGTGCATTTTTAGAAAATAAAAATGGTGGATGACTACAGTCCAATCTTTTGTTTGAAGTGTGACCACCAGTCCAGAAAAAAATAAAAATAAAAAGAAGAGTGTCCTAGAGGAAGCATTATTTAGGAGCCTTATTAATCTATTTTCTGGAAATGTATGTCTGACCACACTTAATCACAGCAAATTCTTTGTGAAAGAATAAGTCCTTCCATAGAAAATAATTTATGCTGGAATCCATGGCATACTGTTAAAATTCCAAATGCATCCACCAGAATAAGAAGATTGGAGACCCATGGTTCATGATTTGATGTGTTGTATGAATTCAGTTCTGGTCTATTCAGCAAGTTATGACTTTAAAAGCATATCTTAACATAATATGCAAACTGAGTCAGCATAAACAATATTGAGTTAGATTAACTAACCATCTAAACAAGGCAGATGAACAACTTCCAGATGAAGGGGAATATGGGTATTTTCTCATTTTAAGAAGTCCATTCTAAGTAATACATATTCATTAGGAGGATAGGATGGAAAACTTCATAAAAAGAGAATAAATAACCATGAAAACTTTTTCTAAATGCTAGTAAGATTTAATACCCATTGCTGTTCTTTAGTATTCAGTTGGGCCTGTCCTTTTGCCCAACAAATTTATGGCTCCTTAGGTGGCAGAAGAAAATAGCCTGAAACCAGACTAGTCTGTTACAAACACAAGGAACAGGTGAAAACCAGCCTCTACCCCCAAGTCTTATTTCAAGCCAGTTACTTCTCAGAGGCAGCACAAAAAGATGTATTTAGACCTTGATTTGTAAATAAGGCTTATGTTGGGAAAGTTTCTGTAATGACTTCATTAGTTTTCTACAATAAATCTACTTCTCAGAAGCTCTTGTATCTTTGAATGCCTGTGGTGCCTGTGTCCAGTCCAGCTTATTAACAGAAGTCTTATAACTAGGTGCCAAAAGTTAAGAACCACCATTCAATTATGAATGTACCTTAAAAAATTATCTCATTACCCAGAGAGCCTACCTCTTTCAGAAGCTCAACATTTTCCTCCATTAAGCCAATTAAAGATGAACATTCCCCTGTGGTCTGCAGGCTAACCTCACAAAAAACGAGAAGCTGCAGACAAAGATGACATAATTGTGTCTTCCAAAAACTGGGGTAGCGCAGCAGACTCCGAAATAATTCCTCCAAAAAAAGCAGTGCTTCTGTGATCTGTAGAGCATCTTTTACCTGTGGAAAGGAAAGAAGCAAGACTGCGTCGTGCATGCAAAGGCACAGCACTGAGACCAGCATCAAGGGGTAACAGATATGTATAAATGAGGAATTTGTATAGAAGAAAGCAACACAGAAAGATATTGTGTTCACTTTAGGTCAGTCTATACTGGGATAGGCAATCTAAGATCCCACCCCATGTGCATTCGAGAAACACCTTCCTGATGATGTGGTGATGATACTCATTTGTAAATCTCTGTCCCCGGCTGCCAAAGTAATGTTGTCAAAGTGCTTTCCCAGTGATTGGAGTCTGTGTGGATCTGGATGGGGAGGAACCAACTTCAGCTCAATCCTAACAAGACGGAATGGTTTTAAGGTCCCTTGTTTCTAGTGATCTTCCATCATTGACTCTGAATGGAGTAACGCCCTTCCAGGCAAAGTTAGTGTGCAATCTGGGGTTTCCCCTGGACTCACAACTCCTCTTCAAGGAGCAGGTGGTAGCCACAGCCAGGAGGGCCTTTGCCCAACTACATCTTGTTCACCAACTGCACCCATTCCTAGATCAGGAGGCACTGCTTATGGTCACTCATGCCTTAGTCATCTCCCGTCTGGACTATTGCAACATGCTCTACATGGCTGAAGAGCCTCTGGAAGCTTCAGCTGGTCCAGAATGCAGGAGCTGGGCAGTACTGGGTGCTCCATAGCACACCTATGTAACACTGCTGCTTCATAAGCTGCACTGGCTCCAGTAAGCTCTGGGTGCAATTCAAGTCTTCATGGTAACTTTTAAAGCCCGACATGGCATGGGCCAGGTTACTTGTGGGATTGCCTCTCCCCAGTGGTTTCTGCCTGTCCCACCAAATTGGGCAGGGTGGGCATGTTCTAAGTCTTATCGATAAGGTAATTTCATCTGGTGAGTCCTCAGAACCATACCTTCTCTGTTATGGTGCCTGTCTCGTGAAACAGACTCCTCCCTGAGATATAGGCAACCCTGACTCTCTCCATGTAGAGCATCTTTTACCTACGGAAAGGAAGGCTCCGAAGGCCTGGCTCTTCCCCCAGGTACTGGAGCCAGGGTGCCAATAGAACTCTGATATGATGTATCTGTGGTTAATGAGATTTTTTAGGGGCTTTTAGATTTGCTATTTCTCATACTATGGATTGTCATTTTGTTTTGTTTTGTTTTGATCCACTGTCCCAAGTTTGGTATATGGGTGGCCATATACATATGTTAAAGAAACATAGAAAACATAGAAAATAGACGGACAGACAGACAGAGTACACTTAGAGGTTATCATCCGAGAAGCCTCACCTGATAATATGGAATCAAGTCACAAAACAGCTGAAGGAGATGCCTTTCAAGGGCAGGGGGTTCCTCTTTGTTCAAAGGCCCATATGGCTGAAACAAGACTCTGAGCAGGCCCATCCGTAATTCTGCATGTTCCCGCAACTGGTAAGGTTCACAATACAGGTACCTTAGAAATGGCCTCATTATAGTGACACATACACTTTCTGCCCTGAAATTATGAGAAAGAATTTTAAGAAATCACAAGACATTTACAAGATCAATGTATAGATTGCCTCCTCTGGTGTACAATAAAAAGTCAACTATAAAGAAACTGGAAAAACACAAAAAATATAATAACTACCCTCAAGATTTAAAATATGTAAACCAACAAACATAACCACAAAGAATCAAGTTAAACACTACTACTTCAAGCTGGAATGATCTGAAGAAAAAAGTCTTCAAAAACACACAGCAGTTGCTGATTCCTAATCAACACAGGAGAGAAGAATGGGAAGAATGAGAGCCAAAACAGGTCACAATCTGCAGGTTGCAGTACAACCCGCAAGGCCTTATCCAATATCTTAGTATTCTCATGGGTCTATACTGGACAAAGGAATCTAGCACATAATCAAGCCCAAGTGTTCAGAAGTTCATATGCTACCTGAAACGTGAACCAGCCTAGGTATCTAATATAACTTGTGAAACAGTGAAGAAACAAGAGGCATTTTCAGCACATGTTAATATGACTCTCATGGTTACTGGCAGAATACTGCACTTTTCTGAACTGTTACCACCCTATTAAACAGCAACAGGAATCCTCTATTTTTAAAGCCTGAGTTCACATAATGTCAGGCCTAGCCCAAGGAACTCCAAGAGACCATGCAAATTCAGTCCAGCTTCGTTTATTAGCTACAACCTCTAGCAAGAATCTTCCCAGACTAAAACCCCAGTTCCCAAAGTCTTCCAGCCACAACAGTGTGAATTCCTCAGGGAGGTGCCAGTCTCATCCTCTTGTTCCTCCCACGCGGTTCTGGTGAGCTAAGAAAATGCTTATCTCCCTGAGCTTGGCCTTCATAATTCCATTCCATCACACATAAGAACCTATAGGCCAATAGCGTTATCAGTCACTTATGTAATTATTTAATTTTCCTACCCTTCTGGACATTGCTGGAAAAATGTAGTCATATGCTGAAGAAGGAATGGCCAGCAGTCAGGTCTGTTTTCAAGTATAATAATTAGTGGGTGAGGAGAGTTTCTGGGAGAAAACAAAAATGAGACAAATGCATTAAAAATAATAAATTTGTAAATTTGATTAACGTAAAAATAAATACAGTCATAAATACAGTATTTTAACAAGATACAGAATTGCCTGAGAGATATCCTTTGATAATGGGAGGGGGATGTTCATGGATGCAGAATGAAAACTATATTTACTGGTAATATATTAACAAACTCTTTAATAACCTTCATGAATGCTGATAATCATTTCAATGCAGATATGTTTATTATTATGGTAGCAGTACTTTTCCTACAATGAATTGTCTCAGTTGCATAAATTTTAAGTAATAAATAAAATTACTTCTTTAATGTAAATATATGGATAAATACACATATTATGCACTCCTTACTTCTTTCTCTTTTGAGAAGCTCAATGGGCATTATCAAGAAAAATGATAATGCAAGAAAAAAATCTGGATATTTCATATTTTCTGGTATAAATTCTTCAGGACTTTGTTCCACCCCACCCCACCCCAATGAAGAAGTATGAAATTGCCTCTGTTAAAATTCATTCTGATTTTCTGGCCAATTTCTGACCTATTAATATTTTGAATTTTATTTCTGTTGCCTATCAGCTGTCACATCCAATTTTATCTGATTTGCAATTTTACTTTTCACCTTGCCATTCAAGTTATTTAATGTTAAACACTGGATCCAGAGTCTAACTCTATGTCACTCCAAAAAATACCCCTCTCCAATCTGATGCATGTGATTAATTTTGAGGTTTTTAGTAGCTGTGGGTCCACGTAATAGACATCCTCTATAACTAAATTGTTAATTAAATGGTATAGGCTACTTTGTAAAATACTATGCTGAAATTAGGCTTTATTATGTTGGAAGGGAGGGAAAGAGACAAGACTTGTTCTCAACAAATCCATGCTGAATTTCAATAATCACTGTATTGCCTTCAAAGTGTTTATAGATCAGTTGTTTTATTATCTTCTCTAGAATCTTTCTGGTATCAAATGTCAGTTCCCCAAATCCTTCCACCCCTTTTTAAAACAGTGTCATTTACTCTCCTTAAATTGTCTGGCACTTCAATTCTCTGGGCCTTCTCACTGTTCTAATGGATACAGGTTTGATAAGATCATTACGTTATTTCTATATTGTAGGATGTCTTTCCTCTGGCTTTGGAGATTTAAATACTTTCACTATAAATATGTCTGTATCAACCTCAAGCTGCATTTCTGCCCCTTCATCCCATCCTCCGTAACTGCCTACTAGAACACATACTGTCTTATTGGAGAATACTGAGCCAAAATAGGAGGTGAATAGTTCCACCCGTTTTGTTATTGCTAACTAATGATATTTTGCCATCTTCATTTAGCTACTGTACAATGAATAGTTTAATGGATCTTGATTTAATGGACTTCAGACCAGTTTTTTGGCTGGACATCCTCCTGACGTAATGAACAAAATCTGGTAAATTGAAGTTTGAAACTGTTAAATTGATAGGCAGTCTGGCAGGCTGACTGGTGGCAGCAGCAGGAATGTCTTGGATAATCAAGGGCATGGTTGAGCATGCCTAGTACTTACTTTATAACGGTTTATAAATACAGTATGTGAAAAAGTACCTTTCAGATTTAATGGTTATTTGGGTTTAACAGATATTCCTTCCTCCAAAGTGGTGCATTAGGGCAAGAGTTTACTGTACTACTTCTTTTCTCTTCAGATATATTTAGGAACCCTTTTTATTCTTAGCATCTACCTCCAATCAGTTAATTCTAAGCTGTAGGGTTTCTGATACCATCTCTATTATTCTAAACTATCTGTATGTATTCTTCCTTAGTAACCTATCCTCCTTTCCCCATCCTGTATGAGTCTACTTTCATAACTTCATTAAATTTTATCACTAAACTTTATGTAGCCATATTGACTTCTTCTGCTACCTTCTTCCCCCATTGCCTTAGAATTACTCACAACTCTGCTTGTAGTATCTTTCTCTTCTCTCTTTTTAGGAACACTTTCCAGTCCTGAGCTCCTTTTCAATTATCATTTTCTGCCACAGAATTCTACCTAGTATTCTTTCATCTTATTTCCAAAAAGTGCAGATATTCATTTGACTGTTTTAAGCCTACGCTTTATTTTTTTCTTAAAACAAAGAATTCTAGCATTACATGGTCACTTTCCACAATATTTCTATCATGTTTATTGTGTCAACGAAGTTCTTTCCACAGGTAGTATCAAGTCAAGGCTAGCTGATTCTTGACTTGTGCCTTATCTACCCTCTGAAAGAGAAAGTTATCAACAAAAGAAACAGGAATTTCCTGAAAAGATCATGCTTGGTAGTGTTTGTCATTTAATAAATGATAGTAAAATCCCCCCATCACCTTATGTCTCTTTGAACCATCTGCAATTTGTTTCCAAAAACCATCATCCATATCCTCTCCTTATTTTGAAGTTCAATAGTACATACCAACCACAATATTGATTTTATTCATTCCTCTACTCAGTTCAACCCAAATGCTATGTTAAACCCTTGTTTTTGGAGCACATATGGGCATTGTTAATAGACAATGCAACTCTTCTCTTCCATGCTTCTGTTCCTTTTGAACATATTGCATCTTTCAGTTGCTACATTACAGTCACGGATGTCATTCCAGAAAAATGCAGCCAAACCCAGAAGGGTAAAATCTATCTTCATATTCCACTTTTCTTGTCTCTGCCAGCCTCAGTGATTGGTTCCTTCCAAGGCCAGAAAACCACAACCTGGAGATTTGGTGGCCTCTAAAGAACTTAAAGTGGTTTAAATTAATTCACTGTGAACCATAGGAGGGAAATTGTTTTTAAAAAACAATCCACGAAAAAGGAACAGAAATATATATCAAATAAATGAATAAATAAATGTGAACATTTCTCCATTCTCATTGCATTTGTTATTTTGAATCATTATTGATAGATGGAAATTAGCTATTACAATTGGGTTAGAAATATTACAAATTTGGAAGTCATCACTGCATTTCAGCACTGGCACAAACACTGAGAACATCTTGGATATAGTTGGACTGAGATAGTGATATAAATCAAGAATATTAGATAATAATATATCTGAGAGTTTATATTGTTGTTTCAGTTACAGCAATTAGTGTAACACTGTATAAATATATTTATACATTACACTTAAACACTTTAGATCATGTTCTATACCCAATTTAGTTATGTATTTTTTATATTTATATATATATATACACACACACACACATACATACACACACACACCTTTTAATAAAAAATCTGAGACATATAGATAATATATAAAATAGATAATACCTAGATACCTCAACATTTTGTATGAAACAGTTTCTTTTCTGCTCATTTTTATGTTTCCATGGGACAGAGAATGAGCTTTCATGGACACATCATTAACTATATGTGATAAAATAGACACAAATTCATGAAAGCTTATGCCAAAGTTATTGTGCCTGTCATTTAAAATCCTCCTGACTCTGATTTTATTGTAAGATTACTATATTAAAAAGTCCTAAAGTATCAGTACATACACGGTAAATTAGAGATAAATAATACTTAGGGAACCTATTAAGTGCTTCTCTGTACCTTCCAGGCTTTCAACCAGGTTTTGCTTGTTTAACAAAAATTGCATGAAAAGGTAAAGCAGTATTTGTTAATTACCCAGATAGACTATCTTCTTAAGCAAAAAGAATGTTTATCAATTCAGTTCAGCACTGATCAACTTTTGTATAAATTCAGGCAGTTAATTGTAGAGAACCATGAGGTACATCTTCCAAGTCTCCCATGTGGGAGTAATTCTTTTCCCAGCATACAGCGCTGATGGCAGAATACGTAATACCTTACATCCTTTCCAGGAAACTGCATTCAAGCTCAAAACTGACAGATTTCCATAGTAAGGGAACTCTATAATTCTAGGTTTAGATGAAATTCCCTTTTCCCACGTGTAGCATATACATGATTTTATCATCACCATGATGTTACCCTCAGAACTGCAATGGAACACTGATTACATTCATAAGCTCAAGTTGTTTGAGAACTAAGTGGGGAAAAAAATGAACTTCTTCAACTAAACTTAAATGGCTCATCCAGACATTGAATCACTACCATAATAGCATCAGAATTTAACTTAAATGAGAGTTCACTAAAAACTGGCTATAGAATTCCTTTTTCTAGAAGGACAAAATCCTGAGGATCAGCTTTTATTTTCTTCAAGTTAAGAGCCTACATTGAAACAATGGATTTTTTAGCCATATTAAACAAAGCAGATTTATTGGATTTTTAGCAACCAGCATTTCAGGCAATTTCTTCTGTTTGCACAGGTACAGCCAATTCTTGTTATTTGCGGATTTCATATTTACAAGTTCACCTACTCACTAAAATTTATCTGTAGCCACAAAATCAATACTTGCTACACTTTTGTGGTGTAATGGGCTATGAGAATAATCTTGAGGAACAGGAAGAAGAGCCGCTGCCAAGGCAACAGTCAGATAGGAGAAACCTTGCAAGATTTTATTACTATAATCCTTAATAAAAGTAGTTTCAATATACATAACGTTGATATTCGGGTCTGATCTACCTCAAATGGCTGACATCAATCTTGCAACTCTGAATGTGCCTCCTCCCTCCCTGCCTTTATCCTAAAGTGAGCTAGGGAGGGTCAAGTCTGAGACATTTTCTTAAATTCCATTCCTGCTTTGGACTCAGATTTATCTGACCATTGCCTTGGCTGCGGCTCTTCCTCCTGTTCCTCAAGGTTATTCTCATAGCCTATTACATGTGGTCATTCACAGACATGTAGAGCAGAGAAAAATTTGAGTTGCCCAACATGCACATTCCCAGCTGAGGTTTCAGTATTCGTTAAATCAGTGTTTGCAGTGACTTTATAAAACGTAATTACTGCAGATAATGAGAATCCTCTGTACTTGCAATGTTCATAATGCCACCATTCAAAACAGCATTCTGAATTTGATTGATTTAAAGTATACCTGATTGCATATAAGTCCAGCTGCTGCTGTTCTTCACTTTTTGATATCTTCAAAGCTTGCATCTGTAATAGCTTTACAACGATTTTTATCAAGCCATGGACATTCCTATCAAAAGCATGGTAAAAACACATGTTCAATCAACAGATTTCTACAGGGAGAGAAGCATTTTCATAATGTCTCTTACATCACTTTCTAGGTGAAAGAACTTCCTAGTTTGTGTCATTAATGCAAAATCAAAACATAATTGAACATACTACTTTTTCATTTGGTCTGCTCTGGTTCCAACACACTTAACAGGTTCCAATATATATGTGCCCAATTTTATAAGGTAAATCACCTTTTTAGGCACTATCAGAGGACAATCCTAAATTTGAAAGTTTGAAGATATTTGTTTGAAGATACACCAGGTCATATGTGCACTTACACACCATGGACCAATAATGATTCACATAAGGGGTCTCAGTCTTTCCACATACTTGCTGCACTCTCCCCACAACTCCTCACAACAGCCAAAGGGGTCTTGCTAGCCACTTTAATCCAGAAAAATCTTTTCTAATACTGATTTAACATAGAGGAGTTAAGTGGCACCACCCTTCCATTCCATAAGCAGGTCACAGATTAGATCCTTTATCCTTTTCCAAAATCAGTACCCCTGATCCACTAAAAATTAACAATCTTTATTATATATAGCAAAATCAGAGACCTAGAAAAAAGTGAAAAAGGAAAGGGAGAGGAATGAATAGATAGATAGATAGATAGATAGAAGATATTTTATTAAAGATTATAATTACAAAAGTAAAAGCTAATATCAACTGAAAAGAAATAGAAAAAGTAGAAGGTACAGAAAAGAAAGACTAAAAGGGAAATATATTTATTTATATTTATATATCAAATTTGTCACTGCCCATCTCGTTGAAAGCAACTCTGGGCAGTTTACAGAAGAGATAAAATCAATTAAAGTATAATATAAAATAATCTTAATAATAAATAATAGAAAAAAGAGAAAGAGAAAGAGGAAAAAAAGAAAAAATAACATAGTAGAGAAAAAGAAAAGAAATATATCAAGTCACTTCCCACCTTCATCACAATAAGTATAAACAATTTTAGTAACTTATCACCTTCTCTTAAAATACAACAAATGAGCTCTCCTTCCCATATCCCATCTCTTATCTATAAACAAATCCTTAATGCTTCGTCATTTCAGTCCTAATGTCCTGTCCATTAAGGGTTACCAGAGATAACAACATCTCTATTTTAACCTTGATCAAAAAAACCAACTTTACATTTCTTCCTTTTACTTCTAACAATCTTAATCTTTAGTCCTTTCAAATAATGGCCCAGAACTTGATTTCTACTCATTTTATTTTCCCCCTTCTCACAAAACTCTGTTGAACACTTTAATAAGCTTTTTGTAAATCCATTATAGGAAAATTATCCAGGTCACTCTCTTGGTTTGTTGTTTGTATATCCCTTTTAATTACCAAGATATTAGCCAGTTTCTTTTGTATGTCCAGTGTAACATCTTTTTCCATGTCATTCTTGGTAATGGGTAACCCACTTTCAACTCAGTCTCACTCTTATCAGGCAGAACTTGCTCCTCTTCCATAACATCTTTTAGACACAGTCTATCTATAGAGGCAGACACTTTTAAAATTAACTTCTGGGTCCATTGTTCAAAAGTATCCTTCAATAAGTCCAATGTTAAAATATTTTGCTTCATTCTGTAATTGTAAATCAAGTTTAAGTGATATTCTCCCTAATTGTAATCTTTAGTTCCCTCTAGTTCCCTCTAGTGTCCAATTTTTAAAATTCTATACTATTATGTTTCAAAACAAAAGCATTTTCCCACAGGAAGGATTCTTTATAGTTAATTCATTCCCTCTGTCCTCTACACTTTGCCTCACTCTTATGCTAACCTGAAGCCAGTCTGTTTTGTCATGTTCTGTTCATACTGTGGCTTCCTGACCTGCATATAGGTTTTGCATGAAGATAATGAGATGTCCTGGGATTCCTTTTTTTTTTTTTTTAATTTACATTCCACAGCTTCCCATGGTTTTTGGAAGCTACTGAGTTACTATATGGCCATTACATTCTATACAGATCAACCACAGCAAGAATTTATGAGTTTGTCATCTAGTTATATAAACCCATTTCTTCAGAAGCTTGGATTACCAGGTTATATTTTTAAGTCTTACTCTGATGTACTGTATTTTGGCAGTACACAGCTAGCGTTTAACAGAGGTTTTTTGATAGCATTTAAAAAAGAGATTACTGTCTCACTGTGCTGGGTTTGAGGGGGAGAGGGATGTATTGCTTTTACTAGTTGAAGCAAGGCCTGAAAAAATCAGTTCAAAATGTAATTGTGTGAAAGCAAGAACAGGCAAAAATGTGTTTTGGTGGTAGAAATCATGGAATCTCTGACTCTGGGGTCAATGACCTTATAATACAGTACAGGTGGAAAACCAAATTACTGGCCTTGAGCAATAAAACAACCTCTATGCAAAGAGCAGAAACCTGTAGGTAATTAAGCTTGAGCGTCATTGCAATTGTTCTTTTCATCGTTTACCTATTTATTTTTTGCTACACTACTCTGCTCCATCATATATCTAACTCCAATTTAAGAATACAAGAGAAAAGGCAGAACATCAAAGAACATGTTTAGTTTTGGCAAATTTCCACAAAAGTCCTGTTTGGGTTTGGGCTGAGCAAATACATCACAAGCACTGAATGTGCTAAATCCATAGTCAATTCAATAAGATTGCTTAGATCTCAAAAGAAAAAGAAAATGGCAAAAAAACAAAAAAAGGGTCTGGTAATATTTCTGTTCACAACAGCAAAATGTTTAAGTGAAGCTGAGAACGCTTTTGAGCATTATGAGCTGCTCAGGAAACTGTTACATGCCTGTCAAGTTCCTTGGAGGAAAAGCATTGTAAGGATGCCTCAGTTATTTTACCCAGGCCCAAGACCTACAGAGGGAATCATTGAAAGGCAAGAAAATGGAGAGACTGTGTAGTCCAGAGGTTAGGGAACAGACCTCAACTCTGAAGCCCCATCACTACTGAGCATTTGCACACTTAGAAATGAGGGACGTTAGAACAGAAGCGAACGTTGGTGTCAGCCCTGTGAGGTAGGTCAGGTCAAGCAGCAGACATAGCAGGGATTCCCAGAATGCTCTTTGTTGTAATAAGGTAGAATAACAGAAACTTGAAAACCTGTCCAAGTTTCCCTCTGTTGCATCTAATATGATGCAAAACCAAGGTAGGGTTACTTTGCATTATTCTCATGCTTTCCTCTATCTCAGGACTATATAATCTTTTCTCCCTTAATGGCTCATTCTTTCCTTCCTCCATTAATGGCTCTCTCATGTCTTCCCCAGGGTCAACCCCACATTCTTCTACAAGATGGCACCACCGCCATAGTATTCCCACTCACTCTGAACTACAAAGTAAAAACAGTTGATTTTCAATTAAAATAAATGACCATCACCTGGCTGAAGGAATGAGGCTGAGTGCTGTGTTAAGAATATAGGCAAACTCTGCATGATTTTGTTTAACAAGCATCACCAGGGCTTCACAACAGGCTGTCCGGACAACCATATTGTCACTGCAGGATTTTTCCCAGAGCAAGTTTAACGCCGGGGTCTGGAATCAAAGAGAGGGGAGAAATAAGCTCAGTTAATCAGGACTGATGACTCATAAATTCAATTATTGTTCTCACAGCTATTCTCCTTCAATTGGTGTCTAACCAAAAACAGAGAAAGAATATTTAGCTCTTTCTTCACTTGCCACTTGCTGAATTAATTTACCTCAGATGGCTTCCTGAACTCATGACTAAGTAAAATTTATCAATTTGATGCAGGAAACTGTTGAGATGGAAGAGTCCTGCTTTTGCTAGTTGTATAAGACATTGGAGCATGGCTGAATATCAAAAATCTCTCCAAGGACAGTATGGGAAGTAAATAATATACAGTGGGGCAAAAAAGTATTTAGTCAGCCACCAATTGTGCAAGTTCTCCCACTTAAAAAGATGAGAGAGGCCTGTAATTTTCATCATAGGTATACCTCAACTATGAGAAACAAAATGGGGGAAAAAATCCAGAAAATCACATTGTCTGATTTTTAAAGAATTTATTTGCAAATCATGGTGGGAAATAAGTATTTGGTCAATATCAATACTTTGTTATATATCCTTTGTTGGCAATGACAGAGGTCAAACGTTTTCTGTAAGTCTTCACAAGGTTTTCACACACTGTTGCTGGTATTTTGGCCCATTCCTCCATGCAGATCTCCTCTAGAGCAGTGATGTTTTGGGGCCGTCGCTGGGCAACATGGACTTTCAACTCCCTCCCAAGGTTTTCCATGGGGTTGAGATCTGGAGACTGGCTAGGCCACTCCAGGACCTTGAAATGCTTCTTACGAAGCCACTCCTTCGTTGCCCGGGCGGTGTGTTTGGGATCATTGTCATGCTGAAAGGCCCAGCCACGTTTCATCTTCAATGCCCTTGCTGATGGAAGGTGGTGTTCACTCAAAATCTCACGATACATGGCCCCATTCATTCTTTCCTTTACACGGATCAGTCATCCTGGTCCCTTTGCAGAAAAACAGCCCCAAAGCATGATGTTTCCACCCCCATGCTTCACAGTAGGTATGGTGTTCTTTGGATGCAACTCAGCATTCTCTCTCCTCCAAACACGATGAGTTGAGACCAAAACGTTCTACTTTGGTTCCATCTGACCATATGACATTCTCCCAATCCTCTTCTGGATCATCCAAATGCTCTCTAGCAAACTTCAGACAGGCCCGGACATGTACTGGCTTAAGCAGGGGGACACATCTGGCACTGCAGGATTTGAGTCCCTGGCAGCATAGTGTGTTACTGATGGTAGCCTTTGTTACTTTGGTCCCAGCTCTCTGCAGGTCATTCACTAGGTCCCCCCGTGTGGTTCTGGGATTTTTGCTCACCATTCTTGTGATCATTTTGACCCCACGGGGTAAGATCTTGCATGGAGCCCCAGATCGAGGGAGATTATCAGTGGCCTTGTATGTCTTCCATTTTCTAATTATTGCTCCCACAGTTGATTTCTTCACACCAAGCTGCTTGCCTATTGCAGATTCAGTCTTCCCAGACTGGTGCAGGTCTACAATTTTGTTTCTGGTGTCCTTCAACAGCTCTTTGGTCTTGGCCATAGTGGAGTTTGGAGTGTGACTGTTTGAGGTTGTGGACAGGTGTCTTTTATACTGATAACAAGGTCAAACAGGTGCCATTACTACAGGTAACGAGTGGAGGACAGAGGAGCCTCTTAAAGAAGTAGTTACAGGTCTGTGAGAGCCAGACATCTTGCTTGTTTGTAGGTGACCAAATACTTATTTTCCACCATGATTTGCAAATAAATTCTTTAAAAATCAGACAATGTGATTTTCTGGATTTTTTTTCTCATTTTGTCTCTCATAGTTGAGGTATACCTATGATGAAAATTACAGGCCTCTCTCATCTTTTTAAGTGGGAGAACTTGCACAATTGGTGGCTGACTAAATACTTTTTTGCCCCACTGTATAAGAGGAACAGGGCATTTTCAGGACTGACCTCATAATTATGAAAGTATCTCACAAAGATAACATGGTTTTGTTCCTGTTTCTTTGCATTTAGAAGATTATATAAGTTTCTGGAAGCAGAAGAATCTTTTGAGGAAGGGTTGTTTTATAATTTTACAGTTTGCTTTGAGTTTACTAGGATTGATATTTAATTTTGATTTAATCAAAATCTGTAACTTAATTCTGAGGTGGCTGATAGTTCTCCTATTGTAATTTTACTATTTGACTGTTTTGTTTTGTTTTTTGTAATAGCTAAAAAATGCTTAACTGCACCTAGGCATTTAAATCAGTCAATGGGTTGCAAGCATGTCTGGTTATGGACTGAAGTTCCTAAGGGAAACCAAGTCCATTTTAATTTTTACACACCTCATGTAGAATGGGCCATAATTTAAAAAGTCTATTTCATGATATGAAACTGCTCACCATGACAAATATTCTGTGAGAGGACAAAATTTCTACCCTTCTTAATAAAAGAAAGCATGTTTCCATTTAATGCTCAGAAATGGTATCTAGTAGACAGAGATTTTTGTCCATTCCATGATTCAACAATCTCAAGTCAACAAAATTGAGAGTTTTGCATATCTTGTCCAATACCATTTAAGCTAAATATCTAAACAACTTTAAGAAGGTAGAGGATTTTATCACAGAAATTGCTTTAGTATTTTTAAAACTGCAGACACCTACAGAACTCTCCTGCCTTCCTTTCCTATTTAGAAATGGCTGAAAGCACAAACACAAAAATGTACAAACAAAGGATGACTACCACGACTCTTCCACCTTAATTCTCCAAACTAGTTTATGGAATGATAACAATACATTTGTCATCCATTATTCATTCTTTAAAAATATTCTGTATATATTTTCAGACTTTTGAGAATGATATACAGAATTTGCTACACTTTTACATGTCGGTAGTCATTTTTCAAAAATCTGCTTATGTAGTACAATGCCCACCAAAACATACATACACAATTAACAGAAGAAAAAGTCCATGATAAGCTCATTATTTCACTTTCAGCTGCGCACTTATGTTTTAATCAACATTATAAACTTCATGAAAGCAATGCTGGGAGAACAAAAAAGGAGATGTAAAGAGGCATAGTGGTTAAAGGGTTACACTGGCGCTAGGAAGACTCAGATCCTAGTCCACTGTCAGCTATGGACGTTCAGGGGATAACTTTAGGTCAGTCATGCTCTCTTAGTTCTAGCTATCTCACAGGGTTGTCGAGGAGAGAAACAGGAAGGAGTGCTATGTACATTGCCTTGGGCTCCTGAATGAAAGCCGGATATAAATGTAATCAAGCAATAAGTAAATAAAGTTATGACAAAGTCTTAGCTCCATCAATTCTGAATTTAAGTTCAGAAATGTAAGTTTTATTCCAATTTAATCTAATGAACTATTACCCAAAGTACAGGTAGTCCCCAGGTTAAGAACGCCCGGGTTACAGATGACCCACAGTTAAGAATGGAGCCTTTGAGTTGAATACACAATGATTCAAGCTTGCTACACAATACTACAGTATTTTACAGTATTATAGAATAATATTGTTCCAGCTTACATACAAATTCAACTTAAAGACAGACCTTGAGAACAGAACTTGTTCTTAAACAAGGAACTACCTGTAAACCTTGGGAAAAAAATAACAGAATAGGAAAATCTGTATCAGGAACAGGCAATCTGTGGCCAGACTTTGCAAATCTTTTACAAATCTTTTTCCATCATATCACAGACTTTTACAAATCTCAGCATCTCTCAGCCAATTGTGGAAGATAAAACAGATTGCTGTCTATGCCTATTAGTTATTTATTTACTTACTCTTTTCCTTTTCTTTTGCTTTGTTTCATTTGCTGGCTAAGGCTGCAATAAAATTGAATTGATTGAACGGATGCTGAAAGTTCTAGTTAGCAGTACAGGTAGTCCTTGGTTAATGAGAGTAATTGGGACCAGAATTTCCATCACCAAGTGATGCATAGAGCATAAGGTCACATGAATGCATCGCTCAGCAATGGCAATCCTGGCAATCACCATTGGCATCATTAGGTGAGAATTGTCGGTCATTAAGCGAGGACCTCCTTGCAACTTCCTGCCAGCTTCCAACAAGCAAATTCAATGGGGAAGATGGCAGGAAATCACGAGTCCCAGGCAACTCACAAGCAGGCCAACGGGCAGGTAAGTAGCTGCCAAGGCCTGGTGCGAGTGCACCCAGCCAAGGGATAGCTGCCGCTGGGGGCAAGAGGATACACAAGCCGCCCTGCACTCCGCCACCCCAGCTCACCTTTGCTGTCCTTTTCCTCCTGCTGCTGATGGGACACGCCCAGTCTTTCCCCTCATGAAGCAACTGCCACCCCCTGAAGTTGCACACAGCCTTCCTGATGCCTCGTCCTCCAGTAGCAGGAGGAAGAAGACAGCGAAGGTGAGTGGGGAGTGGCAGGGGCAGTGGAGCACAGGGCAGCTTGCATGCCCTCCTGCCCCCAGCAGCTGCCACCCCCGGTCCAACTGTGCTTGTGCTGGTCAGCAGCAGCCACTTGTGCACCCTCCCACCCCCGGCAGCAGACATCCCCAGCCCAGCTGCACTCGCAAAGGGCCAGGCCAGGTGCACCTCATCAGCAGTGGGAGGAAGAAGACAGCGAAGGTCAGCTGGGGGTGGCGGGGCAGCGGAGTGCGGGGCGGCCAAAAGGGCAGAGATGGGGGGAAGGGATAGGTGGGTTGGGGGAAGTTGAAGTGCACCCCGTGGTTGAAAATGTGGGTGGGTTGCCAAGCACCTGAATTTTGATTACATGACCGCAGGGGCATTGCAACAGCCATAACTTCAAGAACCAGGCAAAAGTACCATTCGTTCAGCACTGTCATAACTTTGAATAGTCGCTGAACAAATGGTTGTTAAACGAGGACTACCTGTAGGTTCCCTTAATCCTTGATAAGGGTTATAACAAAGAGCTGAAATTCCATCATAATTGTAAAAAACAGCTTGCACGTTTATCAGTAAGAGAAATACCAGTAGCCCAGAAAGCAGTTCAAAGTCTTCCTTGGCTCACAAAATCTTACTGCATTCATGGTGTGCATGGATCTACCCACTCCAGACAATGTATCATTATCATTAGACAGTTTGATATTTCATACACCATTTCAATGTGTTTTTTTTCTTGGTGAAGTATTATCCTCTAGTTATGAAAATTTAAAGTTACCAGAATTGATTTTCAATCATGTTGCACCACAAAAGCAGTTGTCAGGGCAATGGGGGAAAGAAAAATGAAAGCAAAGACACAAACCTGGTTACTGGACTGGCTGATCTTGTTAGATAAAACATTTTCTTTTAGCACTGCAGCAGTAAGATGGCCCACAGCCTGTGAATAAACATAAATCACTAAACTATTATCTTTATTGCAGCTAGCAGCAACCACATCCTACCACCCCAACTACTATACTAGGTAATCAACAAAATGAAGGCCAAGGTTATATTGGGGGAAAAATAATTGGTCATCCACAATTCAGTAGTGGCAACCTGACATTCTCTTTACCTTGGCAAAGAATCCTAAGATGTAATGTCTCAGTGCTCCTAAAAATATGGCCACCCACAACCATTTAGATTATCAGTGCAGATGGACCAGAACTTACTGCCTGAATGGGCATAGCAAAAACAGTATTAGCAGATGGGCCTTTGCTTGGGAGTTAGGTATATGTAGAAGGTCCTCAACCTCATTTAGAAAGAGATTTTGTAACTGTTCCTGGTAATAGAAAAAAAGTTCTGCCTATGAGATTCTGTGACCTGTCATTATTACAGAGTAAATGGACAAATAGCCAGATGACTTATATACTTCCTTAAGCAAAGAATTTAGTGAATCTACTAGGAAAACAGGATTCCTTACAAGAAAGCACTTCAGAGGCACTTATAAACATTTTATCTTTTTTCTTTGCACCTAATAGGAAGGAATGATTGAGTTTTTCACCTTCTAAATTTGAAGAATTTCTTATTTTCTTATTTAGCAAAATGTCAATCATTATGTCAGACAGGTAGTATGTGGAGATATGATAGATATATGAAGACATAACACACTGCTTGCAATATACATATATGTGTCATGTGCCTACTAGAAACACATTTATGCAGGCAACTTCCTTGAGTAGATGTGGGCCTCCTGTGGCCCTCCAGACAGTTCTTTAATCCCAAGAGAGTAAACTAATGAAGCCAGTGGTGCAAAGCTGTAGTACAGCACCAATTCAAAGATCACAAGACGCCCAATTTGACCCAATGGATTCAGGCAGGGACCTATTTTTTTAAAAAGTCCAGGTGAAAAAGTACTTGCAAGAACAGTACTAATACTTGAAAAATGAACAGTTCTACAGTTAACATATTTACTTTAGCATATAAAATGACTCCACAAAATTTCCATAGGAATATGTTTTGATAAATGATGAACTCATGATCAATAAGCCAGCAGAAGGAATAACATGGCCTGACATCAACCTGTATCTCCTCTTAAGAATGCTTCTTCATTGACATAATGGCTGGTCTCACATATCAAACTAATTAAAACAAACCACACAACAGCATAACTATTGTTCTCTCAGTGTGGAAACCAAGCAAACAGCTTAAAGGAACCTGATATAGTGCCATCTCTTGGCCAAGAGATCACATGTTCTTGGTTAGGAGCTTACCTGGCAATTCACTATTATTGTGCTTCAGCTGCCAGATGACCATTATGAAAACTAGAATGATGCAACAGAAAGACTACAAGTCTGATCCAACAGAATCTATTTCATACTTCTGTGTGGAAGAATTAGCAAAGTACAGCACCATATACTCTAGAGAGTCTTCTGCAAGTCAAACTCAACTCCTGGTGACTTCTAGGAGAGTTCCATGAAATTTTCTTGGTAACAATATGGAAGCAGTTTCCCACTATCACCTACTGGGATTTTTTTTAACTTCCCAGTCTATCTGATAGTCCTGGTATTTTTGGTGGTCTCCCATTCAAATACAAATCTGTTCTGCCCTGCTTAATGTTTTTAAAACCAGCCAACATTGGCTGGATGCAGCCATCTAGTAAAATGTAGTCTTAAATTAGGAATTTGAAAATAAGTGTTTTTTTCTCTTTTATAATTCAAAAGAGACACACAATAAATGCAGCTTTTTATTTATACCAGTATAACCTAAAATAGCATGGATAACTGTAATCAAATTCAATAGCTCAGAAAGGGACATTATGGTACTTTAGCAATATTCCAGGGTATCAAATACTTCCTTGAAAGTGGATGGTAAGGAGCAACAAAACTGGGTGTCATCATCCTGAAGACACCCCACTCAAAACTCTGGATGATCTCCCCCAGGGGTTTCATGTAAATAATTCATTTTTCAACAGATACAAGTGTGTGTGTGTGCATGTATTTATATATTCATGCACAGACACCACAGACACCACATACCAGATAGAAGCTTTCTTACCTGTGACTGTATAAGTGTGTTAGGAAAATCAAGCCTTTTTCTAATTTCTTCAGACATTGTTGTTTGATTAATCTACAAACCATTAAGCTTCTGAAAAAACAATAAAAATAGATATAAAGTGTCAACATCACCACGGATTGGGTTTCACACTTTGCTGAATAAGCCATAGTGGCTACACCATAAATCATGGTGAACAAATGAAAATTTTGGGTTTATACATTTGCACTAAGCCTAAATCAAACTAACAGCTATTTAATTGAAGGTCCACAAAGGTCTAAACAATAACCTTCTTAAATTGAGAGCACTCACAGTTAAGCACACTTAGAGGTCTGAAACAGATATAAATGGCTATATTATTGTGAAAGGAGCCAGTTTCTTTTATATGTTATATGTTATAGCTATGTGCTGTGATTTCCCAGTTGTAGCATTCTTGCATATCCTTTCAATATTCCTGACATAAGCCAAAGAATGGTTAGTATTATTTTGGAATATGCAGCTTGAGTTATTATGTCTCTCAGAAGCTCTCAACAATTTTGTCAACCTTCTTGAATGCTTGAGTGTACTTGGCCTGCAATATTTAAAGAGAGCTGCTCCATTTTAGTCTATGGCACCCTTTATTTTCCTGGCACCCTCCTAATGTATTGGATTCCCATTCTCAAAATTCCTAGGATGCTGCTGAGTAGATGACATTCACATCATGGTGCAAAACATCTGGGGGCACCAGTTTGAGGAAGAGTGCTATAAATGTATTGCAGAAACGAAAGACATGTTTCCAGTACTGGCCATATGTTGCTGTGAACATAGCACATACACTGAAGCTCAAAAGGACCAGAAGGGAGATGCCACACCATTTGTCTGACCATCGTATATGAACATAACCAATGACCTTATGGCTTGTTAAATAAACCATAGCTTTAAAAGCTCTTGCTTAATATTGAGTATGAACCATTCTCTGAACCACTTGGAGGGAGCACTCATATGTACAGCTGTATATGGAGAGCTGCTGGCAGATCTTTTTTTAAGCAGTCTTGGAAGCATAGTCTGGCTGCCCCAACAATGATCTTCTACACTGCTGCCAAACATCTAAATGTTCATTTTGTTGGAAACAAACAACTGAGAACAGTAATTGTTTTTGCTAAAAAGTATAATAAGAAGAATGTAGTAAGATTTTTCAACTTAAAGAATTGCTAATTTGTTTATTTATTATTTTATATTTAAACCTTTATCTAGGTGATCAAGAAGGGATCACACAGGAGCCATTCCTCATTTTACCCTGACAACTATTTTGGGATACAGCTGCTCAGAGACAACTACTGAACCCACTTAGCAATCACAATGGTTACACATGGACTTGAAACTATATTTCCCACCCTCGGCCCAACCCCTTAACCATACAATACAGTATACTACAAAAAAGCCTTAAGAGCAGCTGGACATGGGCCAGCAGACAGTTAGCTGCTTACTGAAATGCCTTATTAACAAGCTGCTTTCTGGAAAAAAAAAACAATCTGTACTGATTTTTTACCAGCTGAATAAGGTATTAACTACCTTATTTGTTTACAGTTACTCTGCTGGCAAGAACGATGAGTAAATTGTCAAATTTCTGAATCCTTCTCTTAATCTACTCAGATTTTTTTGCCTGAACTGCTTGGGTTATTGTATTCCACATAAAGTTATATCAACTCTTGTTTTGTTTTGTTTTTTTAACTTTCTGGTAATATTGCTCTATTTTTCAATTATGCCACATACCAGCAAACATATAGTATCTTCATGCTGAGAGTTGTCAACCCTATTGCTCCAGTAACACTAGCAAAGGCATTACATTTTTCCAGTATGAAAAACCAGATGAGCAGAGGTGAGTATTCTGCCATGCAATTATTTGTTCAAAATGTTATTTGACATGTATATGAAACGTTCACAGACTCACGAATGAGGGATTTAATCACTTAAAAGCATTTGCACCAGCTGAACTCTACCCATGAGTCAAAGATAGTGAGATTCCACATGTATTAACTGAAGAATACAGCAGTTTACTGCACAATCAGGAGCACTGCTTCATCTTGGCGCAGCAAGTTTGGAACTAAGGGACCAGGTGCATTCAATGGCACTGAGGATGGGGCCAACATCCACTGGTCTGCTCCTCTTATACCTGCTTAACCACCACCTTTTGGCTTCTCTACTAAGTGTACAGCCTGTCCACAAGAGTACTTGGTGCCAAGTTAGCAGGGACTGCCTCTAACACTCTAGAACCAAGCTGAAGCAACACTGGCTTGATATCAAGCTTTGACCTAATACTGTGAACTTCTTCCTACCTTTTTTTAATAAATAGACCAAAGCTCTGTTCTTGCAGCTGTTTAGGTTTGTTATATAATTCATGTTATTCATGTCATAGTGGTTTTAAATTAATTTCAAATTTTATATAAACCACTTTAATTAAGCATTTAAAAAAGCAACACGAAGGGAGTTACAGAGGACTTTGAAAGTCATGTAGTCCAACCTTCTGTTCAATACAAGGAATCTGTAGCTGGAATTTCCCCAGTAGTGAACTGCTAAACCATCACTAATCTCAGCAGAGGGTTATACTGGATCAAACCATAGGCCTCTACTGCAGCTTTTTTAGAAATGGTGGGCTGCAACACCATCATCACCAGACAGCCAAGCCATTCTACATGGAAATTATAAAGATTAGACTCCAACTCATGAAGGACTTCAGCTTGGGGAAGCTTGCCTTAGAATAAGCTACAGTGCCCGAGTTAGGAAATCAGACCTGCATGTTTCCTTCTTAAAACGTGGGATGCATCAACTTAATCCAGAAGACTATCTATGAAAGACATAAAAAAGTTTAAATTACTTTCCTATTGCACGATTCAATAGCCCTGCGCACCCACTAACTCTGCAGAGGCCGTTCTACTGTTTCCATTATTGGAAGACTACGATTGCCAACGTTCGAAGCAAGCGATCCAAACCGAAAGGAACCTCTTAAAGCCGAAACAGGCGCTCACCTGACTTCACTAGAGATTCCTCTGTCAAATCCCGCAGCAACGTCCCACGGCGACGTGTTATACAGCGCAGACTCAGTAGCGATTGCTCGCTCTGTCACAAAAGGGCAAGTTGGCTACGTTGTTGCTTCTGAGCATGCCCGGAAAGAGGAGCTGACGTATTACGAGTACTGTAAGAAGATTGGTTTCATGTAGTTGCGCCAAGGGTACTGAAGTGTTGGTGACTATCAAATATCTGTAGTCTGTTTTTAAATCTAATATTACTGATTTTTCACTTTTTTTTGTTGCTGCTTATTAAACCCATACCTACAAAATAACATAAGCACAATAAATATTAACCCACCCTCCAAACCACACTAATTTTATTTAAAACATGTTGAATACTGGGATTGTAATTAGTGTTTAAAATGTCATTTATTCTGTTTTATTAAAACAATTATTTATCCTTGATATCAGAGATATCAGAAATACAATTAAAATAAAGCACTATACAAATGCAGTTTTAAAAATCCCAATAAAATAAAAATAGCCTCAAATTGCAATCCCATCACAAAGAAAAGATACTGAACTAGCACTGAAACACATAACAAAGCAAACAATATTACTAAGTCAAATACCTGGATAAACAAAAAGATTTTCTGTGATGCCAAAGTTGGGAAAAATATTCATAATAAGTTAACAACAAAATCTTTCTCCCTTGGTGATGCTTCAATCTGTTCACACTTTGTGCTAAACCATAATTCATTTATCCGTGATTTATTAAACTACAAATAAAGTCCCAATTGCCTGGGATTGCACAACACAAAACATGATTTACAAACTGCAGTGGCTAGGTTTTTATACAACATGGTAACCATGTTATGTGAAAACCACATTACATGGCTTAGAACAATGTGTGAATAGAGACTCTGTGAGTTACATTCAGCATTTACTCTCAGATAGCTGGGGGTAAATTGGATTGTAGACTTAAAAACATAGTTCTATGAAATTAGAAGCCAAATGTTCTATTCAGTCCTCATTCCAGATCTGTAGATGAACAGAGGACATAATAGAGTCCATTCCTTTTAGAGAAACATTCCTAACTGTGCATATAATACTAAATCTGAAATACTTTATTGCAGTCATTAACCAGCTCAAAGGAAATTGATATGCAAATATCCAAACCTGAATCAACAATATCAGAATAGTCAGGAGAAATATGCACAAAGAATTTTAATTAAAAACAGAGAACACTCAGATACTTGTTCTGGCTACAGATGTGTAATAGTATGTGGGAATGATCTCGGTAGGCAGGAGGAAGAGCAGAAACTTCAACAACTATCTGATAAATGAAATTTGAGTCCAAAGGAGGGGTGGTGGTGAAAGTGTCTCAGAAAGGACCTTCCCTAGTTTTCAAGAAAGTAGAAGTGAAGGAAGGGAAGGGTACTTTCACACTTGCAAGACTCTGTTAATGCAACCTTACAATAAAGACAGAGCTAGTAATCATAGTTGTGCTTCTTGTCTGGACTACCTCAAAGGGCTAATAAGATATGTGACAAGATTAGGGATTAAAATTAGCAATTGTGCTAGTAGCAAAAACTTTAAAATGGTAGCATAAAATCCAAGTAAATATAATTCAGTAAGGCAATAAAATTATCAGAAGAGATTTGGGGATTAGAAACTTCACTTACAGTCCCCTGTCAAACCTGAGAAGAATATAACTGACATGGCACCTTCAAAGAGTTAATAAGTAACCAAGAGTTAATGCTGAGACTGGGCCACTTCTGTCTAAATTATGGCTTAATATAAATATATTAAATTAAAGAAGGCACCCTCAGGGTGGAACCAGCCCTTCCCTTCAGGCACTTTGGTTCAGAGGTAATTCGCACCTGGGGATGAACAGCAAATGCAAAGTAGGTCCCCTTGCTGCTGCCACCACCCCTTCATTACTACCAGTTTCTCACTTCCCCAGCAGTCTCAGAAGGGACCCTCCCTAGTTCTCTGGAAAGTAAAGGCAGGGGAGGGGGAAAGCGCTTTCAAACTTGCAAGATTCTGTTACTGTAACCTTACAATAAAGGCAGTGTTAGTAGTACTCAAGGTTTTGGTTTCGTGTCTGGACTACCTCGAAGGGCTGGCAGTAGCTCAGCCAACTTGAGGTGGGTGCTAGAAGGCCACCGATTTAAATAAAAATCAACTTTATTAAAGGTGCCCAAAGAAGATAAAGTTCCACACAAACAACACTTAGTTAAAAAGAGATAAAATCCAAAAAACCCTAATAAAATTCTAACTATAATCAAAGAACTCAATTTCCAACCTTGGCTGAGGTCACCCCCCATCCAGTCAACTTTCTCAAAAGATCCAAAACTTTTCCCACCCAAAACCTGACAGAACCCCCTTCTTTTCCTTCACTGGCTCTCAGGGGTCATGTGACTCCCTCTGGGCCCATAAGGCTGGTTTCTTGTTTAAAAGGATGGCTGTGCCCCCCCCCACACACACACACTTATGCTGACAGACTTTTTTTTGTGGAACAAACCGTTGTGGTCTGCTAAGCCATCAGGGGTGAAATCATGCAAAGCCAGAAGCTAAGAAATTATAATGCTTAGTGGGTTATACATGGACTAGCCTATTGTGTTTAAATTTGAGAAAGAATATTGTGAGTTTTTTTCTAAAATGTCCACAGAACTAACCACGCCAGTCTATCTTAGTAATCTACAGTTTTTTTAAAAAAACACACTGTAGCATAAATAAAATGATCACAATAAAATATTTATAAGAAATCTCAATTATTTAAATATTACATAATTTGTATTGAAATGCACTCGACGTTGTGAGATTTCAGGACATGGTCATGGCATAAAGCATTACTGCTACTTAGACTATCATACATCCTAACTCATGATTTTCAGTGAATAAGTATTTGTTCTTTATAAATGCTATCATAGTCACTTTCAGCATATTGTCACAACTAAGTGGAAGAATGTGGTTTGCACTCATAGAAGTTGGAAGATCATTTGGCCCAAACTCCTGCGCCAGTATAAGAATCCACCACTAGAGCATATCTGACCAATGGCTGTCCAAACTCTGTTATCACATATCAAGTGGCCAAGAGTCCGCCATCTCCCAAGGCAGTCCATTTCACTTACCATTAGGAAATGTTTCATAATGTCCATAATAAAACCTATTTCCTTGTATAATTGAACCCCATTGTACCTTGTCCTGCCTTCTGGAACAACTGTGAACAATTCTGCTCTATCCTTGGCATTACAGGCCTTACATACAGGTAGTCTTTCGTTAACAACGGTAATTGGGACCTGAAACTCCTTCACTAAACAATGCGGTCATAAAGCACAATATCACATGACCGCACCAACTTATGATAGCAATTCCAGTTGCAGTCATTAGGCAAATCCTGCATGGTTGTTAGGCGCAACATCACGTGATTGCCATTTGTGACCTCCTGCCATTTTCCCCAATGACTTTGCTTGTCAGAAGCTGACAGTGAAGGTTGCAATGGTCATCAGGTGACTGCAGAATGCTGCAACCGTTGTAATTGCAAGCCAGTTGCCAAGCGCCCAAATCACAATCATGTGACCACAGGGATGCTGCAACAGCTGCAACAATGAGGACTGTCCATAAGTCTCCTCATTCAGCATTGTTGTAACTTTGAACGGTGGCTGAACAAATGGTTGTTAACTGAGGACCATCTGGTCTGTATTTGAAGACAGCTAGCATATCCTTCTGCAGTCTTGTGTTTTCCAAGCTAAACACACCCCAAGCCTCCAACTTGGTTGCTCTCTTCTGGATGTGCTCCAGAATTAGTCAATGTCCTTTCTAAAATATGGTGCCCAAATCTGGACTCAATAACCTAGTTATGGTCTGACCAATGACAACAGAGAGGACAAATTACTTCCCTTGATCTTAATACTTATTTCTGTTGATGCATCTGAGACTGCATTTTCTTTTTTTGCAGCTGCATCACACTGTTGGCTTGTATTCAGCTTGAGATCCCCTAAGTATGGTTTTCTCTCTCTGCCCTACACTTATGTCTTTGATTTTTCCTCCCCAAATGTAAGATTTTGCATTTCTCCCGGTTGAAATTCATCTTGCTGATTTCTGCCCATTGTTTCAGCTTTTCAAGATCCATTTCCATTTTAATAGTATCCTCTAAGGTGTTTGCTGTATTGTCTATTTTTGTGTCATCTACAAATCTGATAATCATACTTTCTTACCACTTATCCAAGTAATTTATAAATATGTTGAACAGCACAAAAGGGCCTAGAATTGAGCTTTGTGATGCTTTGTGACACTTCCTTCCAGTTTTATGTGGAACCATTGATGTAAAAATGGGTACAATTGTTTAGCCGGCTCTGTATCCCTCTAATGGCAGCATGGTCACATTTTGACATCTTCTGCACTATAATCTCATGGGAGACTGTTGCTTTCCTGAACTCAAGGTACACTAGGTCTACTACATTGCCATGATCAACTAAACTGGTCATTCTATAAAAAAAAGGAAACCAGGTCTGGAGTATGTTTTGAGAAAGGGCTGAACCCGTGGATCTAGGCATCTGTCAGAACCATTTACTGGTCACAGTTGTTTTATTATTTATTTATTATTTTTATTCATGAATAATGTCACACACTCATTTATCATTTTAGAAGGCTGAAGAATTGCAAAGTTCAAGAAGCCCTGCACTAAACCAAGGATCCCCAAATCTTGGCCAGTTGATACCACCTAAATAGCTCTCCAGCTTTACCTTCTCACCCTGAAATTGTTTGTTTGCTTTTCTGGGCATGATGGCATACTTACAAATAAAGCCTTAGGCCTCAAGCCATCATTTTTATCTTCTAAATAAACCCTTAGCTTAACCAACTATTTAAGGGGTGGGGTCTGCTATTCCGGAATATCACTTCAATTCAAAAGTATATCAGCTGCGGCAATTTATGTGATTTATGTTAAGATCCTTGTCCATGCTATTTGGATACAATAAACTTATCCATTATTTCAGGGGAATGCCTGGGCAGAAATTACACCTGTTGCATCCAAAGTCCACTAAATGGAGGTCTATTAAATTGTGCTTTTACTGTATCTATATCTTATGAATAAGGATGGTGTAAGAGCTGGCACTTTTCTTCATAACCTGCTAGCTCCCATTTTTAAAAAATAAAATCAGCCAAGTAGGTAGCAGAGGAAGTATCTACAGGCACCCAGTGTGCTACACTGGTGGCCCTTACACCAAGCTATAATCCAAGCTGGCAATTTGGGGCTCTAAACCATTTTTCAATCACGGCTTCCTGTCAGAGACACCAACACCAAACTAAATTAATGTGTGTTCAGGCTCAGTATAAGATATCCATCAATGTTCATATTATCTTAAACAGCATTTTAAAAAATTGTATTTCTTAAAATAAATTTAAAAATAACAAACATCAAAAGAAGCGACAGTTTAAAATGTATGATAAGAATCTGTCCAAGTAAACCCTTCCATTTTAAAAAAATATTTATTTTAAAACGCTTAATCCAGGCAGTAAAATATAACTTGACCAAAAGAGTGTTAATCATTGCCATGATTACATGTAATTTAAAACAAAGCAAACTTTTAGGTGCAGCCACTTTTAACCTAAATGGTAGTTGATTATATAAGGCTCAGATCCACACAAGCAATAGCCTTCATTCAGGCAGCTGGCAAAATCTGTTGCCTGCATTATATAGAATTAGGGTATGAAAAGACCATTATAGAAATCTATATGTAAGTCACTTCTGCAGTGCTCTAGAATTCACTGCTGTGAAGGCCAGCCAGTCATCAAAGATGTTATTTGCTAGACATAGCTAGCCAAAGATACAGTCTTTAGTGCATTTCTCCCAGTAATACAACTGGGTCAGGAGCCCTGTTAGGACTGTTTATGTCAAGTTGGGAACCCAAAGCTCTACAGATCTTAAACAATAACTCCAGCTGACATGACCTGTTAATATAGGTTGGGAGTTTAGGTTCAGCATACCATCCTACCCTACATAATCTGTGTATGTATGGAGCTCTGCTGATATGACATGAGACCAGCTGCAATTAAGGTTTCAACAAGATTTGACCTCAATAGGACTGGTGTGAGGTTGGAAGAATCATACTGCTTAAACAATGGCAGAACTGTGGTTATATGATGATTGTAATATCTGACCGTTGTAACACTCATTTGTTTATACTGAACTGTAATCTATATTGTTATTGTATGGCTCTTACATATAAGCACACACGAAATTCTACTAGCAGTATTAACCTGGGTTGTCTAAATACCTAGAAAGCCTAAATACCTGGGTTGTCTAAATATCTAGAAGCCCAAATTAATCTGGGTTGTTTAAATACCCAGAAAGATAGGGGTAAAAGGTAGCATAAATGCACTGATACTGACCCACACATACTTTGGCCTGGTTCACGTATAATTCTAAGCAAGGGTTGTTGCTTTTTTTAACAAAAACAAGCCATAGTAGCCTTGCTTGCACTCCATACCAAGTCAAGATGAACAAACCTTAGCATCATATGTGAAGCAGGCCTGCCTTTTCTTTTTCAAACCATTTTTATCCAACTGCCTTTCTTTCAGCAGATGTTACTTTCAGTCACAGAGCTTCACCAAAGCAAAAACATCTGTGGAAAAGCAGTATTTGTTAGCAAAATCCTGGTGCAAAAAGACTTCAGCTCAACTCCCTTGCCACAGTCACCACCCTATACAATAATAATAGGAACCAAACAAAGTATTCTGTGAGTTAATCTCTAAATGGAAGTAATTTTGGAGACACCAGTAAAGAGCTGGGTGCTCAGGCAACAGCTACTATAAGATGAATTGCCGGTTGCAAAATAGTAAATAAAGTTTGTTGTCCACCAGGCTCCTGTGGTATTGTTTTACAAACTTGATACCTCACTTTATACAGAAATATTATATTCTGCAGATTTTAAAAGACTTGGTTTGGCCCTGACAAACTTTTGAGCCTACTCTCTCCTGAATGACAGGGGTCATTTGGGTGGGTCAGGAGAATACAAATTCATTTCCATGCAAATCCTTGATAATTGTGGGTCACTAGCTACAATTCATATTCAGTACTGTATAACTAAAACCCCTAATGACTTGAGTAGAACAGGACTCTACCAGGTATCACTAAACAATGGAACCATGCCAGTCCATTTATTTTACTTATTCTGTGGCTTTAAACAAGTAGTGTCTGTTGCTATATATGAAAGATTCTTTTGTGATGAATTCCAGAAAGTGGGTGTAGGCCAACTCTCATCAAAGTTAATGAAAGGATTACGTTACTTTCATGGACTTAAGTGAAGTTACTGTGTTGTTGGTGAGGGTCTCTGCACTGAATACACACGCACAGCCATCAAAGTGAGTTTGTACAAATTTTGTATAAATGTGTATGATTATAAAAACACACAGTTATTAAATCTGGAAGTGTGCCTTGATCAAAGGTGATTAAAGAAGCAGCTGCTAGTTTTGAAAGCAGATTCTGAAATGAGGAAATCACAGCAGTCATAATAGAGTCAGTACTGACTAAGTCAGGATCATGGATTTTCCATGAATAGAAAAACTTCACCTATTAAATGTCTACACATCCTGAAGAAGAGACCTATCTGAAAATATGAGGATAGGGATTTTCTTTCATATAGTTTTCCTGCATTTTTGAATCTGCTCCAAGTCAGTGGTAATGAATCATTTGCTAGAAGTTACTGACATTTTTGGACTCCATGTATCAAGTATTGTTCTCATTTTCCTGTTAGCTGTAGATTGCTACTGTGAGTCTTCATCCAAATCAATGAAAATTACACTACGGTGTGCCAGTATTGTCCTTTACCAAACACTTCAAATATTAATGTCTTCTAACTCCATTGAACTTAATCTAAGCAACATGAAGACAACTATCTAGGGATGTATTTGCATGATGCACCCAGGTTGCAAACTTTTTAAACTCTCTGCATGCCATATTTTGCTGAGGTTTTAAGCTTACTATTTTGTTCAAACTCTAAATGGCTAAAAATATTGATCTTTTTACCCAGATGCTGTAACTTACAATAAATAATAAAGTTTATTTATTATTATTACAATAAATAATGAAGACTCCAAGATGACAGTTGTTCAGGATTTAAATATTAAAATGTGGAATAGTGAATTTTGTCACCTTCACTTACAAATCTACATTTCAAAAAAGACACATAGATGACCAGAATTGACAAATTGGTGGTGTTGGCAAGAAAGAAATGTGTCCTATTTTTCCTTTTTAAAGGTGAGGTCAAGTCCTTAACAGCAAAGTATAACCCAGAAATATTCACAATGAATCTCCATCATTATGTTTATTTTCAAGAAGAGGAGTTAATAGCACTCATTTATTAATGAAATTATGAAGGTGGGTATATGAGATCTCTCTGAAACTCTTTTTCCAAGAATGCAAAACTGAAGGGCTAATCTTTTTCTCAGATAAGGCTGACACTGAAATATCCATCTGCTTTTCTTTATTAATATTTTGGGATACTCCTGTTTTTTCCCGAGCCCCAGAGTCAGCCCTGAGATCACTTTCACAGATGAATGGCAACAACGATCAAGTTATTCAGGTTACATGGTGTCTGCAAGATGGGGGCAAATGATATGTGCATGACTATGTCATCATGCAAATGCTGTGACTTAAATATTTGTGTCACTCTTCAGGATGCAAATACATAAAGGCAGCATTTGAGTATATTGACATTTTGTCATTATTTAGTTTTAGTATTCATTATTGAGTAAGACATTGTTGGTTGACTTCATATATTGAGCTAAATCATCAATCCATTTAGAAATCATAACAGGAACTTTAATGTTTAATTCATTGTATGAACCTGTATACCACTCAGAGTCTCCAGAAATGGAGCTGCATATAAGTTATACTAAACCAACCACCAAACAAACGTAAACAGTATGATGCACCATTGTATCAGAGAACAAGATGTGTGAGAAGATTATTGCAGTTACAAAAATAATCGCCTAGATAAAGAATTACCTAATAGTTCTGCCACAGCTAACACTGCTTTCTCCAACCAGGTGCCCTCCAGAAGTACTAGCCTACAATGACCATGCATGCTGGGGATGATGGGAGTTATATATGGGAAGGTTTTCAGAATTTCCATAGTCAACGTTGCTGTTTGTTCCTAAAACTAGGAGAAGCCTGAAGACTGCTGCATTTTTCTCTCTAGTTAAAGCTATTATATTCAACACATAATTCAACAAATATGCAGGATAATTGATTTTTGAACAGATTAGGAGCCAACAGTTATGATTATTCTGATCTAGTCAAAGTAGCATTAGAATCAGATCAGAATGAATACCCCTCAGTTATATATGTATAGTGGTTGAAAGAAATAATTTGTTGAGTCAGGTTTGTGTTTGTTATGCTATATTTCCCCTGGAGAATAATGCTTTTGAGGCAATCAGAAGTCAAATGCATCCATGCAGGGGTCTCAGGAGAACTGCCAAAGCTTTTCTTATTCGTCACTAGGGGACTATAACATTTTATTTACTTTTTTTAAAAAAAAAAAGGTCCACAGCCAATCCCTTACATGGCTAGAAGTATTTACAACCTTTGTATTTATTCCCTGTCATCTGGCTCTCCTGTTACACTGGGAAGATAATCAGTAATAATAGCATATATTAGGGCTAGCAGAGCTGGGCTGAAAAAATCTAGATGATCACTAGATAATCATAAAGAGTTAGAGTTTCCTTTGCTGCCATCTTGACTTTCACAGCTCAGATTTGGTAGCCCTAATATATGTTGTTATGTCTGATTATTACTGATTGTCATCCCAATTAATGGGACAGCCAGATGACCCAGAATTTATGAGTCACAGTATCGTTCAAACCCAGCCAACTGGGTTAATTCAGTAAACAAGGGCTAGGGTGTTGTGTGATCATAGCTCTATTGCAGAAATATAGATAGGACTGAGGCTTTGTATCATTGTTTTAGTTCGCCAAAGAATGAATAGTTTCATAGTAGGTTTGCCCTATTTTCATTGGAAGAGGAATTAATTGACTGAAAGAGAAGCCACTTGGCAAATGCAGATCTGCCTATTGTGATATTATTATGGGAGATGATTTTTCCTCCCAAATGCTTTCCTGTCTATAGTGATCACTGCCATATAAGTCTAGGTGCCATCTGAGTCTCCCTGTTTCTAGAAGTTGCTAGAAAATAAACACTTTCTGGATTGCAATCCATCTCATTCACTGACTGCTTTCCAATGGATGCCTCATTAATTTTGATGGATTCTTGAATGACAATGGCTTTTCGGGATCACGCTGCCTATACTAGTGTGTATGAGTGCATTTTGTTTGTGGGTTTAATTTAAGATACAGGAAATACAAAGCCACCAGAATCCTAAAGTAATTTAAGGACTGTCTGTATCACCTTAACATTCATTGTGCATTAAGGTATATTAATGAAGAAATGCCATGAGTGGGTAGATTTTAATAACAAGAGTTGCCAAATCTGAATCCAGTAAAGGCAGTCTCCATTGCTTTAAAAATAAAAGATACCATGCCATTTTACATAGAAAATAGGCTAGTCATCTGATATGTATATGCTACTTTTCAAAGCAAGTTGTTTCTAGCATTCATGGATAGCATTCAGACTACATTAATCATAATTATGGACCACAGAAGTTAAATTAGTTATGAAGACTGCCTTACTGGTTTCAGTCGTGCTTCTCATTAATAAGCTAATTTGGATGTACCACACAGAGTCTACATTATCATTTAAGTTTTCATGGATCACTTCAATAGTAATTTTAAAATACAGTACTAAAAGAAAACAGCAGAGCTGGATAACAACAACAAAAAATGAAATAAGTTGAAGAATGGATATATTAAAGTTGTTTTTTGTGTGGGGGGTGCCTCTCTTCTTTTCCATGGCTATTTCTGGTTACTCCTTGCCACACCAAGAAGAGTCTTGTTATTCATGTGCTGACTTTCCCCAACAAACCCATCCCATTGTTTTCAGTTGGGAACCAAACAGTTATATTGCTGATCCAAGATTTGTATATCTATTTTTAAATAGAACTATTCATTGAATGGGGAGGATTTGCCAATAGCCTCATTGGCCTCTCACCCTTGCTGCCTTCTCAAAGTGACCCTGTGGCAAAGAGACAGCTTGCTAGGGAGTGTCACAAGCACACACAAAGGGAGATTTCAGACACGCCATAGAAAGAAATTTTAAGGCATCTTTTGCACTGATAACGTGCATATGTAAAAGCATACATAAAGGAATGTGGATTTAAAATTGCCTTTAACCCTTCCACTTAAAGAGACTCATTCTATGTTAAACTGACTTTTAATCATGCCTATTGCTGTTTTTCCCATAAAACTACACATTTGGTTGCAGGCTTTTTTCTTACATTAACAGATATATCCTATGCAGCCATTTCTCTTTGGCCACTATTAAGTTCATTTTCTTCATTTCATTTCATTTCATTTCATTTCATTTCATTTCATTTCTATACCACTCTTCCTCCTAGAAGGAGCCCAGAGCAGTTTTCAAGAAAACAATAACAAGCAATCTTTAACAAAATCATCACAATAAAACCAGCGATGCATAATAACAATAATTTCAAAAATTAAAGCAAAGTTCATTTTAAAATAATAGAAAAGCAAGATAACAGGCAATCTAAAAACAGCCTTATACTAGAATAGTTATTATCCTACAAATGCCTTGGTGAAGTGACATGTTTTCAATTGTTTTCTGAAGCTCAATGTCCCTGGAAGAGATGGTATTTAGGGAGATGATCTTTTAAGAAACTGGTCCTACCCTATTTTGAGTTTTATAGACAAAAATCCATACCTTAAACTGAGCCCTCCAGCTCAAAGGCAACTTTCAGAACCAGTGTTATATGGTCCCATTTAGCTACTCCAAGTTGGCAGCTGCATTCCTAACCAGTTGCAGCTTTCAGACAATCTTCAAGGGTATCTCAGCATTAATCACGTTCTGAACTTATTAGGGCATGGATCCCTGAGGCTATGCTATCCTAACCCAAGTCTAGTCAGAGCTGGTGTGCCAGCCAAAGTTGACCACTGACCTTTATTGACACTGATTTCTACAGGCAGAATGGAATCAAGTTGAATTCCCCCCAGTTCTTTCAGAAGGAATGCAATTCATCTATATAAGCCACCCTAATTCCCTGAGACCACATGTTCATAGTACCACCATCTTATTTGGATTAAGCTTCAATTTCTTGCCCCTACCCAATCCATTACCACTCTAATGTCTACAACTGTCAAAGATTTCCATAGCTTTTCCTGATCAAATGGAAAGGAGAAATAGAACTGAGCATTATGATATGGAATACAGCATACAGATGACATTGTGCCCATATTTCTAGATGACTACCTTCAATGTAGATATTGAATAGCAAAAGGGGGACCCCACTAATGTACCATAGGGCTGGACAGAAATCTCCCACAACCCCTCTCTGTAGCAGTCCTGCTGGTAGGAATGAAACTACTACAACAGCGTGTCTCCAGTGCACAAATTGCTCAGCCTCTCCAGTAATATTCCATGATCAGTCCAGGAACTTTCCCATAGTTCTGTCCCTGTAGAGATAAAACATCAAGCATCGGTGGTCTCGGTGCTTTATCCAGAAGCCAGACAGAAATAGATCTAGACCACTGTTTCTTGAATTATGTTCTGCAGAACCCCAGTATTTCCTAACAACCTGAAGATGTTCCACAAAGATTTTAATGAGCATTGGATTAATTCAATTTCACTAGCCAAACAACTACCCTATCCATAAATGAGAAGGAAAATTTGTTAGCTCTCTCTTCATATGTCATACTGAAACAATAATATGGGGAAAAAACATTAACAGTCTTCTGGAGGAAAGTCTACAAAGAATAGGATCTTCTAATGAAAAGGCATTGAAGGTCCTACTACCTTATCCTTCTACAAATCATGGTAAAACTGGATTTTCAGCACTTATTACACCCAAGACCAGATATCCAAACTAGCTGAATATTAGACCAACTCTAAAATTTTCTTTTACAAATCTCACTAGAAATATTGAAGAAATATGTCGTCATACACAGCCTTATATTTCCCATTAAAATCGATATATATCAAATATAAGAGAAAATAAAGCATATTATTTAAATGTTTTATTCCAATATTCTTCTTCCCCCCCCTTTAATTTTTTAAAGAAACAGTAATGTACTTTATTTTTTAAAATGTATTGTTTGTTGTTATATGGCTTTGTGGCCTGAATACCCTTTTCCCCATTGAATCCAAAGCAATATGCAGCCCTAATATTTACATCTGAGTAGTAGCTGCCAAAACTTCAAGATCAGGAGAAGGCTTCTTCATGATCAAGATATTGGGAATAATTCCTTCAAGCAAAGAAGCATTGACCAATCCTTGGAGGTACCACACAGTAGGACACACACACACACACGCTGGCTGGATCTTACCATTCAGAATGGGCAAGAGCTTACAGCACAGATATACACTTTGCTCTGGGTAGTTTCACACAATGTGCTAAACCATGTGCTACTGTTTCTGGACTAAGCCACAATTACCTGAGTTCACATCTTGCAGTAGGCCATGGACCAAATGTTTGGTTCACCCAACATCACAAATTAAAATGTAGTTGACTAGTATAATCTTATGATTATCTTTGCATAATACATTTCCACATAGTTAATAATCATTGTTTACTCAGCTGGTTTTCTGGGTATATACAATACCCAGACTATAAACTGGCCACACATGAACTGAGTTTGCCCAACAGACAAAGCTAAAATGTGGTTAGTTAGTTTGTGGTTTAGTGCAGTGTGCAAATATAGTGTCTGTATATCCCTGTCCCTAGAGAATGTAGGAAATATTAAAAAATACAATTTTATCCTGTTTTAAGCCAGGTGCAATATATTGCCACATTACTGTAATACATCTAGTTTGAAAATCTAGGATGTGACATTAAGAACTGTATAGAGACTTTACGGTGTGTTTTTCTAATGCATACCTTTTTATATCTTTGTTGAGATTGAGGCAGATGAAAACACACATTAACTGCACAGCTGGGAAAACTAGCTGAGTTTGAGATAGGTTTTTAACCTTATACTTCCGGGGGGTGGGGGAAGAAACATCCATTCAGCCCATAATTAGCTATTGTAGCTGCTTGCTCAGCCTAAAAATGACTGGGAATGATATTTAGTTCATTAGAATCATTTATTCAAGCTGGAAAAGATGCACGGGTCTGAGAAACAGAAGGAAGATAATAAACTATAGAGAAAGTGAATGGTGACTGTCAGAGAAAGTCTTTCAAGTGGAGCATTACATACACAGAACAGGAATCCTATTTTGTTAACAGGAGTTGCACAGGACTGGTATTGAAAGTCCTATATTATTTTACTAGGAAAAAAATTGACTGGATGATTAAGTATTGATGCTTAAATTGCATTTAAGGAGAAGTTACAGTCTAAAAATAGCACATAATACATGCACTAACAACAAGACAAACTAAACCTTAGAAGCTAATAGAGCCCAGGCTGTTTCACCTGAAGGAAAGGAAAAATTCCCTAAATATATAGCACATATAACTATGGCCCAGTGCTACTTAATATACAAGCTGCTATCTTCCAGGTCTTCTCTATCTCATATTTACTAGGATGCTTCAAATATTTGCTCTGGTTCTTGGAGGGGTGCTGAGCAAAGCCTTTTTCAGACTGACAGACTTGGGAATAAATTATTATTTTTTCCTGCATTGTTTTTCTCCCCTGAAATCAAAGGCCCATAAATGGGAGTTTATTGTGAACCCAAATATTAAAATAACTCCTCGAGTTAGGTATTAATGGATCAGCTCTACTGTGTCAAAGGAAGAGTATTAATCTATCTGATCATTTCAAGTACAGTACTGAAACATACTTTGGGGTGGGGCGGGAGATGGTACTTTGTATGAAGTCCTGGACTTTTTTATTTGCCCATGTCTTTCCTACTTTGATATATCATACCTGGGTTGCAAAACCAGATGGCAGGAAAGAGATATAATATTGCTTGCTGTTTGTTGCCACCTAGTCATTGTCCAGTTTTTTGTGGGCCAGTTATGGTAAGTTCATCCTTGCTATGCAATTCCTCTCAATGATAGAAATTGCTCATTCACACAACACACAAAGCCCCAATATGGTGTATGTGTGGACTTGATTTAATGTATTGTGTGAATCCAGCCAATTATAGCATAATCGACAAAACACAGTTAAATAAATTATGGTATACCGAGCTAAAAGAAAAAGGGAATTGCTTTGTTGTGGTAGAATTTGATGTGTGAACCCAGCCATTGTGGCTGACAGGTAATTTTTTTATCAATGAGTCACCCTGCTGCAATAATTTTAATACTATTTGGGTGGGGAGAATGGTAAAATATTGACAAGAACTTGTTTCTTGCAGCTTATGCATATTACCTGTAGTTTCAGTTTCAAAAGCTACTTGAGATGCACTCAGAAGTGGTGAATAGAAGCAGCTTTATTGGCTGAAATGATCATCATTGCCATACTGAGTGATTTATGAAGCAGCCTGAGTACAGGAGAAACAACAAAGAGATTCTAGCACTTTAAAGACTAAGAAATGCATTATGGCATCAGCTTTCATAGACCACAATGAAGTGGAAACTGGATATACCCCACAATAGATTTGTTACTCTTTCAGCTGTCACAAGGTGCTTGTGTTGTTTTCACTGTAAAAGACTAATATGGTTACTCCTCTGGAAACTAAACTGCAGAAGGTGATTTGTTCATCTACATTTAATGAGAAAAGGAAAAAAACCACAAGCACGTTCTTAAATCTAAAATCTAGAGTTGGGCTATTCTTTATCTGGTCCAACAAAAATGCCATGAAAAATTAACGATTTATAGTATTTTGGTTAAAGTTATAGCTAAGTTTGAATTTTAGGGTTTTTCCCCCCTTCCTTCCTTCCTTCCTTCCTTCCTTCCTTCCTTCCTTCCTTCCTTCCTTCCTTCCTTCCTTCCTTCCTTCTTTCTTTCTTTCTTTCTTTCTTTCTTTCTTTCTTTCTTTCTTTCTTTCTTTCTTTCTTTCTTTCTTTCTTTCTTTCTTTCTTTCTTTCTTTCTTTCTTTCTTTCTTTCTTTCTTTCTTTCTTTCTTTCTTTCTTTCTTTCTTTCTTTCTTTCCTACGCCAAGAATCAGATGAAATTATTTAACATAACATTGCTGAAGAAGATAAAATTCCTGCGATTTTTAGCTGACATTCTCTTCTACATCAGGTTCAGAACATCTGAAATAATGATGTCAGAGCTCCTCTGCATGTGTCCACATAAACTTGATTTTGCTGCTGAATGAACCCAGATAATCTATGGGATTAAGAAACAAATCTTTCAGGAACTTTATAAACAAATGCAGTGCAATAAAATTAATTAGAACTTTAAAAATGATCTACAACACTTTATTTAAAGTTTTGGTATATTATACTCCTGCCTCCTATTTTCCCTACAACAGCAACCCTGTGTGGTGGGTTGGGCTCAGAGAAAGCGATTGGTCCAGAGTCACCCAGCCGGCTTCCATGCCTAAGGCACAGTCTCCTGTTTTTTAGCCCAGCATCTTAACCACTACACCAAAGTTATCATTCCTCTGATTATTTAAAAAAACTGGTAGTTTCGGAATTCTAACATGAAATCCTCAGCAGATGGTAGCATCTGACTGATCTTGTCTTGGATTAAGAGCAAAGCAGGATCAGGCCCAGTTAATACTTGGATGGAGACTACCTGGGAATACTAGGGCTGTAGGTTAGACTTGGAAGTTGAAGAAGCTTCCCTTGAAAGAGACGCTGGCAAACTACTTCCTTATCAGGAAAAAATTGCATAGATATGTCCTTGAGGTCTCCAGATGCTAAGCTTAACTTGGAGGAGTCTACCTTTGTGCAAAAATAAGCCATAATTAAAGCTGGGTTTTAAATAAATGAAATCTCAAGCAATGGTATCCAGTGGGAATGGTGGTGTCAAAAAAGTCAAGATGGTGATTATGACAGTGTGATCCACCCTTTTTAATAGACATCACATGCACAATGCACATTAAAAAGAGGCAGGGCTTTGACTGCATAATCACAGCTTTTATCTTGATTTTTTTAACCTCCCCTGCAGACAACCTAATCCCAGGATACCTAATAGGGGCGTTTCCCTGATATCCTGGGAAACGTAGGCTCAGGTTTTCAGTGATGATCAGACTATTTTACTAAACAACATATATTGGATGTTCAGATTATGCTAACCAAAAACATGGTTGATTTGGGGTTTTTTGGTGGTTGATTTGGTTCACTCCATGATATATGAACCCATTTCTTAAATCTCAGATATCTGTACTATGGATACAAAATAGTATGGCTTAGTGATCCATGGCTACATTGTGATGTTTAAATGTGTATCCAGTGTACTCGTATTTTATGCATGTTTTGTTTGCCGTGTAAAGCATCTCCAGGCTACATACAACAAATACATGAAATACAATATAAAATAACCTGAGACATGTAAGTAGCAGTATGGGCATAAGATGTTAAAATGTATGTACATGTGACTGAAATATTTCCAGCATTGGCCTATTGTGATTGTAATGGGCACACACGTTACATTATGTGGAGGGGTGTCAGAGATGCAACTAACTGACTGTATAGGAACCTTCAGGTTACAGGTGGTTCTGCTTTGTTTTTGCACTATCATTTGTACCATGTGAACTTTGCAACTATGCGCAGCTATATAGAAAGCATGACCCCAACTATAAGATGAAAAGAGCTTAGCAAATATGCACTGAGTATTCAGACACATGAAATATGCATTGAATCCACTTGCAAAACGATTACCTGGACTCTGTCTTCAGAGTATGTGTGTGTATACTGTCTTACTAGCAAATTGCTCTCAGTAACTAACTATTGCATTAATGTAGACTTGAATACATGTTGCATGGTGAAACTCAGACTGTCCAAGAAATGTAGGGTTCTTTGGAAGAGGTCAAGTGAGGACAAAAGCTCAAAGATTGTTTACGCCATCTGCTGGCAGAATAGATCATTTCCCATGGAGGCATTGCTACACACGCAGGTTAAAACCAGAAAAGTTTCATTTGAAACCTTGGATTTTTTTTTTTAAACTATGAATTGCAAATTGTGAAAGTCAGATGGGAAAGTGCTGTGCTCAAAGCATGGGGAAAATGTTGCTTACTGCACTACTACGAACATGCGTGTGTATGTATATGAACGAATGACTTCGCTATCTTTTGTAAATAATGTAATTACATTTATCTTCCCCAACTATGAAAATCGTGCTATATAATTCAAACCAACAGCAATAAAAAAGCTTTTCAGAATCTTCCAAAGGATGCCATGATGCAGTGAGAAATGATGCAAGCAGTTCTTGAACACTATTGGATGTGCCACTTTCCTCCTCCAATCCGTCATCACCAGTTGCATTTATTCAATTAGTACATTCTTTGAATTTTTCTTTCCCTTTGTTTCTTAAGGTTGCTTTGCTGGATTCACAATGAGCATCTAACTTTGGATGTGTGTTTAGAATCTTTTCAACCTTTACATATTTAAACCCTTGCACTTTCTTGTTTGTTTTTCCTTGTAGATTTTTTTGTGGGTGAGGTTTGCAGCGTCCATCAAAGGGAAACGCACATAATCCATTTCACAAGCTTGTCGTAAGCAAATTTATTTTAAAGATATCCTCGACTGTATATTCAGGACTACTTTTATTATTCTTTTCAACCTTAAATCTTCACTTGAATAATGCAAGATTGGCTTACTGATTGTTAATATTTTCAACAGAAGTATTACAACTTATGTTATTTTATTCAACACAATTCTCAGGTAACTTCTATTGTAATAATGACTGTAATTTATGTTGCAGTGGTTAACTATCAAAGTCAATGGGAAGACTTCTGGAATCATTATATAGGAATAGTTGATCTGAAGATGTCCAAGATGTTTCCATTAGATATGCCTTCCCTACAACTACCACCATGGGTGACCCACCAACCTGGAGAAGACTGACTTAAGCTGAATTCTCTTAACTTCAAGTATGGGTCTTAAACTTATTTGTGCACTCACTTCCACAAGCAAAATTCAGCATGGTCAGGTTTTCCTTCACCAAATGGACCTTCCTTGGGCAGCCCTATAATCTTTCAGCATAAGTTAAGGTTGTGCTGTGGCATGCAGAGAGATTGCCTTCTCCCCTTTCTTCTGATGGTAGTGAGAAGGGTTGGATACCACTTTTTGAACACTTAAAAGGATGAGAATCCTTTTTGGAATGAAAGCATCCTTCACTGGTTAATTGTTGATTTGGTCCTAAGAGTTGCAGGGGACAGAGTGCTGGTACAGTGATTTTACTGGAGGGTATGAGGCTGAACCTTCTTTGTTTCAAGCAAAATAGTCTGGGTATTCTTCTAGTGATTTAACACACTTTAGCTTTAAAAAAAAAAGTGCTGAAAATTGGAAATTTGCTTCTGTATTTCAGTAGCACAATACTGGGAGCACCAGGGGCTGAGAAGATGAGGCCGAAGACCATATGTATTCTGTAGGTTATGGATGGCCCAGTGCTCATTTAAACAGTTGTGTATCCATTGCATACACAATAACTATTCTTTATTATACAATCATTTGTATGCTGCCTATTCTCCTAGGTGTAGAAGGTGCACATTGATGTTATAGGTGCACATTTTTGTTATTTATTTTATTTATTTTCTGTCTTGGCTTTCCAATGAAGTGTATTTAGTTTTCTGTTTTTCAACCCCTGAAGTAAGTGGCTTTATCCAGCATGAATTTTACCTCAAATTATTCAATTTTGTAGGCATATGTCTTCCCCAGATCAGTAGTGTTGCCTCCCTTTCCATATTATGCCTTGGTTTTATTGCCTTTTTCATGTTTTATTACACTATCTCAATTTTACATAAACATCCAGCCCAGTACAATTTGAAGAAAGGGAGAAAGAAAAGAAAAAAAAAATAAGACTACTCAATCAAGCTATGATGTGTCGTAACTAAAGCAGCCATAGATAGATAGATAGATAGATAGATAGATAGATAGATAGATAGATAGATAGATAGATAGATAGATAAGAAATCTTTGCTTGCTTCCCTCATATCTGACAATAAGGATACAATAATGGTTTAAACTATATAAATAAAATATTACCCAAATCTGACAGTTGACACAATCATCTTATCCTTCTTAAAGGTAGGCCTTGCTCCCAAGAAATAAATTGGTAAGAGTACAACTATTTAGTTTCAGCAATAGTGCCACTGAGATAGCTCATATCACACTACTATTAACAAAACCTCTACAGTACTGTGTAAATATGTCCACTCAATATTCCAGGTCTACTAGTACTGAAGATACTGGAGTCTCTTTGCTTACACTTATTCCAACTTTCCAAATTAAAAGTATACCAACCTAACAAGATTAGGTAGATCCCATATTTATCAGTGGAAAGGAAGATTCAGAGATTACAGAACTTTCATTGATTATTTGCCTCTAATATCCATTGTCTTAATAGATCAGAAAATCTGTTCCGACTCTCAAGAGGATAATCTAGAAGAACCCCTCTTCTGAACATTGTGGGACTTACTTCCACATGTACATATATAGCATTGCATTGTTGGGACAGGGGAGCACTGAAAAAAAGAAAACTGTTGACAATTCTGCCCCCCCCCCACTTTTCTTTCTCAGAAAAACTTGTGTTTGGCTTCCCCAGGAAGGAGATAACAAAGTAATAAAATATTGAAAGTCCACAAAAACATTTTAAAAATAAATAATCTTTATTAGGACCAGCTAAAATTTAAGGAAACTTTATTTTATTTATCATTTATTAAACAAATATATATAAATATGTATGTATGTATGTATGTATGTATATAAGTTTTTGAATTTATTATGTATCTGGATATTAAGCATAAAACCAGAAAAAAAGAAACTCATAGAAAGTGGGGCAAAAGAGGATGTTACACAGCAGTCTGGAAAATCCTAATCTATATTCATCCTGAGAAGTGATGTTATTCAAGTTTCCAGTTAGATAAAGGGGTGCTGGATATAGCAAGATGCAAAATTGCACTAAGACACAGAATCGGAGGTATATGTTTGTTATCTTGTTAAAAATAGAAAAACCAAAAGTGTTCCGTATGGACTTTTATCAGTAATTGGAACACACAGGTTTCTTATGAGACCACGTAAGAAGTAAAAAAAGATGTGGTAGTTTCTAAGTTAGCAAAACTTGAATTAATTTAGGGTTGTACATTTTATCTAAATCCATAGGTAGTTTGTACTTAGAGGGCATCTTGATGACTTCCCTGCATAGGAAGGTAACTTTTCTTGAATTTAAAGAATGCTATTGCCCTATTTTTATCTCCTCTCACCTACACGTGCACATATACACATTAATCTATCTTGAAGATATAGCAATACTTAGGAAAAGCAACTATTTCCCTGTCCCTCAGAAATCTAGCCAGATTACTGCTCTTTTACAGATTACAATTGCTGATTGCTAAAGTGTATCTGGTTTCTCATATATTTTATAATAATTGCAGTCAATAATTAATTGCATTTGCTATTTTGAGTGTTACTTCATGTCAGAATATGTGCATTCTCACAGATTTAAACTTTCATTTTAGGGGTTGTGTTTTTTTTTTTAACCTAGGGAAACTGAATGATGGGTATTTACTCTTTTTTTTATTATTCTGTGTCTCCTTGTAGGATTTCTGGTATCATATGAATCTCCCGTTTTTACCTGTTTGGTAAAAGAGAACCTTGTAAGGTAGGTTAAGTTGACAGACAACAGCCAAGGTCTGCTGGTGGGCTGAAAAGGAATTTGAGTGAGGAATCTCTCCATTCCTACATTTCTTATCCATCCATCTCATCAGTAATCACACAGCTAATTTTATATTGGAATCAATCAACACATATTTATTGACTTATAGAACACTAATTGTGATCTAAGGAAAGAGCATTTCTAAAGTCATTGAGTTTCATTAATGATTTACATTTATTATTAAAATGAATACAATTACATGTTGCTTCAACTTTCCAGTTGTGCACCTTATTCGATTTCCTTCCTCAAGTACTTTTTCATTCGATTTTGTATAAAAATGCGTACTAAACGTCATTTCAGTATCACTTAAATATTAATTGGTAACTGCTGAAGTAATGCAGGAATTCCAAGATGTTTTGAAACACACATACCCCTCCTTCCTTCTCCACTTTCTTATTAAAAAGATCTTTGTCTTAATTTAAAAAAAAAAAAATCAGCCAAGGGAAACTCCAGCCGTTTTGCCTCATCACGCAAGAGCCCCCCTTCCCACCCTTTTAGCTACGGGCTAAAAGGGTTCTAGACATCGGTTACATTCCAGCAGTTTTAATCCGGTTTTTATTGTCAGATCCCAGTACTTTACTTTGAGGTTGGGCAGTTCGGCTCCCCCACCTCCCTCCCCCACCTCCGTTCAATAAACCTGTTACTTTAAGGCGCTGCACGAAAGTGTGTGCGTGGTGGGGCGGGGAGGATCGCAGGCTGCCTTCCTTGTACGGCCCCAACCTGCACGCGGGTTCCTTCTTCGCCTCTTACGATTATTGATTATTACTATTATTATTCTGGACTCCCGGTGCTTTTGATTGGCTCTGCCTCTTTCCCTTTCCAACCCCCGCCCCCCCTTTTTTCCTTTCCTCTTTTGGCCCCGTGTTGTATCTATGCGAGTGTCAGGAATCGGCACAGGAGCGTAGCAGGGCGCATGCTCTCGGTAGCTCACAGCAGCCAGAGTCGGGGGCTTAGTTTAATAAGGAGCGAGCGAGCGACAGACAAGGAAGAAGGCGGCGGCGGCTGCAGCAGCAGTAGTATCAGCAGGCGGAAAAAATAAAAATAACGAGCCACAGGGCGAAAGCGAGAGAATGTCCGCCATGGGCTTTCCTTTCCTGTGCGCATTCTCCGTTTCTTCATGAATTAGAGCTGAAAGGGTGGGGGCGGGGAGAGCTGAAGACACCCCAAGGCCCCCAGGCATGGCCAATTCGGTGAGTACATGCAACCCCCCCCCCGTCCTTTCCCCTTTCCTTCTCCCAGCGCTGTTTAGCGCTGCCAATTATAGTGAGAGGCTGGGGGGGGCAATTTCCCCTACCCTTCTTTCGCGTGCGGCTTCCTCTCTGTCCCCCCCCCCCGCGTTCCCTCTCCCCTCCTCTCTGTGCAATTGCATGAAGCGCGCGCGCACGCACACGCACAGTGGAGGCGGATAATAATCCAGCCATATTTCTGCAGCAGCAGCAGCAGTAACCCGCCGCCGCAACAGCCGCCGCCGCCGCGCGCCCAGGGGGAGCCGTGAGTACAGTACAGGGGACTGGCTCGCAGCTCGGGAAGGCGCCTCTCAGGATGGTGCGTTCTCCCCGGCGTGGCTTTCTGACAGCTGGCGGCACCCCCTTCCTACCCCTCCCCCGGTGGTCCTCCTTTTTCTGCGTGTAGCTAGGTGTATACATGCGTGTGGCTGTGAGGTGGAGACTCTTTCCCTTCTGTTTCTCCCTCGCCCTCTTTTCCCCTCTACTATTTACTCTGAGGGTGATCTCTGTTTCGCTAGAGCGCATTTCAGATGGAACTTGAAATGCCAGCCCCGCCGTAAATTCGATGAATAAGCCCCGAATATGCATTAACAGTATTATTAAACATACGCTGCTGCTATTATTATTATTATTATTATTATTATTATTATTATTATTACAGTATTATTATTTTGTATGGCTTCCTGGGGGAATGAATCCCCTCAGAAATTCGGTCTGTCCCCCCATTATTTCTTTCCTCCTCCTCCATGTCCCCCCACCCCGAATTCTGTGCCCAGACCTGGCCTTGATTGCATTTTTCCAGCCTGCATTCCGTTACAATCCCAGCTGCTCTCGTAGTGGCAATGTCTCTTTAAGGGGTAAGAGATGGTGTCCTACCCACTGTAAGCAGGCAGCTATTTTCTTTGTGTGTGTTTTCTTTTTGTCCTTTTCAGGGTACCTTGAAATCTACGGGGGGGGGGGGGGGCTTGCTTTTCCCTAGTATTCATTGTTATCCTTCTTTCTCTCCCTAGTGTGCAGTTCAGGTGAAACTGGAGCTTGGCCATCGAGCCCAGGTGAGGAAGAAACCCACCGTGGAGGGTTTTACTCACGACTGGATGGTGTTTGTTAGAGGACCAGAGCATAGTAACATTCAGCACTTTGTGGAGAAAGTCGTTTTTCACTTGCATGACAGCTTCCCTAGGCCAAAAAGAGGTAAGGCTACAGTACAAAGGTGTCTTGATTTCTCTTTAATATGTTTGCATAAGGGAGTAAAAGAAAACGGTTGCCTTTGCCTTTCAAACTCCACACTGTGGTTTCACGTTTGGTGCCTTGGTTACTCTCTGCAAAGGATTTGGCAGGGTAGAGGGGAAGCTTTTTTAGGAAACAATTGCCTTGTGGAAAATCAGGGTGATGTACACCTGAGGACAATACTTTTTATCAACCTTTGGAGGTTGACGCTGGTTTGCTGCAGCTTCTTATGACAGTCATGGACATGAGCTTCTTTTCACAATGAAGCAACTAATATCTGGACATTTTCTGTCAATACTGTTTATTCTTATAATGTGCCTGGTTCAGTTTTTGCTACAGTTTTTGACCTTTACTCCATGCCATTAAATAGAGGCAAATATTCCATTCGTTTGTGATATGTGCAATGTTGCCATTTGTTATTTTCATTTGCAGTGTTTATGGTCCTATCTTTCATTAGAAGTAAGCAGAACAATGCTGAGTAATATTGTTTATTTGGTGCCCTTTTTAAATTTTCTGTTGGATTGTTCTCGGATTGTATGTGTCCCTGTATTGATAAAAGTATAATCTAAAGTATAGGGTGCTACAGGTTTTAGGATGAATATCTGCTTAGCCTTTGTTTTTTCACTGTTTGGATTATGATCTTGAGTTTGTATTGATTCAGCATACAGTTAAAAGAAGTCAACATATGACAAAAAAATTACAAACACTTAAGTGCCCCCAAAACATAAAGGATGAGAGTGATATTTCCTTTGATTTCAAGAGGTTTAGGAAGGCTTTGTTTTCAATTTTCATTCCATTGACCTCCAAGCTGTTGTCTTGACTGTTTTAGTTGGATTAGTGGAGGTAACAGTCGGAATACAATAAGGTGCTTTGTTTGTGAACAGGTTTGTTTATCTGAGTATGCACAATGGTTAGCAGTTATTGTCTGCCTAATCTTTATTGGCATATAGAACTCCTGTAGCCTTTTAAAATAGCATCCTAATAAATCCATTTTGCTTAAAGGCTTTGAGAATTACTGAAAATACAGAACTGTGAATCTGTGAAGGGAAAGGGTGGGAAGAAACGGGCAGGATCTGTGAGCTTTTTCATCTTTTCAAATTGACTTTTTGAGGCATTGTAGCCTATATGGTTACTAGTTTCTGTAAATTATGTATTGTTTTCCTCCCCCTTGTTTGATTTATTTTTTTATAGCTTGTAATTCTTGAACAATTTTACTTGAAATATCATATGTACTATGAAATATTGCTAATAATGCTGTTTTATGTTCCATCTTCATTATTGCCAAAACCTCCAGTGATACTGTTTTTCCCATGATACATATTTTACTTCTTCAGTATGAGAAACAAATACCTGCCAATAAAATGCCTTTCCTCAGGGTTTGGTTTAATTATTTTTCCTCTTATATGTGTTAGAAACTTGGTTCTGGAGGTTGTCGTACAGATACAATACCCACCAAGAGACGTAATAAGTTTGGATAAATGTTCTTTTTGCACAGTAAATGTGGTCATATAATTAACATTCATAGTAGGAAGTTCCTTAGTTCTCCAGTACAATCCAATCTTTGGCATGGCTATTCAGATGTAAGTCTTTAAAAATCAGTGAGACGTCTAAGTAAATATGAATAGGAGTTAAGTCTTAAAATCCTGCATCTGTGCTGTTACAATAGTTTGTGACGATCTGCCTCAATTCCTCAAGCTGAATAACTTTCTGTCCAATCTGAGGAAACATGATTTTGTAACTTAGGTCTGGGGATTATTGCTAAGTGTGGAATATATTCATTATAGTGCAGAATTTGCAAGGATGTGTGTACTTGATACAAGCAGTTGAAGTTTCTGGATGTATGTACTACATTGTTGAGTGTTTCTCTTTATTTTTTGATTTGGTAGGCCTAGAATGTGCAACAGGTATTCCTTGGGTAGCAGTGTTACGCACTTAATGTTAAAATTGACAGTAAAATATTAACAGAAAGCAAGTTTTTCTTAAATACTGGGTTGTAATTTATGAATTTTCACTCTTTTTGTTTGGGCTTTTGTTTTGCTATTTCCTGTCTTATGTAAGACAATTTAGCTGTTATTTAGGGTTGGTTTTTTTTAATTGAGAAGGACATAAACAATATACAGATAAAATGTGGATTTCTTTGTGCTTTGTGAGATATTGTCTTCAATTGGATACAATAAAATATTGTTATCGTGATGTATTGCCTCTGGATTCCCCTGTCCCACCACATTTCTATCTCTGTTACTATAAAAGTAATCCTACTTAGTCCTAGACTGATGGTGGGTAAGTGTATATGTGTTTGTCTGAAACCATTGGGATCCAACTACCATTTATGGAAGTTATTTTGGTTTCCCTTTTAAGGAGAAGAGGTTGCCCTTTGGTATCAGACATAGTACTCCTTTGAATTCCACTTGCTGAGGAACCCAAGGAGAACAGTGATGCTGTGCTTTTATCCTGGCTGTAGATGTCTCATTAGCATCTGGTTAGCCACTGTAGTGATGTAATGATGTAACTGATGCAAGGACATGAGCATGGCAACAAAATGCAGATTAGTCTGCACTATCGTGTTTCCCATAGCTACCTATGGTTGCAAAAGTTGGACCATGAGAAAACTAGACAAGAAGAAAATTGACTTGTTTGAGCTGTGGTGTTGGAGAAGGCTCCTGCACATTCCTTGGTCAGCAAAGGTGACAAACAAGCAACTACCAGAGTGTATAAAACCAGACATATTGCTAGTGGGCAAAATCACAAAATTCCACCTTACTTATTTTGGCCATGTCATGCAATCAAACTCACTGGAAAAGCCAGTTATATTCAGAATGGTCAGCAGTAAAAGGAAACGAGGCCACCAAAAAACATGGTGGCTAGACACCATCAAAGCCGACACCAGCCAGAGCATAAAACAACTAAAAGAAAGCATACAAGATTGCAAAATGTGGAGAGAGCTAGTCCATAGAATTGCCAAGATTCAGACAGAATTGAACGGATAGCAGCAGCAGCCGCCACTGTAAATGAAGTGCCAAATTGGATAGACTTTTGGTGTGACCCAGCATGGCTCTTTAGCATTAGCCAGTTACTTTGCTATTATGTAGTATTTGTCATGTATATTCTGCTTCATACTTTAGGATGTATTAGGCCATCAGACCACATATCTTAAAAATATTTTATTTTACTCAAGCATTGGGCAGTAGTTGCTAATGTCAATGTAGCGTTGCAGTAATGTCATAAGAAGCAGTCTTTTTTCCCTTTCTTTTTTGGTAGGCTATCTACTTGTAATGTTTATTTCTCTATTACAAAGGCATGTGGGTGCGTGTGTGAGAAAGGGAATCTTTAAAGCAGGACTGAATTATTTTGATTAAATGTTTTTTTGTTGAAGTAGTGATGATCACTAAAAATAAAGCATATTCATGAACTTATGCTGTTCAATGGTGAGGTGTTTTATATCTCTTTGGCAGATATACTTGAAATAACTAGACGATACACTAGGGATGAACGGATAATAACAGATTAATCACAAATAAAGGGTGCTTTTAATCAAGATTATGTATATTTTTTCCTGTTTCATAGGACTTTCTTTAACAAAGATTAACGTATGCTTGAAAGTCTAAGCTTACAGAAAACATGGTGTGCTTATATAGAAAAAAAATAGCATACTTCAACCTAAAAGATGTTGAATAGGATAGAGAAGAATCTCTGTATTGCTTCTGTTTATACTTTTTGCTGTACTTCTTCATAACATAGAGGTGGTTTCACTCTTCCCTCCAGATGCAGTTGCCTGTTTATAATTGTTTATCACAGTGGGTGAGGTGGATCACAACTGAAATTTATTTAAAGAACAATGTTTTGTTATTGTTACATTACTAAGCCGAAGCACTGACACTAAATGGATTGTTAAAAGTTCAACTGTGAGTTGGTAATCAGAATAAAGTGCACTATCAATACAAGCAACAATTAATAAGGAGTAATAACCTCCTTTCATTATACCAACAAATTACTTGTAGTTTAGATCATTATCTTAAGCTTACAGGTTGAATCAAAAGATAACGCTAACTTACAATGGAGCCACTTCACAGGAAATAGCTACTTATGTTTTTCTTATTTTAATCTGTACTTCATGAATTCATTAATTTAATAAATAATCTTATAGTTAACATAGCAAAATAAGAACAATATGTCTTACCAGATCAAGTAATGCTCCTGACCATTTATAAACTCAGAGCTGTTGGATATTATGATGAATATGCAACTGCTACCAAATGGCAACCATGTGATTCTCTGCTCGTGTATCACACAAGTACAAGTTATTACTAATGCTAGTCACGACATTCTGTATTCCATGACATCTCGCTATCATGGGATGTGGGCCACAGCTTCCCATTTAATTATTGGGAAGTCTTACCTGAGGCCATTTTTTTAGCCCCTGCATATTTAATAGCCAAAATTCACCTTAATTTTTTGCACAAATCATCTGGAAGTCATTTTAATACTTACCAGTACAGTGGAATTATTTATTTGTTTTCAATATTTGGAGGTGGCTCCAATTGGTTGGAATTCTGTTCAGTGATTAATACAGATGTTATATAACCATGGCTATAGAATTATCTAATTATGTGTTGTAATTACACTGTCACATTTCTCTCTAAATACCCAAAATGTTTAGGGGGGATTTTTAGTGTTAAAGCTAAGCTGATTTAAGTAGTATATGAGAAATCAAAATAAGAATTTCAACCTTAAGTGAATGCTTAGATCCTTAGATTAAATATGCACACTGATAAAACATACAGAATTACATGTCTTTCATATGGATGAGAAGAGTTTTGGGTAGATGCTGACTATTGATCAGGTAAATTCAAAACCTGCTTTGAATTACCTGACATGGATAATTCCCAGCTACAGTGAGACATAGTTCCAAATGTCATCCCAAGCTTTATTAAGATCACTGAAATATAATACGATATTGACTAATCAACTTGCCAGTTAAGCAAAATCTAAAACAGAGATGGCATCCACTAAACATAGTTAATGATTGTGCTGCTAATATGGAGCAAGATAGGAGCACAGAAAATAAGGCAAACAGCATCATATAAACAGCTGCTGGTGGTGGTTCCCCAGGTGTGTCTTCCTCAGTGCTACAGGATTTTTGTAGTGAAAAATCCACCATTAGGTGGTCAGTTAAAATCATTATATAGTACATAATTTAAAATTATAAGTGACATCAGAAATTAATGACAAACTGCTTAAAATCAAAGTTTTTTGGGGGGGGGAAAATGCATTTTATTTAAACAGAACAAATATTGCGTACATAAGCTAAGGTTAATCCTTGGCTCATACCCTTTTGTTCCCCACAAGACACTGAAAGAGGTGATCAAAACTTCTGCTCTGAGCTTTAACAGAGATTCCCTGTTTTTATTGGAACACACTTATTAGTAACTAATTGCTTCGAATAAGCAAGCCATAATGAAAATGGTTAGCAGAGTCTGACTGTAATAGATTATTTTAATTTTTGTAGTAATTTTCCCACATCCTTCTAGCATCACCCAGAGATTGTGTGCAAGTCTATAGTTCACAGTGATTCGTGCATGCCATCTTGCCCATCCATGGTTTAGCATTCTGCCCAAATGTGTCCTACGTGTTATACACACATCAGAATATAAGTAATTTTATAATTCATGGTATTTGTATATAGCTTTTCAGAAATGACAAGACAATAAAACTATATAAATCTATAAACAGTGTTAAAATTCATCTAAATAAATCAACCTATTTAGAGTAGATCTATTATTTATTATTTAAAAAGTGCAAACTAATAGGGTGTGCCTTATTGTTAAGTTGTTACATTTCAAAAAGCTGATACTAAATTTGTGAATATTTCATCAAAATGAAGAATTTGCTAGTTCTCTCTGACACATCATTAATTCTAACTTATTATTTAGAGTTGCAATTATGTGTCTTGATTTTCATGCCAAGAAAAGCATTTTCTGTTAGAACTTGCAACCAATTCCTTTTAATTCTATTGTAGATTGCTTTGTACACCTTTGTCTGGCTTTGGACTAATGGTGGCAATAAATATTCCTGTTGGTTTTTTTTACCAAGAATCTTTGATAACTTATTATCAAAGCTTAAATTCTATAATTATAGAATTTCTGTTGCATAAATCACATGACTATTTCTTTAATAATATATTTGTTTCTTCTACAATTCAATAATAATTAAATGAAGCCAGCTTTTAAAACTTATGATACAAATGTTGGATATAAAACTAGCATTTTGCTGAAACAAATGGAATTTGAAAAGAAAGCAGTTACAAGAATAGTGAAGTACGTGGAAGGCTGCATGGGGTAGGAACTATGTGGAAAGTGAAAATCCTGCCATAGAGATAGCTGGTTGTTGCTGTTTCTAAGACAAAAGAAAGCTTTTTTCCAATGAATTGCAAGTAAGGTAAGATAAACAGAAAGGAAGTGGTATGAATATCCATGGTGTTACGCCATGGCTTACTTACTCATGGTTTGCTGACTAGACAACAATTGGCTAGATTTACGCAATGCATTAAGCAATGAAGCATTGTTTACAAACCATAATGACTAGGTTCTCACATCATGCTAAACTAAACCCAAACAACACCATGTTATGTCTTAACATGATGACCATGCGTATCTAGAAAACTGCATATAGCTTATGATGTCTCCAGCAGCTAAGAAATAGTGTGCGAATAAGCTGCTACCTCCTGGTTGCTGAAAAGGGACCAAAGATTTGTAACAACCCATTCACAAAAATTAAGGAAGAAAATAATAAGGTTTACTATATAGTAGTTGCCATGTGTACTATTCAATGAGAATAAAAGTATACTCTTTGATTCAGTTAATTGAACCATGCTTTTATTTTTGTTTTGAACATAACTTAAATCTGAGTTGCATTTGAAAAACATCTGCAGATGTTTTATAAAAGTTAAATACTTGCAAGCTAATTTGAAAAAGTAGCTATTTAAAGAAAGAGGAAAGAAAGCAGGATCATTTAGCTAGAAACCAGGGCATTTTTAAAAAATATATAATAACTGTGGAATAATTGCAGATCACTCCCAAATTGAATGTTGTATACCTACACTATTAAAGTAGGTTTGGCATGCTTAACTTCATAGTCCCCATCAAACAAAATGCAGTGGGTCATGTACATGTGCTGAAATATATGTCTTAGGAACCTTGTCTTGATCTTACTGAAATACTTCCTAATGGATTCAGGGTTTCCATTGACTATATGTAATGGGTTTTGTATAACTCATTATAGTCAATGGACATCCTCTGACTGATTTGTATGTAGACTGTAGGAATCATGCATCATTTAGCAATATGTATTTAGGAACCAACTTTGACCATAATCCTTTGTGCATTCTCAGTCCAATCCAAATTTTATTATTAATCAAAATATAGACAATATTGACTCAATTGAGACATTGCACCTAACTTGTTTTGTACTTATTCTAGACCAAGATTCTATACCATGATTTGATCTTCTCAACTTGTCACCTAGCTATTTCATTTCCTGACTTACCAGAAATCCTGTTTCTATAGTGCAAATACTATAGTTACATTTTCCCAATTCAGACATAATTTCAAATTCAAATATCATTAAATATGTTTTGGTGTGATATTTAAGAGAAACCTGCTGCCAGAAAGTTGCTGCCAGAAAATGATATAATTAAATCAGTGAGCTTAGTATTTGATTTTAGAACCAAATATATACTGGAGATGAAGAATATTAAACATGTGATTACCTCAGCCAATTTGAATTCTTTTGGTGTGTACAAATTATGTTTTTCTTCCTGTGAGATCTGACAAATTCTATGTATTCTCTGGATATATTAACTTCTGGATTATTTTTAAGCAGCCTGCAATTTACTTTAGAAGGAAGCTTCATAGGATAGCTGAATTCACATTAACTTTTTTTAACTTAAATAGAATTCAGACAGAAATGGAGAACAAGAATCCACTTGAGTCTTTCCTGAGTGCCAGCAAAAAAAAAACTAGTAAAAGAAATAGACTATTAGGCCAGTACTGTAAGGTAATTTAATTCAAGTTGGATTAAGGTAAAACTAATACATTTTGTGTAAATGATTGGAAAACTTGCATTTTGGTATCTTGTAATATTTAATGATTATACATAAGCATGGATCTCATTTTTGCAGTTAATCTCTCTGAACATGTTGTAACTGTTACTATTTGTAGTAACCTTTTTATTTGGGGTGTGGGGGAGAATCCTAAACTTTTTATTTGCAACACTATTTTGTAATTTATATTAAAATCAATTCATTTGACTTTCAAGTAAATCTGTTCTATTTCCCTTTATAATGCAGGAAATGATTACTGAACAAATATTAAATATTTAGCAGCTGGACACTACTGGAAAATTCAGTAATGTGAAGTCCCATCTTTTCCATTTTGTATCCGGTAAAGCTAAACTGGATTCCTTGCATCTAATCTCTTCCTGTGTTCCCCCACCCCATTTTTTCTTTGTAGTGCATTGGTGTTATAATGAGAGGTTGTGTAAGCAGCACAATAGAAGGAATAACCTAATCGCTGAATATTCACAGGCCTGCCATTTCAAAAAGGTGTACCTTTTGCAATACTTCAATATTCATTTACAAGGAGGAGTGATACCATCTTAAAAGATAAATTTTCTATCCATTTTGAAAAAAAGGCTATAGTTATAAGACATATCTCTTCATTTGATCTCAGTGTTATTTTGTGTCTCATGCAATCACTATTGCAAATTTGCATTCCAATACTGGAAGTTCTTTCTCTTGACATTTTTCTTATATATGTTTGTTGCACACCCCCCCCGAGTATGTTAACTTGATATACGTTGCTGTGTCTTTACATGAGTATATCGTTAATCTGAAATCAGTAATTGCGTTTATATGGGTTAGGTATATCTGTAAATCAATTAGGATAGGTTTGATTGAGAATTGGGCATAAAACCATACCTGCTCAAGGAAGAAATCCAGTAGATGACCTTTGCTAAATGTTGAAACATTCCGTTCTACGAAATTTCATTTTAGTGTGTGTGAACATAGATGTTCACTGTGTCTCTGAGTTTCATTTCTTAGCTTTCTATGAAATTGTAATGGCTATGCTGATTATGATTTAATTATGAGTTTTCAGCTTTCATCAAGAAATAATGAGAATTCTATTTTAGCAAACCTTATGCTCCCTTTTTACTACTACATTATATCCTATTTCTGTTAATGGTAAAAGCAATACATACTCTGTGTGTGTGTGTGCATGTATTAAAAGCAGTTGATCCATGTAGGGTGATATGCTTAGAGTACTGCATTGGACAAGGCCAGGTTCAAATCCAGCCTCAGCTTCATTGAAATTCAGTGACTGACTGAGTAAGTTACTCTCTCTTAGCCTAGCCTACTACACAGAATAGTTGGGGTAAAAAATTACAGAAGAGAATGTTATATATACACTCAAGAGCTCTGTGAGGAAAGGCAGGATTTAAATTGCATCAATAAACATGACATGCTTAATTCACTATTTAACAGAACTATTCTTTTGTAGAAAAACATACCCAGACTAATTTTTAGCCTATAATAGCTGCTTGTTTTCATTTCTGCAAAAAGGATGGAAAATCTACTATTGAAGATAGCAGAAGTAGAAACATGGATGACTTGGAGGGAAAACTGGAAAAATTCAGGGGAAGGGTTTTTCCTTTTTCTTCCCTGAAGCTTTCTTGATGTTGTGTTATGGGGAAGAAACAAAAAATTGATAAGTATTTCTTAATATTTTCTTTTTAAATAAAGATATTTTTAACATCTTACCTACTTCGTATTTGGACATATATCAAATCAAGGGTACATTAACATGTCAAATCTTAGGCTTTTTTCACTACATGGAAATCTTTAATTCCCAAGAACCCATGAAAATGATAAAAATGAAAGATTAGAAGAAATACTGCTGCTGTGGGAGCATTCAAATTCAGAAAAAGAGGCTGATTAACCAGTGTTTAATGCGGCTAAATGTCCATTCTTAGCTTTGGCTTCCTGGTTCTCTTTTTTTCCCTGAAACGTAATGCTTTTCGTATCTGTTTTTTACAGAGGACAACATTCCATAATACATAACACACTGTTTCTTGCAATGGCACACATTTTGTCTTTTTCTAGCATTACTTTTTTCTGTGCTTGGTTTTCCTAAACAGAAAAAAAAAAGTTGTTATATTCCTGAGAGGTACAGAAGCTTGTAGGTCCATTTGAGAGAATTATTAAAACTCTTAAAAGTAAATTCAATCAATGAATGTTTGTTGTCTAAATAAAACTACAGTTTTCAGTTTTATTCATAAGTATACCTTGATGAGCAAATCAGGTTAAACATTGTTTATGCAGAAAGAGGGTGACTATCTCTGTATGTTGCATATTTTTCAAGGTTTCAGTTCTTCTGGGAAAAAAAAAAACTTTCATTGTTTCAAAATTTATGTTTTCTTGTTTTTAAATTAAAACAGAGTTAATAGCTGTAACTTTTGTTGCTGGATGCATTTTAAAAATAACAAACTTGAATAACCAAACTAATGCAATGTTTTTTCCCTGATTTTGATTGAAGTTGCAAATTTACATCATTTATTTATTTATTTATCATATTTGTATAGCCACCCATCTCACAAAAAAGTGACTCTGGGAAGCATACAACACTCAATTAAAAAGAAAACCAATAAATACGTATAAAACAATCATTATTAAAACAATAAAAACTATAAAAAAGCACATGGAAGAAGAGAGGATGGTATTAACCACAGTAAGGGAGTCATTGCAAAATCTCCCCGGTCCCTGGAACCCCCCAGCCTGATCCCATAGCCAGGTCTTGAGGGACTTGTGAAATGTCAAGAGGGATGGAGCTAATCTCACTTCCGGGGGGAGATGATTCCACAAAGCGGGAATGTATAACATGATATACATTCCAGTTCATCCTTTTTGTTTATTATATCATTATTATATTCATGATTGTTCTTTTTTAGATATTGTAAGAACAACAGTAAAAAGAAGCTTACTAATATATTAATTCTGTCATTGATAAAAAAAATAAAGGAAATACTGTTAGAAAATGTTATTTAAAGTGAATATAAGTTGCCTCTATAGTTTGACTAAGTGTAATTTAAATCATTGATATATGTATAACCAAGAAAGAGGACACATTAATTTAAAATATTTTAAAGCAGTCTCTTTATTTGCCTGTTGTTTTCCTTTCTTAAACAAGGTCACCACTTAAAAAAGAGAGAAAAGTGTATATTGAGATTATGGGGCTCCTATTGATATTTATACACTAATTAGTCACAGAATTTCAAATTGAAAATATGAAGATCCAAAGATCGCATAGTCCCCTGAACCCAGAAAGTATCAATATTAGAAAAGAAAAATGGATTTGCTATATGTGGCTTTTCTTAGTATTGTGTCCACAGGGATCCGTGATTAGGGGGCTAAGAAGAGGCAGTGTTATGTTCTGACAAGTTGGTCCTTCTGGTCCAAGGAATTGCATCTTTAAAAAATTCTCCAGGATTATCAACTGCTATATAGCAGTTATTGTCAGATTAATCCTGCTTCTTCAAACTTCATTAATATCTGTTCCTCCTGATGTCATTTGTGAGGGGAAAAGTACATACAGCTAAAGAGCTAATCAAGTATACACAGAGTATTTCCCTTAAGATTGTTTTATGATGCTATACTGCAAGGCAGTTTATAGAAAAAAGGTTACAAACAGCTGAATTTTATAAATCATTCAAGCTTTATTTACAAATTTACATGTTTTAATATGCAAGCAAATATACATTTGAATCCTGTACAGAGAAATCATTTGGAGAGAAGCACTGTTTATAGAAATCATAATTTAATCTGATTAAATTAAAAGTTAAAATGACTTTTGTGAAACCACAGGCAGTAATGTTATATTGGATCTTTCTGATTTACCTGATAGATTTTTAACTTTTCTATCCAAAAGCCAAAAGTGTTCAATATTTTATAGCCTTAGCTGTATTTAAAAACATTCAGCCAATTTTTATCACAGGTTAGTAGAAGTTGCAAGGTAAAAGTTGTAGATCAGCATAAAAATTTGTTGCCAACATTGCAGTATAGTATAATATTTTTTGGTACAAAGCTGGTTTCAACTCTCATATGTTAACAAATGGAAACTATTTTCTTAGTACATATTCCCTGTAAGGTTTAACAAACAGAGCAAGTTATTATACTTTTAAGCATTTATTGTGCCTGAGAGAATCCCTAAAAAGCATGAACAAGATGAGAGAGAAATAGTATAAAATGTATAATGGGAAGGGTTCAAAATAATTAGTAGAAGAAAAGTTCAGTTGTACGCACATCTTAAATATGGATCTTTATTTCTTAATGTAGATCCTTTATCTTCTATCAACTTTTTTCACAAGGTATAACTTACAAGTACAGTATGATGACTTTGTAACATTCCTGAGGTAAGGAGGCAATACTGAGTTTTTGTAGTTTGTTGTATTGTAAAAATAAGTCCCAACATTTAATCTTTGAATTATTATTATTATTATTATTATTATTATTATTATTATTATTATTATTATTTGGTCTATATACCATAACCTGTCTTGGATTCTAAAGTGGCTATTCTATTAAACACCATTGAACTGGTATATTCTAGTTTCATATTCTGATTATCTTTGACACTTCAGAAATATGTATTCAGTATATTTGTTATATTGAATATAAACATTTTTATGTGTTTCTGTTTTTAGTTTCTTTTTTTTCCTCCAGTGGTTGCTTTTGTGGTAATCGTGGTTTTTTAATACAGATTTTATATTGTTCTGGCAGAATCTTTTGCAGGGGATCTAATTATATTTAATATCAGTGTATTTCATAAAGATTGTCATATAAAGGAGTAGGCTTTTTATTTAAGTTAATCTATTTGCATAAGTCTTTAGGGGAAATATCAGTTTCTAATCTTGTTTAAAATTATAGCTGAATATAATATAAACAAAATATGAATTGAATTGAAACTTCCTGTTTGGTATGTAAATAATAGTGATGCAAATATATTATAAATTATTTTGTTTATATTATATTCAGCTATAATTTTAAACATTATAAATTATAATGGGTATTATAAATATAATAGATAACGTTTGTGGAAATTATGACTGTCAGATCAAATATGGACACTTATATGTTAAGGAAAAATAAAACTGTGCCAGTAACTACCAGCTGTGTTTTCTTTAAAGTTCTAAACAGTAATTCTTACTTCATGTCTTTTCAATTATACAGTTAACATTATCCATAATTCTAAACCACAGTTCAATGCTATAGGCAAAAAGAGAAAGGAAACCATGCTGGGTAGTTTGAAGCCAGTTGGTGATCTGTGCAGGTACTGCAAGTGGTCTGTGATACAGGGTCAAAATAAAAATGAAAAACTGTTTACAATTACATTTTGAAAAATTTAAATCTGAAAAGATCACAAAAATGCTTACTTGAAGGCATCCACTTTTGGTATTCTCATTCAGTCTTGTGAAATTTGTGTATTCTTGTAAGATTTCAGGTAAGGACACCAAGAATTTTGCATGATTTCACCAGAATTTGGAGTCTGGGTGGGTTGTACGGTGGTGTGCAAAAGCTTTTGATGATGTAGTAGTAGTCCATGTAAAGGATAAGTCTGGGAACTGCTGCTTTAGATCAGTTAAATAATAATCACTATTTCTGGCTTGCGCCCAACAGCAAAGTACTGCTAGAATGAAACTGAGTTATACTTTATTACTCCTTCTGGTTTTGCTGGAGGAAGAAGGAAGAGGAGGAAAATGGCCTAGGTAGAAGTTTCACTTCTATACTTTTTTTTTTTGTTCAGCATACATAACACTAAAATATATGGTATATTATTGGCTGCAAAGATTGAGAGGCCAAGCTGAAGTTTTTAATGTTAAAATGGTTGATCTACATAGTTAAGAATTATATTGTGTAAAAGGCTTGTGAATTGTATGAATAGAAATGGTGTCTGATGCTCCTGAACAGTATAAAGTGTCAAAATAGTTGCAGACTTTCACAAGGTTTTTTATTAACATTTTTAGTGTATTGAACCCAATGTTGTTTACTCCAGAATAGAGTAGCAGAATAGATATGTATATCATCATTTCAAACAGTTGTTGAAATGGTATACCATTCTTGGGTTGGGTTTACAAAAAGAGTGAAGTCATGGTTTGTGGAATAAACCATAATGTCTGCATTCACACAGCATTCCAAGCCAAAATGTTGAAACAGTCATTATGCCTCAGCACTAGGTTTGAATCCAGTTGTTTAGTGCAGAAGTTTATTCTGGAAATATATTGATTTCAAAAGGGAGCATTGATTTAAAAGTAGCTGAAGGTGAGGTGCAGTTCAAAAACTTAGGTGTATTGTTTTGTTCTGGGCAGAGGAACTAAAATGAAGTTTTTAAACATATTGCTTCAAACACAGTCCCTATATTCATTTTTCTTCTTCCCTAACCTTTAGGGAAGAGGGAAAGGGAAAGCAGAAATGCTTTCAAAAGTTGAAGAGAAAGGAGGTTCCACTTCTCCTTCCCTCCCCCTTAGCACTAACCAAAGCCTATACTAAAAAGAAGTTTAGCTTTGAAGCCTTGTAGGCAAGCTTTGGAATCAGAGACTCTTATAGGAATTTCATCAGTAATTGTTTTATGGCTTGTCAGAAATAGGCCTATTTGTATAGGTAGCATACAGCCTATCTGACAATTTGGTGTCATTTATATCCACCATAAAAAGAGAAGAAGAAAAAAGTTAAAGGGGCAGAGGAACTAAGCTATAAATGCAAATTGTTCTACCTTTTTTTCGTCAAAGAAGCATAAAGGAAGCTGTGCATGGGAAGCATTTTATTGAAGGTGCATTAATAGAGGCCCGTCTCTTCCTCAGACTATCCTAATATTGTGCTTACCCTATAAAACTGCAAACCTTCTGTATTTCTTTGACCTGCTTCAATAAATTATAGCAGCACAATATATACATTCATGATGGAACATCATCTGTTAGGAATTGAGAGTTATGTGTCACTGTAAGTATGTTCTACCATATAGTGGATATCTTAACTTTGTGTCTTTTATTTATTTTTATTTGAGTTTGGACTTTTAAAAGGAAGACCTATGCAATGAGATTTTCATATGATTATTCTGTGCTAAACAACTTTACCAAATATCAGAAAAGGAGTTCTTTTTATTGTAATGGTGATTTTAAAATTATGTTTGAGGACCTAAATTAGTTAAATCTCACTGATGATATGTTTGGGTATCTTTGTGGAATATAACTGACACCAGAAGTTTTTTGATAGACTCACTGCTTATGTTTTGTTCAGTGTGCTATGAAATAGGTATTGGGTTCACACTTTGCTCTAAATGATAATACGGCTTTCTTCATTTTAGCTTCCTGTGTTGTCTGAAATTAGCCATTGTGATTTATAAGCTATGGCTTATAGGTTGGTGTGTTATATGAACCAAGCCGTCTTTCTCTTTGACTCCTCCTTGTGTTGAAGCAAATTAGGAACAACTTGTTACATCTGCAGTCATGTAGTTTATTGAGAGAGGAAGCAGTGTAACAGTTCAAGTGATCTCTGATGCTCTTCTTTGGAACTTACCTTTGTTGAGTGGACAGGTAAGGTTAGTCAAAGTTATTTATACTTGAGTTTTCAAGTTCAGCCTATTAATTTCAAAGAAATATATTCCAGGCAGTCCAGTTGGTTCCTATGCTGTAAATGAAAAAAAAATATTTCATTGTGTTTAATTCATTTCATTTCTTTAACATTACCAGTTATTTGAATCATACTTCACCTAAACAGATAAAGAAACCTCTTTATTCAAAAGGTGTAGCTAAAACAACAACATAATCCCTATACTTTCTGTGTCTACTCAAGGTTCAAAAACTGGGAACACTGAAGGAAATTAAGGCATAAAAAAACCACCCACTCTCCTCTAAGTTCTAAATACTGTACATAAACTTGCAGTTTCTTTTTTTGAGGGAAATGGGATTAGATCAGATTCTAGAAATAAGTGTTTCTTTTCAGCCAAGGGAGGAAAAATATATTTGTCTAAAAAGAAAGCTAATTCCGTGTTATCAAAATTTGTGGAGCCATGTCCCTTTAAGATACAGTAATGAATTTCTGTGATCTGCCATGAATAAAACTGTCTGACAAGGGGCCTGCATTTAGATAAAGCTTCCACTCTGCCTGGACAAGCTTACCGTTGGGAGTGTAGTCTGGCAGCAATCCATAAGTGCACATGCAGTTTACAGGATTACTATCAAAACTCACTCTCGTGCCCGGGGCTCATATTTGCACATGTAGCCCTGGTTTCTGCAACAGACTCAGCCTTCCTAAGCCACACCTTACCCAACACCTGAGCCAGGACTGAGGCATTCTTGCCTAGTCTCACCTTCTCCCTCTTCCAAGGCAGCCCATTTATTTATATATTTATGGAATTTATGGGCTGCCCTAATCTGTTATGATTCAGGAAGCCTGCAATTAATTATTTACTATTTTATTAATTTAGATTGATTCTAGTTCAGTGCTTTTATTGTAAACTGCCATGAGACCAATGCTCAGAGGCATAAAACTCTAATAATTAGTTAATGCGATATTGAACCGAGACAAAGAGAACTGTACTTAAAACAGTTGAAAATTGAAATATTTATTTCAACGTGAGAAGTTAGTCATGACTAATATAAATCCTGTGATTACAGTGGAAACTAAATGTGATTAACATGATGTACTAACCAGGTCTTTCTCTCCTCAGATTTCAGGAAGTGTCCTCTTTTGCATAGGAAAAAGTCAACTAGGAAGTAGAGGCACACTAACTGATGGGATGTGTGTGTGTGTATATATGTATATACATGCACGCACATATAAACATATATGTAATATAAACTGAGTCATGGAAAGTTTTGGTGCTGAGTCTGGGCAGCCCAAGTGCTGCATCTCTTCTTCTTCCAGGGAATCAACAACTCTCAAGGGTTGTATACCATTTATCAAACATGTTATACCAATTTTCCTTCAGGGTATAACTTGGTGTGAATTTTATAGATTTAGTCCATAATTCTTCCCATTGTTGTGTTGTATCTATTTCTTTGAAGTTTTGCATCCATTTTATCATACAATTTTTTGTTTGTTCTCTGTCATATATAAGTAAAAGTTTATATATACGCTCTAATAGGTGGTATTGGTTTTGTATTATTTCAAATTCTGGGTGGGGGTTGGGGGGGTTTCCTTAATGTTCTTCCTTCTTGAGATCTGATTTTATCCTTTTGACGATTTGTAAATACACCAGACATGGCATATTCCAGCCTTCACTAAGTAGTTCTTGCTATGTTTTTAGTCTATTCGTAGAATCTGAGTGAACTATATCAGCATATGTAATTACATTTTTTTTTTTTTGCTGTAATTATCTCTGACATGAAAAGCATTTGAAGGAGAAGCTAGAGGTGAAATTGTTGGGCTTAATATTCCCTTCGTGGAATTCCATACTTTTATCATACTGTCTAATAACATGTCCTTTTAAGTTTTTATCCTCCTTTGTATCTCTGAGATTTTATCCACTCTGTTGTCCATGACAGGCAGCTTGCTTTATGATACAGTTTAAAATTTGGAAGGGCAAGGCCACTTCTCTGTTTAAAATCTTGTAGGATTTTTTTGTTTGACTATAGATCTTTTCCCACTCCATATGAATTTACGGACAGTTTCTTGCATTCTTGTAAAATTCTCTCTGAAATTCTGATTGGTGCCATTTGAAAGAAATAATTGATCTTGGGTAGTACATTCATTTTGATAATTGATCTTTCAATTATCAAATTATCAATTATTTTAATCTCTTGTAATCTAACATAGTTGTTTTAATGTATTCCTTGATTGTTTCCTGTCAAGTGCAAACCGAGATATTTTGCTGAACGGGCTTTCTGACAACCAGATTCGTCTTGCAAAAAATTAATTTCTTCTTGCATTAAAAATCTTGCAATTTTGTTTTCTGAACAAAATGGTATACAACTCCATCAATAATATCTAAGATGGACAAATCATACAGTAATAAATGTAGGAAATGTCATGAAACAGAAGGAACATTTTACCACATGTGGTGGACATGTGAAAAAAATCCCAAAAGTACTGGAAAAACATACATAGTATAATGCAGAAAGTATTGGAAGTTAAATTTGAAATGAAACTGCAACTTTTCTTACTAGGTATAATCTCAGGAAAAAATCAACAAGAAACATCATACTTTAATGAGATATGTTTACAGCAGCAAGAATAAATTTTGCTCAACAAAGACAATTCCTACAATATCTGATTGCGAACTTAAACTTGAAGAATACACAGCAATAGCAAAACTAACAGTATATATCTCTGTGTTTGTGTGTGTGTGTGTGTGTGTGTATATATATATATAGTGTATGTGTGTGTGTATACACAATAGAAGTGTAACTTCATTAAATTTAAGCAAGAATGGTTCCCATACATACAACACATTATGCAGCATGGCAAATATAGTCACTTATAGTTTGGCTTCTAAGGTGGCCTAAATGTGCACAAATTAGCAGATGTATAAAAAGAGAGAAATCAGAAATCTAATAGTTTTTTTTAAATTTAATTTAATCTTTTTTTCCTTTTTTCTCTTTTTCTACCTTTTGGTATTTTAATTCTTGTTAAATTTGTTAGATTTAATTAAATTTAATTCTTGTTAAATTTGCTCCATTCATCTATTTTTCCTTTTATTAACAGGTATAAAATACATATACATATCAAGTAACAATACAATGGAGATTTTAATATTTAAGTAATTAGCTTAAGACTGAAATCTTTATTATATAACAAATACTTTGATGCAAGTTGCAGTGGTTTTTTTTAATGTTATACTCAACTTTGAATGAAAAAGCCGAACAGTTTTAATGCTTGTAATATTGATATCCTAATTGTAATTAATATTTATAGAATATCTTTTTATCTCTTCTCTATTTTCAGTACTCTTAAATTTTCTAAATAATAGAATGTCAATAATCTTTAATTATATTATATAAAAATCACTATGGAAATAATACATTATATCAAGGTTTATAACAATGCAATAAAAAAGGGGGGGAACCCCCAACTCTCAAGGGGAGGCTAGCGCACTCAGGCTGCCTGGAGCAAGTAGCAGTCTTGGTGCCAAGATGCTGGGTGATGTTCCTTAGAAGAAGCTTAGGTAGATCTGTCCTTGGAAGTAAGGAAAATTGAAGCTAGGTAGAATGTTTTGATCCTGCTGAGTTGCTTTGGGGGCACTTAGGAGTGGATTGTATTTATTGCAAGTGCAAAGTCTGTCAAAGGAGAGTCCTGGGACTTGCATCCCACGGAAAACTCATTGAAGGAGTCCTGGACCTGACTTTGACATATGGTCCAGGCTTGCAGTTTGGCTAGGACCACTGTTTCTAGGCAAAGCAGCAGTGATGCATCTCACCTCAAATTTGCTTATGATCTGCCAGGTATTTGTTTTTTTAATATAATTGTATTGAAAATTTTTAGATAGATGACCCCCCCCCCTGCCCAAGTATCGGGACTTCCAGTCTGAAAAGCCCTGCACTAATTTATCATTCTTGGGATATTCCCTGAATAAGAACAGTAAACCGTACATTGTTCTGTGACTCTAAGTTTAATAGAAATAAAATACTTAGTTAATTTGTTGCACACTGTTGCAGGGAAAAATTCAGTCAAGGGGAAAAAAGTTATAGTTGCAAAGTTAAGCACTGGGGAAAAGGTCTCAAGACTAATTTCACATAGAGTTCACACACCAGAAATGCCACCACATGCATGAGAATGCCATATTTAGCTTAATAGCAGTGCTTAACTAGGGTGAAGAATTACATCAGATTTAAACATTTTGATCACTCTAATACTGATTGAAGTTGATAGGAATTGTAATCCAAAACATGGCCATGGGTTTGCCTTTAGTTAAAGTTATATTCAGTGTTCTCCTCATCCAGCCATATTTCCAGGAATTTGCCAACTGCACATGTAAGCCATTTTCCCATAGAGTGATTTGTAGTTGTAGTTGTTTTCTCTTAATTCAAGAGTGCTATCGCATAGCATTTCACTTGTGCAGCAAATTATTTGTGTGAGGTTTGAATCTGAGGTTTCTGTTGAATTTTATCATTATGAAAGAATGCTGGATCTCTATACATAATATGACAAGATGCAGTTCTCTGTTCAAAGATATAATCATGTATTCCACTTCAGATATTTTGGAAGTTCAAAGTCTTTCTCTTTCCTCCTGATTGCCTGGTAAAGTCTTTGATCAGGGGCACTTTTACCCATTTCAAAACAGATTCATTAGTCAAAAACTTTTGTTCGGTTAATTAAAACAAAAATGTTTTCCAAGTCTAGAAATTTCAGTAAGCTTCTTTTAACACTAGTGTTGTTAGCATTTGCTTCTAAGTGGTCTTGGTATTTCCTTCATCTGAAATGACATTTAATTATTACTAGTTATTCATGAGAACAATATTATGCAATTGATTTTCGGTGAGAAACCTTGGGCTAGATTGAAGCACTCCACTTAAATATAAGGAAGGAAGGGAGGGAGGAAGGGAAGGGAAGGGAAGGGAAGGGAAGGGAAGGGAGGAAGGAAGGAAGGAAGGAAGGAAGGAAGGAAGGAAGGAAGGAAGGAAGGAAGGAAGGAAGGAAGGAAGGAAGGAAGGAAGGTTGGTTCAGTAGAAGAGAGAGCTAATATTTATTGGAAAGTCCGTGTCCCATTTTTACGCGTAGATCTGAAATTCGTTTGTTGTTATGTTGCCTAATATTTCTCTAGTATCAACTACTTAACAAACTGTGTTGCAGAAAATAAATATATTTCTTTGCTTAAGAATGCTCAGGATGGAATTTCATAGATGGGAAAAATAGCTGGGAATAGATTATCTCAGGCCTGCCACTTTATGATTTGAATATGATCTCTTATTTTCAAGGTCTAGTCCACTAATCTCTTCAGTAATCCATAGTTGTTTCTGCAGTGTTTAACCATCCCCCCCAACACAGGTAATTATGCACTTCTTAATGTTTTTGAAAGTGACGTATAGAATTCTTCACTTAAGAATTCTAGTACAAAATTATAATAGCAATAAAATTCTAATGCAATCATTGTACCATGGTCCAACAAATGTTTACTTTGAAGTAAGTCCTATTGAGTTCATTAGGCTTTCACCTGAGTTTGGACAGAACAGCTACAGTACCTAGATTTCACTTGCTACTAAGCATAAATATATGCAGTGTATAATATATATGATACATAAAAAGTATGATGGCATATAAGAGAGTGCATATAACATCATGTAACATGTCCTGGGAATCTTATTTAAGGATGGAGAACATTTGTTTTTAGGTAGTAGATAACTGATATTGAACTCTGGCTGTGTACACAGTAGAAATGAAAAATAGTGTTTCAAACTCAGAATAGAAGCAGGTCTACTCAGAATTTTCCACTGGAACATTTCAAGTTTCCTACTTTCCACTGGAACAAAACTTGAAATGTCTCAAATGTCTTGTGTTCAATCAGAACAAAAACTCAAATTTCAAATCTACTGCCACAGACAACAACGGGAACGTGAAAAAAAACGCTTTCCTCCTCTTTTTTTTTCGTTTTGTCTGTCTTCAGGCCATGAAAGTAGGTGGGGATATACTTGTTAGGCAGCCTATGGAGAAATGGCCAAGGGGTTGATAAGTTTTTTATTAAAAAAAATAATAAAAAATTAAAGCCTCCAAATCAACACTGGACAGAACAGTTTGGCATGGTATGGGCTCCTTGTCCACCTGCACAAACAACCACAAAACAAAGCCCAACAAAGACAACAGCAGTGGGATTTCAGTAGAAGAGAATATATGTAGCTCAAGGTTGAACAGTGGAGTCCTTGGTGCTCTCTGAGGGACTTCACAGTAGGGGATTATTTTGGTACAGTCCATAAACAATGTAATAGTAAGAAAAATTCACTTCTCTGCCTGCAAAGCTCAACAAAACAGAATTTTAAATCACCAATAAATCTATTAAAATATTTTTTTAATGTACAAAAGATTCTTAGTCTTTAAACATGTACTTAATTGACACTTCCTTACCCAAACTTCCCTGTGATACATCAAATGTCAGCAGGAAAGAACCTGTGGCTGTTTCGTTGGCTAATCTGTTTCCGAGTCTCTGTGGCTTGAATGAATTTAAAAGAAAACAAACTACATTATAATAGAACATTTCAAACAATATGGAATGAAACACTGTTTTGTCCTGAGCTTGGGGCAAGCATTAAATTGAACTTGAAACTTTGTTTCAGGTTGGGACAACACCTTGGAAAATGGGTGTTGTGTTTCAGATTTGGAATACTCAAAACAGGTGTTTCATGGTCATAACATTTGCCATGTACCTGGTTCACGCAATATGCTAAGACTTAAACCATGATTTATTAATAATAGTGGTAGGGCTTGCATGCAGTACTACATTAAATTAAAACTAAGCAAGTCACATTGTGGCTTAATGTGGTATGTGAATCTGTAGATTATAAATGAAAAATGTTCAATTGTGTATAAATCCTCAAGATAAGGAATTTGTATAACAAAACCTATACAGTGAAACCTCAGTTTAATGGACCCTTCTTTAATGGACTATATTTCAATTTAACAGACCATGCAATTAACTATATTTCTGTCTAGACATCCCCCAAATTCCAAAATAATGGAAAAATCTATTGTATCTGAAGTAATCTGGAGTTGGCCATTACATATATATTAATTTTATCTTGTTTAATGACATAGTAGAGCCAATTTTGTGTAGTAGTTAGGGCACCAGGCTAGAAACCGGGAGACTGTGAGTCCCGCCTTAGGCATGAAGCCAGCTGGGTGACCTTGGGCCAGTCACTCTCTCTCAGCCCTAGGAAGCAGGGAATGGCAAGCCCCTTCCAAAAAACCTTCCCAAGAAGATTACAGAGACTAGTCCAGGCAGTCATCAGGAATCAACACTGACTCGAAGGCAAAAAAAAAAAAATGTTCATGGCCACTTAGATCATGATGTCATTATGCAAATAGTGTGAATTGCTGCGATGGTGTACTTTTGTATTTAATGGACATTTGGGAGTATTAGAAGCCCCTTCCCCCTAAATGTTTGGTTAAACAAGGCTTTTTTAAAGGACTTAATGTGTAGCATTTATTGAAGGAATCTGGCAGGCAGTTGAGATACCTTATTTACATGCTTCTAATCTGAAGTCTGACTTCCAAGTCGCATGGCTGCTATCGTGGAAACCTGTCAAGTTCAGTGATAATTTAAAGACAAACTGTCAGCTGACTGCCTAAGACATTGGCCTGCTTTTCTGTGTAGCTGGTTTTATCCATACAGTTCTGCTTTTCAAATAAAAGCATATCAGTATTTTCTGGGTGGGAGAAATAACTCTGGAATTAAATTCTAGCGCTGAATCTTTTGGGACTAAAAATGGTCTGTAGGTAAATGATTCGCTTCTATTTGTGGGTTTAATGGCCAGCAGTTGTACATCATATACCCATTTGTGCTTCTCCGAGCTTATTAAAGGAATGCAAGAATATATGTATACTAATGACACAGTGAAAATTTATCTGTGAAAACAGGTGCTGATCAAAGAGATAATGTCGTTCTGTAATTGTAGTTTCAAATTGGCTCAGCCATAGATTCACTAGCTGTACTGAAAGTCAGCTCTCAACTTCTATTTCCATATGCTAATAGATTGTTTCATAGTATTATCCTGAAGACCTAAGTAACAATGGGTGACCAATACAGAACAGAGATAAGGTTTTACAGTACTTTTAGGAGGGTTGCTCATGATTTTGTGGGCAACAACTCAAATACTTTACTTGGAATGCTTGTGTGATTACAATGACAGTAATTCAGTTGATTGATAGAATTAATGAAATAACATTCTAACACTGGTATTTTTTAGCTTTGAAGCTACCTAATTTTTTATTCTTGAAGCTTAAGCTTAAGCTTTTTTAAGCTCACACTGATTATATCTGTATTGACAGTGAAAAAATTAAATCCATATTGATGGGATATCTTTATTAAGTTAACTGAAGGATTATAAAACTATTGTAAGCTTTTAAATTTACAAGAATTCTTCCTCAGGCAAGATAGTTAAAATTCCTGAGAAAAAAGGCAGGGTTGATGTGCAAGCCATATCTGTTCCAGATTTGTATCCTTTAAGAGGCTGTGGACATGTGAACTGAACTTATTTGGTGAAGTGGTATTAGACTGCATAAAGGACTATCCTAGAGCTTGCTGGGAAAAAAAACAGTTAATAGCGACAGCTCCCAATTTTGAAACGTAAAATCTAATGGTTCAAGTCCAAACCATTTCCATGTGATATAAAGATTTGGAATAGACTATCACAATTTACATTTGCAGAATCTTTTGTTTTGACTAGGTTATGATTATTCATGAATGCATCCCATCATGTGTGCTCTCTCAGTTTGTCAGCCTTTGTTAGTGCTTATGTCATCTAAGTTAGTTTAATCAGAGAAATAGCTATAGAATAAGTTGTAGCTTATTCTTGTCCCCCCCCCCCACTTTGAATGGAGGCATAATTCACTACCAGATGATTCAGGAACTATGAAAAAAATTCCAGTGACCTAGTTTGCCCTAAGTAGGACCCAGTGCAGCTTACTCTTACCTGAACGTAAATCTTATCAAGTTTGTCATTCAGAGGTACCCTATCTCTCTCATAAAATGTTTGTTTATCAAAGAATTGTTCACCTGACACAATGGCAAACTGATAGCAATGATAGTTAATTCTTATTTTCTGGATTTCTGAGCTATATATAGATGATCCCTGGAATTTAGAATGTTAAAGGACTTTGGATGATCATTGGATTAGAGAGAGCAGTTGGCAGAGCACCAGTTGGTGTTTTTTTCTTACCACAATCTTAACACGATCCTTATTTGAATGTAAAATATTTCTGAAGTTGATGTTCGGTCATTGCTGTGTTGAGCTGCCTATGTGTTGTAGCTTTTTGTTAAGCATGTCTTTTATGAAGTTTTAAAGGTTTTAAATCCCCCCCCCCATCTATTTAAAAATTAAGCATTCATCAGTAATGCCATTTTCACATGTCTAGTAGTAAATATCCTCAAAGAGATATTCACTAGCCAACTTTTTAGGGGAATAAATTAAAGGATAACTGTTGTTCCTACATGCTTACTATCTTTTCCCGTTACACAGAATTCTTTTCTTGGAAATTATCTTCTACTATAGAGAAGGGATCTAAATATACCAATCTAAAAGCTTTGAATGTACTTCGCCTCTTTGTGCTTCCAAATACTATGCTATATGTGGTAGGATATGAGACTTAAGAGATATCAATAACTGAAGAATTAAACTTGGAGGAAATTTTATTATAACACCCAAAGAGGGCTTTGTCCCTATAAAGTAGCCTAAAAATTATTCAGTAAGAAAAACAGAACTGTAAGTTAAGACTGAGGTATTCTGTTCTGGATAACTTACTTACTTTACTTATTTATTTATTTATTTTTACATTTCCTTGCCTTTGTTCAAAAACATTCCTCATAGGCTTTTTTTTTTCTTTTTTTTTGGCTGAGGGCCTTTAAGTAATACGTTAGGGGCTGTATTTCAACAAGAGGAAGAGGGGGGAAGCAGGATAAAATTGTTTTGCACTGAATTATTGGATTTAATTAAAAATTAAAGAATATATAATTATGTGACTACTTCCCATGTATTTTGCTTATACACTAATTCCATAAACTAAAAAGAATTTTGGTGGGGAAGAATTTTGGAGGGTTTTTAGGGTCTATGTATGGTCCTGGGCCCTGAAAATATTTATTCTTGGTTTATCTCTTTGCATTATGTGTCAATCAAGCCATTATGGCTTATTCAGTAAATTACTGAGAAGTTGAAAAAATTATTCAAGGAATTTAGGAACTCAAGGTAGCAGACACAAAATGTCCAAGTCACTTTGAATGTCCTTATACAGATCTGTTTTATGTAAGTCTGCTCTTTTTTTATAAATAAGAAATCATTGCTTACCAGAACGTTTCCATGGTAAAGGCTCTCATATAATACAATCTCAAAGCAATCTGAGATTGTTGTTGTTTTTCCATGACATACTCGTATGACTTTCAGTCCTGGTCTGTTTGGCTTCAGTGAGAATACTTACTGGAAATCAGCAAAATCATTTTCACTTCCAGATTTCCTGAATTCAGAAAGAGCTGGTAGACTTGTTTATGGCATGGAGTTGGTGAGGAAGAATGGAGCTATTGATGCCTGGCTTACTGTAGGAGGAAACTTGAAAAGTGATTTATTGTAAGCTATGTTTGTATTAGACAATATTTTTAAGTTTCATTTAACAGGTGCTTTAAAAGCATTAAAATATGATTAATTGTGGTATGTGCCAACAATGAAAGAATATTGGATAGTGATGATTTTTAATGCCCAAACCAGTTGTATTTCATTCAACAGCTAATTTTTAGCATACATTATCACCATCTTAATTTCACTTTAAATTAATCTAAGCATAGGTCATTCCAAAATGATAGAATTGGAGGAAGGAACATTTCCACTGTTTTAGGACTAAGACCTTCTTAAGGGAAATGACTGGAGTATGATGAAGCAAAACGAGTATGTTAGTAGTGCTAAAACCCAAAACTAATAATTTATGGTAATCGTAGTTTTTAAAAAAGCTTATGCTATACTAGAGTAATGGATAAATAAGTAGAACAGATTACATCAAAACTTTGGTTTCCACATCATTTCCTATGTCAGAGCTCAACCCAAATGATGGGAGAAATAAATGCATTTAGTATTGGTATTCCCTGATTCCTTGAGGCATTCCTTGGGATATTTTCTTGACATAGAAGCAGTGAGCTATTTTAATGAATCAATGTGAAAGCCATTTCTTCAATCTTCTTTCACCCCAATCCCAACAGTCTTTATATCTGTTTCTGTTCCTAATCTGACATTGCAGAGGTAGGGGTAGAATTAACTATAATAACAAATGTGTGATTTTATCAATGCAGATGTTGGGAAATTTCAGAAAATTAAAGCCAAAAATGAAAGATGAATACTATAGAGAGTGGACAGACTAGCTGCTTACTGCATTTTGGAGGACAGGGAAGGAACTATGGTTGTACCAGTTATGGTAAACAAAGATGTGAGTTAGATCTGCTATAAAAATGATACAATGCTTTCAGATTTGTCTCCAGGTGGATTGAAGCAAGTTAGACACTATGCTTTGCATTGCTGATGGGTAAAGATAGTGTATGAAAAATGAACGGTATATTGCATGGTTGACAATAATGTTCCAGTTTATCACAAGGAGTAGGATAACGGTTGTATTGTATATCCGTGTTGATTAAATCCATTATCAGTTGGTTTCAAAACCAGCCTAGAAGTAGTTTGTTCTGTGCATTGTGAATTATATCAGGCTGAGATTTACATACTCCTGAAGTAGCTTTTTAAAAACAAATTCAGGGATATAGCTCTGTACTTCCTAATTAGAGATCCTTGAGCCCTGATCATGAAATCAAATATTTTAAATTTCAGTTACAACTATGAATAATTTCCAAATCTGAAAGTATATATGTTTTTCATATTAAATGTTTTTCTCTGTATGGTACAGGAAACTATCATTTATTGCATCAGATACTGCCTTTGTAAGTGTAAATTAAACTTTTATTATCTACTGTTACTTTTAGAGCTGAAGAATTAATAGTGATTTTTAAGCATTGACGATTGCTTACTTAAAGCTATCTCCTTAATATATTAATGACTGAAACTGAACTTTAAAAAACACTATAATAACCTTAACTTTGGGATTGCTGCAAATATCTACAAATACTAAAATAATATGTACCAAAACTGAACATAATTTCAGAAGAACTGAAAATTTTAGAATAAATCCTGTGTATCAGGTAATTTATGAATAATTAATTAAGATATGCTTAGCTTCATTTGAGTATTGCTCTACTCAGTATTTTAACTATACAAATGTTCTCAGTTGAGGACATAGGATTCTAAAGTACCACACATTTATTTTGATAGTGATTCCAAACTGGACCAAAGAAATGTGTGTGTTAAATCATAGTACAAAACAACTCTAGATCTCATCATTACCAAAAAAAAAAAAAAATGCAACAAAACCCATGCTTTTAATTAAATTATGAACAAAAGAATACAAGAAGTGATGGTTGTAGTGTCATAGAGCTGTTAAACATGATTTAGGAAGTTCCAAATTCACTTCAGCCTTAAATCTCATTCTAGCCACAAGCTCTCTAGGTAGTCTTAGGCAAGTCACTCTTTTCTCAGTTTCTTATTTGTAGTGCAAGAGAGATAGTGCTGTCTTGTAAAGGACCACTATCTGAATAAAAATATGGAAAGCACTTTGATTTGATGTATATTGATGACTTCCAATACTTGAAATGCACCATATACCTTTTGATAACAGTTCTATTTAACCATTGGATTTATATATTAATTTATATATTAAAAATGAGAGAAAAGTTGTTTATTTCCTAGCAACTTTTAGAAAGATCCTATATAACGTATTACTTCTTTACTGACAGGATACAATTCATACATCTGTAATCCATTCTCAAATTTTATTGAACGCTGTAACTACTTCAGATGAGGTTTCAGTGTCTGTCCATTTGTATTTTTTCCTACAACCTCTTTCTTGAAACTCAGACTGGATACCGTTTTATAACTTTGAGAAGGCCCAACAAACATACTGAAATTATAACACATTTATTTCAGTGTGGTTATTAGACCTACTCAGAGTTTTTGTTTATGGCTAAGATAGTTGTGTTTGGATTTTTAATATATTATTTGAGAGGTATAGAGTGTGCTCATGATACATCAAACTGGAATTGGCATTAAACATGGTTAAAAGACTCATCTAGGAAACTCTCCCCAAAGAACCAAGTACAGTAGATGCATTTTCACAGTAATCTTCCTTGGTTTGTTATCTCAAAGCCTTGCAGTATCCGTTAGCTAACATTCCTTGGAATCTTTTAATACATTAGGAACAAAAAAGCCCATGATGGTCTAATTGGAGCCGCACAGCATGAAGAAAAGCTAATCTTTCCCCAGCCTCTTTGTTCTGAAAAAAACAACCCTCCACATAGGAAAACAAGAGCAATGAAGCATTGGTACACCTGCGTGTTTCAGCCACTGCATTAGAACTCTTTTTTTTTAGAAAGCTAATGACTAGATAAATCATATGCTAGTCATTAGTCTGAGTTTATATCCTATGCAGACCATGCAGACCAATAGAAAAGCAATCTAGAATAAGCTATGATTACAAATTATAATTAAGCATCTCCTTAACTACAGATTAGCTATGATGTGAGTTTGGATGATACAGTGTCATGTGAATGAAGTCATTATGCAACTGTGGAAATCTGGGAAAAAGGTACTTTGCATTCACTTTTTCTATAAATATTATGGACTTGCACAAAATGTTGTAGTAGGCTCTCCACTCTTCTGTGTGCGATCCTATATATGTCCAGTGCTAGCATTGCATAGAAATAATAGTGGGAGGATTCATGACTTGGTGGAAGTTGGTGCTTTTCTTCATTAGATGCCCACCTCAGAGGGGGTAGAAGATTTTTTTTTTCACTTAAATAAATGGGAATCTGACAGATGTGTTTTCATTTATAAGAATCCCTTTGGATGTACAAAGGCCTCACAGGAAATAAAAATGATGGATGGTTGCAGCTTCGCAATTTGTTTGGAGTTAAACTCATTTACCCAGAGATAGTTATGGTAATAAGCAGCATCCTGGTGAGGATATTAGAAGAGATTGTGGTAGCAACCTCAGTATTTTGTCTTCTGGGTATTTTATGATTGGTCACACCACTATAATAGCCATTTTGTAATAGCCCCCCCCCAAGCAGGCATATTGTGAGAATGCCCACAACTTGCTCTCGTTTTCAGATGCATCTATCAGTAGAAAAAGATGGAAGACCCCTAGTATAGACGTTCTCTTCCAGATTCTGAACATGGTTGAGTAATTAAGGTAGGACCAAAGAATAAATACCTATTACTTTCATTCTCTCTCTTTAGTTTGCATAATCAGAGATTAAACTAATGAATAAAAAATTAACAGTAGAAATAAAAAGCAAATTTAGTATTAGCAGTAATGTTTGGGATGCACACTAAACTCTTGATTTAACAGACTAATGAGGGAAGAGGTGTTACCAAAGTCAGATGTCCATGAAATAGTGGACATTATTGATAACAGTAAATACCCATTTTGAGGGGGGGAGCGATAAATCCTATCCAGGCTGATTTGCCAAGTAATGGATATTGTCTGTTGTTTGGAGCCAAGCCTGGTATTGTCTGAAATTTGGACAAAATGCAGACACAGCAGATTTTGTCCATTAAATCTGAAATCTTTTAAATTGAGGGTGATGTAGAGGGAAAAGAGAATGGCCTTGAAAGACAGTGAGAAGATCTGTTAACAAGGTAACAGACAAGCATAACTTAAGCCCATTCCAAGAAACAAACTTGAGAAAACATCTCAGACAGGCTCCTCCCTAATTCACATGAAGGAAAAGTGAGGGAGGAGGGAAGCACATTCAGACTGTTACTATAGCAGTTCTAATAAAACTAGTTTTAGACCCATATGGGATTTGTTTCTTAGTCTAGTCTACTTTATAGGGCTGACAGGTCGTACTAAACAGCAAACATTCGGCAGATAAACTGGAGCAGATTATTAATATGTGACTCTCATATACTGTACATAGAAGCAGACATAAGCAGTATGTGTCTCTTTTTGTTCCTCTGAGTGAGGAACCTGCATATTTCTTCCCTAGGAATGCATTACCTGAACTGATCCCAATCCCTGTGAAATTCTGTAAAATGCATAGTACATTTGCAGTGTCATATAATGTAAAGGTACAAGAACATGTACCCAAGAAGCTTATTTCTGACACTAAACCAATAACAGAAAAGAGAGGCAGTGGAGGAGAACAACCTTTTCATAGCAAGAATGCTAAAGAGAGGGTTTAAAAAAAAAATCCTTTTTTAAAAATAAAACAAGACACTTAAAGTAATGAAAGCTGGTTTTAAATAAAGACATGTCTCTGGAAAATATTGAGATGGTCATAATGTGTTTTAATTGATTTACCATCTGAAGTTTTATTAAATTTGGTAGAGTTAACCTGGTTCTTGCATGGAGGAAGGAGATAGAAGGTATCCCATAAGTATATCCTGGTCCTTATATACATATAAAGGCTTTTCTACAATTGGGGAAGACAGTCAAAATATTGAGATGACAACATACTTCTTGGCTCATTATCTTAAGAAATTTGTTAAGCAGATTATTTGTTAAGCAGTTTTATAAATATAAATATTTCTAAATTTGATTCCTGTGTTTAGTTTCACTAGTGTTTGTGCTTAATTATAATACAAATTGCTCGTGCATGATTTTGGAAAAGCTAGAATTCCATGGATGATTCGATTAATCATGCATCTCTGCATGTTTCAAAGAAAAAAAAAAATAGGCGATCTTCCTGAGATTGTGAATTTAGTCAGGATAAGTGTGTGATGGTGTTGGTTGTCAATTCAACTTCTACTTCTTTATCAGTTTTGATATTACTTTCAGTTTCAAAAGCTTTCAGATAATTTATGTAGCTTTTAAATAAATCATTTGACTTTTCAAATGAAATTCCCAATCTAGATTATATTTTCAAAACAAATTTTGGAAAATACTATTCAAGAATAATGTCCTCTGCAGTAAACTTCATACCAAGTTCTTTCTTGGAGAACAAAAGTGAAGCACTAACATTTTGGCATGAATGATTTTACTGTACTACAGAAGAGACTCTTAACACATTTTGTTGTTTTTGGCCTGTTTTAGAAATTCAGTTATATTGTGCCTCAGGGGAAAGGGTAGGTTTCTGCAAAGTTAAAAGCAGAAAAGATGGATCAAACAGGCAATTCTCTGCGTGTGAACTTTGCTTTATAATAACTGAAACTTGTTTTGCATAAAATGATAGCCCTTAGAAGAAGGGACGCGAACAGTTGATAACTTGCAATACTAGAGGAATAAGTAATTGAAAGCAGTAAAGACTTTGATTGAAATTTAGCCAAGACAATACTGACCAAAAGTTACTGCCAACTTGTAGCTGCTCAGCAGCATATGTAAAATGAGCTTCCTCTTAGTTTAATACCTGGTGTGGAAAAATGTCTTACAAATCCTGACAGATGTTCAATTTGCAGACACTCTGGGAAAGGTTTTCATTCAGGAGTACTCTTGGATATAGATCTTGGGACCCCTTAACATGTTACTAGCACTTTGAACAGTGGCAAAAGAAAACTAGCTTTTTTAAAGAAATGAGAGAAAATTGTGATAACAATCATTTTGGCATGCACATACAAGAATACAAATCTGAAATTCATGTTTCAGAGTTAATGTAATATAACATTAAAAGAAAAAGGCTATGGAAAGGAAGGAATCCGTACTTGGTATTTAGGATGAGAAAGTGGGGAAGAAGGAATGAAAAGTTTGGAGAAATTATTAACATTTTTATTAATAAGTGATGACTACACTTGAACTGTCCATCTCCAAAGAGTTTCAATATATGACATCCATGTTACCTTGCCAAAACAGGAGGATAGCTAATTGCTGTAATCCATGACTGAATGGGAATCTGAACTAGAAACATGCCCATACAGTTCTTAGTTTTCATCAGCAATCAGATTATACAAAAATCATTCAATAAACCATAGACATGTTTTACATTCTTAAAATACTTGGAGGCATAATGCTCAAAAGCATAATGTGCTTTAGCTCAGTGTTATGTTTTTACCTAGTCATTGTTATGGATAAGCTAAACATGGCTTCATGTGACATGAGTCTCACATCATAAGTGCTTTTAGTTGGATTTATTTATAGATTTTATATCCTACATTTTTTAAAAACAATTCTATAAGAGATCCTCTTCTGAAATTACACTGCTTCCTCTTTAGATTAAAGTAGCAGGGAAGCTGCTTTACATTGACAAGAGCTTTAAATCTAGGTACAGGTAGCTTACCGACTGCATTGTTTAGCAACCATTTGAAGTTACAACGGTGTAAAAAAAAGCTTTGTGACCAATTCTCACATTTATGACTGTCACAGCTTCATGCAGCCGCATGATCACCATTCAGGTGCTTCACGACCAGCCCACATTTACAACTGTCAGTGTCCTGCAGTCATGTGATAGCCATTCATGTGCTTTGCAACCAGCTTCCAACAAGCAGAGTTAATGGAGAACACAGAATTAAAATCACAAGTCGCAGTCATGTGATGTCTCACTGAACAACTGCAGTGATTCGCTTAAGAACCAAATGGGAAGTGACGTTGTAAGCCTGTCATAGTCACATGATTTTCTGCTTGGAGTCTACGGCACTACATAGAATCTGCAGCGCTTAGCAATGAGTTGCAGGTCCCAATTGTGGTCATTAAGCAAGGACTACCTGTAGCTATTTATCTTGACTGACTGACTGATTTATTTATTTATTTGAATATTAAGCTGCCACAATCTTAGGACTGGGTGGTTAGAAGAAAAAGAGCCCATGGTACAATAATGTAGTAAAAATACAGTAAGCCATAAAAACCACGGAATCATTAATTTAAAATTGCAACAGTATAGCAATTAAAAACTCCTATGGCTAGCTCTTTCTTTCTTTCTTTCTTTCTTTCTTTCTTTCTTTCTTTCTTTCTTTCTTTCTTTCTTTCTTTCTTTCTTTCTTTCTTTCTTTCTTATTTTTTTATGAAATTTGTCACTGCCCATCTCGTTGAAAAGTGATTCTGGGCAGTTAACAAAGGAGATAAAATCAATTAAAATGCAATATAAAAACTAAAAACAATCTTAAAAATAGAAAATAAATTCCAAGAATGATGGAATTGGCAAATAACTCAGGAGTGACATCAGGGCGCCAGCCACCCCCAGGATTGATTAAAACTCTTATCGCCCCATGCAAGCTGGCAGAGCCAGGTCTTAAGTTGTTTCTGGAAAACTGGGAGGGTAGGGGCCCACCGCACCTCTGGGGGGAGAATATTCCAAAGGGCTTAACTAGTTTAACTAGTTAAACAAACCACAGCAGAGAAGCATCTCCTCCTAGCCTCCTACCTCCCTTCAATTTCACAGTAGTAGGGAACTATCAACAAATTACCTTATGTTCATATTGGACAGGTCAATACTGGTTGAAAGAGGTTGTCCTGAAGGTTCTTGGTGCCAAGCCACATAAGTTAAAGCCAGCACTTTAAATTGCACCCAGAATTGTTAGCATAAATTAGCAACAAATACTGGTCCTAAAGTACCAGTATAATATACTTATAGTGTCTAGTGCCGGTTAGCAAACAAACTACTGCATTTTGTTCCAACTGTAGTTTCTGAGTGACAGCCTGACATACAGTGCATTTCAGTACTCTAACTGGGTGGTGATGAGAACCTGAGTTACTGTTTGAGATATTCCTGCTCCAGCCGATTGTTGTCCTTTATATGACTTACTGAAAGTCCATGTGAAGATCTTTATAGTAAACAATCATTGGCACATCTGTCTATGCCTGTCTGATGTCATCATATGTCATGTTTTCTTCTGCCTAGAATCATTAACGTTTTATCTCTCATTTTTCTGTTTTCCATCTCCAGACTTCTGTTTCTTTAAAGTCATAAACCTTTCATGCCAAGTATATTATTGTAACAGTAGTAAATAGAAACAACAGTGTAGATACATGCCTAAGATAGATGCCCTCAATCAATTTAGGTTGAAAGCATAGTAAATTGTTGTTGTTGTTATATTTTTATCCCGCCTTTTTATATATAATAACTCAAGGCAGCAGACATACATAATTCTCCTGACTCTTATTTCCCCCACAACAACCCTGTGAGGTGGGTTGGGATGAGACTAGTAACTGGCCCAAATATACTTATAAACACCATTTGGAAAGCAAGGGAAGGGGGCAGTGAGCATACCACCAGGGGAAAAATGTTCTGAGGTGTGATAGCTATAGCTGAAAAGCTCTACTGCCTAGCTCATCCCCAATGCAGTTTTGCGTAGGAGGAATTCTTACTAAGCCCCCTTAAGGTGTTCAGACTTGGTTTTTACAAGGTTATGTCTGATATAACCTGGTGCAGTGCTGCATTGGGCTTTATTTATTTATTTTATTTATTTATAAATCAAATTTATATGCCACCCAGCTCACTGCATAGGTGACTGTAGGTGGCTCACCATAAAAACAGTAAAAAAAAAAAACCTTAAAAAACCAAAGTTAAAAGTTGGAGACAGCATCCTCAAGACACCAGCAACCCCCAGTGCTGCAAACTCATTGGATCCCCAAGCTAGTTAGCTGAGCCAGGTCTTGATGCTCTTCCGGAAGGCCAGAAGAGGGAGGGCCAATCCCACCTCAGGAGGCAGAATATTCCACAGGGATTTAAAGAGATATACAGCACTTGTTGGGTCAGAAGCCCAATACTTAGCCTGTTTGATAAGTAGCTACTTCATAATTTTCTTACAGGTAGTTCTCGGGTTATAACAGCAATTGGGACCGGAATGTCCATCACTAAGCAATTTGGTTGTAAAGCATGACATTATATTATCATATTGCTTAGCGACAGCAATCCTGGCAGTCCTGGTTGCTGTCCTAACCCCAGGACCATGCTGGTCATTAAGCGGGAAGAGGCCGGAGTTCTAGGCAAGGAGTATAGGGGGCGCACAGGTGGTATGGGGGTGTGTGCCATGGGCAGGTAGTACAGAGCATGGGTGGGGCTGTGGGCAAGTTGGTGGGGGCTGCAGACGGATGGCATACAGGCAGGTCAGTGGGAGCTGTGAGCAGGCACTACAGAGTGCAGGGAGGGTTGGTGGGGATGGTACTCTGCAGCAGGGCTCCTCGGGAGAAAGAACAGTGGGAGCAACTAGCAACCTTCCCTGCTGGCTTCTTCACTGATTTTGCTTGTGGGAAGCCAGCAGAGAAGGTCACAAATAGTAATCACGTGACCACAGGATGCTGCAACTGTCGTAAGTGTGAACTGGTTACCAAGTGCCCAAATCGCAATCATGTGACTGCAGGGGTGCTGCGATGGCTGGAACTTTGAGCACTGGTCGTATCACTTGTTCAGCGCCGTTGTAACTTTGAACAGTCGTTGAACAAGTCGTCATAACCCAAGAGGAAATTGTCCATGAATTTAAGGCAAGCACCTTAAAAGGGAAAATTAGATAAAATTCACCTGCCTCCATTACCACATTTTCAACAAGTCTGAGATGATCTTGTCATTTTAGAAGTAAATTATTAGTTTAATTATTGGTAAGTAAAGCTTTTCAGGTCTTTATAGTGGGATTTTTTTTCCCCATAATAAGAGCACGTATTGCATTACTTGTACACTGTAGTAAATCATAATCTTTATTTCAGTCATTAACCAATATAAGATAACATTATCCTATTATCTATAAACTGATTTACACAGTGAATAAAACATTAAAAAAAAAAAAAGGAGTGTTACCTGAAGTGAAACAACAATGACATTATACTATGTAGGAAGAAATTGTTTCGTTGTAATGGACTCTACAGATTTAAAGGCTGTTGTAATTCATGAATCAGGTACAACAACACTCACCAGCACCTCCTTTAAAAAAAGCTACCTCCTCCAAAATAAACATTTCTTAGAAATGTCATGACATTGAAAATTATTGTGAGCTTTCAATTATCTTGTGTGATAGATTGTATAAGATCTCAGAAACATCAGAAGATTGTGTGAAAAATTGCTGAAGTCTTATCAAATATCACCCATTTTTGGAATTTTTAATGTTGTGAAATATCACCCATTTTTTTGGTACTTCTCATATTACAAGGTTTGTGTCAAGACCAGAGAAGAGTACTAGCCAATGTTGTATTTGATGAATGTAAATTATATATCTTAATACATTGACTTATTATTCAATACTAAATATTAATATTTAGTTTTGAAGTGTTTTTTTATTTTAATATCTTAATCTCTAATCTTAAATTGTTAATGACGCTTGCAGTATAAACTCAACATTCTGTTCATACCATGGGATTTTATTTTTCTTTATTTTAGCTAATAGCCCCCCAAAATCATTAAGAGTCTGAAAATAAAACTTTAATGATAGTTTGGGAAAAATAATCCACAGCCAAGTTAGGATTATTAGGTTGAGTCTTTGAAAATAATAAGGAAAAGTTATTTGATTTTGAAATTGTCTTCCTTCTTCCGTAAAATGTGCTGATTGCCCAAAGAATGCCAACAACTTCTCCCCAAAGGCCTATTCACTAATATTGTGAACCGCTACTGCTAACAGGATCTGCTCATTTTGAAAATTATTATTTAGAGTCCTTATAATATTTACCATATTTGTGGTGCTTATCTTGTTTGGCAGCTTCACCTCAAGGTAGAGCTCTGTTGCACTGATGTTTATCTGGACAAACAAGCTTGTGGGGAGGGGGGAATCATTTAAGCTAATTAATGCATGCTCATTTTTTAAGTTAATGCTGGAACAGTTGGTATAACTTTGCGGATAAAAAGCTAAAGACTCGTCATCTATTAAGATTCAATGCACTTTATAAGTCTACTTAGGTTGCAACTGTAGATCATTTTCTGCTACCATGCTGCAGTCATTGAATAAAGATAGTTCAATGAGCCCAACCTGACATCCCATGCAGTTTGTCATCCAGAGACAGACCCACCTTGCCAACCCATAAGGCAACTGGGCAGATCAAGCTTGTGCTGTCTTGCCAGCTGAATTAGAAACAGAAAGATATCTAAAATATGAATCAAAACTAGTTCAGGTTTTCTGTCTGAAGAAATAACATGAGCTTTTGGTTGGTATTGATAAAAACTATATTGTAAGCATATAATCACTTTACATTCTTCAAGCTGATGTTAAAAATGTTAAATGTTAAAAAATAAAGAATATAGATACTAAAGAGTTAAAGACTAGAAGTAAAAAAAAACAAAAAAAACCCACCAGAAAAGCATCATAAGGAAGAACTTTCAATAGCGTACTTTTGGAAATAATATGAATTTTGGTGCAGAACAGCTCAGCAGCAGTAACTAGTAACAACACGTTTTAAAGAAAAATGCTGTTACATTGTTGTACAGTGTCTATTTCTGTTAGCAGGAGCAGTTCACAATAGTAGTGAATAGGCCTTTGGGGAGAAATTGTTGGCATTCTTTGGGCAATCAGCACATTTTAAGGAAGGCATGGTATAGATTTATTTCTGTACATTGATGGAGTTCTGATATTTAATTCATGCTGTGCGCTTTCTAATATGCCAGATCTCTGAAAACTCAGCACGATCCCGCTGAGGTTAAACACAAAATCCATTGCAGTAAGGGGCGATCGGTTTTGTTGATTTATGGTCTCCCACATTGTTTTCTGGCATTGATAATTCTGTTTCTACCAATGGTAAAACAGTAACACTCATAGGATAACAGAGGTAGAAACAGAATCCTCTCCTTTTCACTAGGCATGTAATAACTGTAATCCCAAAGCATCTGTCAATATCTGTACTTGAAATGGGCCAAGTTGGTAATTGCATAAATGATTTAAAAAATAAAACTAAAAAACCGGACACTGTGGAGAATGAAATAGGAAGAATCTGTCTAATGTAAATAGCAGCAGGGAATTGTTTCAGATTAGGTCCGTAGCAGATTTGTTCTTTGTTATTCCCTTGCTGATTTGCCTGCCGACCTTTCTTCCAAAATTAGAGAATTATACACAGAAATTGTTCTTCCCTATTTTATGATGTTTTAGCTTAGTAACTTGTATATGCTCACAAGTCAAAACCACTTTATCTCCTTTACATTTATTAGTGTTTAACATTTTATTAATACTCAAGTTAGCTACCTGATTTTAACTATATCCCCCCAAATACTCTGTTTTATTGACAAGTTGTTCCTCTATAAATTAAAAAAAAGAATAATTACAAACACTGTAAACTGTTTTTTCCAGTCAGTAATTTATTAATTTTATCATATTTTGGGTGCCATATTAAATATTAATCATGGTTTATTAATCATGATTAAATACCTAATTTAAATTAAATGTTCTGTATAGTTTGCATCATCTTACCAGCTGTAATACCTGGATTACGTTAAGACTGTAGTTTCCTCCAAACTTCTACATTGTATTCAAAAACTAATTTTGCTGTGTACATCTTACTGTGTAACTTCTCATTAAAATTAATAGGCACTTACATGATTTCAGTGGGATTTTGTTGGGTAAAAATAATTCACCACAGCACACTAAAGCTAATCATCACATAAAGAAAATAATGTGGTTACCAAGTAATTATTTGAGAATATAGGAAGCTTGTAGGCATTGCTTTTTAATTTTATTTGAAGCATATAATATAGGCAATTCAAACGTGCGTAAACCAAGTAACCCATTTCTTTCTCTTGGTGTGGCCAAGGTGTAAATTCCAGATAAGCTATTAATGTTAGAAAATAAATTAAAGTGTTCATAGACGGCAAATTGGAAAAAGCCTTCTATACCCTCATAGGAGTACCTAAAAAATTGTTTAGTTCTTCAGAGATCACTGTAAATAATATGGACAGATATTATCGTAGCTGAGTGGTTCCATGCCTGTAAACAAACAATGAGTTTCACTCATATGCTAAATTTTCTAACGTGGTAGTTTGCTTGTATCTTTTGTCTGTGTGGAAAAAAAACTACTATTCAGGGAAGTGAATTTGAGTAGGAAAATAATGGTAGGAAAGAATTAAGAGGTTCTTTTTTTTCTCACCCCAATCCCTTCTTGAGCTTCTGAAGGTACCTTTGCAGGAACCTTGTATGGAAACAAAGAACCATGGAAAATAAAATGTGTTTGTACATGACAAATAGTTTTTGGATCATTTTTTAATGAGTTCTTGGTTTGCTTCCTTAGGTCAAGCTATATCACATGTTAGTAATCTGTGTGCCGTTGTACAAATCGACAACTTGTTTTGTTTTGGTGAATAATCTAATTTTCTATACTTTAATTTTATATTGTCTTCAGATAGGTCTTTGATAAATGGAACTTTCCTGTGGTACCCACAGGCATGTTTCACATTGCATTTGAAAAATGCATTAAATTGTCTATCTGATATCATAGTAACTATCTGCTATGGTAATTAATTCACATATTGACACCGCCTAGCCAATATGGCCACTCCAAACAAGCAAACCATGGGTGTTGCAACTGCAACAGTAGGATGATGGGGTCATCTGATTGTATATGTAGCTGATCCATAGTTGCTGGTGTCTGGGTTATCTGAATACTATGCCCATTATTAGTAATTGACTTCTTATGCTTCAGTTCATCCTTCCTATTGGCAAATTTGTGGAATTTGCAACAATCTCACCTGTGATTTTCTTCTGGTCAAGTATTTCTTTATTGAAATCCTTATAAAAATTTAGCTTAGAAGTATCATATCTTGATACTTGACAGAGTGCACAAGCACTAAAGACTTCATAGTCCTTGTCTCTTCACACTTCACACTTCACACTTTGTTTTTGTACTAGTTAGGGAGAGAAAATAATTTTTATGTGTTAACAGTGTTCTAGGTGGACAAAAATACTCCTTTGATGTTAGGAGAATGCCCAGGAAAAGGCTTGTAGGCTTCCTCCACAGCTTTTTCCTGATTAAAGCTTGTTACAGTATGTTGTTTAAGCATTTCTTTTATTTGACTGAAATAAGGTGGTATTATTATTATTATTATTATTATTCAAAGAAAAGTTTTGCTAAAATTTCTGACTTTCTGTTCTGTGATCTGTTTCATCTCATATCCATTGATGTAGTTGAGCTGGACTGTGGGGCTAAAGTCAAAGGTGTTAAAGGCTGGGGAGGTGGGAGGAGACCCAAGTGACCATTAGGGCAAGGGTGGAGTTCAAAAAATGAATAAGCGTCAACATCTGGGCTGGAATAAGCATGCTAAGATCCACCAAAGCAGATATTGCTCCCTATTTTATGCACACCCATATACAGACACTGCCACACGCATTTCATAGTTTGGGGGAGATGAGCTTTCAGGTATGCAATTAAACATGCTACCTTTTTTTTCTTTAAGCATATTTAACATTTTTTAAAATAATAATTTATTAAACTTGTATGCTGCCCGACTCTCAACGACTGTGTGCGGCTCACAACAATCAAACAAAGAAATAACAATAAAACATAAAGAAAAAAACAAGATGCCAAGCGCGATGAAGTGGGGAGTCTCCCTCTCCCTCGCTTAAGGCCTGGGTGAAGAGCCAGGTCTTCATGGCCCTTCTAAACAAGAGCAGAGTGGGGCCATCCAGATCTCAGGGGAACCTCATTCCAGAGGGCACATGCTGCTACAGAGAAGGTGCACTTCTGGGGTCCTGAGAGATGACACTGTTTAATCAAAGGAACCCAGAGCGCACCAACTCTGCAGGATTAAATTGGCCAGACAGATGTTATGGGAGACAAGCAGTCCCGCAAGTAACCAGGCTCTATGCCATGTAATGTGTAAGAATTGTGTCCTTATTTCCTGGGGCAGTAGAATTAAATTACTCTGTTATGATGGTCCTAATGGGACTATGATTTAGTTAAATGAAAATGCAAAACTGTATTTTATTTTTTTAAGACTAATATTGACTTTCTTTTTCCTTGTAACATATTGGGACTGCATAAGTAATTATAAAGCATGGAATGATAGTGAGACATAGGAAAGAGAGATGTGTGATTCACAACTGAAGGAATATTACATGGCCCTTTGGAGAGGAACCTTTAAGACAATTAAATCCTGGTTTTAACATAAGTGAATTGCATCATTGATTCCTACTGTGATCTAATGGAACACAGTGATTTGTTGAATGTTCCTTTGATTTCTCCTTGGCCATAAACGCAAAACATGCTTTAAATGGTTAGATTCCTGTACTCTTCGCCCAGCAGAACATTTCCACGCCACAAGTCTTTCTGAGCTTTTTTCCCCCCTCTTCAAAATAGTTAAGAATATTTGGTATTAGAGTTTTAAAAATAGTTTATCCTCTTCTGTATGACTAATTTAATAAAAGAGAGTTTGGTATGGTAGATAAGGCACCAGATTAGAAACCAGGAAACTCTGAGTTTGTCCCGCCTTAGGCATGAAGCCAGCTGGGTGACCTTGGAGCAGTCACTCTCTCTCTGCCCTAGGAAGGAGGCAGTGGCAAACCATTTCTGAAAAGCTTGCCAAGAAAACTGCAAGGACTAGTCAAGGCAATTGCCAGGACTAAAATAAAATTTTCACACACACACACACAGTGCAATCGGAAAGTATTCAGACCCCCTTCACTTTTTTCAATTTTGTTATATTGCAGCCTGATACTACATTTGTTCAAATTCATTTTTTTCCTCATTAATCTACACTCAGTACCCCATAATGACAAAGTGAAAACAGAATTTTAGAAATGTCTGTAAATTTATTAAAAAGGAAAAACTGAAATATCACATTGGCATAAGTATTCAGACCCTTTGCAACAACACTTGAAATTTAGCTCAGGTGCCTCCCATTTCTCTTGATTGTTGTTGAGCTGTTTCTACACCTTGATTGGAGTCCACCTGTGGTAAATTAAATTGACTGGACATGATTTGGAAAGGCACACAGCTCTCTGTAGAAGGCCTCACAGCTGACAATGCATACTGTATCAGAGCGAAAGCCATGAGGTCAAAGGAACTGCCTGCAGAGCTCAGAGACAGGATTATTGCAAGGCACAGATCTGGGGAAGGCGACAAAAAAATGTCTGCTGCACTGAAGGTTCCCAAGAGCACAGTGGCCTCCATAATTCTCAAATGGAAGAGGTGACCAAGAATCCGATGGTCACTCTTAGCTCCAGAGATCCTGGGTGGAGATGGGACAAAGTTCCAGAAGGACAACCATCACTGCAGCCCTCCACCAATCTGGGCTTTATGGCAGAGTGGCTAGACAGAAGCCTCTCCTCAGTGCAAAACACATGAAAGCTCTCTTGGAGTTTGCAAAAAAGCACCTGGAGGACTCTCAGACTGTGAGGAACAAGATTCTCTGGTCTGATGAAACCAGGATTGAACTGTTTGGCCTCAATTCTAAATGTTATGTCAGGAGGAAACCAGGCACCGCTCATCACCTGCCCAATACCATCCCATCAGTGAAGCATGGTGGTGGCAGCATCATGCTGTGGGAGTGTTTTTCAACAGCAGGGACCAGGAGACTGGTCAAGGTTGAGGGAAAGCTGAATGGAGCAAAGTACAGAGATATCCTCAATGAAAACCTGTTCCACAGCGCTCAGGACCTCAGACTGGGCCAAAGGTTCACCTTCCAACATGACAACAATCCTAAGCACACAACCAAGACAACACAGGAATGGCTTAGGGACAACTTTGTGAATGTCCTAGAGTGGCCCAGGCAGAGCCCTGACTTGAACCCTATTGAACATCTCTGGAGAGACCTGAAAATGGCTGTCCACTGACGGTCCCCATCCAACCTGATTGAGCTTGAGAGGATTTGCAAAGAAGAATGGCAGAAAATCCCCCAACCCAGGTGTGCAAAGCTTGTCGCGTCATACTGACAAAGACTCGAGGCTATAATTGCTGCCAAAAGTGCTTCAATATATATGCCAGTGTGATATTTCAGTTTTTCTTTTTAATAAATTTACAGACATTTTTAAAATTCTGTTTTCACTTTGTCATTATGGGGTACTGAGTATAGATTAATGAGAAAAAAAATGAATTTCAACGATTGTAGTATCAGGCTGCAACATAACAAAATTGAAAAAAGTGAAGGGGGTCTGAATACTTTCCAAATGCACTGTGTGTGTGTGTGTGTGTGTGTGTGTATATATATGAAATCTGTATCTGTGGCTCTTTGATGACAAAGAAATGTCATAAAATGTATCCCTAATAAATAGTTATATGTAATATAATGGGTAAAGTTATGAGTTATTACATTTATGTCTCAACTTTTCTCTGAGGTTCATAGCAGCATTTGTGGACTATGACAAAGAATGACAATTCTTTGAAGTAAATTGAGTAGAATAACTGGCCCAGTGAGCTCCATGGTAAGGTGGGGATTTGAATTTAGATTTCATTCATTCATTCATTCATTCATTCATTCATTCATTCATTCATTCATTCATTCATATAGCTGCCCATTTCAGACCAGTGACTCTGGGCAGCTAACAATAATAAAAACAAACACTTAAAACAATACAGAAAATTAAATATAAATATAAGTACAGCCATGAGATCTTTAAAAACTGTTGATATCAGCACAACCATGAAACGGGGCCCTTCGCACACTTGGGGCCCCAGGCCCGAGCATAAAGTCAGGTCTTCAAGGCCTTCCGAAAAGCCAAAATGGTCAGGGCCATCCTAATCTCTGGAGGGAGGATGTTCCAGAGGGCAGGCACCACAGTGGAAAAGGCACGTCTCCTGGTCCCCGCCAGCTGACATTCCTTGGCTGACGGGACCCGGAGCATGACCATCCTTCCAGACTGGATTGGACAGGTAGAAACAACTGCGAAAAGACGGCACCTTAGGTAACCTGGTCCCAAGCCATGAAGGACTTTAAAGGTGACAACCAGCACCTTAAATTGCCTCCGGAAACACACCAGCAACCAGTGCCGCTCCGGAAGCAGTAGTGTTACATGTGCCGAGTAGCCGACACTATTTACAACCTGGGCAGCTGCATTCTGTACCAGCTGAAGTTTTCAAATGCTCTTCAAGGACAGCCTCATGTAGAGCACATTGCAATAGTTCAAACGGGAAGTCACAAGGGCATGAGTGACAGTGAGTAGAACCTCCCGGTCCAGGAATGAGTGCAGCTGGCTCACAACCCAAAGGTGTGCAAAGGCCCTCTTAACCATGGCTGCCACCTGCTCTTCCAGCAGGAGCCATGAGTCCAAGAGGACCCCCAGATTGTGTGCCAGGTCCGTCTGGGGCAGTGCCACCCCATCCAGAACCAAAGATGGAAAAACCTTGGCACTGGGAGGCCCAAAAACCCAAAGCCACTCAGTCTTCCTTGGGTTGAGCCGGAGCCCATTGCGCCCCATCCAGGCCCCTACAGCGTCCAGGCACTGAGATAGGACATCCACAGCATCACTCAGACAGCCCAGGGAGGAGATATAAAGCTGGGTATCATCAGTATACTGATGATTCCTCACCCCGAACTGTTGAATTACCTCACCCAGTGGCCTCATGTAGATGTTAAATAAGAGGGGTGAGAGAACTGAGCCCTGCTGCACCCCACGCAGTAGGGGCCATGGACTGGACCTCTCCCCTCCTACCAGCACTGACTGGAACCAACCCTGGAGGAAGGAGGAGAACAAGCACAATACAGCCCACCCCCAACTCCCAAAGCTGGTCCAGAAGGATACCATGATCAATGGTATCAAAGGTTGCTGAGAGGTCAAGAAGAGCAAGGATGGAAGCACTGCCCCCATCCCACTCCTGCCAGAGTCATCCAAGAGGGCGATCAATGCTGTCTCAGTCCCATATCCTGGCCTGAATCCTGACTGAAAGGGGTCCAGATAATCTGCTTCATCCAGACCCCTTTGAAGCTGCCGTGCGACCACTTTCTCAACATCCTTCCCTAAAAAGGAGAGGTTGGAGACTGGATGAAAACTGTCTAGATTAGTTGGGTCGAGTGATGGCCCCTTGAGGAGGGGGTGTACCACCACCTCCTTAAGAGCCAGCAGGACCACCCCTCCCTCAAAGAGGAATTAGCTACGACCCAGACCCAATTACCTGTCCTCTCCCGGGCAGCCTTGACCAGCCAGGAGGGGCATGGATCTAACACAGAAGTGGCCAAACTAACAGCTGCAAGAACCCTGTCCGCTTCCTCAGGTTCAGTGGGCTCAAACTCCTCCCAAATAACTGTGCAAGACTCAGCCCCCATAGCACCATTGGCCTTGCATCAAGGCTGGAATTCAACGCAGAGCAGATGCAAGCAACTTTACCCACCAGATGCTCAGCATATTCATCACAGTAGACCCCCAAATTACTCCCTCCAAGGAGAGTCTGGGTCACCTGAAACAGGGCCGCTGGGCAGCTATCTGCAGATGCAATAAGGGTGGAGAAATAATTATGTTATCTTTGTGGTCTACATCCAGTACCTTTTATCACTATGAATGTGATAATATTTAAAGTAAAAATCCTTTAAAATTATAAAACCAAGAATATTTTTATTACCAGGATTTCTTGTTGTATATCAAATAAGGGGAAAATTAGGACTAAAGTTATTCAATCCATTCTGTGAATGAAAAACCTCCTCTGATTAATAGAAGGAACAGAGACCATGCAGAATATTCTACCTCAATAAAGGGAGTTTTTACTTTATTTTTTGCTGATCCTGTCTAGAGTTATAGCTCATGTATTTGAACCTTCTTCAGAAGTTATCCAAAGCAGATTTACAGGGGCAAATAGCATTATAGAGCGAGAAACACCAAAATAATCTCTGTAATTTGCACCGTGGGATTCTATGCAATATGATGAATTCTGTGGTTCAGTTTTTATCCAGTCTGTGGCTAGGTTCCCTTATACAGTTCCGTTGTGCAAGGGATATTTCACATTTTAACCAGTTCCCCACAGATATCTGCAGCTTCTTTTGCTGTATCAGATACTCTTTTTTAAAGAATGCTAGTCCATCAAGAGTCCATTCATTAGAGAATGCAGTATGAAAACTCTGCTATGAGTACAATAATGGAGGTACTTCATAGCTCTGAAAATTCAAACTTGCCTTTTGTTAATACATTGATGACCAGGGAACTAAAAATTATTTTCTGTTCCAGCTATTTTTCAAGGAACTTTAGAATGTCTTCTAAATTGGTAGATGGGCTCCTTCCTCCCTTATAATCCATAGTTTTTATTTCAGAAGTCACATTGGTGGTAAGAATAGTAATTTTGTAAGCAAGAAATGATGCTAATCCTTGAAATATGAAGGTACAGGGAAATATCTTGGGTGCATATATGTATATCATACCTAAGATGTTTTAGGTTTTCCCAAGAGAAACACTGGAAATTTTGTGGAATTTTGGAAAAAATATTTTTCCCTCTTTTGGAATGAAAGAAATGCTTTCTAAGATAAAGTTTTATTGTGATATGTGGAAGAAACTGACTCAAGTTGAAATTACCAAATGAAGAATAAAACTAAAGTTTCTCAGTCTAGACACAGTAAAGTTTTCTGAAGTGTCCAAAGATAAAAATGAATGGATTTTTTTTAATCTAATGATTTTGATAAGAGACTGTGATAGCATTTTAAGTTATGTTTGTTGTTTAAATGTGACAAATTTTGTGCATAATTTATATCCATAATCTGCAGAATAATGTACTATTTAAGAGTTAAGCGCTATAATATTTTATTTAAGGACTCACAGTATATTTGATATTTTGTGACTAAATGAGGCAGACAGTTTCTTTTTTATTCAAAATTGATGGCTTTGATTTTCAGTGTTTAGTTTTTCCTGTTCAGAAGACAAAAACTAAAATATGCTTAAATAATATATAACTCTTTACAGCTCTACCTTTGTGCTTATTCCCTGTATAAAACTAAGGAGTTTATACTTTTATAAACATTTCATCTGAACAATTTAATATGCCAAGTACACTATCAATGAAACTTTTTAGCATTAAGCACAATTAGTATGGTAACAGTTAATAAAAACATGTATGTGTTTCAGCATTCCTACCAAAAATGATACTACAGATATTTTTACATCAAAATGAGGTGTTAAAAAGATAGTACTATTTTTTTAATGATAAACCAGTTGACAGTGGAAGAACAATTATTTAAAGGGTTTCATTCTTAACAGCCCCATTCACGTATAAATATAGGGTGAATAATTTATAGCTGTGCCTCATACTTCAAAAGGAGTTTCATGGGATCATTTTGGAAAAATTTATATCTGCCTCCTTACCTTATTACTGTATCAGTAATATTTCTCCCTGTGAACATCAACTTAGTTGTCGTCCACCACCTATAAACCATTCATCTTGTAATCCCTTTAAAATCATACATTCATGTCATTAGTCAGCATATTTAGTGTATTTTAATTGTCCTCTGTAGTGAATAAATACAAGATTGGTACTCTTAATTTCCTTTTTAAATGAGTCGCATGCATGATCAAACTGTTCAAGCTTTCAAATACTGCTGTGTGTCTGTACCGCTATGTTTATATTTCCTGGTTGGCATGTAGGCTATAATTTTTTACTTCAGTGTTTCTCTTTCTATCTAGCCCTTGGCTTGTGTCCGTTGTATCTGTGTGTCAACAAACAGCCAACACTTTAAATTATGTTTATACCATTTTATTTCAGCAAGATACTGAAAGAGGCAGTGAGAGGCATAATTTGTTACAACTTGTAGGCTGCCTGTGACCCATCAGTATGGGTTTTATTACATAATAGAGAACAGAGGTTTGAAAGCAAAAGAATACTGGCTGAGAACATGTTCAAAGGGAGCTGAAAGCAATACTGTACAGGAAATTAAATCATTGGGCAAGGAAGTGGAATTGGACTGATTGCAGTCATTAATGTCCTTTTAACGAGAGGCACATAAGGAATGTAACTCAGCAACTGTGATGGTCCCTAGTGTGGAGCCAATTAAGTAACATAGATGTGGTATTTCAAACACATAGGAGTAGGGAGGGTAGATTATGCATCAGGAATAACACATCTGAGAGTCAGCAGATTTGTCCTGTGAGCAGAATTTACAAGGAGGAAGCCCATGTACAAGAGAAGTGCAGATTCATACATTTGTTTGTTTGTTTGTTTGTTTATTTATTTATTTATTTATTGTGATCTGTGCATATTACTCCTCTTTCCCTTGCATTCCACCCCTTCCCCATTTTAACTATAAATTACCTGCAACTTTTTTGTGCTTAAACTCTTGAATAACTTATTGCTAAAAAAAACAACAACATTTCATTAAAGTTGTTTAAAAACACCTATTTCTTCAAAATACTTGCATTAGTTTGTGAATTAAATCAGTCGTCTTTGCATTTTTACTTGATTTTCTTATGTTTGGATATTTTTCTGTTCTAAAAACACCTCTTCTGTTACAACAGCTAACATTAACATTTAAATATATTTTTGAAAATAATGTATTTTAATAATACTTCCCATATGATTGTTCCCTTTCTTTAAAGTGTTCGTTATATTGGTCAAGTCCTTATAATCATTTAGAAGTTGCCTCTGCATTTTTTTTTAATATTTGAAGTACAGGAGTTCTAAATTTAGGACGGTGAACTGAGCCAGCCATAGAATTCTTCTTCAGTTTTGTATCTCACTGCATGTCAGAAAGTACTGCGGTGTTGTTTTTGTTTTCCTTTCATACTTTCTATAAATAAACAGGTTTTTGGAGATTTTTGTGGGGAGTTACAATATGCCTTAAATAATCTGTTTTTCTTTTCACCCTCCTCCCATCTGCTTGCAGGTAGACAAGGGAGGTGATAAAACAAGGCTCGGTTGGGATCTGTTCACATGTATTGCTCCCATGGTGCAAATAAATCATTGCTTTTCTGTTTAATTGCATGTTCTCATTTGCAATTTCCCCCTCTTCCTTTTGTCACTTGTTCCCCACCTTATCTTCAGCACACTGCTATTTTTCTGCCTTTGCTGATTATTCTCCATTTCTTTCTCTCTCCTGCCTCTAACCTCATTATTATTGCTTCTGTGAATGAACAGGAAATACTGAATAACATCTTGGAGTACTAAATATGCCTCTATTAAATCTGGCATTGGATGAAATGCAACCTCAAATGAATGGAAATACACTCACAAGGAAGAACTTTTTCTTCCAGTCCCTAAATCTGTTTTGGAGAGCTCCCACAACTATCTGGAACAAATTTTGAAGGCAGCATGATGAGGGTTACTTTCTTACAAGTTTTGTTAGTGGAACTATAATATTTCAGCCAATAAAGAAGCAAACCTATGTTCCAGTGATGCATATCCTGGGGCTACAGAGCTGCGTGCAGCTCTCACAAAGAATTGGGTGAGCCTCTACAACCCCCAAGCTTTCATTCTTAATGTGACATAAGGTGATATTATTTACTAGATGGAACTTCAGCATATACATTGCATTTATCATGGCTAAGTCACTGGAGTAGGGGTTACTTCAGACTATTCATGCTCTCTCAGCCCAACCTACATCACAGGTTGCTCTTGTGGGAATAAAATAAAGGGAGATCCCCATGTAAATCATTTTGAGCTGTTAGAAGAAGCATGGGATACAAACCTAATGAATCAATCCCTAAGTACAGCAGAGATGAACCACATAGTATTCATTTGAACCAAGCTGCAAAACAGTCACAACACAGAAAGCAAACCAGGTTTTCCCCATTCATTTTGAAATGATTTAACCCAAATTAAGAAAAACCTTATAGCCTAATTCATATCCACCTAATTTTTGTCTGAAATCAGTTACTGTGTAATTACCAATCAGTTCATCACCTTTCCAGTAGCCAATTATTCACCAAAAACATGTCTCATCACCCTTTCCTTTCCAAAGACAACATAATTATGCTCACACACACGTATTTCCTTCTCCCAAATAACTGAACATACACACCTCTCCCTCCTTTAACTCCACAATCACTTGGTTCAGACAATGACAACCCACAGTACATTTATTAGGTGCTGGGGAGAAGGAGTTCCTTTCAGAAATAAATTCAGTGCAGAGTGCCTGCCAAAACTGCACACTATAGACTTTTGCCTATTGGTGTATTTTTGTTGTGTTTCTGAATTTGTCTCTGTTCTCTTCTGTAGCTGTTCTTTCTTTAACAAAGTAAGTACTAATTGTGATTTGAATTTTTCTAATTTGCTTACTAAATCCAGCTATTATCTGAAATTTCTAATATTTGGCCAAATTTTATTTTATTTTCATACTTTCTCATTGTGATTCTTTGGATACTATCCACTTTCCAAATTGTAGGCATGAATACTGAGTGTTCTCTTGTTGACTCCTTTATTTTCTAGTAAGCTTACAAACACATCAGGTAATGCTAATAAAAGATAGCCAGCTTCATATTTTGCTTACTTTCTTTGCCTCCTTTTCCATAGTACAACACTACCTGCATCAAACTATTTTGTGATGAGGACCTAGTGAAGTCAAGTGTAGAAATCCTAAACTTGTGAAGGTTCTGCTGTTCTTGAATCTTTTCCTGATAAATAAATGTATAATCATGTAGGTTGGTTTAAAGTAAGGTAACTTGGTGTTAAGAGTAACTAGATTTTGTGACGTAAGAGCTACCTCATCTGCTCACAATGCAGTAGACTTTCTTCATTTGCATACTACTTTGCACCTTACAAGTTTATAGCTCCTGTCCTTCCCCCTGTTTAAAGTTATCAGGAGTAGAAAGAGAAACATTCATTTAACAATGGAGTCTTTCTGATGATTTTGATTACATTTTTTTAATCCTCTGATTACTTTTAATGGTACAATGTGGTGGATATTGCTTTTAATCATTGTTTTCATTATTGGTAGATTTCTGTTTTCATCCAAAAAATTTTTTTGAAATTTGGAGTGCTTTTCATGTTTACATTCTTCCATTAAAAAAAGCAAAATAACTAGTGTTCCCTCAGATATATATCAGGAAATATTTCTAGATATTTTGTGACATAAAACTGCACATAGAACTAGATGTTCAAGATGTGTCCGGATGAAGCCTCAGAGAGTGATTCCAGTGAAGAAGGTTAGTTTAAATTCTGATTTTACAAATATTCTAAAGAATGATACTTTTTAAAAGGAGGTTATGAGTCTATTTACCTTCTGGTAACATGGTTTACAGTCCATGTAAACATTTCTTAAACCAATTCTTCTAAACAGGAAGAAGAATGTTACTCTATCCTGGGTTTTCAGCCATTTAAGCAGGCAGATGCAGATGAACATTAATTTTCTCCTCACATGATTAGTTGAATACTACGGTAATTTACTATTTGGTAGGTGATGAACTATATTTTAGTTGTGGGCCTTGGTGGAGCAAAAGTTCAACAGTGAAAACATAACATCCTCCTTGCACTCTTTATTCTGGAGCAAAGTTTCCTTTGTTATACTGGATTAATAATTGGTAAGATCACTAAACTGTTTTTTTTTAACCATTTCAACACTCCAGTTATTATAACATTCTTAACTTTGACTTGAGAAAGAAGACAATATTATAGCATAGCGCAACACTAGGATATATTTGAAATGCCCTTTGTTTCCACTTGTGTTGAATAATAAATGTTTGGTGCAACTATACACAGAAATTCTTTTCTTTGACGATCTTCAAATGAGCAAAATGTTATGATATGTTAAAGTTTTGGATTTTAATATAATCTATCCCCTACATCTCAGTAATTATATCTGCAACTGTTGGCTCACATTAGCTGGCTCCAATGGTATTTAAACAATATTTTTAAAATATCAAATATATTAGATTCCTTATTCAGTTCAAGTTTAATAATAAACCAATTGAGACTATAATTCAGCAACAGACTTGCATTCTTTTCTTCCCTTGCACTTTCCACATATCCCTGGTTTCTACGGAATTATGGTACACTGTAATAACTAAGCTGGCAAAGAACTGACACTCACACGTGTCCTGTAAACCAGCCAAGAAGTAGGAAGGAGGGCTTGTTCTGTGGCACCAAGCAGTGTTGAATTGTCCAGTGTCTTCAACCAAGTACTCACTAAATTCTGCTTTTGTTCTTATGTCTGCATGCTGACTCGCCTATATGAGCAAAGTCTGCTTGTTTTGCACTGTGCTCACCTAGTTCACACAGCGAAGCTGTGAATGCATGATGCAACAAGGAGTTTGTTTTCCAGGTGCTTTGCCAGAGAACCTAATGCTAATTAAAGCTGTGAGGGAGCAACTGGCCCAAGGTCACCCAGCTGATTTCCATGCCTAAGGGAGGACTTAGAACTTGGGTTTCACTGCTCCTAATCTAGCATGTTAATTCTCCACGCTGATTCTCTTGACATCACTGGTTCTGTTTCACTAATATCCACATGGCATTTACATAGCCTATTCTTCCTTCCAAAATATGACAAGTTTGAATTTTTGCATTATCAATAACTGTCAGCTTTCCCAGGTAGACTAGACAGGAAACATGACCCGATGAGCTAATTTTACTTTATTGTAAGGCTACATTAACAGAATCTTGCAAGTCTGAAATCTCTTGCCATCTCTTTAAAGCCTGATAAGCTTGGGGGGGGGGGTCCTTTGTGAGTTGCTTTCTTTGCCTGTTATGCAGTTGGGCTATGCCCCCTCTTATCTGACCGTTCCCTAGGCAGCATCTCTTCCCCCCGTCTCCCAAGGTTATTCCCACATACCATTACAATAACTGATTCATCTTTCTGATCTCTCTGCATTACATGCTTGCACAGAATCATTCTGATCACTCTATAGCTGAGCTCTAAGGGGGAAAATGAGTTTCTCCATTCTGCTGTGCATGCTTAATGATGTGCCTCCCACCATCTCCTCACATTCTTTCAGAAATAACTTCTTCGTTACCTTCTCTGAGTAGCCATTTTCTAGAACTCTTTCAAACTGTTTCCCATTATTCCTTTATTGATTGTTTTCTGTGATTTTAGTCCTTTTCCAGAGTTTTCCAAAGTATTCATACCTTATTCACTAGTCATGGAAACTACACAAGAAGATGCTTCCAAAAGAACTCACTCAATTCTGGTGTACGGTGAGAGGAACAAACTACATATTTGAGGAAGGAAGTTGTATTCCATTGGGACATTTTCTTTTCAGGTTGCCAGTCACAGTATGGTTTGAAGCTGGTGATATGAGAACCAGGTATTCTCAGGCCAGTCAGCATCATTATGTAAACACAAAGCAGGTGTTTCTGATTTAACTCCTCGAAGTATAGCTTGCTATTCACCCATTTGTTTGGAAACAAAGAAACCAGAACAAATTGGTTAACTGTTGCGTTTTGAGGGTTCATCTATAAATTAACTCTATCAGCATATAAACCATTCTCCTTGATTGTTTTTCATTGGGCTCATTGTCATTTGTGATGACTCAAGGAACTACAGAGAAGAGACACTGCCTTAAAATTCAGTTACAAACAAATTCAGTGGTGATTGTGCAAGTACAGAACATTTTTTCTGTGAATGGCACAGATGACACTCAGAAAACCACAGTTACAAGTAAGCAACCTGTTCATTTTCTTTACAGTAATGATTAACTTTTCTAAATGACTTTCTCAGATCCACTTGTATGAAAGAGTGGGGTCATGTCATAGGCATACAAAAGAATGGATTTGGACCCTTAAAAAACATAGAAGCATAAATCGATAAAAATTGTTTTTAGATCTGAAACTAGTTAATTTACTCGGTACATTCAAACTTCATATATAAAGCTTTAAGCAGAAAATGTAATTTCAGACTGTGTTTGCTTTTGCTAGTATATTCCACATTTGATCTCTGCTTATGGAATCAAAACTGCATTTAAGTCAATAAATACACCAACCACCTCCCCCCAACTATCCATCATTTTTTGGTTCTCAGATTATTTAAATGAAGTTATAATCTATTGTTGAACATCCTTCCTGAAATCGGCTTCCTCTTCCACCAGTATGTTATTTCCATCTGTCAAATATTCTAATTTGTGAAAGATAAATCTAGCATAAATTTTAGTTATAGTATAAATCAGTTTAATAAATCTGTAGTTTATGATATTTTGTTGGCTGCCATTTTTAAATATAGGAACTGTAAGACTAAATTTTTAATTTTTCGGTATGAAGTCTGAGTTGTTTATGTGAGTAAGCCAGTCTACCAACAGTGAGGCCTAACAGTCTGCATGACTCTTTAAAAAATTCAGAGGCAAACCCCCACCTCTCCTGGAGCTTGGTTGATTGTTCTTTAACAATAAGAGATTTATAAGAGATTTAACTTCTTGAAAGGATACAAGCAGACATAAAGGACTGAAGTTGCTATATAATATAAAAGCCTTATTGAACCAAGGAGAATTGCTGCCCTTTATGACCTTTCTTTTTACAAAAAATCTGAATTAAATTTTTCCCATAGAAGCAGCAATAGACCATCTAAAGAAATTTAGCTGCTCGGACATTGTCTAAAACCAAAGAGCAGTTCCAAATTTACCAAAATTTGATAAAGGATTCCTTGTTGCAATTAAATTCTTATGTTCTTGTGTAAATTAACATCCAAACATAAGTGCCTTTATAAGTGCATTGTAAACTGAACACAGGTTCTCTTGGAAACAAATTTGTGGCCAAATTTTAAAGGAATAATACTCTATATATTTCCAATATTATCAAATGCTTACAGGAAAGATTATTATTACCTGGGGCATAAGTTTAATTGCATGAAATTTTAAAGATTGTGCATAAAACTCTGTCGGTGCCAGCTCAGTCTTATATAATCAAATCCACCAATAGCCCTTTTACTATTCAGTTGGGCTTAACCCATGATTTGAATATTGGCAGTCTCATATCAGTTACACCATAAATGAACCTAATTTCTTACGAATATACAATAGCAGAAACTATGAAATAAGTATTATTAAGAGCTCTGCTATTCTCCATGCTATATTCCATCATAAAATGCCAATTGGTTTTCTTATATATTCCTGGAATACGAGTATCCCTCATTAGCCATAGTTCTGCATATCCGTGATAGAGACCAGACATGAGTATGCATGTAACAGTATCTGCAGTTTTGACCTTCTTTGTTACTTTACCTACAAGCAAAATGGCAGGTGTGTAAAATGCATTTTTGAAAGTTTAGGGTTATGTTGTCTTATTTGTTCATCATTCTTGTTCGTTCATGGCGGATCTTGCTGGTCAGTTCACATTCAAGGCCCTATGTGGCTTCTTTGCAGCCCCCAATTATGTTCTTTAGAGTCAGTCACTCAGCTGGTGATGGAGGAAGTTGCCCCATTCACACCATGTGGCTCATAGTGGCTTTTTTACTCCACATGGCTCCTTCATGATCTTAATAGAGGAGCCTCTCAATCAAGCTATTGAACCCTGATGATGCCTGCAGACCACTTGCAGTTTGTTCCAGTGATAGCATGGTGCTTGAGGTAGTCTTCTCTCCCCTGAAGCCTCAAACAGAAGCTGACAGTAGCGACTGGTGCTGTAGGAAGAGGACAACCCCTCTGGGAAGAAGACTGAGGAAAAACTCATGAAGGGAAGAGGATGATCATAGACTTTGGAACCTGACCCCCGCCCCCCCCGCCCAATTTCTATAGACTGAAGGTCTCATTATTCACAGTTATCCTTAGTTTTACATTGGAATAGAATTCCATAAATAATGAGGGCTACTTACACAGTTTTTAGATTAGAAAAAGACTAAGTCCCCCTGGGTTACACAGGGGAAAACAAAGTTCTGACAGAAGCTTCCTACTCACGCATAGTCATTAAAACAAATATCATGCAACTTTCACTTGACAGGTTTCTCCTAAATTTTCTCCTCCAACCCTACATGTTTTCATGTATAAAATTAGACAATTTAATAATTCTTAAGCCCCACTTCTTTATATTGGATTATTTATGGAATGTTTTCAAAGGAGCTTTCAAACTTTTATTCTTGTGCTGCTGTTGTCAGGAAGTTAATTTGACATGCAACATGTCTTTCCTCGATCTATAGTTACAAAGTGCATTAGTGTAATCATTTTGACATGACTTTAATTTCCAGCAGTTCATTATGCAATATGTACCTAATCTTTTATGGCAGCTCAAGAAGCATTTACTGGTAAGAAAAGTTATAGTTGCTAAATATTTTAACCTACTTAAGGCCTTTAGTTTTCCATTAATTTCTATGTAATATATACACATTATCCACTTTGGTTTTTGTTTTATCTTTCATTTGATAATAAATTATGATTTTTTTCCAGTTATATAAGCATTTGTTTTATAAAACCACTGGATGTAGTAAATACTTGAAGAGGTACAGATAGTGTTTATTCTATAACTTTAATTGTAGATTGTATTCATACAACAAACCAGACCTCCTTGCTTGTCCTTGTTTGTTCTGCCTGCGAGAGAACTAAGCTGAGTTTGTTATGTATGAATGTGAGACACTGTTGTTGTTTTCTTTCTACCCAGAAGAAAAAAGAGAGTTAAATTATTGTTTATTTTTAATTTGTTAATGGCTTACTTCTCTGACACCACTTGGTCAGAGGAAACTATAGATCCTGTGCCCATCTGTCATACCAAGCCTGCTTGATTAGCCAGAAACACTTTCTTAGTCATACCTATCTGTAAGCAGATTATTCATCTTTGAACCAAATTTATGGTTTAGAGTTAGTGTGAACTGGCTGCTATATCTTTAGACTATTTCTAATGCTCTCTCTGTGTATGCTGCAGTTGTTGTCGGGGGGAGGAAGTTTGATGATCTTCTGTATCTTGTCACCCAATTTCTTTTTCCTATTTCATTTGTTTTTCATTTAGTATGTTCAGACCCTCTGTCTAGACTGTGAATACAGATAGAATGTTGGTAAATTTCATATATGTAGCCTTTGCTGATCCTCTAGGGTTAGGGTTAGATCCTCTAGATCAGCAGAAAAGTGAAAGCAACTAGATTTACATACCATACTAAGCCATGGTGTGGTTTGTTTGGTTTTGGGTTAGTATATTGTATAAACACAGTAATTTGTATGCCATGATTTAAGAGTAGGCATACTATATGAGTCAAGCCAATGGCTTACTCAGCAAAGCAAGGTTAAGCCAACCTGGCTTAGGGCAATAAGTGAATGTAGTCATTCTATTACCCTGTATAACATTCCTCCCTTGGGCACATGATAAGGAAAAAGATACCTTATATATTGATGGGTCATAGACTGTTAAGTCCCATGGAAGAAAGCCTTTCCTTTTCACTCAAAAAATATAGCCCAGCTGGTATTAACTGTTGATAGCCTTGGAGTAGGGGCAGAGTAGTGGAGTAAAGTGACCAAAGAAGGAAGAGATGTGTAGAAAACTGCAAAATAGGTTTATCTCACTGTCTGAATTACCAGTTCAAACCGATGAATAATTTTTAAATGTTCCCAGGGGCAGAAATAAAATGTGGCCATGGAAATCAATCCCAAGTATTGTTCTTACATCCATGGATAAAGATTGTCACATTCTGTACATACTTCATGGTTGAGCAGTATATATGAAGTCAGCCATTATGGCTTATTCAACAAACTAGGGTTAAGCATATGATGACTTATAGTGTGATATGTGAACCAATATTATTGTTGTTATTATTTAGCATCTCTGAATACTAGATTTAATTGAAGAAAATGTATGGCTTAGATGACAAACCGCCTTAAGCCAAGACATATATTTTATGATACAATATATTTTATGATACTAAATAATGCATTTGGGTTTATTTTCTATTTCTGTTTCTCCAATTGATTTGTCCAGTTCTTTCAGATGGTTTTTCTACATGAAGGCATAGGACTGGATTGTAGTCTCAAATTCTCTAGAAAGCATCATAATAGACATCCAGTGATGATTATGACAATAATATATGGCTAGTTGTGTTATGCTGCTCAGAAAGACTAGGAGTGAGGAAAGCCAAGATCAAATTTGTCTTCCACAATAAAGATCCTGAGTGGCTTTGGGCAGTCGCGTTACTCCTTCAGGTCTTTGCATGTAGAATCCAACATGCAAGAAGTCAACAGTTCTAAATTGTGCTGTTGTCAGCAAACAGCATGTTATCCCGGGTACAACTGTCTGCAGAGGAGAGCCTTCACATACAAGGAGGCTTCCATGTGAGCTAGAATCCAGCACTGCTGGTCTCCACTTAATCAGTGGCCTGAGGCTGTGAAGATCAGCTCTTCAGGGACATTACTAGTGTGCCTAGTTGATATCTACATGCAAAAATATTGAAATTGCACACAGGTATTGCATGAAGAGAACTTCCATTTCAGCTAATTACAAGGTGGTAATAAGGATATAATAATACAGGTAGTCCTCACTTAATGACCGTTCATTTATTGATGGTTCGGAGTTACGACAGCCTTGGGAAAAGTGCGATTTGTGACCTTTTTACGATGATTGTTAAGTGAATCACCGTGGTCACTAAGCAAATCACGTTGTTAAGTGAATTCCAGCAAAAAACATCCATTGGGGAAGCTGGACTTGCTTAACAACCACGTGATTCACTTAATGACCGCAGTCATTCACTTAACTGTTGTAAAAAATGCAAAATCAGCTCTGGTTTGCTTAATGACCAAATAGCTTAGCAACCTAAATTCCAGTCCCTATTGTGACTGGATAGCGAGGACTATCTGTAAGGGAGAATAATTTACTCTTGCTTTGAGTTTCTTGAAATAAATGCAGATCTAATATATTATTTGCAAAAATAGTAGAAAAAATAAGGACAAATGAGTACTTGCTTAAAATCAGAAAATACTTCTAAAGGTTTATAATCTAAAGAAAGCAGGTATATCTGAATTACAGGTGGTATAAAGAGAGAGAGACAGCATTAAAAATAATAAAATAACTATCTTGGATTTGAATAGATTTGCACTTGGATTTGACAAGAAAGGTTTGTAAACCAATGAAATGGAAAGCATGTGTTCAAAGGGTACAGTTACAAGCAAGTCAGTGGTATGAAAACAAGAGGTTAAGCATTCATTTTAAATGTCTGTAGCTTCTTAACAACAAAAATTCATTTTGTCATTTTGTTTGCAAAGTTTGTAAATATTTAACTTACAGGCACCTTTCTTCCTCTCCACCCAGTTTGATTCATGATAAGGAAAGGCTGACCTCGGGAACAGATTTTTGAAAAATAACTTAATGTATTGACAGAGCAAGCAACAATCTCCTAATTATAGCTAATGCCTCTCTGCTGGTAGCCTGAGGGAAATCTATGTTGTTTATATGGCCTTCCCCAACCTGGTGCCCTCTAGAGACCAAGCTTAACCAATATTAAGATGATGGATGTTGTACTTGAGCATATTGGGAGGGTGTCAGATTTGCTCAAGTTGATTTAAACTGTTAGCATAGATTGTTTCAGTTAAGCTAGTTTGAAAAATCTAACTTTCCAACTAAGAATAAAGAATGAGAGATAACCCACATACTAGTACAATACACACACACACACACGTGTACATACATTCAAATTTAATATGCTGAGAAATGCTGCAGCAATGTTTCCATCCAGTATCTTTCCAGGGAAGCATTAAAGCATCTCATAATGTTATCTCATAGACACCCACTTGTATGAGTTTTGGTGACTTCACATCAAGCTCTTCTCTTGCATAAGAACACAAAAATCTTAAATAGTTCTGACCATTATATAAATTTTAAACTTTGGAGAGTTGCACAAATTAGAATACTCTATTTGCAAAGTATTTCAGCAGATTATTCTTCTGGCTTTACATTTCTTGGAATCTGAAGCATGATTTAGACTTAATTAATTTTTCTTGGATTTCTGAGCACAAATGTTTTCATGCTCCAAACAGAGGGAATGAGCACTTTTGTGAGAGAGATACTAATATTCTCCCTGTCATGGATTATGTAGACTGCTTCAGTCAAAATTGTATTTCAGACCTTATGTTGGATTCAGACTCATCTTTTCACAAATTGAAAAGCTCTGATATCTGCTACATGAATAAAAATAAGACTTGAATCAAAAGTACAAATTGTTAGTCAACAATTCAATAAATTTGCAATTATTAATGATACATGGCCAGCTTCTTCAAATTATTCATGTACCCAATTTGAAGAGGGAATTGCTATTCCAGTGATAAGAGAAGATTATATAGTATAAAAATATATTCCATTCAGTTATCTTCTACCTACCATGTTCTTGTGCAAGGAATATGTATGTTGAAGATTTAAAATGTCTAATTTTAAACATCCTAGTTATAAAATAGCTTAGACACACCAGAAAATATTTTCCTTTGAACTATGATTTTCCATTATTTTAGTACACCTTTTTCCAGTTTAGGATTAAGGATAGAGAGAGTTTTTTGACTTCTGCAATGTGGTTGTGGAATTCTATAATGTGGCCTGTATCTTCACTAGAAATCTTTAACGTGCTAATACAAACTTGGATATAAAAGCCATAAAGCATTGTTTTAAGATAATATTAAATGCATGTACAGTGATATACTGTATGTATTCCAGTTTCACTTGATTCTAGTGCTTGGACCTTTCCATTTTTCTTTTTTCAGCACTGCTTTCTCAAAGAGAGTTGGCTTATGGAGCAAAAAGGTTTTGATTTCCCCAAATAATCTACAGTAAACCTATAACAATGGAACAGGGCAATACTTATACATTTTGAGAATATGAATAGTGTGTTATGCTGACTTTAATTCAGCTGAGTGAAGGAAGGCTTATTACAAAAAGTTGTTGTTACATGCTGGGAAGAGGCTGTTTGGCAAGATGTCCAAAAATCTAATATACCAGCTTTTCTAGGTTGAATGCAGTCCCATTACATTCAAAACGAATGCTTTCAGTACATACTGTAGCGTGCAAAGCATATTAGTGTGAGTAAAATACCTCCCAGTGTTAAAGCAACCACATCATTTGGAAGGCTCACAAGGTTGCTTCATATATTTTCCATGGTTCTCTATGCATGTGTCACTCATCCCAGTGAAAATGTTTTCTTGCATGTACACATAGACACAACCAGAGCAGCATTCAAAGCAGCCCCACAAACCTACCAAAGAATTTGAGTGCTTCAACACTTTAAGGTATGATGCTTCATTTATATTAATGCAGTTTGTGAAGCACTCTTTTAATTGCTTTGCACAGCCTGAATTCACATATTGTACTAAGTCTTAGATTGTTTTAATCATGGTTTAATTTTTAAGAAAATAATGGCTAGGTTTATGCAACATGCTAAGCCAAAAATGAGCAAACCATTTTACAGCCTGGTGCAATAAGTGAATGCAGCCATTGAATGTGGTGGATCTTACTCACAAGTAATTGAACATAAGATGTCACTCTTTCTGTTTGTATTGGTTCAGAGATTCTTTAATGTGTTTTGTCCCCTTAGTTGTCTACTTCAGCTGTAGCTGAGCACAAGGCAGAAGAAACTGTGTTTTGTTAATGCATGCTTAATTTTGTGGAACTCCAAGCAGTTAAGCAATTATGAGTAGTATTTCCTTAAAACAATCATTTCTAAATAACAATTAAGTTTAGGAGTAAAAGGTGCGTGGTTGTAAGAAAATAGCTAAACTAAATTAACTTCTTTTCAGCGATAAAAACTTTTTGCTCGTAAACCTGCGTGTTAAGTTTTTCCCTTGCATGTTTTGGGTTCAGCAGAGTGAAACCTCCTCTTTCCATATTATATCTAATAGGCCTGAGTTATGCCAGAAAGATGCATGCTATTTGAACCTTGATTTCTCATGTCAACATTTCTAGTTATTTTAGTTTTCTGTGCTAAAGCAGACACGTGGTAGAAACAGTCAAGCAAATTATGTTTGCCAAGAAAGGTAAATTCCTAAGGAACAAAATAAGGGCATCAATCACAAGAAAACTTCATCCTCATGTGAGATGAATCAGCATGTTGTATAAGGATGTGAGTGAAAGACCAAAGTACAGGTTCATAATCAGCCATAGACTGCACAGGTTGCAGGGATAAAATTAGAGGGGGCTGTACTATAGACATCTCCTTGACTTCCTGGAGAGGATGTGTTGTATAAATTTAATAAATAAACAAAAAAAAGTATACACATGGAGGAGTAATATTGAGCTCAGTGACCTTTATTTTTAAATAAATATGACACAGGATTACCTTGCCAGAAAAGATGGGGATTCCTAAATAAAATTTAAAACAAATGTTACTACTTGTAATAACTTTGTTGAGAAAGCTCTTTAATTCTTCATTGAAGATGTTCTTGGTAGATCTAGAAGTATTTATTCAAACAACACAATATGCATGTTGTACTAAACTCTGGTTTAGAGTTGTAAGATGAACCCCCAGTCATCCTTTCTTGTGCATTTAAATAAATTACAATTTTGCATTGCATTACTGATACAGTAATTGTCCAGAGATGTAATGGCATATGTAATTCATATTCTCAAAATGTATAAGTATTGCCTTGTTCCATTGTTATAGGTTTACTGTAGATTATTTGGGGAAATCAAAACCTTTTTGCTCCATAAGCCAACTCTCTTTGAGAAATATTCTGAATTAACAGAGTAAATGGTTAATATAACTACAGGTAGTTCTCAGGTAATGACAGTAATTGGGACTGGAATTTCCATTGCTAAGTGATGCAATAGTAAAGTGTGACATCACGTGACTACATTGCTTAGCAATGGCAATTCCACCAGTCCCCATTGCCATCATTAGCTGACTCCCACTGGTCATTAGGTGAGGACCCACCCCAATCCAAGCCATTTCTGATTTGGTCTCACCCAGCCCTGAGCCTCAGCAAGGTAAGGGATTGCCTCTTCTTGAATTCCCCCACCTGCCTATCTCCCCCCCACCTTTGCCCTTTTGGCTATCTGCCACCTGCTACCTGGCCCTGCCCGCCGCTGCACCTGCCACACCATGCACCTCTGCTGTACCAGCCAGGGCCCCCTTTTGCACCTCCTTGCACACTGATGCAGCCAGAGCTTCTCTTGTACCCCACCCAGGACCTCCATGTGCCAGCCAGGGCCTCAGTTCATGCCTCGCCCAGGGCCTTCTTTTGTGAAAGAAACCTGGTGTGTGAAAGAAGAGCCTAGTTGCGCTGGTGTGAAAGAAGGATCCTTCTAGCTGAGTCATTCTTTTGTGCATCAGCGAAAGAAGCTTATGTGTGAAAGAAATTCCCGGCTGCACCGGCACAAAAGAAGGCCCTGGCTAGAAGCCGGGGCTTCTTTCACAAATGGAGGTCTGGCATGAAAGAAGGCCCTGACCAGTATAGTAGTGGCACGCGGTGCGGCAGGCACAGTGGGGGTGGGCAGGGCAGCAAGGGCAGCTGGCAGCAGAGGATAGGCAGGCAGCCAAAAGGCAGTCATAAATGTGGGTAGGACCAAGTGGGCCCAAATTTTGATCATGTGACCATGGGGATACTGCAATGACCGGAACTTTGAGTACTGGTTGTAAGTCCCTTTGTTTAGCACTGTTGTAACTTTGGTCACTGAACAAATGAACATTAAGTGAGGACTACTTGTAAAAGGGAAGTACAAAATGCCCTTGATTTAACATTTAGGAGAGAGGAATAGGAGTTTTGTTAGACTTGAATGTCTGTTAAGTGGTACACATTAGTAAAATGGCATTACACATGCATAAAATGGCCAATTGCATCTGAAATCCACTAAACTAAGACCTGATAAATCTAGGGTTACTGCATATGAATGTCTCACCAAAGAAGTAATATTAAATGGCAGGTGCTTTTGATAAGGGTTACGAGATCTGGGCTGCAAAAATCCAAACATCTGCTAGATGACAGCAATTAATTAATGTTTTCTATACCATTTTGTGGCGTATACTGTAATGGTTGTATGAATTTTGCAGCCCAGACTGTCTTAGCCTGATATTGTTTGGAACTAGAGCTTTATAAATGGGATAAGGAATTGTTTTGTAATTTATTTATGAATAGGGAAAAAAGAATTATGACATAAAATTATTACTAAAATATTCTATCCTAAATCATTTTTCTCTTTCAATCTCTCTGATAGTAATTCAGAAAGAATCATTTTATCATTTTATGGATGTGTAGTGCCATTTTACTAATGTGTTCCATTTAACAGACATTCAAGTCTAACAAAACTCCTGTCCCTCTCTCCTAATTGTTAAATCAAGTTACTATTTGATAGTAACAAAAAATAAGACAAATAAACAGTAATGTATGATTATTAATTTCTTAATGTATTATTATTAAGACTAGTAAAGTCTTAATGTGAAGAATAAAGAAGGAAGGTGATTCAGTAATCTGGGATTTACTTTTATATTTTCATGCAAATTGTCCAAATTGGCTAATAGAATATAAAGATGAGATTTTTACTTAAGCAACAAAGATGGATGAGATGTTTTTTTCATAATACATTTGAATGCTTTATCACCTGCAGAATGATGTATACCAGAATGCTTTATCACCTGCAGATGATGTATACCAGAAATAATAACTAGTGAAAGTTATGAAAGAAATTCAGAAAAGTTAATTGAGGTATAATTATTTTTTAAACTTAATTTTATGGAGGTCAGATAGATTATTTCTGGTATACATCTTCAGGATGAGATAAGAGATTCAACTGAGATCTTTTGATCAAATACATGGGACTTTGTTCATCTCAAACTTTGCATTTCAGAGAAAATAATTTAAAAATAATAATTTGAGTTGGTATGTACATATATAAATGTTTACACAAACACTATTTCCAAGAAAGAATGTTCTCATATTATTTCTGCTGTATGCTAAAGTAAGACAGTGTTGGTAATAACATGGGTGAATAACTTCCAACAGATTTCTAGGGATGGCTGGAATATTTAGGAATAAAAGTAGGATTAATCATGTAAGCAAACCACAGGTAAATGCCAAATCCAAGGCAATAGTATATTGGGGCTACTAATGCTAAGTGAATTAATTTGGATGTAATAAGTCATTTGTGTATGCTATTGGAAAGCAAGATAGAATATAGTAATAGGAAATTCTGTTCGATTTCCGTAGGAGCCTACATGTTTGAAATATAATTTAAGTGACCTTTTAACTTTTTTTGGATTTCCTTAGAGATAAATATTCTTCTTTGCAGAAGTGTACTAGAACATATTTTTAATTGGGTGAAATTCCATGTTGTGTGCAAGTAGAGAGCCAGCACACAGGCAATTCGCTTCACCCACTGAAAAGTTTCTGCAGAGGGTTGGTGAACCTACAGAACACTGTAAGATGTATCTGAGTGGGCTATAGTAGGTAGCAACATTACATTAATTCTGAAACCTTCCTTGAGTGGTGCATTATTTCTCACTTGATTTTAGTGATTTCATCCTTCATAGTGTCACTGAGTTAGGCATTTTAAATATTTTATAGGTCCATTTAACAGACAGGAGAAACTTCAGTAGAGAGGAGGAAAAGAGACAAGTTTCACAAGTTGCTTTCTACTCATACAGTGTTGTATTTTGTCTACTGCTTTCTTTTAGTTGTCATGTTAAAAAAATTAATGAAAAAGAACCAAAAAGAAAAGGAGGCAAGTGAGACAGGGCTAGAATGGCAATCCTTTTGCACATTACAAGAACACCAATATTAACAGAATAAATGTCCATAAGACAACACTAAGTAAAATATTTTCAGCAACTATCCTTTCACGGTGCCTGGAGGCTGGTAAGGGCTTGGATGGGGGACAACAGGCTTCAATTGAACCCTGGTAAGATGCAGTGGCTGTGGATACGGGGAGTCTCAAGATTTAGGAGCTTATCACTGGTTTTAGATGGGGTTGCACTACCCCAGACAGACCCGGTGCAATATCTGGGGGCCCTTCTAGACTCACGACTCCTGTTCAAAGAGCAGGTGGCAGTTGTGGCTAGGAGGGCCTTCGCACAACTTCGTGTTGTGCATCAGTTACGCCACTTCCTGGATCAGGAGTCCCTCCACGCAGTCACTCATGCCCTGCTCACCTCCTGTTTGGATTACTGCAGTGCACTCTACATGGGGTTACCCTTGAAGAGTATTCGGAAGCCCCAGCTGGCACAAAATGCAGCAGCGTGGACAATCTTGAATGCCCTTAGGGCAGCACATATAACACCTCTGTTATGTGAGCTGCATTGGTTGCTGGTTTGCTTCCGGGTCCAATTCAAGGTGCTGGTTATCACCTTTAAAGCCCTTCATGGCACAGGACCAGGTTATCTGAGGATCTCACCCTCATTATATCTGCCCGCCCCACTCGGTCTGGCAGAAGGGACATGTTGCAGACCCTGCCAGTCAAGGAATTTCAGCTGGTGGGGTCTAGGAAGAGGGCCTTTTCTGCTGTGGCCCCTGCCCTGTGGAACAGCTTGCCAGCTGAGGTGCGGCCTGCCCCCGTTCTCCTGGCCTTCTGAAAAGGTGTAAAAACATGGCTATGCCAAATGGCCTGGGGACCCAGTGGGAGCTCGCATTGCTGGAACTGGCTCATGGAATGATTGATGCTGCTTCCCCATCTTCTTGATTTGTATATTGTTTTTATAGATTTGTTATTTGAGTTTTAATCGAGGGTATTTATATTTTTATTGTTTTTATTGTCTTGGTTTTTAATTGCAAGCCACCCAGAGTAACCCTCTGGGGGAGATGGGCGGCATATAAATTTAATAATTAATTAATTAATTAATAAAATAAAAATAAAACTACTTTGGCCTAAAAGGATTAATTTACAGGAAGCTTACAATAATGAAACTTTAGGAATATAGTATTTATTGTCATTCTAAAGCTTGATTCTCTTTGGGTTTTTTCTGTGCTTTTTTATATACTGTTGTATCCTCTCTGTATGCTTTCCTCTTCTTTTTAGATATGTTTCACACATTGCAGAAGCAGTATTTGTTTTGGCCATAGGTATTTATTTATTTATTTAAATGAGGCACAATTGGCTGAATTCATGTATTGTGTTAAATTTTTTAAAAACTTGTTTTTAAAAAAATACACATTTGTGGTGGAGTTTTCTAGTTAATTATACATCATTGCACAATGTTGGGCCATTCTGTAAGAGACTGGAAAATTTTAAAAAAAATCCTGGAAGAAAGCAGTGGCAAACCAGTTTTGTATTGCTGCCAAGAAAACTACATGGATATATCCATGAAGTCACCAAAAGTTGAGCTGTACTTGAAAGAGGCTTTATTTATATCACTCTCATACCCAGAACTTAATTATTTCTAATTTTGTTGACTTTCCTGTTTTGCAATTTTGTTTTTCATTTTAAGTTATACCCATGACTCATAAAGTGATGCTTTTAATGCAAGAATTTAAAATACATTCCAGGAAAGTCACTATAAACTAGATCTAACAACATTGCATAATTCTTTTATTGAAGGTCTGTCATAAGTTAGGAAATTATATAATAGAAATTCATGTGAAATGAAGAGCAGTTACACCCAGCTTATATTTGCTTGGTATGCTTTGATTTTTAGCTGTCATTTCATCTCATAATACTGAAGATGAAAATCCTAATATTTTTATTCTCTGTTGAAGAATAAAAGCAGTAGTATAAATGAGGGGTGGACATCCTGGGGACTGCATATGTCTCCAAGTGCCTCCCCCTACTCACAGGGTTTGGGAGGGGTTGGGTTTTTTGTTTGGTTTTGCAGTCCCCCAGATTGCCGTGTTGAAATCTGGCAGAAAGCTATCAAACTATAGTGGCAAAGTTCTTTAATAGAAGTAATAATGTGTGATAAGTGTATTAAAATTCACTAGGCTTAGCACACTATTTTGCTTTTCAAAAACACAAATTCTAAAAAAGCAAAATTAAATAAATAGCCCAAACTTTTCAGCCTCATTCTCTCCGGTGACTTTACCACTATGTCCCCTGCAGCCCTCGTTGTAAGAAAAAAAAATGCCGCTTTTCGTTATTAAACAAGGGTTATATATGATTCAAGGCATTAAAGCCTTAGGGATCACCCTTGCCTTGAAGATTGTAGGTAAATCACAAACCTGCTTCCAAAAGCAGTGCATTAGCTGAATTCTGCAGCAAGTACATTTCCATCTATATAAATTTAAGCAGCTTTTTTTTCCTGTGGTTGATTGCTCTTGAAATCCAGAGGTTTAAAACACATTCAGTCAATTGACAAATCTCTGTATGAATGTAAAAGCTCAGAAAAATTAATTTTACCTGCATGCGATAATCTAAAACGTTTGAGCCTCTACTTTACAAAATAAGCAACAGTGAATTGATGGGTCCCTCCCAGTGAAAATGTATGAATAGGTTTCACTAAAAAACATGATATGTGAGAAGATAAGAAACGTTTAACTATGTTGTTATATTTATTATGTTTCATTCAGGCATTCAGACATGAAGTAATAAATGTGCCTATGTGAACTGATCTGCTAGAACTGGGGATAAGTACATTGCAGTTCTTGTCTAAATGGGTTTCACTGTTGTTCTGGCCTTCAGTGTGTTGAGGTATATGAACGTGGACCATTTCTGAAATTGATTTGCTCTCCTATTTCCCAAATATGTATGTGTTAAATTTCCAGAATAAGAACATAAGAGCTTGGCTGGATCAGGGTCCATTTAGTCCAGCATCATGTTTCCAACAGTGGCCAGACAGATGCTTCCTGGAAATCCATGAGCAAGACATGAAGGTAAAAGTCTTACCTGTTGTGCTTGTTCTGGAGCTCTAGGTGTCATTTCTTAATGCAGTTTCTTTGTCAGCCCAGAACTAGTAAAGCCTGATGCTTATATTACTTAGTGGAATTTCCATTCTGTGTTAGTATAATTTACTGTTAAACTCTTGAAATAGCTCATATTGCCATGAAATAAATCCTGACTTCATGCCCATCTTGTTGGAAGTATGATCATGGGCATTTCAAGAAGGTAGTACTGCTACCTAACTCATTCCATCTATTCTTCTAGCATTGCTATTTATTGTCTTATTAAAAATATTCTTACTAACTCTAGCAGCTTTCTTGCTTAGAAATGCCCCCCTCCCCAAATCATGTTTCTTAGTTTTCCTTGTTATATTTGAATCCAGGTTTAGATTACTGTGAATGAGCTTTGTAAGTTAAAGTTGTGTTTTGGTTTAGTTATTGAACTTGGGTTTTTATGAGATATTAAAGTTGTTGGAACTCTTACTAAAATTGTGAGTTGTGATTAGTAGTATAAAAAAAGTAATACTTTTTATCTTTACATCTAGAGATAATATGATAACAGTACAGTTTGGGTTCAGGAGCAATTGCATTAAATGAGCAGAATTTGAATCTATTCAATTTATTATGTTCAATGAACAAATATATAAATTTAAATATATTCACAAAATCCAGAACTACTTTATCAGTTCCATTATTTGAACAAGGCAGTCAAGAATCTTATGTATTTATATGTTTTAAAAATCTATATTAAATTGCACATATATTTTGAAACCTAAGTAATATTCCAGAGATAGGTTCTGGACTTACAGTTAACTGGCCAGCCTTTCCTAATGGTTAAAGAAAATGTATGTGAAAGAACTCATAAGCGCTTGGAGAGCAAAGAGCTTAAGTAGCATAATGCTATTGGAGAGTGCAGAAGTTGTCATTTAAATGTCTTGTATATAAGTAAATCTATCTGTTTGGCAATTACACAGCTTTTGATTCCAGTTTTCTAGAAAATTTTAATTTAAAAATTTTGAAATCTTTTTGTCTATCATATATCAGTGGAGCTGAGTCAATAATTTAGTGAATAAAAATGGAAGAAGTGTGCTTGTTAATTTTATATGCTGTATAAATATCTAAGAGCCCAAAAATAATGGAAGCAAATTATTTTTTTTTAAAAGTCAATAAAGTTTACATAGTGTATTTAAGCATTATATTCAAATAAATTTAAAGACTTACTTGGACATTTTTATTGGACTTCTTGGAAATAATGTAAGATGTCAAATAATATATAAATTTGTTTATTTAACTTATAAAAAAGGGATGGGGAGACAAAGGAATCAACATTAGAATCTTTAATGTTTTAACTGTGGCATGCTTCAAGTGCTGTGGCCACCTATATGTGCTTCCTAGGAAGAAGTGCCTGAAACTATTAACAAGTATTATTGCAGTTCCGTTAGAATGCCCAGTATTCTCATGTTACTGTGATGCAAAGTAATTTTATACAATTAAGCATTTCCAAAAGTGGAAATTCCTGAAGAAAAATATAGCATGCTTTGTTTCTGACCATCCTCCAATAAAGCCATTCTCTAGTTTTGTCTTTTTCTTGGATCAGAACAGAGAGGAGGGATTAGAATTATGCTGTGAAATAGCTAGCCAGACAAAAATCAAGGAGCCTTTGTCTTAGACAATTTGAATATATTTAGCCGTAGAATAACTGTTCAAACTATAAACTCAAAACTTTTTTTCTTTTTTCCCCCTCAGTGTGCAAAGATCCACCGTACAAAGTTGAGGAATCTGGGTATGCTGGTTTTATTTTGCCAATAGAGGTTTACTTCAAGAACAAGGTGTGTAATGCTGTTCTTTCAATTTCTCTACACATACATATTAAGTTCTCTAGATTTCCCCTTTAAATTGCCAATGACTGGAGATATCTCAATAAATGTCAGTATAAAATCTGATTGGTGATAAAATTTCATTTCTCATAGATTTCATAAGCCTCTTTCAGTCCTTGAAATGTGCTTGGGAAATCCAATTGAACTATCTGCTGATGGAATGGCACCAGTCCAAGAAGCAGATTCTCCATCTCCTTTGCAGCCTGTTGCATTCTTTCAAATTATGTAGTGAGTTGGGGGATACTGCCTAACAGACATTCAAGAACAGATGGAGAAGTTTTGCTGTTTAGAAATTCCCTAATACAACATTAGATGGTATCCAATAGATCAGGCATTTGAATTCATTATAGAGAATGTTTCAGTCTTAATTGAGGTGATTAACTCTCATAATATATTTTGAATATTTAAATAGATTTATAATTGAATAAAATTATCATATACATGAGTACAAAAGTTTAACACACCACTTTTCAAGAGATGATTTTTGTAGTTAATGTATCTCCATGTTAGAATTGCTCTGAGTAAATGTTTAAAGTACTTGACTGTTATTTCAGAAGAAAAAAATTACCTGCTTCCATAGTATTAACAAACAACAGATACATAGACACATATACACTCAAGACATCTAGTATAGCTAGTTAAGGTATTTGAGTTAACTTCATTATTCTAATTTTTTATACAGGGCATCGCTACATTTGTTCTTCTGGTTTTCCATTTTCTTCATTTAATATTAAAATGTAAAAGCTGATATTGGTTATCTGCAGTAGTGTATTGAATATTTACATTTTATATTTAATGAAATCATTTACTATAGGAGCTTACCTATCTTTCCCTCTTACTTGCTGCCTCCTATAAGTTCCCTTGAAAAAAACTATGTAGGAGGTAAAAGTCTAGAGCAGCGGTTCTCAAAGTGTGGCCTGGGAACCCCTGAGTGTCTCCAATACCCTTTCATAGGGTCCGCAAAATCAAACAATTACTTTAAAATTTATCACTTTTAATTTCTAATACAGTAAATATTGATAGATATAACCCACATAAACCACAGTCATTTTTAAGAATGTAAAGGGGTCCTGAGACCAAAATGTTTGAAAACCACTGGTCTAGAGAACATTGTGAGATGTGTCTGACTGGTCTGCATTGGGAGGGGTAAATAGTCTTCCAACTTTAATTGATTCATACTTGCCCATTGCAGGACTGTTAAGCACATTTCACAATGTTTTGTGAGTCCTTTTGATTTCATGGAGGGTCCTTTAAGGATGTATAGAGGGCTGTAATGGAAAGGAGGGAAAAGAAAAATCTATTGGTTAAACTGCCTTCTACTCATGCAGTGTTGTGTTTCTTCTGAAATGGAAAATGTATTTGTAAGGCAAGAGATGGAGACTGTATTTTGTGAGAATAACACTTGTTCTAAAAGTAATTTTAGTAAAATATCAGTTAAATAATACTTTACTATATTAAGGAAGTAGGCTGCTCTGTGTGGTATTTAAGAATGCAAAAAATAGTACAGTTTAGAGGAAATTGAGGATTTGAAGTTATGTCTACCATATGTTGTTTTGGCCAAGATGCTACATTTTAGCATAAATAAATTCCAATCACTGGAAAATAATGAATGTCATTGTGAATAAAAGTGAGTTTATTCTCTTATTTTAGCTGTACTGTTTTGAAAATATGATTTTTAATGTATTATTACATTTAATATTTCACTAGATGAAGTAGAATCAAATCATAGTCAGTAGCCATCCCCAAAATAACTAGCTTTGATCAACACATATTATCTTAAACAGCCCAATATTTCGAGTTTCTAGAAACTTCTTAAAACACCCAAACTTCTCAGTTTCTAGGATAGAAATATAATTTTTTTCCAAGAGCCTGGAATATGTTTTTCTACTTTTATAAATAGAATGGAAAGAATTACTTTTTACAAACAGTCTAAATTCCCACTATATCTGTATAAGCATTAAATGGCAATATATTACTCTTATGTGTCTTTCAGTACCAGTTAGTGGAAAATGAGAGTGGGAAACTGAGCCCTCATGGCATGCTTATGCTTCCTATGAAGCTTTTGGCTGACTATCGAAATAAGAAAATACTAGACTACATCTGCCCTAGGTCTGATTCATTATGTAATCATGGTCTACACATTATTATTCTACCCTTTAACAGAGCTATTGGCCATTCTAAACTCTACAGAGCACTGATGATTAGCTGTTACTTATGCAGTGTACATAGAAGTTCAGAACAGAGTAGTTTTGTGGAATTTGCCCAGTTGATTTTGAATATATTTTGTTTGTTATGTTGATTTCTATGGGAGGCATCTTTTCAGAGTTAGAGAAGATGAGTCCTTTTGGTTGTTAACAGAGAACTTAAAATACTGTATTCTATTTTAAATGACATGTTATTCATATATTAGATTTTGCTTGGAAAATAAGGGGTTTTTATGACTGTCACTTTCAACTCATGTTTCTTGGCAGTCTGAATTGAGCCAGTTTTGGGTATAAAAAACAAAAGCTCTGCTGAATATGGTCTTGCCTCAGGATGAATTCTTCCTTGTACAGCAGTTGTCCTCTTCTGGCCTTCTAGGAAGTATTATGCGCGCTCGCGCTCGCGCTCTCTCTCTCTCTCTCTCTCTCTCTCTCTCTCTCTATATATATATATATATATATATATATATAAAACGCAATAGTAATTTGATTCCTTTCTTTATACTGCAAACTGTATTACAGTTAGGAAGTATTATGATAGATAGATAGATAGATAGATAGATAGATAGATAGATAGATAGATAGATAGATATAACACAATAGTAATTTGATCCCTTTCTTTATATTGCAAACTGTATTACAGTTGTCCAGTAGATAAAGGTGGTTGTTCTTTCTTAGAGGATTTGCTGAACAGGCAGACTTTCTATCAAATATTTTACCTGCCTTCATTTAAGCTCTGGTGTAGTGAACAATAATAGTATAGCTTGTATAACAATTCATTTCCATCCTGAAACAGCTAAGGTATGATTAAACTTTTTACAATATATAGAATAAAACTTCACTGACACACAGGAAGAATTTTCACTGAGATTATTTAGTGGATATTATTTTAATGTAATTTAGGCACACACAGTTTTTTACACATTTCTTCTGGCTTTAACACTTGGGAATTAAGCACAATTTGAATTAAGACTGAAATTTTGTGCACATTTCAGCTGAATCTAGTGGAAGTTACTTCTGAGTAAATATGTTTAAGCTTATAATGCAAATCAGTGTTAAATGTTTGGGCTCCAATCAACATTGCTGACTAAATTCTAGTTTAGTCACTGGCTACCAAATGAGTTTGATCTAGTTCAATTTAGTTTAAACTAAAATTTAGTTTAATTTCAGTCTAATCTAATTTAGTCACTGACTACCAGATAATTCTGGCAAATCACTGTCTTTTAGCCTTGACCTTTGTTTCTAAAATGGAAGCAATTGATTCTTATACTATTACTTTAAGTTTATATGTGATCATAAAAACTTGTATTTCACTCTTAAATTTGCCTGTCTCTCCAATCCAAGACTCAGATAATACGATTAAGCAGTAGTTGAAAGTATCAGTGCTGCTGTGTAATAAAGAAAAAAAGCATTTGACCTGCCACATGGTTGTCATTATTAATTAGGAATTCTTGGTTGATCTTAATAGCTGCAATGAGCTGTAGGGAAAAAAACTAAAACAGGGTCTTAGATATTTTAGGGCCATATACATCATAATTAGCACCTTAAATTGTTAGGAATAATCAGTGCCAACTTGGTGAGACAAGGATAATGTGCTTATGGTGGACATCTGTACAATTTGTACAAAGTTCATTACAATAATTTAATCCTACAATGTAAAAGAATGTTGTGGAAATGCTATGTGAATGACTGACATAAAATCAACTGTAATTTTGGAAGATTGATTTGATCAGGATCAAAATAGCCTTTTCTCTCTCAATAATTTGAAAATTGTAATTTTCAAATTAGGAGAAGCATACTATGTAAGTAGTATTTAGATTGAGTCAACTTTTACTAGTTGCCAGCTTAACATTCAGTTACAAATATGCTAAGGTTAGAACACAGGAAAAATAAGCTGTCAGTATATTTTCAATTACAAAACTTTTGTTTGATCTTTCATAAAAAATTATCTTAAGGTGATATCAACAATACTTGAAAGACTGAGTCCCAAGTTGTACTTCAGTCTGGAAAGTCCCGTGCCCAAATGTCTACTCACTTTTAAAAAATTAATTAGTTAACACAATATTTTAGATGTAAATGAATGTAATCTATAGTATTGGGATAAAAGCCAGCATGTCACATGGTGTCAGATTTTTTTCCCAGTTGTCTGACTGTGTTCTAACCTATAGGAAGAACCGAAGAAAGTCCGCTTTGACTATGATCTGTTCCTGCATCTGGAAGGACACCCACCTGTAAACCATCTCCGCTGTGAAAAGCTTACTTTCAACAACCCAACAGAAGAGTTCAGAAGAAAGCTGCTTAAAGCAGGCGGGGTAAGTTTTACCTTTATATAAAAACAAGCAGCCACAGCAAATCATGAAGTAGATTCTAAGCATGGTGAAAGTTGTTTCCCTCCCTCCATAGCAAAAGCATTCCTCTAAGTTGAAAAAGCAGCTTATTTTTTGCACAGGTGTTCTAGATCACATACTATAGGTACATTGAAGCCAATGACACCAAATAAAAGTGAAAAAGCAGTAGCAGAAATACAGATATTATATGCCAGGATAAAACTGATACTGCAAGTCTATTTGGATCCAACTCCAGATCTAGTATTTATTATCAAGGGAAAATCCACATCCCTATAATTCAGAAGACACGTGGGCACATTAGATACCAACACCAGGGATATTTTGCTACTTGGATATTTTTTCTGTCAGGGATTGCACTCATTTAGTTGCAGTCTGGGAATTCTCTCATATCCAACATTTTTACCAAAATCTAAAGTTGAACATCAGTAGAGGGTATTGGACCATCTTGCTGTCTGAACTGAATACCAAGAAGGGTAAGAGTTTCCTCAATAGCCAGTCCTGTCCACAGGAAAACTCACCTGCTATTTACCTTAGTAAGCACTTAATACGTGTTCTTTCAAAATGCATTTTACAGGGCTGTTTTAATCATTGATCCTACTGACTGATCTTACATTCTTTTTCTGATAACTTTAGGGGATTTTTAAAAATCATCCTGGAAACAATATATAAAAGTATGAACTAAATCAAATGATATTCAATTCTAGCCAGATTTGATATAAGAATGAAAAGTAATGATTAAATCTGAGTGTATCATTTTCTCCTCTATGTTCAGTACTCCTTCTGTACCACAACCATATCACTCTTCCGGCCTAATAAGCAACAAAGCAATATTCATTGAAAGAAAAAGCTTTTCATGTATTAATATATCTCATTGGAATCTTATGGATAGTTTATGGACAACTATTCTTATTTACTCATTTATAAATAAATGTTTTTAGCCTCTTTCCATTAAAAGTAATCCCAAAGCAGGTACAGGAAATCTATACAAATCTAAAAAAGCTATAAAACAGGGCTATTACAAAAATATACTGATTGTTCAGTGAAAAACTTTGATAAATAAATAGGCTATTAGCTGATGCTGAGTAAATTCATAGGCAACCATAACAGGCCAGGGAGGGAATTCCAAAATGTATTTGAGGGCTTTGGTGACTGGGCACCATGTAATGGCATTGCAATTGTCACATTACTACCCACCATCCCCTCTCCATCCTAAAATATGTTTTTAATTACATTTTCATCAGTCCAAGAGTAGGGCAAGGTTGCTGTTACCTTTGCTTAGAGTCAAATTTATTTTTCTTCTTCCTTATACAGAACCAAGGTTATTTTAAGATTTTTATAATTATTTTATTGTATCCAGTGTACATTGAAGTTTTACAACATTCCATAAGCAAAAAACCCATGTCTCTGTTCCCCAAAGGAGCTCAGAAACCTAATTTTCAAGGTTTGGGTGATTGAACACACATGTGGAAGAACAAGTAGTGTTTTCCCACTTCCTCCCCTTTATTAAGAATCTTTACAAGTAGTCAAGTTGGGAGTTACATTAAAGATGCGCTGCTTTAAAAGCATCTTCAAATTAAAAATTCCCCCATTTTTCTTATGTTTAACCTATGCAATAATTGAAACAGTGTAAGGTCAGATTTATAAAAATAGGTTTGCTTCTTTGAGGAAAAAAGGGGACTTCCTTGTTTGTTAGGGAATTTAAATCTTGTTCACTTTAGAATACTAAATTCAGTATTAATAATTTGTATGTGGCTTCCCCCCACCCCCCAAAAACTTTGAAAGATTACTTTATATTTTATTGTTTGCTGTGCTTGTGGTATGTTACAGAATTTCTTCCAGCAGCGTAATTTTGGGGTGAGGTTTTTGCATTTTTTATTGAAAGTTTCTGCAAAACATGAAATGAAACTTATACTCTGCCTTTTAAGTATTTGTGTACTTAAATTAGATTAATAATTTAGATATTAAAGCCCCACTTTCTTTCTGCTAACATTGCAGACATAGCAAAACTTGTTTGATGTGTAATTTCATTTGAATCCATAGGTTCTCAGCTTAATTTTTAAATATAATTTAGTTTAATTATGTGACCTAAATGCTTCAGAATTACTCAAGTGGAAAATATCTCATATGAAGCATATAGGATATTTCATTTATATCAAATATTTATACAATATATATTACATATATATAGGTCAAGAAACTAATATTTTTGTAAAGAATAACCTGCAATTTAATCTACTTTCATCAGATGTCTACACAATTTGTAGGAAAAAAAATAATGATAAGCATTGGCCATTGAAGGCTACATATTTCTCAGTTAAATTACTGAATATATAAAATTGTTTCAACCATATTTTGACCAATTACTTTACTTTTTAACTGCTCTTACCTTATGTTCCTGAGCATTCACACAAACAAACTGGGAATAAGCCAGGAAACCACAAACAAATAAATCATAGAAACATACATATTCTATTCACATATCATGCCAAACTGAATCAGGCAAATCACATTATGACTTTACATGATATGTGTTTTCAGTCTGGGTTTTCATTTTACAAGACAAATGGAGCAGCAACATGAAATAATAAGTATGAGAGAGAAATATGTTTCTAACTTCACGCATAAAAAATTGGAAATGCATCAAGATTAATTCAGAAGAAAGTTGTTTTAGATGATCACACAGTCTTTTGGCACAACATACAATAAACTGTGAAATCACTAGGATTACGGCTCCTTCTTTTGCCACTGTAACAATCTGGGACAAACCTTAGGTAGATCCTTATATAAGAAACTACAAAGAAGAATGTTAACTGAAGGAGTGCAGAAAGTAGGCAAAGTTTCTATGCTCAGGTGATTCCTCATATCTAGGAATATTGTATTCAGCACATCTCTATGGCTATTGTGATCTATATTGGCCTGATTTTGGATTGTAGTTAACATAAATTGCCATGTCCTAATTTTCTCTTAAAGCCCAAGATCTGTCTCACCATATTTGTAGCCTGTCTGCTGCTGCTGTTCATCATTTTTATTGATTGGGCTTTATCACAAAATATCTCAAAGTTTCTCGCTGTCTGAAATCATTTTTCTTGTCTGAAAATGTTAATCTTGTTACTGGACAGAGGTTTTGTAAGTGCTACTGCTTAATGCTGGAAATACTTTCCCCAAAATCTTCCTGGTACAGTCTCTTGTAGGGCTGCTAATTGATCTGTAGTACCAGGAAATTGAATCTTCCTTGCCAGGAGTGTGAGATTTCTTCTGCTAAAAGGCAGATTGGTACATTAGGAATAATATTCTCCTCCTCTAGCAAAAATTCCAAGATTGGATTTTCTGTTGTACAAATGCTGCCTAATCCTAGTGACAGTGACAGTAGTGGCAAGCACCCACAGAGCTGAGAAGAGTATTTGGTATTTTATTCATTCATTCATTCAATTTGGATGCTGCCAGACTCCAACCAACTCTGGGTGGCTGAAAACAATAAATTACCATTAGTATCTATCTTGGAAGCCACACTAACAATAGTTAATTGCTTTGAATGGTAACTACCTTGGGGCTGGCTTGATTAAAGGTAAGATATTTATTTATGGTAATGAGTGAAAGTCTTTTCCTGATTGCTGGTGCAATAAGGAAGGTGCCCTTAGGGTCGAACCACCCCTCCCTCTCAGTTATTTGGTTCTAAGATAACCCCCGTCTGGGGGTGAAAAGCAACTGGAAAATCTGGTACCTTTCCTGAGGTACCAAATTTGTTATCAACCAGTTTCTCACTTCCCACCAGGCCTCTGGGGAACCAGGAAAGGATTGAAGGAGAAATCTTCACTCCACCCTGTCTAAATTGCAGGAAGGGAATGCACAAAACTTTCAGTAGACTGTAGCTCAACCAACCTGAGGTGGGTGCTAGAAGGCAGCCAATCAACTCCAGGTTTTAAACAAAAATCAACTTTATTAAAAGTGCCAAAAGAAGATAAGGTTCTACACACACAACACACAATTAAAAAGACATAAAATATAAAAAACCCTAATGCCAAACAACTCAGTTTCCAACCTTGCCTGAGGTAGTCCCCTCAGCTAGGACAGCCAACTCTTTCAAAACCCCAAAAGCTTTTCCTGTCTGAAACCGGAGAGAACCCCCTTCTTTTCCTTTATTGGTTCTCAGGGGTCAGAGGACTACCTCTGGGCCCATAAGGTTGGCCTGTTCTTTAAAGGACCAGTGCTCCCCACTACAGCTGGTTATTTAGTTCACCTCAGTTTACCATGGAAACCTTGCGCAGTGGCTTGACTCTTGGAGAAATGTATGTTCTAGAGATCTTAACTTATAGCTCATATATGCCAGGGAGTATAGAAAGGCCTAAATCTTAAATCCTTCATCACATTCTCGATGTGTCCTGTATATAGGTAATGCTACATGTGCAGAACCACATTTGGAACCTTCTTTGGCAGGATCCCCACCCCACACATACCACACAGCAACAGCACATTCATCCATGAATCTCTCTTTTGGGCTTCCTGACTTTGGCCTTATGGCATAAATTGGGTCTTTTTGCTCTAGCAAAGGCTATGCAATAGGCTCTTGTTAATACTGTCAGATTGTACTAAGCAAGCCTGCTGCAATCTTCCTGATTGTGAGCCACTCTTACAGAGCACACTCTGAAGGCAGCAGATGCTGAAAGTATTGTAACTCCCTCAACCAGCCTTCAACTACATCCCAGAAATTGTTTGGCAGCTGTCTCATCCCCTCCACCCTTAGATTTCTGATGTGCTCTTGTAAGCTCTGAGGAAATTGCTTCTTCCAGAGTTTCCTATACAGCTAGATGGAAAGCTTTTCTGGTCTTCAATCAGAGGCAATAGTTTAACCCTTTACAATTTCGTGTCCATCATGTTTTGGCCTTTCTCATTCACTTAAAACTGCGAAGCTTGGTTCTCTGGCTGTTACCTCCTCCTCTTCTTTTCCCCCTTGTCAGAAGGGTTTTTTTCCCTAATGCTGATTAAGCACTTTATGAAAGGTTTAATACATCTTTATGATCCAGCTTCCCCTCTGTTTTCATCATGGAGCGTCTCCCTCATTTTACTTATATAAATATTGAAACTGTCTGAGCCCAATTCTCTTTCTTTTGTGGAAAGTAGCCCTTTTTTAGAAGCTGTGATGTTGGCTTATCAAGTGGAGAACTGTGCCATTATTTCTTGTTTTTCATAAGAACAAAGTAGTCCATTTAGATATTTTCTTCCTTCCAGAGTCAGTTTCTGCTTTTTATTTGAATCAGACATATTATCTACTATTTTTCCTAACCCATCAACTATATTGGAAACATTGCTTCATTCATTACCTTGCCTTTTATTGAACTCTACAGCACTATTCTTCCAAGAACATTCTTGGCCTTCCATCTGACCAAACAGTTATATCATCTTCTGATCTGTGTTCACCCCATGAGAGCAATGGCAGCATAAGCAGGCTACCTGTGTCAGAGAGCTGTGTAAACTCAACCTCCACTTCCATCCAGCTCTAAATACTGGATCTTGACTGCCAAAGAAATGATTGTACATTTTTAGAAAAGTTGTCTTCTCTTTGTTCACCTCATGATGACCAGTTTCTTCCTGGTAAGAATCTTGCTATTTATACATGTCTGTGAATCACAATGGTCATGGTAAGGGCAATCTGGCTGCGACATCTGTCACCATTGATTTCCAAGGTTGATTTGGCTGATCTGGCTGGTTGGGTAGGGGTCCCCTTCCTCCATCACTGCTCCATGTGCATCCCTCCCAAAGCTGTGGGCTCAATGGAAGAGAGCAATCATGTCAAGATTGTGATGAAGAACAGGTTCCTTTTTATTACTCTTAATTTATAAAGTTACAGAAAAAAAAATACAAAACTTAAAAGAAAACAGATACAAACACAGATTAAGGAAAAAAAGTATACATTGAAAGAAATGTATATGAAACTAGAAGCTCAAAGCTCAGTCTTAAACAACAGATTAAACGTTGACCAATATGAGATGAAGAGATATCTGTTTAACCTTATAAGGGGTGAACAGTTATTAAATTTGTTTGTTTGTTGTGATGAAGGTTGGAAATATTTCTTTTCCTTTTCTTTTGGAAAAAGAATATTCTTATTCTTTTCTTCTTTCTTTCTCTTTTTTCCTGCACTTTTCTTTCTTTCCGTTCTCATTTCTTTAGTTTAGTTTGTATTAGTTTTTACTATTGTACTTAAAATTCTTAATAAAAATTATATGTATTAAAAAAAAACATTGACTAAGTAGAGTAATATAGATTGGACTTCCATAACACTACAAGGCCTGTTCATATGCAGATGAAAACATGTCTTTATCCAGGGTTTTATATCAGGTGTACTAGAACCTTTCTGCAGAAGTAGAAGAATATTTTTAGCTGCAGGCCATGGATGGTAAATCCAAAGTTCTTCATACTTAGCCTCTAAATGTTTAGACTATAATTTAATATGTTTTTAATGCTTATTTCTATTTCCAACACAAAGAAGAATTATTATTTACCTGGAGCTACAGTTCTTCATCTGGTCATTTATGAATTCAGTAACCTTCCCTCCTAGTGTACCTGGTTTCAAGTGACCTCTGTGTTGGCTATGTTGGTCTTCAGAATCTAAGAGATTCAGTAGATGGTACATCTGACTTCATTGTATACATAATGTGAACATTCCAAAGGCAGTCTGCATAGGTGTATAAACCATGTATAAATATACTTGTTGCCTAAATTTGATGGCAAAATAAATGAATTTAGGCTGTGCAATTTTTTTCTGATGCTTTTTTAAAAATAAAATTAATGGAGCAGAAGGCATTTGATTACATCAAAATGATAACAAACTTACAGTGGTGTTATAATGTAGATCTTACCTGTAATGTACTTAAATATGTACGTCATGGGTTTTGTGTCATAAAGTATATTTCATAACTTGTCCCCTTGTCTCCTTCACACAGATGCCCGTACCAGAAAGCAAATTACTTCATCCTCAAACAGTCTTATTTATTATTGTTTTTTTCAGCCAATTTTGGCCTGGTTTCAGTGCAGTTAAGTATAGATATGGAAATGGAAGGCATCTCGGAGACAACTTACTTCCAGTCCCTTAAAACCCCCCAGTGTCCAGTGTTTTGAGAGGATTTAAGGATGAGAATAGGAACGATTTGCCTCCCAAAGGTGTACACTCTCCCATTTCTCTTTAAATTCAAATAAATCCACACACATGCATACAAATCAGCTCTGCCCCTTCTGGTAACATCACCATAATATTTGAACTTATGTAGCTTTTTGAAAGATTGGGAGGATGAATTGCAACCCATAACCCCTCAAGCATTGCTACCTCTGGTGTAAGGGAAGCAGACCTCCAGGATGAATTCATAAAGTTTACAAATGTTTATTCATGTTATTTCTTTGTACTGTATTTGAATTTTTATGAGCTTTTAAAGCCATTGTTTTAGATATTTTTATTGCTTCAATCTGTTCTTTCAATTTTGGTGACAGCCAAATGGTGTTAATAAAATAGATATCAATTACATACAGCCCACAATCAGGATTGCCAGTTTATCCAAGATATTTAATTGTCCACCTCCAAGATCCTTACTTTATATTCTAGCTTATTTTATAAATGTTTCTAATATTTTTATTACCCTTTCACTGTAGATCATGGTTATGTCAGATGGAACATCAGCTGCTTCAGGGCAAAGTCTTCATCTCCCTAATCTTCCCACTAATTCCCTGTCTTTTTCTGAAGTGAAGAAGAAATCATCTCATGGGCCAAAGGTAAGACATGGCCTATGGTTAGAAATTGGAATAGGTTTTGAGCAGCTGCTTTGAATGTTACATGATCAATGAGCCAAGAAGTAATTAGTTAAATGCCTCAATCTTTTAAGAAATTAATCTACCGTAATTCAAAGATAGATTTATAATCTTAATATTTAGGATTAGTTACATATGTTTGCTTCTGAAAAGTTTGTAACTACATATATGTATTAAAACACCCATTTATTTTGCAGATTCATATTTAAATGTACCTGATACAATTACCTACTTTTTGTCCTGACTGCTGAATTCTAGAGTTGACAGCCCACTGAGAAGCAAATTATTAAAAATGGAACCATGTATTAATTAGGGATATACCAATTGTAAGTTTCATCAGCATATCACATGTTATAGCAGGACTATATTTTCCTTATCCTTTGCATTCATCAGTCCCCAAATCTGGTCTGGATTTGTTTCTGGTTACAAGAAAGAGGAATGCAAAGGAAATTCCCATTGTGCAAGTGGAAGTGATCCCTAAGTTGCCATGGTTCACTTTGAGCCCATGCCCTAAAATGGATTAACCAAGGGATATTTAAACGTTCAAAATTGTGTGCTGGTGAATTAAACTTAGTTACCACGTATTTAACAGTCTTTTCCAGTTAAAAGTTTATACTGACACATATAAAGCCCACAGAAACTTGGAGTATTCAAGCAAATAAAACAATATGATTTTAATTGGGGCAGGGGATTAATAACTCAGTGCAAAAATTCAAAATAATGAATAAAATGCAGTTTAAATGAAGCCCAAATAAAAGTGTTAGTTGTGTGGATTTGGTGTCTCAGGAAAATGGGGAGCAGGATTTGCTTGAGAAAGGTGTCTGACAGGGAGATAGAAGATTTGCAAACTAATGTACAATAGTGAAATGAGTCCTAAAGAGTGTTGGAAAGAGGGGGCTTTTAGATAAACTGTTTGCCTCCTGCTGTTACGTAGTCTTTCACAGAAAAGAAAGAAACACAAAATCCAATGTGAAAGTATGGGATGGCACCAATTTGGAGAGAAAAATCCTCTCTAGAAATAGAAGAGAAACTTCCCTCAGTTTATTCTGTCAGCTCCTTCAGGCAAAGGTACAAAAGCTTAGGCCTTTGGAATAAGGGGTGGCTAAGGCTTATGTGGGAAAAGCACTGACATGTAGTTTCCAAAAATCTTTTCTCACTGGAACCATCACAGCATCTGTGAAAGCAGTGGTTTGCAACTTCTCTCTCTTGGCTTACAAACTCTCTCTAGCTTTCCCTGGAAAGGTTGGGGGAAAAGAACAGAGCTTTGGAGCTCTGGGACATTCCTTTCTGCTTGACTAAGAAGGTAAAAAGATGAATACTCCCTTCAATAATTGCCAGAGTAGATGTTGTAGTTATAGATTAGCAACAAAAGAAACGAAGGCTAGAGTAGCCTTTGATTGGCTTTAGCACACCAAAACAGAGAAACATCCTGGAAGGATGATGACATCGCTGGGGAAGTTGAAAAAGAAATATTATTTAAAAAGTACTGACCTTATCTTGACTGAACCAGTTAGAGGTAAAATCTGCTCTTGATTAGATTAGCATATGATCAAGAATATTGATAAAGCTCATAGCCAGATGGAGGTCATGCTTGTCACACCCAGATATTCAGGAAAATACACAGATTAAATTAAGGTCCTGGTTCATTATTTTGTTTTCCAAAAAGGACATTTTATCATTTCTTAAGAAATGAAGACTACACAGAACCACATTTCTTGGCTTCTAAGATTCAGTGATCATCTTCTAACTACTTCATTCCAGATTAAGGGTAGGGGGGAAATTACTTTTTAAAATCCAAATCTCATACATAATTCCAGTATTTTGGACATGAACATAGTTGTTTTAAGAGCATTTCCACATTTTGTTAATTCACAGAAGATCTGCTTAGAAAGAGAGTCTATGTTCACATTTATTTATAAGAATTTTATATTTATTTTCAGTTCTAACAATACTTCTAGTTATTTGTTGCCTTTTATCTTCGCTTTCCTTAGGTGGCATACCCAGTAATTCCCACACTCCCATTTTATTGCAAGAATAATCCTGTGAAGAGGATTGCATTAAGAAATAGTGACTGGTTCAATATTTATTAAGCCATATTGTAGCTTGCTTGGGTTTTCACTGGCTTTACACGGTATGTGAATCTAACCAGAGTCTTGGCCAAAGTCACTCAGTTTGCTCAGATTGAAAAAGAATAGGTTTTTTTTTATTATTATTATTATTATGAGAGAGTACATATAAAACATTAAAGTGAAATGGCTATGCTTGAAGCACCTGGTAGCAGCTTCAGAAGAAGCCATGACACAGCTGCTTTAATGATTCAGAAAGAGGCACTATATGCATGCTCCCTTAAGATACAGAACATCTCTTTTGGAGATTTTTCATAGCTGTAACATGTATGTATGTATGTATGCATGTATATCTTAAAACAACAAAAACAAAACACTAAAAGCCAAGTGAAATAACACTGTTTCAAGAAAATGGTGCAACTGAGGTGCTGTTGCAGATAAAAATCAAGTCCTGTCTTGCATTCGTATTGATTTAACTTCTCGGTTTATATAGGAGAAGGTGTCCTATGTATTTATATCAATCTCTCTAGTGTACCTATGCTTGCTGAATACAAAGAGGAAAGGAGAGAGGAAGTATGTTTGTGTGCACAAGGATATTTTAATTGGATTTACAATTTTCAATTTTAGTGGGAAGATTACAGTGCAACAGAAGATAATTCATGGTCAACAAATAGCTTAAAGACCACAAAGATTGTCAAGTTTTTATGATTCATCATTGTATTATTGTTTAATATATGCTAAATTCTGAATTTTAATTAAGTTTCAGATTTTGAGTGTTGAAGTAGGAGATAAGAACCATATCATGCCATTTAATAATAGTCTTATGGTTACTTTGGGGTGATGATAGAAATGGCTTTCAAATATCACAGGCAGGCATATTAGTGGAATATGTTGTGCTTGATTTCAGTAGTGGCAGAAACTGAAGGATTATTGAAAAGGGAAGGTAAAGCACAGGGAAGATCAGAAATGGGTGGACAAGTAAGATATGTCACACTGGGAGCTGTAGAGGGGAGAGAATGACAACATGCACCAGCCTTTCTCTACTCACTTCATAGGAATCTCTCCAGAACAATGAAAACTGAGACATCTATTTTGTTGAACTATGGCCATCCAAGAAATATATATGTACTTGAATAATATTTGTATTAGATAAGCATATATAGAATTGGAACTGTGTACTATTATAATATATAACTTTTTTTGTTGAACTTTTTCACTTTTATGTTAAAACACTTATGTATTTTTTCCTTTTTTGTAAATAATAATAATAATAATAATAATTATTATTATTATTATTATTATTATTATTATTATTATTATTTTAAAAAAAACTATGGCCAACCAAAATGGTTTGGCAGACCTTCCAGAAGGTGATCATTTGTTCTGGATTTGAAACAAAATGTAATTTTCTTTTCATACACAGACATAATTTTTGTCCTGCACATTTGTGAAACAGGTTCAGGCTACATTTTTCTCCTCATAGTTTTATTATGTTTTCTGAACCATCCACAAGATTTCAAGAAATGGTTATCATGGAAGGAAGTATATTTTTATAAGCATTAATTCTAATTTCTAAGCTAGTTCATTAAATGCATTTATTAAGCCTGCTAAATGGTACTTTTTTTTTTATCAAGTATGCAGCTTGGTATTATAAGTGTATATTATGCATAATTAAAGCTAACAAGCTTCTTAATTCACTAAAATATTTTATAAGATTTGTTTTCTTACTCTACCCACACTTCTATTCTTCTGGGTCTCTCTTTTCATTTAAAAGTAATGTGTCTTGTACAGTCCACCATAAGATACACTTCAGCTATTGAACTTTAAAGATGAGATTGTAGTGAAAAGATAAGCCGAAGTGTCAAACTCAGGGTGGGACATTCTGCAACTTTAGTTGGAAGTAAGTTCTAGGTTAAGCTCAATTGTAAGTAAACGTAGTTAAAATTTAAACATTAAATTTCAAAGTACTGGAAGCTATACATTGATTGGATTCACACAAACAAAAATAGGGTTTGCTTAACTAGGTGGCTGGCTTTGCACAATGTTCTGAACCATAAATCATAGGTATGTTAAGCCAAACTAGGTTATTATCTCTAGATAGATTTTCCTTTTATTTTTTTCAGAGATTTGTTGCTAATTCTGTAGGAATTTTGCTGTTTCATGCCAAAGCTTGTAATTTCAACATTAGAAAATTCTGCTTCTTAGTTTCATGAACCCACAACATAGAAACTACCAAGCTGTGTGTGTGTTTTTATTGGTCTTCCAAGATGAATCTGCGAATACAGCTTATGTGATTAAATTCAGTTTTGTTAACTTTGGCCTTCCCCAGTTTGGCTGGGAATTATAGGAGTAGAAGTTTCAACATCTGAAGAGCTTCAGGTTGGGAAAAGCTGTTTTTCATAGATAGGCAGGAACTCTCCAAGGTCCTGTATAATTTTTTAAAAATATTTTAGTTAGAGATTCTTCAAATTAAAGCTTAGACTTGCTACCCACAAATACAGCCTGGTTCACATATTATCAGAGCCATATGTTTTGTGACCTTTTCAGTAATTCCATCCTGCTTACTCACTTTAATTTTAACAAGTTGTGAATTTTGTTTTACCCCACTGTGGTTAATAATCTTACAACGTAATAGTGTTTCATATAAAGCAACAGTGAATATTCCTATAAAATTTTAAATGTTTTGCTCAGAAAAGAAAATGACTACCCTCATAGTACTTAATCGTTTAGTTTCCAGCAGATGCTTTAATTTGTAAACAATTTTAGAACTCTTTAATGTCCTGTAGAATGTCTATAGAATCTCACAAGAATGTCTTTTGTTACCTCTTCACAAAGTATGTAAATCATTACTGTGCTGGATCTTTAGTGTATTGAAATGTTATTTGTTGTGCTTTAAGCAAAGAAATACAGTCCAGTAGACCCTATTTTGGTACAGAACTGATGCAAGCCCTATTAATGTAAGTAAAGTTTGCAGATCAGCAACTTGTGGTAGATGTATCTCAAACAGAGGAGACTAGAGCAAAGGGTTAACTTTGTAATTTCCATTGTTGCAGGAGCTGAGCAAGAGTGTAAGCACTAGTAGCAGCAGCAGTAGTAGTAACAGTTTTTCAAAGCCCCATAAATTAACAAAGGAGCACAAGGAAAAATCTTCAAAAGACTCAAAAGAACATAAAAGTGCCTTCAAAGAACCTTCCAGGGAACACAACAAATCTTCCAAAGAATCCTCTAAAAAACCCAAAGAAAATAAACCACTAAAGGATGAAAAAATTGTTCCTAAGATGGCCTTCAAGGAGCCCAAACCTATGTCAAAGGAGCCAAAATCAGAAAATAACATACTTACCATAACCGGTGGACAGCAACAAGAAAAGAAGGCTGCCTCCAAAAGGCCTCCAGGTCTAGATTCTGAGGATCTTGCAGCCAAAAAGAAGAAAAAAAGTGGATCTGAGGCTTTATTTAAAAGTTTTTCTAATGCTCCCCCACTAATACTTACTTGTTCCAGTGTGGACAAAAAACAGACAAAGGATAAATCTCAGTTTAAAATTGGGAAAGTTAAAATGGAAAGCGAGCCGTTGGAGAAAAAGAAAAATACATTACCGCCATTTGATGATATTGTGGACCCTAATGATTCTGATATGGAGGAGAACATGTCTTCAAAATCAGAAGTAAGAGTTTATGTTTATTGTTATTTTGTTGTCCGGTTACAGGTTTTGCTTTATTTACCCCATTTTTTAAAAGTCTTGGATATCATCCATGTATGTGTATACATGTACATCAAATGGATTCCATTTGTATTGTTGGTAAAATCCATAGTTTCATTTTACAGATGATTTTGCTGGTTGGTTTATTCTAGGGAATTTCATCAGTTGGTTGTTCCTTATTAATCAAATAGGAAGACAAGGAATATAGGTTTTTCAGTGTAATTGTATTTTGTTGCCAGGAAATAAATGTTTATGCTTTTGGGGTATGACTGACTGCTTAACTCTGTTGAATGGATGAATGTAACATCTGTGGAAGAAACAATACTTTGAAACTGGGTTTTGAACAGTTATATGTGAAAATATAAGATAAAAATATATAGTTTCCTCTTTATCTGGATGCTTTGCTTGCACCTTTATGTTCAAGATGATGTTGAATCTTAGAGTTACTTTAAGGCTGATGAATCAAGGTATATTCACCACTTATTATTTCACTTTAATAACTAATTTGAACTGTCTCCACTGTATAATGTTTTATATTGAGTTTCACAGTTTTGAAAGTCTGCTTATATTCTTGGTTATAATCCCATTCATAACTTTGATGAGGATTAGTAAATGATGGAAGCACATTTATGAACAGAATAAGTTCATATATTACTTTAAAAACTGAAATTTAGAAATGGGAAATTTTTCAATTTATAACATTTCTGTCTCTGGAATATAGGAACTGGATCCTTGAAAGCTGAAAATGAATTGGAAAAAAAAAGAATATCTATTTTTAGTTGCCTCTTTGCTATTTCAAAATGTAACAGGGTTACATTTCACCTGGACTTATATGTCGTGAACAGTTTGATGCAATTTTTTAATTCAAAATTGGCTTTTTCAGAAAAACAGGAGAATATCATTGCTTTTGCTCTACAAGCCTCATTTATGGTATTTCATGTTATTGTTTATAGAACTAGAGCTAAACAATGCAATGCATTTAATTCTTAATTTGCCACCTTCTCTTTAGTAATGTAAAGCATTCAAAAGAGGTGTTTTACAGTGCGCAGGAGTGCAAACAAGTACCACTCCATATGCGCATAGAGACAGCCAGGAATACCTTCGGAAGCTGCAACGTAACCCTAGCAAAAGTCATAGCTGCTTTAATGATTCAAAGAGGAGCTCCTTCACATTTTGAAACACCTTTTTTTAATGCCTTGCATATCCCTAATCTTTAGCCCACAGTGACCATCAGACGTTCTTTATAGCAGCCTTGAGAGAAACACATTAAAAAAAAGATAAGACAGGGGAGGATAAAGAAACACAATGCACCTGTCTGTGTTAAATCCTGCTTTATTGAAAAGGGGAAAAAATACATGATGCTATATCTTCATACTGATGGTTTATTAAACATAGTTTCAGGCTGCATTGTTATGGCCTTGTGTTTGCCGTGCAGATATGATATACAAAAAACACTTTAGCATACTGATGTGCGTGAATCAGCAAATAAGAAAACCCTGGGCATGTTCTGTATTTTCATAAGCATACATTCTGTAAGTATTTCTATTTGCTTACAGCTATTAATTTTGCTATACTTCATTCAGCTCTTTTAACATATTTTGTGCTAGGAATAATTCAAGTAATTAGTGTAATTGTGTTTATAATTATATTTACATAGAAAAAAATCCCAGATTTTCACTCATGTAGTAAAAGCTTCCCTTGCTATCCTCTTTCTTGCACACACCAGCACAAATGCCCCAGATGTATTCCAGAGAATACCCATAACTTCTGGAGCAGCTTTCAGATAAGTGTGCTGAAAAGAAATGAATATGAAACTCTACAAGAGTCTGTTTCACTAGTGAATACTGTAGATGAAATTAGATACAGTCCCAAAATGTTTGAAGACCTATAGAATATATGTTATTACCGTAACATTTTGTGTAATGTTAGAGGCTTTAATCATGCCTGGATTTTTCCTTAAAATACTTTTCTGCTTCACTCCCCAATCAATATAATGTATTGAGTAAAATATTTTGTGGAAAAGGAAGTTATACTTCTAACAGCTTAATAAATTATCTGTAATAGCACATTTTAAACAAGGGAAGTAAATTTAAATATTTCCAAGATACAGGTAGTGCTCAACTTCTGGAACGACTGGAATTTCCGTTGCTAAGCAATACAGTCGCAAAGTGCGATGTCGTGTGACCACATTGCTTAGCGACAGCAATCCCAGCACTCCCCATTGCTGCTTTTAACCAAATTCCACCACAATCCAAGCCATTCCGGGCTTGGTCCCTTCCAGACCTGCACTTCGGTAAGGTAAAAGAGTGCCTCCTCTTCAACTCTCCCACCCACCTATCTCACCCCCCCCATCTCTGCCCTTTTGGCTACCCTGCATCCTGCCTTGCAGGGTGGCAAGCAGTCCTAGAACCATGCAGATCTGGGGCTGCTTACCACACTGCAACTCAGGGACTTCTTGGTGCACCACGGCTCTGGGGCTGCAGGAAGCCCCTGAGCCAAAGCACGAAGCTGCAGCACCCCTGGAAGCTCCAGCAGCACAGCGTGAAGCCACAGCGCCCCAGGAAGCTGCAGCCACCGCAGCCCACTGTCAGCTGTAACCCTCACCACCCTGCACTCCAAGGCCTCTGCCGCCCTGCGCTCCACCCCCCCAGCTGACCTTCACCGTCTTCTTGCTCCCGCTGCTGATGAGGCATGCCCACCCTGGCCCTTCGTAAAGCAGCTACTGACCATGTGAGGCCATCTTCCCCAGGTCTCATGAGGAAACTGCCATGTGCGACCTTGGGAAGAAAGCGTCATGTGGCCAGCAGCTGCCTCACAAAGGGCCAGGCCAAGCATGCTTGGTCAGCAGCAGGAGCAGGAAGACAGCAAAGGTCAGGTAAGGCTGCAGGGGACCAAAAGGGCATAAATGGGGGAGATAGGCAGGTGGGGGGAGTTGAAGCACCCCCGCAGTCGTAAGTGCGGGCAGGCTGCCAAGTGCCCAAATTGTGATCATGTGACTGCAGGGGCACTGCAAGAGCCATAACTTCGGGGACCAGTCATAAGTCCCATTGTTCAGTGCTGCTGTAACTTTGAATGCTGAACGAATGGTCATAAGTCAAGCACTATCTTAAAAAGAAGTCAATAAAGAGATAGCCACAATTGTTAAGAATGAAGATGTCACTAAAAAAATATTTTCTTTGATATAACTTCCATTTTTATTTCATCACTTAACCCTACCTTTTTTGTACATGTTTTAAAATGTTTGGCCCAAGTAGTAGGTGGCTCACTAAAGAGAAACAATCATTAGTCTTTTTTCTTGATTTTTCTTGATTTAAAATGTTTCTATTTTGCTTCCTATTAAAAAAGAATCTCGAAGTAATTTACAATTTAAAATTATAATTAAAAATAGATTAAAACAGTTAATGTAAATCATGCATTAAAATATTTTATTAACTTACAATACAAAAATGCAAAATTAAATTAAATTAAACAGTGATGGAAATTTCTTGTAGACAGGTCGTATTTCATATTATTTTTAAGGTGGGTCTTTAATTGTTTCTCTTCATGTGGACAAAAGGTGGAAAACATAGAAGGAATGTACAGTGGTACCTTGGTTCACAAACGCTTCTGTTCACGAACAATTCCGTTCACGAACAGCTCCGTTCGCAAAATTTTGCCTCCGTTCGCGAACGCCGGATCGGGTTATGAACAGAATCCGCGGCCATTTTCCCTCCCGTGACACGTGGTCGCGGCTTCCTGTAGGGAGGGGGACTCTCCCTCCAAGCAATATCCGCCTCCCCACCTGCCTTCCTGTCCTCCACGCCAGAAGTCGCGTCGAGCAAGGTTAGCTTTCTCTCTCTTCGTGCTCTACTTTGTGTCATATTTTTGCAGTTTAAAAAAAAAAATCATGGTTCAGAATGGATTAACAGTAATTACATTGAACCTTATGGGGAAATTTGATTCAGGACACGATCAAAAATCGGTTGGCGACCAAATTCGGAGGGGTCAGAACGGATTAACCGTATTTACATTGAACCTTATGGGAAAATTTGATTAACCGTATTTACATTGAACCTTATGGGAAAATTGATTCAGTCGCGAAACGAATTAAGTTCGTGACCCGAGGTACCACTGTATTCTTCTGTAGAAGTCTGTGACAGAAAGCAGAATTCATGCTTCCTTCAATGATGGCCAGTCATTCAGGTACTGAGGAAGCAAAGCATCCTCAAATCATGACACTACCAATCTCATGAGGTTCTTATTCTGGCATTCAGCGATTGGTTTCTAAACGGTCTAAAGAGCCATTCTATTAGCACCATTCCAGGCCAGTTCCATCAGCTCTGTCTTCCTTCCATATGTTTTTCATTCCAGCTAGTTATTCAATGGTCAGTAGAAAGGACCATTAAACTACAATGGTCAGTAGGGATGAAAACAATTCAGGGAGAAGAAAAACCCAACGGAGCCAGATTTGTAGCACAGTCACGGAACGAATTAAGTTCATGAACCGAGGTACCACTGTAGTTAATAGTCCTTTATTTTTATACCACTGCTCTAGCTGGGCTACAGTTGTGACCAAAATGATGTTTCTATTCCATACATCGGAACACCGCCCTTTTTTTTCAATCTTTCTCTCTGTGTCATCTGCTTTAGAAGTGAAATATAGGTAGTCCTCAGGTTAAGAATGAGTTCTGTTCCCAAGGTCTGTCCTTAAGTCAAATTTGTATGTAAGCTAGAACAGTATTATTGTATAATACTGTATAAGTAGTATTGTGCAATGAACTCAAACTATTGTGTATTTAACTCAAATCATTGCGTATTTAACTCAAATTTTGCTACAGTAGGCTCCGTTCTCAACTATGGGTCATCTGTAACCCGGGCATTCATAACCCAGGAACTACCTGTACTGTAAGTTGTTTCTAAGAACACACAGGATGTTGAAGGCAAAATATTTACATTTCCCTGTTGAAATTAAAATATGTTGAGAAAAATACAGGAGATAAAAGTGATATATAATTTCAACTATGCATTACATTTCTTTTTAGAATGTAAAAGATTCTGTAGATGGTCTATGCTCAATATTTTTTTAAAAGGTATGTGAATAGGACTAGTTAATTTCCTCAGTTCCCTTTAGAGATGTCAATTATTGATAGTGCTCTTGAATGATGGCCCTAAAATAGCCTCAAGCATTAGTGATTCCTTGATTATAGGAGTAGTGACTATGACTTCTGAGTACAGCTCATGGAATATGCAATCATTATCATATTTGAAAGTATCAACAGGCTTGTTTGTAATTTGTGGAAATTAATTCTCTTCTACAGTTTATAATATATAATCATTCTATAATGTAGGGGTAAAGTATTTGCAAATACAAGAACAAACATTAGGTGATATTATGAATACATTCAGTATTTTTAAAATTTGTGGTATCTAAATATTTGTTTTCAGTGTTTAGGTGCATTTGACAGTACTGTAATGTTTAAGATTTTATTCACATGTCTTAATGGGCAAAAAACAAACAAACCTTAACATGCAAGTTTTACCACTTTGATCTAAACTGTGATTATTACTGCATTAGTTTTTAAAGATCTCTCTCTTTTAAAACATTAAACTTGAAAGGATCCACTACCATGTGAATACCAGGAACTTTGGCTAATGTTAAAGTGCCAGTATCAATTTATATGAGCTAGCAAAGTACTCCAGAAGCTCTTGTATGTTCAGCCAGTTCTAAATCCCATCCTGTAATTTTTGGCTCTCGTCAGACGAGCATTAGGCAACGAGGAAAGGAAGGGGAAGGAAAGCTTGCAAAATTTATTACTATTGAGGCAATGGGGGAATAGTTCAAACCACTTCAAATTCTAAACATGTCTGCTTTTATCTTGAGTTCCTTAAAAACTGCTTCGTGAAAAACTTCAATTGCAGGATGTTTGATTTCATGAAAATTTGCCTACCGTTTTCCGATACTGAACCATGTAGCAGTATGATAAGAGAACACTTGGCCTTGTTTTCATTGCCTGTGTATCATGATATATAACCTGTCAGCCTTATAATATTTACATAAGTTTCAAACTGTAAGGTAGAAAAATTGAAATCTTAGATCTCATTATGGATTATTTCACGTTGCAGCTGCTGTTAATAGAACAACTATGGTTAAGAAGATGACAGTATTTGTTTTATAGATTTTCTATCAACATATCTAGCTGAACAGAGAAATTCAAAGTTAAAATGTCATACCAATTATACTATAAGTGTCTTTATTATATGCGTAAAGTAAATAATTTTTTTAATAAAAAAGAAGTGTCTTAACTATCAGGCAGATAAGGAAGTTGCCTCCATCTTTGGAAGACTTGATCTTGTGGGCTGTTGCCACTGGCCAAAGCAGGAGGTGATTTTATCTGATTTATTTCTCTCTACAATCCCCAGGGAAGGTTGAAGATTCTCTGAAACAGCATAGGAAGTGGTACTGGGGGCAAGGAAAACTGGGAGATAACATCTCTTCCCCACCCCTTCCCACCAGCCAAACATTTCTGCATAGAATTCTGTTTAGCTTGTGTCTGCTGTGCTAGTGAAGAACAAAATAAATAGGAAATAGATAAAATTGGGCCTAGGCTCACACATATTGCTATAAATAGTAATAATATGTCTTGTTTCATTTTGTTTACTTTTTTTTTTATTTTACAACTTTTGTAACCAATCCAAAGACCCTGGAATTGTAGAAACACCACATTGTGGTTTATTCAATAAAACATAGTTGAACCATGATTTAGTGAGATCTGTGAATTCAGCCAACCTATTTTTAAAATGGAGATAGGGAAACTTAATTATGAAGAAGCTAAATTCCTAGTGACCCCTTTTTATGATGGGTGTAAAGTTTCAATATCCACAAATAAATGATAGTCATTATAGTATTTTCTAGACTGCCTATTTTGGACAGAATCAGTCTGCCCAATGTGGATAAACAGAGTGCATCTGCTAAGAGTTCCCACCTCCTGGAAACCTGCAGGTAGGTGATTAAAAGCTGATATTTTCCATGGGAGCTCACTTCCTGTAGAAAAGCTTTCCACTGGAGACAAGAGTGGCCCCTTCCCTCACAATCTTCTGGAAGCCTTTGAAACCTGGTTACTTGTGAAGGTATTTGGCAACTAAGATGGCTTAGTATTATTGCTCTGGGTGAGCTGTGGCACTGTGAGTATTGCATTCATTAGGAAACGTCATTATATATTGATATATTTGTGTTCGTATTGCATTTCTTTATTGTATTATTGACTTTGTAAATTGCTTAGAGCTGACTAGATTGAGGCAGCATAAAAGTCTTCATAGTAAATAAAAATGGGATGTAAATATAGCATGTATCAGTCTTGTACGACCTCATGCACTCTGGATGAACTGAATTTCTACTGAGTACAGGAATTAAAATCCAGTGCAACAAGAGGATACTGGGTGGGGAAGGCTGCTATGTATTTTTGGAAGATAACTTCTGAACTTTATGAACGCTTTCTAGGATAGTATATATGGCTGCAATTAATATAAATGTTGCGGCTAAATTAACGGCAGCTTGTTAATGTAGTAGGTAAGCTCCTTGGTGTTACTACCACCAACATTTGGTAGCTCAGTTCCAATGCTTTTTGCTGTTTTTAATGCTTTTAATTTAGTAAAGGAACAGAAAATCCATAGAAGCTTGGCATTTGAGGAATTACCAAAAAAAAAAAAAAATTGACAACCCCCCCCCCGGCTTTTAGACCTGGCCCTGTCTTATTGTATACCTTGCTATAGCGTTTAATTCCATCCTATAGTTTTTGGCCTGAGAAAGATAGTTCACCTTTAGTTATGTAAAATATGTATAATAATATTTTGTTCATCAAGGAATGTAAAAGCTTTACTTTTGCACAAGATCCCAGTAAATTAATTTACAATTTTTAGAAGAATATTCTGACTAACCTCACCCCGTTCTTGCAAAGCCTCCAGGTTATTATTAACACAAAAATTTCCCTTTCTGCTAAAACTTAAAGTCAAAGTGTGTTCTTTTTAGCAGACATTTATTGACATTTATTGAAATTAAATAGGATGTAAGTTTTGAGTAATAGCTTTACTTTTTAAGTAAGTGACAGAGCATTAAGAACAGGTTTATTATAAAGCAGTCTTTTTATTTTCAATTTCTGATTAAAGGAAGGTGGATGTTGAGTAGCATATAAAGTATACAATGAAGTGTTAATTTTCAGGAATGTTTCACATTACCTCACTGAAATGCAGGGAGTCTTTATCATTTTTTCTGGTTTACTAAAATAATTTATATATTTCAAACTAGTGTTTGTTTTCAGCTATGAGCCTCTTTTAACTTGTTACAAAAGCCTACTGAATGAAAGGAAGGTTGCTATCATTATTCATCAATGCATGGATTGCTATTACCATGCAAAGCTGTGAAATTCCTTGGATGGTTTTGATCCTGTACACACTCACCCTGGATGGTAATAGAAATCATTTACCTCTTGCTGATGTCAATGATGAAAAGATAGTATTAGTTACATATGACTTTGGATTCGACTTTTGGCTTATTTCCTTGCATTTGATAAGCAGAAATCATCTTTTAACCAAAATAATTCCTAGAGTATTAGAATATCTAAATAGAGTAATTCTGTCATGAGTCCAAGTTACCAACTGAAGTATTAACATTCCAATCAAAGTTAAAATCTAATTTTTCTTCTCAGTCTGTGAGATACTATCCAGAACTCCCCTTTACATCTGTTACGCCTTATTCATTCTTTGGCTGGCTTCTTACTGCTTCAAGATTTCTGGGTGTGCAAGAAATGAGATACATGTATGAATAAACAAGGCCTAAAATGTAAAACTATTCATGATATAAGAATAGAGTTACTGTGTCAATTTTACTGTTTATGCTTTGTGCAAGAGATTTGGTATAAACAATATCTCATATGTTTTCTACAAAACACAGTGTCAGGACAACAAAATGTTTGGTTTTTTATTCTGATAATTTAGTGTGTCATTGTGCTCTGAATTGTAATAAATTCTAATAAGAGTGTTGAAAAGAGAAGAACATCATAACTTAAGGTTTAAATGTGGCTTGTTTCAACTAATCATAGCTGAGGTTGGACATGGTTTAGATGACTTCGGGTGACAGTGAGTTGCTGTTAATGTAAAATAGAAAAGCCTTCAAAATACTTGCAGCCACATCAAAGGAGAAAGCATGGAAACTGAGGGAAACAAATAGAAACTTTGGTCATATTCATCAAAGTAAAGTTAACAGAGATCTGAATGGTGCCACAGATTTTTTAGAAAACTTTCTGTTGCACTTTAGGTAATTTGCACAGGATAATTTGCATCAGATTTTTTAAATAAAGCTTTAAATATGTACCCATCTTAATTATTTTTCAGAAGACACTGTGTTTGAACTGAGATATCTCAGGAAAAAAAAATAAAGCATGCTCAGTGTGCTTTATCTAGAAGTTTTTAGTATAAACATTTAAAAATAAGAGCATCTTGTCTTACTTAAACTGGTACAGTACCGAAAACTGTTGATACACATTTCAAAAAGTATATCAAAAAGTTATCTGTGCAGTATATATCTTGGATTGGACATGGGTGGAGTTATCTGCACTCATTTATGTAGAGGTCTCTGTAGAAATGACTGCAATGCTGAATCCTATCCCTTAACTTTTATTCCAGTCAAAGAAGCAATGCAGAGACTAGAAACATTCTTTAAACATTTGCATTGTGGGTGAGTGTGAGGATCCATTCTTCTCATGTTGTCTTCCTTCTCTGCGGGATCATTCAAAGCTTCAGGATAAGACACTTTAAGGCTGCTTAGTTCGTAAAAATGTAAAATCTCCTTTGATTCAAACATAACTCCCAGGAGCTTAATAGATGTGTCAGTGTGGTTTTCTTGGCAACAATATAGAAGTGGCTTCCCAATGACTTCTTGTGAAATGTTTTTTAACTATATTGCATATTTAGGCACTTCTTGTGTATTAGAAAGGAGATAACTATATCCCATGTTTGAAACTTTCTCTAATAGGAAAATTTGGGCGTCTGGCCAGGTTAGTTTGGCTCTCTTGTACCCATTATACATTGTCTTCTAGCCTGATCATATCTCATTGGGAGTTAATTGGCAGGAGATAACCCCAACAATTTCTTCAGTACAATTATTTTCCATGCAGATTGATAATTAGCATGGCTAATCCAGTTGAAAGAAGCAATAATAACTACTTCACCATGCCTATCTCAGTTGTATTCCAGCATTTGAAACACAGCAAGGTATCTACAAAGCAGCTCTTAGAAATACGGTTCAGGAAGGAAAAGTAAAAAAGAAAAAAAACACCACCTAACTATACTCTGTATTAGAATTGTGCCACCAATTTCGGTTTGAAAAGTTTAAGGGCTACAAGAAAATCTACTTTTAAAATGTTTATTCTTCCATCCCCTCTATCCTTAAAACTGCTGAGTTTTAACTCCACTTATAACTTCTATAATAAATTGATATAGGCTTGTTCTTATTGTCATTTTTAGACTTATGTAGAGTCATCAGGTAAGTGTTGTTTTTCTTAAAAGTTTAAAACATGTAAATTTGCTTCAAAAAGCTTCAGTTAAGCTCCCAATGAAATTAATGACAGTATAGCATATGTTGAACACTTCCGTTTCAGAAGTTTATGTATCATTGACTATGATACATTTCTCCTTCATATGTAGACACGATATCAACATAGATACAGCATGTACATTGAATACTGATTATGAAAAAGTTTTGCTAATCAACTCCAAGCAGCTGAACTCTTCTTTTCCTGTCTGGGTTAGTACTTGGATGGGAGACCTCCTGGAAATACTAGGGCTGTAGCTTGAATAAACATCCTAGAAAGAGACAGAGGCTTTCACATGTTCATCATGAAAACTATAGGGGCAGGTTCAGGAATGGAACTCACCCCTTCTCCTTTTTTATATTGTACTAGCTGAGCAGAAAGTATATAGAGTTGGTTATATTTTAGAATGCCAAGGACCTTGTTTCTGAAGGTCAGGAAGACCTTTGTTCCATGCTTAGGAAATCTGAAGAAAAATTGGATAAAAATCACTTGGAGATAGTGATTCATTCCAATAGCCTATCATGGGTAGGGCTGGCCTAGGCTATTAGATATTCATCTCTACAGCTGGGTCCCTACCACCTTCTCAGCAACCATTCCAGAAAGGGAAGGTTGGAGACTTATAATTATAAAGCTATGTCATTATCTAAAGATTTCAAATATGGTCTGATTAAAAGATAGCTTTTTCAAGAGGGGGCACACTACTGCCTTCTTCAAGGAAGATGGCATCATGCCTTCCCTTACAGAAACATTAACCACCTGTTGGCCTTGCAGGGTAAACCAAATAGGAACCACAACCAAATGAGCTATTTCTACTTTATTGTAAAGCTACATTGACAGAATCTTGCAAGTCTGAAAGTATAATTCTCCCCCCACTGCCATATCCTTTACAGCCCAAGAAACTAGGGAGGGTCTCTTCTGAGCCTCTTGCCCCATCCACTATCTAGCTGCGGGCTATGCTGTCTCTTATCTGACCATTCCCTCGGCAGCATCTCTTCGCCCAGTCTCCCAAGGTCTTTGCACTGGTCATGTACATTCCCAGGAGTAGTCAACTGAAACAAATGTATCATTTTTCTAACACTATAAATGCTAGCATGATCAGTTTGATCCAAGCTGAGATTGGATCTGGGAACCAAATAATGAATTCTAAAGCTGCTTCCTAGTTAAATGCTTAGAGATCACAAGAATTTATTTTCTATGGCATGCTTGTAGGTCTGATAGCAGGTTACAATATCTCTGCATAGCTAATTGCATGTTTAGTTAGTGATGCTTGATGAGATGCATTTAGTTGGGAATTATCTGTATGTCATAGATGAGCTATCACAGTCAGGAAACTATTTCTTCTGCAGTTAATGCTTTCATGAATGTGAAAAAATCCATAATATAATAAAAAATCAATATGTATCTTCAAAAAAGTTATTTGTACACGTTGACATAGCTTTATAATTTTAAAAGTTAGGCAGCAATATTACAGCTTATACAACATGTGGGAAAGTGGGTGGCAGAGGTAGAAGTATATAAAACTATGTAATGTGTTCTGCAAAAGACGTACAATGGAGTTCATTGTGTTAAAATGGAAACTTGGTAAAGGGGGCACTTTGCTGTTATTAAATCATAAGATAAATTGGGAGGGACAAAGATCTCTCATTTTGAAAGAACAAATTATCTGATGTTTATGCAGTATGCAGTTCTTGTTCAAGGTATCTTTCAAATATATTGAAAATCTGAAGAAAGGATTTAAAGAAGTGATAACAATCTCCACTATCTGGATGAAAACATTTTAGAGTAAGTGTCCAAGAAACATGACTAATACCTTAATACTTCTTCTCAACATTCTTCACAAAATTCTTCACATACCTGAAATAATGGATAAGGAACTAGTGGACATTTTGAATCAAATTTTGCCTTTTTTTAAAAAAAAATGCCAAGGATGGCATTTAGGATAAACCATAATTGTTTTGATTCACTGTTTTAAATATACTGTTTTAAATATTTAGGATGTTATGGGGTACTCCAGCCAGTTCATACTAAATGATAGTTGTTTTCAGTTGCAGGGTGTTGATTATTCTTGGCTACTGATCTGTGAAGAATAACACTGCTTACATATCTTCTACTTTGCTGTTGTGCAAAGAGTTCACTGATATGTATTGAAATAACAAGATCATAGCTAATCAGGCAAAATATATTGGTTAAAGGAAGCTCTTTTCTCTTCTAGTGAGTGCCTTTCAATGTGTTAAACTATAGTTCAAATTATTGACAGCCAGCCTTGACTGTGCTAGCTTAAAATTATTGAGGTATTGTTTATTCATTTTTATTTAACATTTCCTACAGGGTGTTTCTGGAAAGTCCATGGCAAGCTATTGATGAAGCAGTTTAATTTGCTTTACCGATAGAAGAGAATATATGTAGCTCAGGGTTGAACTGTGTAGTCCTTAGTGCTCTCTGAGCTTGGTTGTTTGATTGCAGACATTTCATGTCCCGACTAGGTAATATCATCAGTGCTAGTCAGTGTGGGGTTTGCTCCCTGTTTATATACAGTGTACATCATCTCGATCAATGGGTCTTTGAACAAAGAAATTGACTCCAGGATCAGCAAGGTCAGCCAGGCACTGGGGTGGCTGCACACTAGAGTGCTCAATCAACACAATATCTGTATCTCCACAAAGCTGAAAGTCTACAGAGCCATGGTTATCCCTACTCCCCTATATGGATGTGAGTCCTGGACTCTGTACTGAAGGCACATCAAACAAATGAAGAAATTTCACATGTGCGCTCTCTGCTCCATACTTGGCATTTGTTGGCAAGACCACGTTTCCAACCTGGAGGTCTTGAACCGCACAGAGTCCACCAGCATTGAATCCCTGCTTATGAGAGCCCAGATGCGGTGGGTGGGACACATCATCAGAAAGAATGACCACTGTATGCCTCACTGGTTGCTCTATAATGTACTGGAGTCTGGGAAGAGACCTTGAGGTCAACTACACAAGCACTACAAAGACACTGAAAGAAATCCTATCCTTTTCATAACTTGTGTTGGTTGTACTATGGTGGGTTGAGTGGTCAGGACATTTTGATAAAGTTGCATGGGTATCCATTCTGTTGGAAGATGTCATATACGTAATCTGTTTCCTTTTTCTGGTGTTCTGGGTTGCCGCAGTGCATTTGCGCTCATCTGAATAATGTTCTTACCCAGCTCCTCTTGTGGGAGTTTGGATTGTTACTTTGGTAATGGAGCACTTGGTGCTGCTACACACTAGCAAAGTGCTCCATTACTGTAGTGGATTGCAGCAGAGAGCAAGGCTATCAGGAAGGAGGGGATGTATTCCAGGAAGGACAAGGAGACAAAAGAAAAAAAACAGTCTGGAGATGGAGCATGGGAAGCATAAGAGGTTCAGGATAGCCACTCCCTTGAATCTCCCAGGGTATATCCACTAGTTGCAGTAGTATAAATTTATAGAGTCCTTGGAATATGAACACACATTCGTCTCCATTGCTAGTATAAATTTAGTCTGGGAAGATTCTGTCTATAAAGTGTAAGCAAATAAAGGAATTAAACTCAACTGGACTGTTTCCCCGTTGTTCTTGGGCTGGGCCTGACAATTACCAAAGTAACAACTCAACCTCCCACAAGAGATGCTGTGTAAGAACAAAGCTAAGAAGGAAACAGAAAGACCAGAATACATCCTCTCCAGCAGCCTACACACAGATAAGCAGGGATTAATACCAGACAATCAAGCAGAAAACAGTACTCTAATCAAGGAACTACCAAGGAGACAAACAATCAAGGAGAAAACAATACCCTAATCAAGGAACTACCAATGAGAAAACCACATCCCCGTCAACACTGGCAGGGAAAGCTACTGTATACAAACAGGGAACAAACCCCACACTCACTAGCACTGATGATGTTACTTAGTTGGGACATGAAACGTCTGCAGTCAAACAACCAAGCTCAGAGAGCACTGAGGACTCCATAATTTGCTTTAATTGCTCACATTACAGTGGTACCTCTACTTACAAACGCCCCTACTTATGAAATTTTCGAGATATGATCAGCTCCGGCCCCAAAAATTTACCTCTACTTACGAATTTGCCTTGACTTACGAGCCATTTTCTGCCCGTTCCACGTGGTCCGCGGCCATTTTTCCGCCCGTGCCACGTGGTCCCCGGCCATTTTCCGCCCGTTCCACATGGTCCGCAGCCGTTTTTCCGCCCCGACACGTGGTCCGCGGCCATTTTTTCTGCCCTGCCGTGTGGTCAGTGGCCATTTTTCCGCCCCTGACACGTGTTCCGCGGACGCCGGAATGGATTAACGGTAATTACATTGAACCTTATGGGAAAATTTACTTCAACTTGCGACCAACTCGACTTGCGATCAGAGTCACGGAACGGATTAAGTTCGTAAGTAGAGGTACCACTGTACAAGGAATGCAGTGTTTCATTAATTACTTGGTTGCTTTTCTCATAAAGCCCAACTGTAATAGAAGAGTAGTGGAACTATGCCAAAGGCTACTGCATCCTTATAGATTACTAACCATTAAGGCTGAAACAGTTCTCTAATCCTTCCCTCCCAGTATTTCCTCTGAATGTTCCTAATGAAAATTACTAGGATATGCAGATATCCTTGACAATACCATTCTTCTGTAACACTCAGCGTTCTGCTTGTCATAACGTTTTATTTATCTTTCTTTATTCCTTGACTTAATCAGAAAATTTACATCCAAAATTTAGAAATTTAAAAAGTTTCATTGTTCAAAACAATATTGGTGTTTTAATTATTTTATGTGATCATGTTACTTTTCTTCCTTTTGAATGCATTGTCTTTATATCGCAATTAATTGGCTAAATAGATACAAAATATGCAATAGTGCAAGCTCCATTTCTGAACATGATCAAGATTTTTTGATCCCATATGATGTAAAGTGATTTTGGAAAAAGGACACAATCTTAAAAGTTAAGCTTTGCTGTTGTGCTGTATCCTTTGATGTAAATTATGACTTGCAAGTTATAAATAACTAATATTTTAGTATTGGTTAATATAAAGATTTTATCTTGGAATAGGTAACATGATTACTAACTCTAGTGGTATAGTTGTGCTTCCCTTTGAGTGTGGAAAACTTTCAATTTTAAGTTTAAAGGTTTTTGTTTTTGTTTTTTTTAGTGTGGTGCTTATAGTTTTATTGCTTAACCATGAACTAATTCCCAAAGGAATAAGCAAAATGCTCAGAAAGGTGGAATATATTAGTATAGTAGTATCAAAAGTGATAACCCTCTCAATAACAGTTCCAGGAGAGCATAAATGTAATGGTACTATTGTAATCATTGTCCTATTTATGGGTTTTACTTAGGCATCTCTTGGACTAGATGATTATTTGATTTGAATCAGCATGGATGCTTTTATGCTCTTCCTTCCATCCTTTGCTTCGTTATTTGCTAAGAGAAGTTATTTTCCGACTGTGTTTCTGTATAAGCCAATCAAACAATTGCATGTAACTGATTTTTGAAGGAGCATCTTGTGATTTGAGGTACAGAGAAAAGAAGGTACCATTGTATTCCTTTGAATGCTTCTGGACTGATTTCATAAGATTTTTCTGCCACTGCAGTATTCCTGGGGGTATAAGCATAATAATCATTGTCTATGGAATAGAGTTCCTGATCTCAAAAGAAAATATGTAGGGTAGCCCCACATAATCTTCATAAAATGAAAGAATAAATTTGCAGTTTTTAATTATTTTTGCAAAAAACATTATCCAGATGGAATATGGTCTTAAGCTAATTTGCTTCTCACATAATAGTACTTCCTTTCTCAAGTAATTATATTGTCAAGTAATGTATGCTCTGACCAACATAAATTAAGATTGCCAAGTATAATGCATAAAGTTCTTGGGTAAGAAACGGATGTGATTCTGGACTAATCATAAATCTGTATTTATAGATTAATGATAAATTAATACATTGCCTGGCTTTTTGCCATAGAAGAACAAAAAGAAGCTAAAAATGTGGAGACGTTTCCCCTTGTTTCTTCCTAAATCATTTCTAATACCATGTTTACCTAGGAGTAAAGAGTTGGTTCTTCCTCCAAATGCTGGGACAGGGTGAAGTGGGAGCCCACAAATGGTTCTGTTGGATACATCCAAGGAGGATCCAGGATTTTGATTTTATGCTTTTTATAGTTTTCTGTTTATTATGAGCTGCACAGAATTGTGTTCTTAAGACGGGCAGCCATACAAATCTTTTAAATAAATAAACTGAAAAGCAAGAACCAGTTCTGAAAGGTATTTAATCAGTTATGTCTGTTTCATTTTCATTTAGCTTACAATCTTATATTGAACACAGCTTTTAATATTTTTTAAAAAATTGATTAGTAGCCATTTACAGAGTTTGAGTTTTAAGTCTTTAGAGGTACTCTGGACAAATACATATGTAATATGAGCACTAGTTTTTAATAATTTCTTACTATTTCTGGTTGAAATTTAATTAGTTCAATAGAACTGTTTTAAATTGATGGGTTTTGAGGATTGTAGGGTTAGGCACTAATCCTTGAATTTCTTCATTGTGAAGCGTATGCAGATGCTTTCAGACTAACTTATGCATAGACCTGTAAAACTGCCTTAAGTAGCCACAACTTAAATATTTCATTTCAGACTATTTTGAAAAAGCTTTCTGGTTAAAAATATGGTCCAGATAGAGATGTGACAGGCCTGAAAAATGTTGGATTTTCAAAATCTTTTTTTATAATGCTTAATACAACATGTAAGCTGCTGGGAAAAAATGTTCTTCCAAAATGATCTCTAAAACTCCCCAAGTCTTCCCCATGATATCAGTACACTTGTGGAGGGACAACAGGCAGCTGAATAAGAGCAAGATGCTTTAGTGCTATTTTCACAAGAGAAGAGAAAATTATTCACCCAGCAATACATTTAAATTTATGACTCAAACACACTTCTAAATTTAATACTGAAAGTTTAATTTTTATGAGTAAACCAAACCAAACCTCCTATAGTTTAACTTAATTTTCTAAAATACTAAGAACATTTATTTTTATCAGGAAATTGGTGCTTAAAGAAAAAAATAATATCTTGCAAAATTTCTTGTTTTGGGGGAGATGAGGAAAATGTTCCGTGCTTTAAAATGTTCAAAAGTTCTATTTTTCTGACCATAAATACCAAAGCCAGAGATCTAATAGTGAAACATTAAAACTGTTGCATACGTGACAGCTTCTAAAAAGTATTTTTATTATATATTTCATATTCTTATATAAAGCTATCACTCTTGTGGTAGTCATAGTCCTTGGTTCTAAAAGCTCTGGATCTGTGATAGTTTTCCTGTGCACTAAATTTAAATTTCAGGAGAGGAACGTGTTGTTATAGCTAAATGTATGTAACATTCCCATTCTGCTACACACTGGACTTTACGTAGTTAGACTTTCTAATCTGAATGCTTGTCTGTCACCTTCTCTGGATAATGTTAATTTGCTCCATATTCATATTAGGAATCACTGCAAAATAAGGAGGGGAAATATGAGAGATTTATCTGCTTGCAAACTATCATCTAATATCTACCCTTAGAAGATATTTCTCCTTTCTGTAGACTCTACTTTATACATATATTTGGATTTACATCGTGGATTTTTTGTATATAGAATCCAAACTGTACATCAAAGGTCCATGTATCTTTGCTGTTAATTTGGAGTGAGGTTCAGTTTATATGTATAGGAGACTTTGCACAGAGATCACATTCCATCAAGTGAATACAAAAAGTGTTCTGTGTGAGGCAAGTGAGAAACACACGAATCTCCATGTATGTACAAAATGTTCAAATTGCTTGCTTCTTTCAGTCCCAGCTGTGAGAACTACAGATGTCATTTGCCTGAGAGGAACAGATGCTAACTCCACCCCCTCCCCCTTTCCTTGGCACCCTCAGAAAAAGAGAGATGTTCCATTAGCTTGCCTCACAATCTTTTTGATTGTGAGGCAAGCCTTTAAAAAGCTGTAAATCTGCCTTCTCATTACAAAGGGCAACAATAGATTGATTTATGGTAGATGAACAACTGTTGAGCTTATGTAAGCAGAATGCATGAAACTGCAAGTTAGCACTGAATTTAATAGAGGCTGCATACTACTATTGCGGTATTTGGGGAGGGGACTTTGAATGTAATTAATTGGAGGATGTATAGCTATAAATATACTATTTATATTTCTTCATTAAGTTGGACAAACTGAACACAGTTCAATGTAACTTGAAGCTACAGTCACCTTACAGAAATCTCTGGTTGCAACACAGAACAAGGTGGGCATTGGAGAGCAGTTTTCAGTTGGCTAGAGAAGATCAAACCATAAACTCCTCTCCTTTCACTTATGACTCCCCAGTAGCCTTTCCTGTACACCAAATGGCAGTCTTAAGAGTTAAAAACAGATGATTTGCAGCCAACCTCACTCCTTCCACTTCTTTTGATAATCCTACAATAGTAATTGTGGCCACCACCATCTGATAAGTGAGGGCAATAGGCATATCATCCTTTTTGTTTTGTGATTTCCTGATGGAGGCATCAGGAACCTCTGGTAGAGAACTTTCCTCAACAAAGACCAGTCTCCAGGAACCCTCACAGCCTTTCCTGCACCACTTTCCTGAATGGTAGGCTTTTGAACAGGGTTAAATTAATTCTTGGAAACTGTATTTATGGCCTTACCAGTGAAGAAAAAAGAAAAAAAAATAATGTCCACGAATCAAGCTTTATTTCTTCTTTGATTTTGTACCAGTAATAAATACTTTATTTTTTGTTAAACATTCCTTGCCCTTTAATCCATTTTTGTACAGAAATAAAATCACTCATTTATTATATTATTTTCAGTTAATAATTGCTGGGAGGAGAGTTATAGCTTATTCCAGCAATTCACATGAGGTGGCATCTTCAGCAAAAATTGAGGCTCAGTAAATGTTTGAGGAAAAGATCCTCCGAGCTTGGTAAAAACACTTTGGTATATGACCTCCTTCTCAAGAGACAAGACAGTGAGAGAGAATCCTGTAAAGTGAAAGTGCATAACCTGTGTCTAGCCTCCACAGACCTCCAGAAGTTCTTACAAAATTGTTATTTTTAATGAGGGAGAAGAGGGTAATGATTAAATACAGTACGTGACAGCATAACCGTATTAATGTTATTTAATGTTCAGTTTAAATATAGGTGAAATAAAATCAAATTCAGCTTTTCTAACAACCTAAGCTGCTGCTTTTTAAAAGTTCAGTTCCCAGACCATTGTTCAAACAAGTATTTGAACAATAAATACAACAATATTTGTATTGTTGTACAATACAATGTTGAATAAATACAACAAATATTTATAACAAGTGTGAAAATAGTTGTACACACTTGTTATAAATATTGAAAGAACAGATGAGTTAAAATAAAATGTCAGATCTCTTAATGGAGGCTTGTAAATGGTAGAGTACTTCAGACAACTGTGTTAGGTGTGTGTGCTCTTTGATTTGTACATAAAAGACTTGGAGTTGGATGAGCATAGGAGAGGCCAAATAAGGGGAGGACACAAAACTCATAAGAATGTTTGAGGGAGAAAAACAAAGAGCTCAGAGAAGCCTTTTGAAAACAGGGAAATGGCATTAAACCGGTAATTACAATTCTATGTAAGCAAATGAAAGTGATGCCCCTTGGGGCAAAAAAGTCCTGTTGTTGGGTGATATGAGCAAATTTTTGAAGAAGTTATCTAGTTGCTTATAATTGCTCCTATTTCAGAAGTTGTCTAGTTGCTTATAATTGCTCCTATTTCAGATATTGTTTAAGACCAAGAAAATGCAAGCTCATTGGCTAAGCAATTTCTCAATTTTTTTTTTACTCATGAGAAGTTCATTAAGTTCCCCAGTACACAGAGGTATACATCAAATTTGTGAAAGGATGAGGTTTTTCAAGTGAAAAGAGCCATGAAACCTCTAAATATATCTTCATATACTTAAAATATAATGTTAGTGAATGGGCTATAAACTAAAGTTGGGTGCGTCAGTACACTGCACGAACATCCTAGTTGTGGGATGTGGAAAACAGTGTGGTTGCAAGGTAGTCTTTAGATTAGAAATCTTAGCTTGCATAGAATAGCACATACTTGTGGTAAAACTGGACTTTGGTTGTATTTGAGTACTGGCCAGAATATACCCAAACCGGTACTATCCTTACTATTAGTATGTTATACTGTATGTGCCACAGCTGCAACAAAAGTTGGTAAGCTAGTCTACTCTTCCTTTATCTTAACAAAAAGTATTACATGAAAGCCTCAGTTGACCAAAGCCAAAATGGACAGAGGTCAGTATTCTGTTGATAGCCATGGTGAATGGAAAATATGGTAAAAAGAATTACTGATGGAAATGAAATTTTAAAAATATTGTGTGTTTGTGAAACTAAAAGAAACTAAGATGTAATAGATATGAGTAAAGATGATCTGTTCTTATGGAGTGAAGAATACATACATGGAAGTGAAGGTATAGGTATCATTGCAATTGAAAGAGCTAAAATGCGTGTCAGAAAGTATGAATTGGCGTCATCTAAAATTTATATATCTATAAAAGCAGGAATTCATAGGTTGGTGATAAGTGCACATTATGCCCCAATGATTGGTGATCATGGAAGAACCAGGGATACGTTTTGGAGAAAATTGCACAACATCCTGCAGTGGATGTGATCTGGGAGAAAAAGTAACTCTGTTAGGTAACATTTATTAATTTATTTATTCATTAGATTTATACGGCCACCCATCTTGTAAAATACAACTCTGGGCAACTCACAACAATAATAAAACCACAAGAGTGTAAAACCACGGAAAAAAACCAGGTGCCTGATCCATCATCAGCATCCATTGATCTATACAATCCCCAGGCACCAACTTTATTTTCCCAATGCTTGGGGGGGGGGGGGGGAAACCAGCTGTTTGCAGTTTTCCAGAAGGTTAAGAGGGTGGAGCTCTACTAGTTCTCAAAAAGAAGGATGTTTCACAGGGCTGCTACAGAAAAGGGACGCTTCCTAGGCCCCACTATGTGGCAGCATTTAAGAGAAGTGACACAGAGCATGCCCACAGTATCTGATCTAGTGAAACAGGCAGATACCCTCAGGGAGAGGCAATCCCACAAATAACTTGACCCTGTGCCATATACAGTTTTAAAGGTAATAACTCTGCTTTGAATTGCACCCAGAAAGAAACTGGAAGCCAGCGCAGCTCATGCAGCAATGGTGTAACATGGACAAACTGAGGGACACCTAGCACTGAGTAAGCTTTCACATTCTGAACAAGTTGTAACTTCCAGGTGGTCTTCAAGTGCAGCTTCATGTACAGCACATTGCAACAGTCCAGTCAGGAAGTGACCAAGGTGTGAATGACTGTGAGCAAGGCCTCCTTGTCCAGGAATGGGTGCAATTAGCACATAATACCTCCCTAGCCACGGCTGCCATCTGTGTGCCAACTCATTCTGGAGAAATTCTACCCTATCAGGAGTTAAAGACAACATCTCACCGGATCCAGGAGTCCAAAAGCTCTGTCTTGCTAGGATTGAGCTGGAGCCAGTTACTCCCAATCCATACTCTCACAGCCTCCAAGCACTGGTTCAGCTTTGAAATAGTGTCACCTGCCCAGCCAGAGGTAGAAATGTGTAACTGGATATCATCAGCATACTGATGATACCACCCCCTGTGCTGTTGGATGAACTCAGACAGTAATTTCATATAGATGTTAAAAAGGAGCAGCAAGAGACAGAAGCCCTGAGGCATCCCACATTGTAGGAGCCTAGGGGTAGATCTTTCCACCCCCTGCAACATTGACTGGTACAGGAGGAAAACTACTGCAACACAATACCTCCCACTCTCATCCTCACAGCTCATCCAGAAGAATACCATGGTTGATAGTATCAAAAGCCACCAAGAGATCCAGGAGGGCCAGGATAGTTTTACCATCTCCATCCCAAGCCTTCCAAAAGTCATCCACAAGTGTGACCTATGCAGTCTCCATACTATAACCTAGCCTGAATCCAAACTGAAAAGGGTCCAGATAATCCGTTTTGGCCAGGGCTCTCTGCACCTGAAAACCAGCCACCCTTGGAATAAAAGTTATCCAACCTGTTATGGTCCAAGGATGGCCTCTTGAGAAGGGGGTGCACCACCATCTCCTTCAAAGCAGGTGGAACCATTCCTTCCCACAAAGAGGCATTAATCATTGCTTGGACCCAACCACATGACACCTCCCAGGAGGCCTTGACCAACCAGGAGGGGCAGGGGTCCAGAACACAGGTGGCTGAGCTCACAGGTGCAGGGATCCTGTCTACTTCCTCAGGAACGACCAGTTCAAACTCCTCCCAGGTAATGAGCTCAGGTATGCCTCAGTCACTTCCAAAGACCTGCCCAGCTCGCATCCAACTCCAAGTGAAGTTGAGGGACTTTGACAGATGCTGAGAATATTCTTAATAGCAACCCAGCAAGAGCTCTTCCAGTTCCTCCTTCCCCAGGAGGGACATGATCACCCAAAACAGGGCCATTGGCCAGCTATCTGCAGATGCAATCAGAATGGAGAAGTGAGTTCACTTTGCCATCCTTATTGCCACAAGATAAGCCCTAATAAAGGCTCTTACCTGCATTTGGTTGGCTTTGCTCTTCTTTCACCATCAGCGCACTAGGTGTCTCTGTGTGACTTCATCTCCTGCAATTACTTGGTAAACCAAGGAGTTCTATGTGATGTGTGTACACAGAGTCCACACAGGCATGAACTGATGCAGGGCCCATCGCATGCTCATTCCAAACCATGACCAAGCCTCAACTGAACCATGCGCCAGAGCTTCAGGAAAAACCCAGCTCCTTCTGAAACTCAGTTCAGTTGATCAGTCACATGGGGCTGGCCAACTGAATAGGCCCTACCTTCCTGAATTGGGGGGTTGGCACAGAGAACTCTAGAGCCAAGAGGGCATGAGCTGACCATGGCAAGGGAGTAATATTAACATGTCCCAGATCTAAACCACTATGCCACTGCCCCAAGACAAACAAAAAAAACATCTAGTTTGTAACCTCCATTGCCTATTGGGCTATTAATAAGTTGAATCAGGTCTGTAGTGGCCATGAACTCTCAAGCTATCTCTGACCCCAGGCCTAAAGAGGACAGGATGAAGTCCCCCAGGATCATAAACCTGAGGAATTCCACTGCTAACTCAGCTATGGAGTCAAGTTGCTCAGGCAGGGATGTTGCTATGCTGTAAATGGGAAGGTAAGCAAGCAGCAATTCCAACTGATCCTACAGCCCAATTTCCACAAAGAGTCTTACGTTCCGTTATGTCTGGGGTAGCAGCCCTAAAGGCCACCAAAGACTCCCAGATAACAACAGCCACAACCCTGCCCTGGAGTCACAGTTGATTCCGCACCCGAAACCCAGGAGGTTACATTTCAGAGAGAACACTCCCGCTGCACCCAACCAGGTTTTAGTAATGCAAACTAAGTTGATCCTTTCCTCCACAGGAAAGTTGTGGATGAAGTGAGCTTTATTATAGGCAGACCAGGCATTACGTAGCAGCAGCCGGAGTCCAGAGCCACTGAAGTTCCAGAGACCCAATCTTGGGGGTGAGCACAGGGGGCCAGAAGGCGGCACTGAGGTTGCCTTCCCCAAGAGCAGCCTGCCCCATGTCCGATTATACCTCCCCATGCCCATCAGCACAGCAGTGCCTTCCCCTGCCCTCTCCCCCTCACCATCCTGCTCCCATCCTCTGCACCTCCCCATCCCTGAGGCAAGGGGACCCATTCAGCCACCCACAAGTACACAAAGACAAGCACTGACCAAGTACCAGCACTTCTCAGCCTTCAAGCATCTCCGCCCAAGCAGGCCCTCCATCCATAACAACCAACCCCCAAACCTCCGTCCACCCTAACACACACAACCATGCCACTCCACTCTCACATGGGTAGCAGGGAAGCCTTATCCCCAGAGTGCCGCTCAGGCAGAAACCCCTGCCCGCCCACCCTTGTCTCTCACTTGAGGGCAACAGGCAGGCCCAACCGAACCTAGCCCACACACCAGCCACCAGTCCAAAAAAAAGTCCCTGCCAGTCCAGATTTTAACTGTCTGGGTACCAGCATCCATGATAGTAATCAAACACTTCTGCCCTGGGATCTCCAGCACAATATCAGTCCCAGGCCACTGCAGTCCTCACAGAAAGAGAAGGGCTGCCAAAATGGGCGATGTTCCAGCCATCACAGCATCTCCATGGTCACATGATTGCGATCTAGGCACTTGGGTGCCCAGCTTGCAATTATGATGTTGCAGCAAGCCATATCATATGATTGCCAAGCAAAGTCAATGGAGAAACCAGTAGGGAAGGTCGCAAGTCACCTCAGTAAGTTGCTCCTGCTGCTTTTTCTCCCAAGGAGCCCGCTATATAGTACCTTCTGCCTGCCCACACTCCATAGCACACACCTGCCTGCACCACCCCATTTTCCCGCAGCCTCCGCCAGCCCTCCCGCAGCCCCACTAACACGCCTGCGATCCCTAGCACCTTCCTGCGGCATCCCCCCCACAGCACCTGCACACACCCCACACTCCTTACCTGGGACTCTCCCCTCTTCCTGCTTAACAATCCGTGCGTCCCAGGGTTGCAACAGCAACTAGGATTGCCGTTGCTAAGTGATGCAGTTACGTGACATCGTGCTTTACGACCACATTGCTTGGCAACAGCAATCCTGGTCCCAACTGCCATCATAACCCAAGGACTACCTGTAATGGGAAATATGACGATGCTTGGTGGAACGATAAAGTAAAATAAATTGCAAATAAGAAAAAAGTCTATAAAAAGATTATTGCTGCAAAAATGTAGAGAAGAGAAAGCTAATGTTTAATTTGTAGAGAGAGGAAATGTTAGTTACAAAGAATGTAGTCAGAGAGAGCAAGGAATGATTCATATTGAAAGAGGCAGAGAAAATGCAGAGAAATTTTGTTTTCCATCAAAATTCGTTTTAGAAGCGGATAAAAAAGACCTAAATGAGCCTCCGGTAGAGAAATTTGTATGGGAATTATAGCAATATGTTGAAGCATTAAATAAATGATATAAATGTTAGTGTTTAGGGAAAAAATGAATTTAAAAAGTTACGAATGCTGTGAAAATGTTGAGAAATGATAAGGCTGCAGGTATAACTGGAAAAAAAATAACATTTCAATGTGATTTAGTAAAAGTGTAGTTATTCAACTTCTTTAACTGCATCTACAGTTGAAATGACACTGTTATATTTTTCCCTTGTACAAAGTGAATGATAACAAGAATGAATGTAACATTAGAGGAGAATTACTTTAAGTATTCCTGGTAATATGCATGTTGGAATTCTCATTGAAAGAATTCAAGAGGTGACAATTAACTTTTGGAAGTACAGTGAAGTTTTATACCAGGCTGAGCTGTGCAGACTAGAGTTTTGCATTTCAGTGGGATATTCAGAAAAGTATGAATGTAAGGAAGTTTATTGTATATTTGTTCATTTAGAAAAGGTACGACAAAGTGAATGGCTTTACTTAAGGAACGTACTGCATGAATATGGTGCTGAAGGTTGGTTGCTGAGTATGCCAAGAGCAGTATATGATGGAAGTAATAAAGCATGCATGAGAATAAATGGAATGCTTAAGTAATGATTCAACATTGATGAGGGAATAAGTGAAAGATGTGTGATGTAACTTTGGTGGTTTACTCTATTAATTGATAAATGTATAAAAAATACTTGCAGTGATGCTTGAGATATAGTGATTGGAGATGTAAATGTGTATGCAGGCAACATAGTGTTGTTGGCTCAGAGCTTAAATGATTTGCAACAAATGTTAAGTTGTATGATGCAACAAAGGTTATAGACCTAAAATTAATGTATCAAAGACCAAGGTAGTTGCACTTGACAGCAAAGATGTAATGAATGGCTGTAAGTTTCCTATAAAAGGTAAAAGGAAAAAAAAAAAACCTTCTAGACCAAGTAGATGAATTCATGTGTTTTGATAGAATGCTTACTAATGATGGGGAAATGGAGAAACTTTAATGCAAATGCTGTTAGAAAAGAAGAGGATATATGTGGTTTATTGCAAGGAATTTTATGCTTATCAAGAGAAGCTAAAATGGGCATGCTGCTGCCCATTTTGTTATATGGAAGTGAGAGTTGGACATATCAGGAAAAACATTAAAAAGTTGAATGCAGTGGGATATTGAGTACTTAAGAAGCATGTGGTAGAATGATAGGTTCAAGAATGAAAGGGTTCTGAATGGATGTAGACTGAATACAAAAGTGAGTGACCAGTAGAAAAGAAGTGAAAATGTTAAAGAACAAAAGGCAGTGTATGAGTGTGGTAAAAGCAAAGGTGGTTTGCAAGCATAAAAAGATATGGAGGAGTGAAAGATGTAATTAGATGTCCTTTTCTTTTTCTTATCTCCTGCCTTTAATTTCTTTTGCTCATTGTCTCTCTTTTCCCCACTTTGCATAATATTGTTTACTCTGAGAGTTAATAGCATGATGGATTTGTACATATGATTATGCACAATGGAATTATTTGGTGCTATTATGCTGTCATAGATACCTGCAGTACAATACATGCACCTGTAATATGTAAGAATTATCCTCATTCCACCTACCTAGCATGAAATAGTTTTAAAACCATTTGCTATTTTCATTTTAGCCAATCAGGTTACTTGCCTTGTCTAATCTTTATTCTGTACTCTGGTTGGCAGCAGGTCACCATAATCACAATCAGGAAAATATAGGCCTTTTCTTGTGTCATGGTTTCTGTTTTTTCCTACAGTTTCCTTCTATATTTTGAACAGCTTTCTCCAACTGGATATTATCCAGATAAGTTGGCTGGCCAACAACCTGGAGGATTTCCAGCAAATGTAGCTGGAGGGCCCAACTTATGGAAGGCTGGCGTGGCCTTACTGAATCAAGGTTCACTGATAATGTGATTAAAAGATTAACCAAAATTGGACATATCCACAATTTATTGCTAGACCATTGTATAAGAAATGCTTTTGTATTTGGGAGCTCTGTAGACATTCATTAAATGAGTTTGCAACTTGTCTGTGCATAGTTGTTCTGTCTTGACTCTTAATAGTGTCCCCATTGTCTCCAAAACCATTAACGGTTCTTCCACACATAGTGTACAGGATGAGAAAGAAAGCTTGCCCAGAGTGGATGGTGTCTTGTTCTATCGCGTTACCGAGTGAGAGTGTGTTCTTACTTGCTTTTATTCTTGCAAAGTAAATGTGACCATTTATCTTTGTATTTTGTTTGTTTGTTTTTTTCTTTTTTGGAGCAAGCAAATGAACTAATTTTATGTTTTTATTTTGTTTGTCTTGACTCCTCTACATTTCCTCCTTACCAAGTCTGAGCAACCCAGCCCTGCAAGTTCAAGTTCCAGCTCTAGCTCCAGTTTCACACCATCTCAGAACAGTCGACAGCAAGGTAATAATAAAAAAGAGGGTGGGGGGGAGGCAATTGCTTGGATGTGCAGCAAAAAGGATAGATGGTATTTTTATTTTTTAAAAAATTAGATGGATAGTTATCCTACCAGGGATAGCTCTAGGAAGCTTCCTCCTCTCATTTTAACTATGCAAGATAGGCTGAACTGACAGTGAATCATACATAATAAGAGCTTGGTAGCTGAGTGGGGATTTGAATTCTATTCTCCCCACTCTTAGGCTGACACTAACATCTTTATGCTGCAGTGACTCATAAGTCATAAGATTTACTTGTTAAAGTCTGAAGTAGTTAGATTCTGTTCAGCATTATACTTTTCTTCAGAAATCAAGCAACTGTATTTCTAGTTACTTTAGATAACTAACCTGGCTGTGTCCCAGTAGAAGATGACAACAGCATAGCTGCATAAATAAGCAAATGGCTTTTTGAAATAACAAATGCACATAATTGGAATTAAGATGTATTTTGCATGATACATTTCATTTAAAAAAGTAGTTCCTCCAAGGGCTGTCAACCTTGGCAGAAATAAGTAGCAGTAAACAAAAGGACCCAGAACTTCTTTCAGTTTTTAAAACATCATTTTTTAAAAAGGAGCAAATAGATTTCTTAGCCTTTATTGACTTTGCCTAGACACTGTGCAGTCCTGAGGAAGTTAGGTTTTAAACCTGCCAAAACACATTGCTGTAACCAGTCTATATTTAAATAGTTGAGAGAGTTCCTATTGTGTCATTCTTACTGTAAATAGCACAGTGTCTACAATCTTAACCTGTTTCTTGAAAAGGAAAAAAAAAAAATATATACTTAAACTTTCTTCCTGGAAGTATTCAGCTCTATTTTGTTGATATTTCTAAATCTCTTCTGACATTTTTTTTTTCTGCAATGATTATAAGAAAATTCTTCCTTTGCCAACTGATGACTGCTTTCTAGGGAACATATCAAAATATATACAACTTCCATGAGAATATCACAAACTATTGTGTTGTTGTTGTTGTTGTTAAATTTATATGCCATTCTGCTCCCAGAGACTCTGGGCAGTTTACAAATTGTTTAAAACATGAAACAAGACAATAAAAACAACAAGAAACAAAAAAGGTAGAAATGGCAGAATAATAAACCAGGTGGAAACAAAAGAAGACAGCCTATCTTTCTTTTAAGCAGAGACGCCCTTGCAAATGAACGAAATCTTGATATCCATTAAGTTAAGCTGTTTTATCATGCTTGCAAACTTTTGTTCCATTCATACATTGCATTAAGCCATCATTTGTTTAATCATGATTTGTTAAACAACACATTGTGGTTTAGCCACAGTGGTTGGATTGACATAGCATGCTAAGCAAACACAAAGAATTATGGCTTACTGCAAAGTATAAACCCAGCCAATGACTATGATGTGAGTCCATTAAGACATGGCTTAACTGGAGTTACCAGAAACAAGTTCCCTGTACAGCTTCTATAAGCCATGTAGGAAAATCTGGTTTTGGAGGGTGGTATGCAGTTTTTAATCTTTTCCTAATGAATAACTACAGCCTAAGTTTGGGCTGTAGTTTTTGCTTTACACCTTGAACATACATCACTAGCATTTATCCCATTACTGTAGTGTATTTTAACAATTATGATTTTGCAAGAAACCCTGATTGTGATTATTTTATTTATTTAAAATTTATCCTTGTGCTTCTTTGTTTCAGCTATCTTGAACATTGTGAAAGGCAGAGTATAAATTAACTTGATTAATCAGTTTGTCTTCAGATCATATAGATCTTTGCCTTTCTAAATTAATTAATAAAAATCATTAGTAATTTAACCACGACAACCAGTCTTTCAAATTGTAATTAATTGTAATTAATAACATCACTAATACTGATATTAAAAATTAAACTACTCCATAATGCTATTATTATTATTTATTAAATTTATATGCCGCCCATCTCCCCCCCCCCCCAAATCTGCTGTTTTTTTAGTGGCAGAATTATTTTCAGAGCTTTGTCTCAAAAATTAGAAAAAAATATTTTTTTCTTCCTGCTTCCCAAATTAATCTTCTTAGAATTAACATTTTTATTTCCTTCTGAAAACTAATGCTTCTGTGTAGATGTCTTTAATATTAATAAAATATGTTAACGTTTTAAGAATCTAATCCTAATTTTTTTTTTTTTAATACAGCTTCATTAGTGAAGCAGACATAGGAGGAGGCGTAGGACCTCTATCCAGTTCTGGAATAAAGATAGGTCTCTTCTATTGGAATTGACACACTTTATACATATGAGCATGCAAAGAGCTGGCTTGACCTGATATTGACCTTAGACTAAAGAAGACAGCTATATTCTAAGTAGATCAAAAACAGGCAGACAAAGAATGCCTTGGCTAGAGCAAGTTGTAATCACAGTGATTTATTAGACTATGACTTTCAATACATGGATTAGCCTAGCAAAATGTACTGTTACTATGGTCTCTTTAGATTTTTCTGGTATAAGATACCTTTAAGGGTCTTTTATAAAATCTTATTTTGCTGTGTTTTGTTTTGTTTTAAAGATGCATTTGGTTCTGTAGAAAGCCAACTTGCTTTACTTAACATTCCAAGGGGCTTATTCTGCAAACACTTAAAACACTAATCTCCTTGTTGACAGAAATAATCCTGTTTTAAGTCAACTGGTCCTTGAATAAATTTACTTTTGTTTAAGCATTTGCTTCATAAGCTCCCCCAAGCAGTGCATCTTTTGTTTAATGATCAGATCCTCATTTCTCCTTTCTTAAAATTTTTGTTAAGACTTGTTTTATTATAAAGCTAACAATAAATACACTTGCAAGTGAATTCCCATTGTTGAATCGTGTCCCTTTTTGTTTTTATTCACCAGGTCCTTTGAGGTCTATAATGAAAGATCTGCATTCTGATGATAATGAAGATGAATCTGACGAAGCAGATGAGAATGACAATGACTCTGAGATGGAAAGACCTATAAATACTCATGGAGGAAGTAGAGTGCGCAGGTTAGGGATTAGAAAAATAAATTCCAGATAATTTGACAGCCTAAGACACACCAAAGCTAGTAGAGATTTTTTTTTAAGGTTTTGGGTTAAGGGAGAAATATTTATTAGATTAATAAAAACAGTGCATGTTAGAAAAGAAAAGAAAACAATATGCAAGGATTTAAGGAAATTTTAAGCATTAGGAAGGAATCTGGGAGGTCATTTTAAAAAGCTCAGCTTGCCCAGAAAGAAGCATAAGATCTCCTGCACTCCATTATGTAGTGAACTTGGGGGTTTTTTGCTTTTCACTCTTTGGGCCATATACTGTGACTTAAATAATTCAGGGAAATAAGTTGAACATAACAGAGTTTTAACAAGGGCTAATTGGAAGTTTTCATGTAGGAAAGGATATTAAATTATCAGTTATAGGATGGGGAACACCTGTCTTTGTGAAAGTATTTGTGGAAAACTTTGAAACTCTATTTGATTGCCACCTTAACATAGAGTATGATGTGACTGCAAAAAAGGGGGGGGGGCAAACATGGTTTTGAACTGCATCAACTGAAATATAATTTCTAATTCATGGGATGTAATAGTTCCATTCTATTCCCCACTTGAGTACTATATCTAGTTCTGTGTTCCAGAGTTTCAGTGCAATTCAGAGAAATTGGAACAGATGTGAAGAAGCACAATGAGGGTGAATAGGGGACTGGAAATTAAGTCCTATATGGAGAGGTTGAAGAAATTAAATATTTTTAGCCTTCAGAAAAGGGGGAATATGATAGTCCTGTTCAAATATGTGGTGTCATATAAGAAGGCCATGACCTATTTTCTGTCATCCCAGAGGTCAGGACATGGAATAATGGTCTTGAGTTATGGAAAATAGACTTATTTGAAGTGGTGCGTAGGTGGCTTCTTAACAGATAAATGGTTTGACCATGAAACTAATTACCTAAGGAAGCAGTGGGATCCCCTTCACTTGGCACACATTTTTCGAGGATGCCTTAATTTTGTTTCCTGCCAAAGCAGGGGACTGAGCTTCAGGACATAAATGGCCATAGATCTATGAAATTAGAATGTTTTGCCCCAGTGTGCTTCACTTAGGTACTGTACATTAAACTGCACTTGCTATTTTAATATTCCCCTAGTTTGAAAATATTCTTTTGGAGCTCTTTGCTAAGTAACTTGAAGCTGTCAGCAGCAGACCTGATCACCTACTATACATTTCTAACTTCCAATTTGTGAACAATTAAAAACATTTGCTCCAGTACAGTTCCATGCAGACCCCACCACTGTCTCTCCATGATGAACATGATATTTATTCCTTCTGCTGTTTCTTAAATAGTTACAGTTCATACTACTGTACAAAGAATGGGTCTGTATTTTTCTTTATTTTCAGAATAAGGCCCTCTTTCCCCAACCCCATCATTCATTATTTTTAGAATGCTAAGGGGAATGTACTATTCCCACCACCCTACCATCGGCAAAAACAGTCTTTTCCAGAACTTGTTTATCTTCTGATCAAACTACAGTGAAACTTGATTTAGCTGGATGCAATGGACAATTTATATCTGGACATCCCCTTCAAATAATGGACATACCCCTTGCATCCAAAACAGTCCAGACAAGAGACCTCCCAAAAATTCTCTACCTAAACGTTAAATTTATCTTATTTTCAGCAATTTATATAATGACATAATTATATATTGCAAATTATGTAAATTAAGTGATTTGTGTTGATTTATTTCATTTTATGGTAATGACAAATGGTATCATTTGCATAACGTTGTCATTGCATAAATGACGTAAATTGCTCAGATGATATAGTTGGTGCTTTAACGGACATTTGGAAAGAACAGATACCCCTGCCTTCTGAATCAGGGTTTCAATGTACATCTTACGCATAATGTGGAATATATCTCACTTTGGTATAATTTATTCAACTCAAATTGCCACATCAGAATATATATCTAACAGGCTGACAGACTTGAATTATAGGCATGGGCATTAAGGCCTTGAAGCTTATATTGGTTTCAAAATGTATCCTCAAACATCAGAAAGTGACTTCCTGAGGTACAGGCAAATAACAATTGAAAGCTAGTGGTTAAATTTAATTTTTTAAGTTGGCTCTTATTTCTGATATCTTAATATGCTGTCAGTAATCTCAAATTCCCAGTCATGATGGATAAGATGTGATGGTCTTGAAAATATAATATAGGGTGTTCAAAATCTGTAATAGTTAGGAACACTCAAACCTTCCATTTGTGTATTGACCAAAGTCTACCTGCTGCTTACCTTGTTCATTCCTATACCTTTTTTGCTCAGGGTTAGTCTAAGTGATGGAAGTGACAGTGATAGCAGTTCTGCATCTTCACCTCTACACCATGAACCTCCACCTTTATTAAAAACCAACAATAACCAGGTAATGTGTTTTGGCATGACTCCAGAAGTATCTGTTGCTTAAATTTTCCAATGAACATTTTTATTTTCCCAACTTTTTGAGTCTTCTCTTGTTGTGTAAGTGATTAGTGTCTGCCAGGTGGAGAAGAAACGCATTTAAAGGAAAGAGTCAGACCTTCAGTTTGTAGAGACCTTTTAAAGAGTATTGTTGAAACATCCTCTAGAAAACATGTTGCTATTCCTTCGTTTGCTTAATTATAATTATTAATGTTGTGAAATATGACATAGTGATGCTATGGTAATATCTCTTTTTAATATTTGGTGTGATTCAGCTGTTGTGCAGATCAACGATAATAAAGATACTTTGAAATGTTGTAACAGGAACCATAATTTCAAACAACAATAGAAAAAACAGTGTCAGTTGTTATGTGGATGAGCTGGGTACATATCTCATGGCTGCTTAATTGTACCCTATTTTATAATAAATTGTTTGGATTGAATTATAAAGATTTATACAATCCATTTTGGGACTGATTGTTGACAATAAAACCTGCATGTTCCCTTCTTTGAGGAATAAATGTATTATAATTGTGCACACTTTTCATTTCCTTTGGGGGGGGATCTAATTTTTCCTCTTATCAACATTGTGAGGATAGATCTTGATTATGTGAGTTTCTTAGTCTCATTGGGAGCCTGTTTGAATACAGTAAGTGAGGCATAGCGACAGGACAACTTTCTCACTCTCCTCAAGCATTCAGGCTTAGTTTATAGGGATTTTTCTCCAATTCAAATAACTTGGACAGAACAAGCTGAGGAGTCCTTCTCCTTTACATGTTACTCGCTTTAAGGTCATGTTCCCACTTGCTCCTGACCTAAGCATGGCATAAACATGCTCTTGCAACATCTTTTTTTTTCTTTCAAATACACAAGAGGTTGCCTTCATTTTAACCCAGCCAATGAATGCGATAGGCTCAAGATAGTTTTAGCTTACCAGTATTAGTGTTCTCCTTCTTTATTTTGACACTGTCCAAGAGGATTTCTCAAGGTGTGCAAAATCTATTAGGGTCTGTCACCCAGTATTTTGGAGGGACGTTAGATGGCTGGAAGAAGCAACAAAGAGAATAGGGACTAGCCGCGGGGACAGCAAATGTCATGCTGGTATAATTTTCTGCCAACTTAGGTGGGTGAATAGCAGTATAACTTGACAGAGGAGAGTATTATGAGATCTTTTTAAGTAGAAGAGATGTTGGAGCCATATTCCCCCCTCCTCTACATACACAGGGCATGGATATAGTTTAGGAAGGCCTAAACAGACAAATCAGGGTCCATGCCCAGTGAGAGAACTTCAGGGGTTGATGAACCACATGGAATTATGGCTGTTGATGAAATATGCTTTCCAGTAGATAAGCACATGGATCTTCCTTCACATAGTTAATATTAGATATATTTGAAGTGGGCAGTGACCAAATTCAATAAACTTTACTTGACTGAGGACTCAGAACTTGCATGTACATTATCTTACTAATCCTGGCAAGAAAACTGCTGCTCATTTTCTTATGTTTCAATTTCAAACACCAATCAGCCATTTGGATTTGAATCATTATTTAATCATTTGAAGTTTATATTCTCTAATTGTAGTCAAATAATCAATAGCCATAGCTAATTATGTGTTTTTATTGTTAGGTATTACCTAACATGAAATAGTTTATTGATCCAGCTTATTTGTGTTGCTAAGATACTACATTATATAAACTGCTAACTCTTTCCAGTTTATTCAGACATTACTGAATTTGCTTTGTGCTGTTACAACCCAAAATATTTTCTGGAAAAAATCATTCCAAAGATATGTGTTAAAATGTATTTACATTTTAGTTTGAGATACATGCCATTGATTTCCCCCATGGAGCCTATGAGGTGTGCTCTGATACATCTCTGAGAAAGGCTAAGCTATTAATTTCTATCATTTTAAGGATTACAATTTATGATGGATAATTAGAATTGTTACTTTCCATAAGTATAAGTACTTATAGTAAATGCAGTATAAAGCGATCTTTGATTCAGCTATTATAAATCAGCCATACCTTTAATTTCATTGGAAATTATCTCAAATTCATTACTTTTCAACATAACCATAAACATATCCAAAAATGACATTTTTTCAAGTAGTGTTATATGTACACTTGAATAAATTTAATCAGCAACAACCTATTGTTGTTATTTAGATTTGTTTTAGTCTCCCCATTCCAAAAGACTCTGTATTCTTGACACTTGGGCCCCAATCCACATAAAGTACTCTGTTAAAGTTATTGATTTTACTAGAATGGAAGAAAGAATATGTGTAGATCAGTGCCCATGAAACTGTTCTGGAAATGGTAGATCCTTCTTCAAAGGAGAATTGTATGCAAAACAGTTTACCTTGCTATGATCTGTAGACTTCAAGATATGGATATAATTCTAATATTGTAGGAGTTTAGAAACAAAATTCATCAGTATGTTTTTTCCGACATAACTACTTTAAGTAAATTTGGCAGTTAATCTTGAATTTTAATTGTATTAAAATTAATAATTATTTAACATTATTTAAAATTAATTGTATTTTAATTAATATTTATTCTTGTTTTACTGTAAACTGCCCAGAGTCACTCTTGAGTGAGATGGGCAGTGACTAAATTTTAAATATAAATATAATATAATATAAATAAATAAATAATAAATTTTACATTATACTTACATGTCAGTTTTTCTCAAAAATTACTACTGTTTACATAAAAAATGTATAATTTTATTAAGGTACCATGACCTGTTTTAAAGCTAATTTCTAAAAATTTGGCACATTTATTTGCTGAGTCATTACTGTACATTTCTTCCACTAGTATTCATTTAGTTAATAGTTGTAAAGCCTTTTTCAGTGTTCAAATTTATTTATAATTCTCTCTGTTGCTTTAATTTCTAGTTTAAACTGCTTTTAAGCTATGTAACATGAGATATACAGTAGATACGGTTTATAAATTGGCTCTAAACCAGAGAACAAAGGCATTTGACCACAATAGTTTAAAATTTTTAGTTTTAGATCTATAATGTCCTTAAATATTTACTCTTTTCATTTTCTAGATTCTGGAAGTAAAGAGTCCTATAAAACAAAGTAAATCTGAAAAACAGATTAAGAATGGTGATTGTGATAAGGTAAGTAGGAAGAAAAAGCAATCTTTGAATCCTGCTTCTACAGATTAGAATCTAAATTTAGCCAGAAAAGCTAATTGAAATCAACAGGTCTACATAAAAGTATGTATTTGTACATATACCTATATGGAAATAATGACACATAACTTCATAAAATATTTCTTAGTTACTCCCTTAGCATTTTGTATTCCTACATATATACTGTGTATATCCTACACATTGGGGGAGATGGGCGGCATACAAATTTGAAAATAAATAAATAAAATAAATAAACAAATATTGTTTATTATTTTGGTGAGATCATATAGAATTGAAAATGTTTGTGGGCAAAGCCATGAGGTTTCACAAACTATGATTTGTTGGTTTTAATCTGTAATTATTTATTTTCAGGCGTACCTTGATGAATTAGTTGAGCTTCACAGAAGGTTAATGACTCTAAGAGAAAGACATATACTGCAACAGGTGAGGACTTCTATGTCTTTTAAACAGTTTTTGCCAAAATTAAATTTTTATTAAAAGTCTAAATCTAAATCTGATGTTTCAACAGAAGCATGCTTCACACCAAAATGAATTTCCTGAATGTTTGATGTTAAATGAATTCACACAATTCAGACTTCAATTTAGTTACTGAAATTTGAATTAGGTATTTTTATTTATTTATGGAGTTTTTGCATTACTGCCTTGATGTGGTTCAATGGTAAAACGGTTCCTTTTGTACGGAAATTAATGCTTCACTATAAGAATTTTAAAATGCAGAGTTTTCAGACTGCATTTCAAAATATAATTTCAAAGTAACAATAATTTATATAACAACTTTTTATTTTGCATATACTGCACCTAAGCACTGCTTCAGATATTGCCTTCTGTAATTAAAAAAAAAATCATTCCCCAGTATAGTACATATTCATCCTCTCTGTCTCTGTCCTACATACAGACACCCCAAATACGAAAAGATATGTCTGTAAAAGCAATTATGTATCTGTTTGTTTATTGCAAAAGCTTTGTTCTTATATATTTTCTGTAGTGAGAATTGCAGTTTAGGTTCATGTCCATCTTCGACTATGGAACTAAGTGCGTGGCTTCAACCTACCTGTCTTTACAGTTGGAGAATAAAATGAAGGAGGACCTTCATATAAGCTAACTTTTGCTGGGGATACACACACACTCACATACTGTACACAGCAGTTCCTCCACCCCATTCATTTAAAACTCTAGGCCTAAATTTATCATGTGATGAAGCTACAAAAAAGTGCAGACTCGTTTGATGATTCTCTGCAGGCTGACATTCTCTCAAATTAGTGCTCAGCTGGATCAAATGGTGTGAGTCCATAGGCTCTACATTTGGGGAATAGGGCCTGGTTAGTCATAATGCCTGAAGTGGGGATTGATTATCAATTACTGTTCCTAAAGTCCTTAAAATCAAAGCCTACTACTTGCTCATCTGAGTGTCATGGTAAAGATAGACTTAATGTCAAGATAACATTAACTTTAGGTGACCCCTAAATCAGAAGATGCTGATAACATTGTAGGAGACTTAGATGGACTTAACAAAATAGGAGACTATTTCAGATCTTAACTCACTTGGTAGCTTATCATTTAAATAGCAGATTGTTGTGAATTAAATAAATATATTTTATAATCAATGTTAACCCTTCCCAATATGAAGAAGGAAAAAACCTTCTTCATGTTGTTTTTTAGATTTATATTACCAAGACATTTTTTTTCATATTCTTAAAGACTAAAAGAAAAACATTATTAGCTAAAATTCTAAACTTCTATATATATTCTGTTCTAGAGGCATTTAAGTTGCTACAGCAAGATTGATTGCAGCGAAATTAAGGGGGAAACCAGAGTGTATAAACAGAACTATATATTAAACAACAAAGTATACTGTAGCTCACTTATCAAAAACAGATAAAACTCTCTTGGACTTTGCATCCTGCATCTTCAGCTGAAGTATTTTTTAATGTGATTTTAATATTGATAATCTGAAATCTTGCCAGCTATTATTTTAGATTAAGAACACAAGTGCTAATATAAAAACATGGTTTCCTTTGGCAGGTGGTCAGGAAAACCTCTCAAGTTTTCTTGGTTATATTCTTGATCTGTTCTCTACCTCTGTTCAATGTAAAGGTTCATCTCACTTAGTTGTGATACTGGGACTATATTTCCAAGAGGCTCTTATGAAGAGTAGGGTTCAAATGTTCATGCTGCTTTTAGTTAGGAGCTTTAAAAGGATAGATAGTAATCAAAAAGCAAGATTTTATTTCTCATCCCTCTAAAGAGTACTGTGTTGCTTAAAAATGCATCTGTTAACACTTCCTAACAGCTTTTGAATTCCTGAAATTTATTATCAAGGGAGTTAATGGAAAACCCTGTTTTGGCAGAGTATCACAGGAAAGCATATCAAATATAGATCCTTCTTTAAAATAAAAAATACTTCTGAGAGTTTTTTCTAGAAATCTTCATGGACTGGTTTATTCAGCCAGGGATGAAGCATATTTTAGAATTACATTCCTAACTCATTACTTCGACACAGACTGTGGAGTGTTATAGCAAAAGTTACTATATAAATCAGTGTGGCAGGAATAAATGAATGTCTGGTTTAAACATGGTGCTTCGCAACAGGTTGATATTTAATTTTTAGTAATGCTGTATGGTTCACATTGTGGACTGGTTAAAGATTTCATTACCTCTTGCTGATCTAGATGCACATGGCTGGAAATCTATAGGCTTATTTACAGTTCCAGGTTATTCAGATGGGCTATCTCACCAGAATTGTTTGTTTTTTATTCCCGTAATAGTATAGCTCTTATTGTTTCTATGTCCTTCAGTCCAACATGTTCCATGGTTCTGCTGATCCATGAGTACCAAAAGCATATAAACCCATTGGCTGCATTTTCCTGTATATGCTTAGTTCTCTGTTCCTGTTGTCTTGCTGGAAACAGATGACTGCAAAACTAGCAGAATGCTTCTTTCACTGAAGCATTTCACATGTTTCTAAGCAAGGAAAGAATGAACAATTTTTCGGCGGGGGGGAGATTTAGAATTTTGGCAGGAACATTTAATAGTTTTAATAACATATTCTAGTACCTAATTTGATTTCAGTGATTTAGTATTACCAAACCAAATGAGGAACACAATTGTTAAGCATGGGCATGAATCTAAAATAGATGTTAAATATTCCAGTAGTGCATGAACATTTTCAGCAACAGTTTGCTTGGAAGTTCCTAATGCATTAGACCTCTGGTCTGTGACACAAATGAACATTTAAAATATGGTTCAGTTGCATATAATAACAGAAAACCAAAGTGTGACCACAATATGCTTTCCCTTTTTACAACTTGGATCAATTTTCCATGCTGCTAGTTTCAGAGTTGTATCTTACAACTAATGTGGTTCATGCCTTTAGTTTATATAAACCTATTTAACATCATTTCCATCCAATAATATTTTCATTCAGTGCTGAAAATAGGTAAAGTAATATTAAAATGGTGCATCTCTGAATCTACTTGCTTTGCTTTTAGAAATTAATTCATATGGACTAGACACTTAACAAACCTGATCATTTGATTTAATATTCAAGGATAATGTTGCAGTCAGCAGGGATTTTCTTGGGCAGTTGAACAATGGGTTAAAAAAAATTGAAACATAAATATGACTGTGGGTGTTTTAATGGAAGATTGAATAAGCATTGGTAAGATCATAAAAGATGGAGGAGTTAGCCAAAGCAGTATGAATCAGGGTATGTGAAGAAGACCCATCTTTTAAATGCAAAATCAGGCTGCTAACTGGTACTGTGTTCACTTCCTGCTGTGTTGAAAGATCTGCCCTCATTGTCAGTAGTTTTGTAGGCACAATTTGAGATATTGGCTTAATCTTTAAAGCCCTAAATGGTCTCCCCTCACTTTGACCCTGGACAATAACACCTTTCACCTTTGAAAGATACTCCCTTTTCCAAGCCTCACTTAAACATGGAAGAATGAAGTTTTCCTCTGTCACTCCCCAATAATGGAACATTTTCCCCCAGAAGTTTTATTTGCCCCTCATTCTGGCAACTTTTAGAAAAAGATTTAACCTACCCCCCATCCCATATAAGGTTCTATGTGTTTTGTTTCGCGTGTGTTACTGCATCTTTCATTGTGTTACTTTTATCTTACTTCTACTGTGGCTGCCTACTTGGATATAATGATGGGAGAAACATGGAGTAAATAATATTTCCACATTTCATACCATACTTTTCCACCTATTCCAAAGAGGGCTGCTAAATATATATGGGGATTGTAAAGTAAGCATATGTTAGATTATGGGAATAGTTTTAATTCATAGGCAAAGCATGTGCTTTGCATGTGTAAGATGCAAAAATGTAGTCTGTCCTCACCTCAGTTAAAAAAGATCTTGAATAGAAGAAGGAGAAAAGGCCTCTGGGTGGAACTTAAGAATACTGCCTGCCTGATGTAATATATTGGGCTATAATTGTCATCTCCAACACATTTGAAGGGCACTAGTCCAGAGATGGTTTGAGTAGAACATAGTAAGCTACATTATATGTGAGATATTTTCATGTCAGCAAACAGCATAATCAAGCAGAATCACAACTGAGCATATGCCAAATAAGAGTTGCTGATCTGTTGTGTTAATTTACTACTTCATTTCTCCAGTAAGACACTTGCCAGGAGAGATCTGTAGCAATCTATAAAACGTTTAGAACATTCTGCCTGATTTAAGAGAGATAAATGATGAAAAAACTAAGAAAGGTTATAACAAGAATGAGGGCTATTGCTGGCATTTCAGATATCGTGTTCAGGGCCATGGACAAAGAAATGAATGGGGCACGTTTTGGAGCAGTTCTGGGATCCACGCTCAAAGATTTAAGAGATGGTGCGCTCTAGAACCAGATTGTATTCTCCTAAATTATAACAAAGGGAATGGAGAGAAAAAAGGCTTCACTTTATTTATAATGTTTAGTACAATTTAGTGCTATATTTTATCTGAAAATCTTAGAGATGAGGCGATCATAAGTATTTAAATTTAACTTTTTTTTTTTTTTGAATGACAGATTGTAAATCTTATAGAAGAAACAGGACATTTTCACATCACAAATACTACCTTTGACTTTGACCTTTGCTCACTGGACAAAACCACAGTTAGAAAATTACAGAGTTACCTGGAAACATCTGGAGCATCCTGAGGACATCAGTTGTGGCTGCATCAAAAACTGTGCTCTTTTTTTTTATGGGAAAAAAGAAATAAAACATTCAGAATGATGCAGCCATGGTGCAAAAACCCCAACAACTCTCTTCAGCTTTATTTTTTTGTTAAAGCCAGTTCATCATCTCTTGATAAAGGAGAAGAAAAATGACAAGCCTCAGCGAATTACTCTTCTCACCAAGGAAATGCTCTGGAAGAGTTAGCCTGGATAGCCTTGAAAAAAAAAAACACTTAATGAATGTGTATGGTATCATGTGTCTCTCTCTGTGGTACTCCAGGCCACAAGATAAATGCATGTTCAACACACTGCCTTATTACATAACTGATCTATTTATTACTGCATATGCATATTCTAACGTCCTTGAGGGAATGACACTACCAGATGCTACAATGTCCTGTGTCTCATGAATGCTCCTTGGATCCAGCACACCACCATCACAGGCCTTCTGACCTTACTCTTGCTTTGATGCCACTTTGTCTTGACCTTTTGCTAGTATGATGTGAAAACCCCCCACATTGTTTGGTTTCTGTTTCTGTGAGTCCCCAAAACAAGATACCAGTTGTGGGGCAAGGGCAGAAAAATCTCATGTCCATCTTTTTTTTTTTTTATAATGTTCAGTCTGCTGCAGCAGGATGGCCCCCCAAGCTATAATTACAGATTCATCTTGGACCATGGTTACAAAATGCACCAAAACAAGATCCTGACCTACTTTCTAGCTTTTATTAGGGGAAAAAGGACACAAATGTACCAATATGCTATCCCAATTCAGAATTGCTTTCCCATCAACATCTCTGTGTCTGTATTAATGTTATATTAGAAATAAATATAACATTATAAGTAGATGTTTGCCATAAGAGGAACACTAGTCCAGTTTTCAGTAGAAATACTGCAGAAAGTCCTTGATTTGGAACTATTTATTGCCAGTGCGCTGAAAATGATTTCTAAATTTCATTACTTGTTCCATACTTTACATTCACTTGTAATAGGGCTGTTAATTAAATGAATTAACTGATTAAACAGATTAATTCCAACTGCATAATCAATACATATGTTTGGATGTGAATAAATGAATTCTAAACCACTCCCCCCACCTTTTTTTTATTTCTACATTTATGTATGTATTGCTCTAGGGACCATCTTAGAACTTGTATTCCTTCCCTTTTTTTTTTTTTTGGAGATGAGAAATACTTCTTCCAATATGGTATCTGTTGTACCATTTTAAATTCTTGAATTATAACATTATGTCTTTAAAAATCAGCCACCCAAAAAAAGAACATTTTTCTTGGATGAGATTATTCACTACACATTGCTGCCCTAATTTCTAGAAGTATTTTTCAATTTTGAACAAAAATGCTTTCATAAAACAAAGTAAAACTCCATATAAAGAAAGGGCAGAAAAGAGGCCTTCTCTTACAGAAGCCATTTAAGTAGGGATTTCCAGTGATATCCTGATAAAAGATGTTGCTTAAGAAGTACTTCTGGATCTGAAGGATTTATTAGCCTTTTCAAAATAATCTCTGCTTGAAAGGCTGTTGTATTTCCAGTTGCTGCTTGGTTGCCAGATGTCATCTGTTCCTACAGAATCATCCTGCAGAAACATTTTGTGGCTTTCCTTGTTCTATGCGCACAGTATGTTGCAGTATGAAAAATTAAGTTCATTGTAGGGTTATTTCTTCATAATCAAATGGGGATTCTTAACACTGTTTCTTTAAGTCCAAAGAAATTATTTCCTTTTGTGTGTATGTATGTGTGTGAATGTGTTTTTTTGGGGGGTTTTTTTGTTTTGTTTTGTTTTGTTTTTGTTTTTAAATTAAGATATTTGACCTAAACTATGGAAAGTCTACCTTAGGCTTCCAAAAGAACAAGTGTACTTTTCTTCAGTAATGTTATGACTCTTATTGATGATTGGCATGAAACATACTTGAAGTGTTATGTTCTTTTTTAAGTCCACCTGTTAATGTGCAATTGTTGGGATGGGAGGTTTTTGAAATCTTTTGACATAAGGCATATGATGTGATCTTGGAGCGTGGCAGGGGATGTCTGAGTGGGTTTTTTTACATTTTTGTTAGCATTTTTATATGAAATGTTTGAAAATCTAAAGGCTATCTTTCACTTTTTTTAATAGTGCACATTCAACACGATTCATTTCAATTGAGCACAAAATGTGTGCTTTGGGGGAGGGGTCAATGTTGACTTTTCTAACTAAATTTTGTGGCAAAAACTCTTGAGAGATCGTTGGAAGGAGCACAGGCCAACATAACTTTGACTATATATTGGACATGTGTTTTTGTTCTTTGTTTTTAAGAAGGCAAAATAAGTCCTTTGAGCCACAAAAAATAGTAGCTGATGTACAGAATTTGTGGGGGTGGAGGGGTTAACTATGTAAAGGGAATATTACTGAAATTACAGTAGACTCTTAACTCTGACTTGCATGTAGCTCATCAGTCATCCTTATAAAATGTTAGTTCTCTAGTTTGGTGAGAATGAGGATGGAATAAACACATTTCAGCTGCATTTGTGTATTGAAAGTGAAGAGTGTTTTCCACAAAATTCTGGTAGAATAAGAGCTGGTAAGTGGTGTCCTTTTTTAAAAAAAGCAATTTACTTTAGTTATTTTGTATGCTGAAACAAAATAAATTCTTTTTCAATTAATTTCAAATAGTCCTATTTTTCTGGCAAAGAATTCATTCTCACTGCGTGAAAGATGATCATTTAGGGTTGGTAAAATGATACAGCACAAGATCTAACTTTATGACAACTGTGTTATTCTCTTGTAGTGTCTCATCTGAACCAGAACTCAGAATCTGTATTAAAAGCCACTGTTTTGTCCTTATTGTCCTATGTTGACCTTTTTGAGTGAAAATGAGAATATTTCTCACAAGGTTATTAATACACAATCTTGATTGTCGAGTCAAGCTGCTGGAACCAGAGTTTATAGAGAAGGCATGGATACTGTGTTCATGGCTTACTGTCCCAAATTTAAATAGCCACTTTGGTGCCCTTCACATGAATTGGGTTTGTAATTCCCAGAATCACACATCTGAAAAGCACCAGTTTGGAGACAGCTGATGCAAAATGTAATATTCATCTATTTAGCATCAAAGCCGGCTATATCACCACCACATCATTAGAACAATAATTAGTTATTGGGATTGGAATTGCAATAGTGCAGAACTTTGGTGATATCAAGACATAAGGATCTTATACCAGTCATTAAAGGGGTGAGTCCTTTGATGTGTAATTTCTGCTTATTTACATAGCAGTATACATTAAGGCTATATGAAAATATCCTTTAGAAGTACAGTTCATATATTGTAAATCCAAACACTAGCTTGTTCTGTGCCAAGTATTTTAAAGATTTCCTCTTTCAGCATTAATCTGATGTAGATAATTGCTTTAATTCAGATGAGTTAACAGCATGGTAAGAAAATGAATGCTACAGAGAAACATGCCATACTTAAATATCTTTTGTCTGGAATTTCACATTGAGGTTATGATGCTGTGCTTTTTCTATCTTCCTTTTCAAGAGTGCTGTTTAGCCAATTCAGTCCAATCCATGCTACTGACACAAAGCCCAAACAATTTTTCCTACTCTGCCACAGGGTTCACTTCTTTCCCCTGTCCTGTTCAACATCTTCATGAGACTACTGGAAGAGATATCCACCAGATCAGGAGGAAGTATTCTCAATATGCAGTTGATACTCAGTTATGCATCTCCACCTTGGGCTTGATGGCAGATGTGGTAGAAGACCTGGCCTGGTGTCAGGAGACTCTCAGAGTCTGGATGGAGAAAGATAAGAGATCTGTCTTATCCAATTCCAGCCCGAGTAAAATAGATGGGCCATGTTGCCTCCCTCACTTTCAGCCTCAAGTTCTTCTAAACAATGTTCTCTGATTCTGTTATCACTAGTCTAGCCATTGGTGGACTCTCCAGTTTGAACTATTCAGTTTTCACGAACTTCTCTATAGATTTGGGAACCAGTCTTGAAAAGAGATAGCTAAAACCAAGACCTTCCACTATGGTCATCTTATGCCTGCTCTGCTTACAAAAAACATCTCTCTTCAAATTTGGCACTAAGGCTTTCGTGATCCTGGGCAGTAGGACCCATACAGTATCTATCTGTATTCTTGTATACAGCCCATCAAGCTGTAGAGCTTTGTGCCTTAAAAATATTCTTCTTTATTTTTCATAGGACAAAATAGTCCTAAAGTTTCCACTCAACTCAATGGAAGTTGCCTATCCATTTCCCCAAACTCTCAACAGCATTGGAATTCTTGCCTTTTGCCTGAATCATGCAGCTTAATTCTAACAGGACCAGCCTTTATTCTTGGTCTTCCAAGGTCTGTCTAAAGAGTACGGACATTCCCCACAGGGTTGCTCCAAATGGACAGTGGTAACCATTAAGCTCTACTACAAGCTGGGAAAATAGCTGTACCCCTTCTAATCTGTGCTCACTCCACCAAAGCAAAGACAGCCTTCCTTTGGGACAATTCCATACTGGACCTGACTGATGGAGCTATGTGAACTTAACTCCAACATCATCTGTGGCTATTGGATTGGACCACAGCTTCCAGAAAGATGCCACTTTGGCAGGAACATTCAGTAAATCAGTGGGCAGTTAGCCCTTAGTCATTGATTGGATATATGTCTTGATTCTGGCTTTGGGAAGATTGCTTGTATAGTGACAAACACTGCTTCAGCTGCAGCTACATTGTGGTTCATTGTATTAAATATATCCCTTTCAGTTCTGAGAGGAAGTATGGCAAAGGAATGGGCATAAAGAAATACAATCTGACATAATGTGCTATCTGTAGCACATTGAATAAACCACCTCTTAATTTCTCACTTGATATATTAACAAGCCTATTAACCATGTCTCAGACTTTAAAGTAGCTGTCATGGAGGCTAGAAATGGTTGATGAAAATAGCAGCTGCTTAGTCTGAGCAACCAGTTTGAGCAACCACTCTATGACAAACTGATTGTAAAACCAGCACCAGGGCTTATTTTAAGTATGGTTTAAGTGCCTAAGTAATGTCATAGAATAGATCTCTCTGTAGCCATAATGTCAAGACTGCTGCTAATCAGCAATCATATAAAAATGGAACAATAAATTTGGTCATTTTAATCCTGATGAATCAATCAATTTAGGATTGTTTCAATCATTGCTTGTGATTAGGCTCAGCGCAGCACTCTTCTTTCTACTGATGCCATGTTTTCCATCACTTATATACTTAGCTTGTTTGTAGCAAGAGATATGCTGGAAATCAGTTATGGAAAGCATAGATTTAAACACTGAATGCAAAAAAGTATCAGCAAATTAGATCTTAGCATTTGTATTCGATTGATTGATTGAGTGATATTCCATTTTTCTATTCAAGCAAGGTATGAACTATGCTGGGAATTGGTATAGTACTGCCTTTCCTGCCTCAGTTTCCTCAGGATTGCTTTGGTTCAACTTCTACAATCTTCCAGTTGGCACTGCTAACAGAATTGGAAGTCCAACAAATTTGGACTTCAGTTTTGAGATGGCTGGCCTATAACAAGCAATACAAATTAAATCAAGGAGACTTAAGGAAGTAATAAAGACAACATAGAATCATAGTATCATAGGGTTGGAAGGGACCCTGGAGGTCTTCTAGTCCAACCCTAATCCAAGGCAGGAGTCCTCATACCATCTCAGACAAATGGTTGTCCAATCTTTTCTTAAAAACCTCCAGCAATGGAGCACCCACAATTCTGGGAGGCAAGCTGTTCCACTGCTTAACAGTTCTCACCATCAGGAAATTCCTCCTTATTTCCAGGCTGGATCTTCCTCTGATGAGCTTCCACCCATTGCTTCTTGTCCTACCCTCAGGTGCTATGGAGAATAAACCGACGCCCTCTTCCCTGTGGCAGCCCTTCAGGTATTGGAAGACTGCTATCATGTCTTCTCTTTGTTAAGCTAAACATACCTAGTTCCTTTAGCTGTTCTTCATAAGATTTAGCCTCCAGACCCTTATCATCTTTGTTGCTCTTCTCTGCACTCTTTCTAGGACCTCAGCATCTTTTTTGTATTGTGGTGACCAGAACTGGACACAGTATTCCAGATATAGTACTTTCACTTCCCTTGATCTTGATACTATCCCTCTGTTGAGGCAGCCCAGGACGGTGTTGGCTTTTTTTGGCAGCTGCAGCACACTGCTGACTCAAGTCAGCACAGAAACTGTTCCTCTCCAAGATCCCTCTCACAGCCACTACTGTTGAGCCAGGTACTGCCTCTCCTGTACCTGAGCATCTGGCTTTCCTGCCTAAGTGCAGGACCTTGCTTTTCTCTCCACTGAACTGCATCTTGTTGGGAGACATGTGCCTTCCAGATTTTAAGCCAACTCCCAGCACCCTGGCTGGGATGCCCAGTGTTGAAGAATGACAGGGATTGGATAGGTTGGGAAAATGGGAGCGATACCTGGGAGCTTCTTCTGATAGGAACCCCATTAAACTTAGTTCAAGTTTGGAGTAGACATGTATAGGATTGTATTTACGTGTTATACAACAAAGTCAACAGCATTTTTACAAACTAGAAATATATTACATTAGTTTCTCAAATAATTGCTCAATTTGTGTCTCACTTCCTCAATACTGAATGTTGAACAGAAGACAGATCAATACCATCTCTCTTTTTTTTTTTTTAAGTATGGAACTATTAATATACCTGATTTTGCTACTGCCTGTGTTTTTAATTTGGCAACAACAGTATCACTTTTTAATGGGCCACAGTTTCCCTTCCTGTGGTATAGATGACAACTTTCTATTATCTGATGGTAAGAATGTAACTCAGGATCTGTACGGTTAAGTTGTCAACTGCAGGCTCCCCTCAAGATGGGAGAAGGCAAGTTGTCTGTCCTAATGCGATGGAAGAATGGGTACCTTTCCTTTGATGTTGTTCCTTTTAAAAAGGATTTCTCACTGTATGTGCTAACTCCCCCTCCTCCCCTCTTTTGGGGGGAATTATGTATGAACTATGGGGTGGGGGCTGAAAAGGAGGGAAAAAAGAGTGAGAGAGAGAGAGAGAGAGAGAGAGAGAAGAAAGGAGTTGTGCTAAAAGCCAGGCTGTTCAAGTAATAAGGTTGTGATGCTGATATTGATTTGGGCGCTGAGCAGACATTCCTAACCCATGTGGTTTGTGTATTCCTATCTGAGTGGGTGGTCTGCTCTGAATGGAGAGGGAGTGACGCTAAATGCGGCAAGATGGCTTAGTTTCTGAGCAGCGGAGAGAAACTATGAGCCTTGGCTAGTGTCACCCAGCCATCCTTCAAAAAAACAAAGTACCCGTCCCTCTTCACTATGGGAGGGAATGAACTTCAACTAATTCCCTGAAATTCTGTTTCGCACCATATTAAACTTCATGGCAGGAATTGTGTGTGGTGACTAAATATTTGGGGTATATGTTAAAGATTTCAGATGGAGATTGGGAAATGGCCCATGTGAGGATGGGAATAAAAGCAGTGTCTTAACCATTGTGACCAATTATTTTTCCCCGTCTGGGATACAAGTAATCTCCCCTCAAAGCTTTGATTTCAATGAGTTTGTATGGAGAGGGAGGGAGGGAGGTCTCCCTGTTGCACAGTAATTCTTCATTAGCACATCATTATCAAAAGCTCTATTTGAAATGAAGCCTATTAAAAGGTGCATAAAGCTGGGTGAATCCTACACAAGAGGCATTTGCAGAAGCTGGAAGTTCAAGTCTGTTCCTAGTGTGAGAGCACCCATTTTAGGAAGGGTTTTAAAATGTTTTCTCCCCTTCTTCCTCCTCCTAAGTTCCCCAATAATTGCAAGCAATAAAGTGGGAATTCTTGTGTATTGGCCAGGGAACTAGAAGAGAATGATAGAGGTAATATGGAACTTCCTTGCTCTGGTGTGTGTGTCTCTCTGTGCACGTTATCCTTGGACTTAATGGAAATATTTTCATTTGAAGTGGCCCTATGCCTGATAGACATGGACGCCTGTGTGTGTGTATGTGCGTTAATATTTGTGGTCACACTAAGTATGTTTGATTTGCATATAACAGATAAATTGGAACTCCTTTGGTTTGGAAAAGTGGTAGGAATATTAGCAGTAAGACTTGTGGCTGCTCTTTTCTTAAACACACACATAATAAGGCTAGGACACTGGACACTGTTGGAATTTTGAAAGCTGTTTGTTGGTATTCTTTTAAGAGGGCTACCATGGAGGACTTTGTTTACCCCCAGGAATGATAGGCCAGATACATTCCCAAGATACAACAATCATTCTGTTACCAGTAAGCAAACTGCCTTAAGCTTCCCCAGGTATTCTCTACCATCTCAACTTACTTTTGTTTTATTTTTCCTGAAGATGTGGGTACCTTCCACACAAAACACAAGACTGCAGTTGCTGGTCATTTTGATTTTCTAATGCCTTTGGGTCCTTTATCACAAGAGGCAGTCATGTAATGAAGAGGATTTTAGAGGCTCATACTTTCCTTTGTGACAAGGAAGCCTCATATTTAGTTTTTACTAAATTTTCACTACAAGAAAGGTCAGACGGTGTAATGAACCTGGTGGATGCCAGGGGAGATATCTGTGAACACATTGATGCTCACGGGTAATGATTTCCTATATATGGTCTATGACTGTATGTTTTAATAAACTGAAAACTCTGTATACCTTATACGTCTTTCCCATCTTTCCTCCATCAGAGAATTCAAGGCAGCATATCTGTAGTTCCCAGTCTCCTATCTAACCACTAATCAGGCCCAAACCTTCTTTGTTTCAGCAACTTTATTGACTTGTGTATCTGCAGCCCAAGGACTGAGATGGCTTCTCGTTTTTCAGATGATCTAATTATTCTTTGTCAATGCTGGATATCAGGAGAATCAACAGCTGCAAGTTTCTCAAAGTCGAATGGCATTAGTAAAAGAGGAGGAAGTGAGATGCTTGTTACAGAGGATATCCTAGAGATGACTACAATATGACCAAAGCCACCCAAACTCTGGATGATCTTACTGGCCATGCAAGCTATGAATTTTTTTCTAAAGAAGCAGAGATATAAAGATCAGATGACAAAATAAAAATGCCAGGTTGGTTGACAAGTTGGCATCAGAATCAGGTGAAGGAAAATAGGAGTGATAGGTAAGAATAAAGCAAAGAAGTATCAACTGAGTAGTTGGACTAGACTCAACAATTAATGAGCCCAGTAAGAGAACAGTGGGATGCATCAGAGGTCCCAAAAAATTCCTGTTGATCCTCCACCTCTGGGCCTGACATAACCTCAAAATAGAAGCACAAACTTCTGGCAAATCCCAGTGTGCAGCATCTGTGTGAAATAAGAAACGAATGCTCATTTACTGTTCAAAAAAAGTTCATGCTGAAAGGCCCTCAGACTAAACAGAGAATCCTGATCCTAGACAGTACTGCAAGATCGTAAAAGCTCAATGGAGTAGAAACAGATAAACACGAGTGTTAGTTTTATGTAAATATTTAATGTCAAGGTTTTCAGTGTGTTAAGGGGTAGAAGTGTGATAGGTGAAGTTTGTTGAATGTGCAAGAAAGCTGCATCTTCCTTGTGATTTGCTTGTGCTAACTAGCCAGTGTGTGCCTTATGGAAACATCCAGGAAGAAACTCTACTCTCAGCTTCTTAAGGTCCTTAAATGCCAAGAAATGCAATACATTCCCATGGGTTGAGCAAGGTAATTTGACTTTCCATCTTAGAATATGTTTAGCAGTGTTTATTTAGGTCTGTTGAGACTGCTTTAATACACATAAAAGAAGCAGACTTAGAACCAATGCAGTCTAGTTAATAATTATAAGATGGAATCTACCCCACAATTCTGAGAGGGTTCAGGTGATAAATGGTGTTTTTCAGGGAGTACGTGCTTAATTTCACTCTGAAAATTCATTTATATGTCATGATAAATAAAATAGGAAATAAAGCTGTTAATTAAACCTTAACTTCTCTCCATTCTTATGTCAGTGAGTTAAAGAATAAAATGGTAAAAACATATTTAGAATGTGGACAAATTCCATTATCCTATGTCATGGTAAATTAATAAACAGGCATTATGAGAAATCAAAGGAACTATTTAAAATGAGAGGCCAGAAAGACGTCTAAACAAAAAGAGACCTTTTTAAGAATCTGTAACAATGAAATAATTTTTTAGAAGTAATTTTTTAAATTCAGATTGCTTTCAACATTTCATGTACAAAAAAATGGGGGGAGGAATACAAAGAAGAAAATTTAATACAACCCCCCCCCCCAATTGAGCTTACTATAATGGTTATAAGAAACATTAGCCACATTTTAAATACAACACTACTCTATGACCCCACAGAAAAAAGTTGGTCAGTCTTTCCATTACACTGATACAGAGCCAAACTCCAAAGCAGAAGAGAGCACATATCTTCTGTCCAAGACTGTAAATGCAGGGTGACCTGGTCTTTCCATCGTAAAAGGATAACCACCTGGCAAATTTGCCTCTTTCTTACACAGACAATTGTTCTGATATCATCACAGCCATAAAAGACCCAGGACATAAATGGCTTGTAACATGAAAAGACTGTTAGTTGGATCCATATTACAAAACACTTGCAGCTCAGATCTTATTAAAAAGTTACAGAAATATATTTGCAATCTGAAAAGATAAGTTTATGTTTCAAATATGGAAATGTCCTAGAACAGCATGTAATTTTTTTTTTAAATCCATCCCTGCCATCCCAAATAACAAGCCACAATCAGCCATGGTTTGTTGGACTTTCTCTATTTAGCTGCAGCTGCTTTTTCCTTGTTTCTTTAGGTCCAAAGTCCATAAGGGATATTAATTTTAGGATAATCCTACTTCAGATTCAAATGACATGTAGAGCTATACTTAAAATAAGTACATGTAGTCCTCATTTAGCAACCACAATTGGGACTGGCAACTCAGTCATTAAGCAAAGCAGTTGCTAAGTGAAACCACGACTGTGCTTATGATCTTACTTCAGTTTTCCTTTGTTTTACAGACCTGTGAAGGTCGTAAATGCAAGGATTAGTCATAAAATTACTTTTCATCACCGTTGTAACTGTAAACAGTTGCTAAACGAGGCAGTCACTAAACAAGGACTACCTGTAAGCCCAAACACACCATGGGTGCAAAGTGGTGTTAAGGCACTCCTCCTTAACTATTATATGCGATGGTCTAGAGTTGTATGTCATGCTAGGTTTAGCCATACTATAGCTCAGAGTACATATAAATCATGTCACAGAGAGAGAGCTGAAGTTGACAGCGAATATTTCTGTTCCTCTTCCATAAAATTTCTGCTTTGATTCCACAGTTAAGAACTCTCTAGAATACATTTTAAATTGAATATTGGACTCCTACTCATCCCTTACCTTCAACCCTTCAGAGAATGTGGTGGCTGATGCAAAGCAAAAGCTTTGCAGGGCTTGAGCTAACTAGAATTAAAGCCAGTGTTTACAAACCTGACATTAGACCTGGAGAAATAAGTGGAAGGTTATCTGCAGCAGCCTGTGAGACCTGATGAGGTGATCCATATCATTTACTTCAGTGTAAATAAAAGGAAGCAGGGCTGAATAGTCTTAAAATGAAACACACAAACACTGTTGTTTCACTAGGTTGGACAACAAGGTAAATCTTGTAAATTCTACACCAGGCTCTTTGTCTTGAAAACACATGCAGGTATGTTTTAGATCTCTCTTAGATGAAGCTGTTCAGCCAGCATCTGTCATATACAGTGCTGCAAACAAGCTAGACAAGTGTTGAGTGTTACCATTTGTTGCTGCCTTAGGGATCATCTGAAGAAGTCAGCGCCTCCTATTACAAAACAACATAAAAATGTGTTTATAAAACATGGGTGGTTGGGCTATTTCAAACTGACAAGAATATTATGCTAATATTCCAAGCATATTTTTTATTTAATTAACCCTTCTATTTTTTTGAAGAAAACTCTGAAATTGGAAACATTTTATTTGCTTATTTGGTGAGACAAGCTAAAGCACATTTGTATAAGCCCTCCTTTACATTGGATGACTATAAATCTAAGATGAACTGAATGATGTTAAGAAAGCACAGGCTGGAAGATGTGAGGCAACAAGCCTGCTCAGTTTGTAGTGTTGTAACCACATCACAAAGGAAATTTCCAGCTGATAACACAGCTCCATCTGTATGTTGAAACTCTGACTCGCTCTGTTACCACAGCTAATACTTTTTCCATTGCATGTGAAAAGTGCAAGGTAGCCCAGGGAAGGTTGCCAAAAGGAATGGCAAACAGCAGTGATCAGTTGGATACTCAATGCAGAACCAGCAGGAGATCAGATCAGTGTTTCCAGATGTCCAAATGAAAAGTAAGACTTGATGGGCCCGTCATTTCATTCCCAAGTTGTGGCTCAGGAAACCATTTTCCTCACTTTGCTTGCCTGTTTCATCACTTCAGCCCAGTCTTCTTTAAACTAGAAATCCTCCTGACATTTAAAAATGGACAAACCCAGTTATATAGCAAGTTGGATTCCAGTGATGCTTTCCGGAAAATAGAAATGTACAAGTGAGGCCCCAGAACTGCAGGAGCCTCTTGAAACCCTTCAGTGAAGCCACCACAGATCTTCAAAACTTGCTACCAAATTTGTAATTTTGAATGCAGCAGATTCAAAACCAGGGAGCAATATTAACACAGCAAATGAAATCAGTTTTATTTTTTTGGGCAGGGGGGACAGCTAATTCTTTTTGGAGTACAACCCTCAAATGATCAAGCTGAGTCCTTTGAGAGAAGTTACCTACTCCTGCTCTGGAGCGCTCCCCAAAATTTCAAGAGCTATTGCTATGATCTGTTTAAAGTTCTCTTACATAAAACAAGAAAATGAGCTTTCAAAAGAAAAATCTACCTAGATTTGTGATGAGAGTAAGATACCACCAACATGTGATGGCATTGGAGAAATAGGCATTTTCATTTCTCCTGAGAATCTTCTACAGAAACATACTTTCCAGTCCTTAGATATGATATACCAATGGTTAGCCGTGTCATAGACCTTCTCCCTCCACAGCAATCTCTTTTTTAAAAGAAATAATAACCTCACCAATTTTCCTTTATAAAACAACCTGTTCAAAGAAAACAATAATTTTATTATTAGTTCTATGATAACTATACTCATGACATGGACAATTATAAGGCTGAGAGGAGACTTTTTTTTAATGAACTGAAGTCAATGAAGCTGGATGTTTAGGTTTGTTTTTTTTATAGAAACTCATATTCTTCCTGAGGAAAAGCAACTTGGAGAAAAACTGTTTCAATTACATTTATAAAAGTAGAATTTCAAAAATTTATTAAAACATCATCTAACTTCATAGTTAAATAAGCATTTTTGGAATCTGAAGATACTAAATAATATTGGCAGTTAAAACTAGCATTCACTGGATGGCATAGCTGAATTATTATGGTCTAAGAAGTAATGCTGGGAAAAGTGAAAGGAAAGAGAAGAAGAGGAAGAACAGCAGCAGGAGGTGCTGTTGAAAGATCTGAAGGACCAAGTTGGGGACAGATCATCCTGTACGAAATCTGTGAGATTGCTAAGAATACTGTTGGCGGTGGGGGGGGGGGGGAACATGGGCTGAAAATGGGATTAGTACTCTTAATCAGCTATTAATGGTGCAGAATAGAGGAGGGATCACCTGGTGTCCTACTTTCCAGCTCTATTCTGCTGCCATTATGTATATAAAAGGGTTAAAACTGGAATAACCCAAGGCCCCTCCCTTTGGGGCTGTCCATGCTAATTACCCACAGCATTGTTTCCAGTAGCTCTGGAAAGTTCTGGGCCTCTTGATATAGAAATATAGACAATGTGAATTGTAAATCGTTCCTTCTTCATGTCTCCCACCCTGGTTTTGCCTGCCTTTGAGCCTGTTTTGGCCCATTAAGTCTTTTTGATGTTTGCCGATGTTGAACATTAAGCTCTATTTTCTGGTAGCAGAACTGTGTGTGGGCATGCTCTGTTCCAAATAGAGGGATTGGCTGGGTGGGTGCTGTGTGCAACTCCCCGCCCCCCCCGAAATTACTCCCAGTGATTTTCCAATTCTCAGCAAGCCTGAGCCTGCTCATTTTTCTCCCCACAATCCACCAATATTGGCTAGTTGCTTTGCCATCTGCTCTGCTCCCAAGAAGGCTGCTTCGTGCATCGCTCATTTGGGCTCCGTATCTACTTTCAATAGAGAGTGGCAGGATCAGAGAATGGCCCCAGCTTGCTGTTTCATCTCCAGAAGTAAATTCTTTCAGCTGGAAGAATTAAGAAGTGCTGCCCGTTATAAATCAGAATAATTGCCTCCCTATCAAAGGTTTATAGACCGCTGTTCAAAACTTTCCATAGAAAAGAGACTTCATTTTGCTGTATAGATGCCATAGAAAATCACTTTGCATTTTCATCAGCATTTATACAGGCAGCAAATCAAACTGTGATGAGAAGTAGCGTTCATGCTACATTCATATAAATAAGAAGAGGAACTAAAGCCATTTTAACTCATTTGAACTGCCTTAAACAGAATTTAAATAACTGTACTAAAAATGGTGATCTCCAAAGACATTTCACAGACCATCTGGATTCTGTCCCCTATCAACTTAGCAATGGAATTTATATCATGGATTCAAAGCAGTGAAACTCCTTAACAAACTGTACAATGGAAATTTCAGAATCAAAGTATCAGATGCTTGAAATTTCCATACAGCTGTGGCTGTCATCCTGATGTGAGAATTTTACTCTGTAGCAGGAAGGAAACAGATCTCTTTATTGGAATCAAAGACTAATGAAGCCAGTCTAACAAACAAACTGCTAATTAAGGGCAGAACGGGAAGAATCCCAGAAGGGCCAGGAAATACAAGCCAGAGTGGAAAACGATTTTCTAGCAAATTTGCATTGGAAAAAATTGTCTTTCTGGATGTTTGTGATAGAAGATATATTGACTGTGGGTTTTATTGTATGCATAAGAAACTGGCATACAACTTTCTAATTATGTACTATATCTTAATCATGAAAACAAAACGGAGTCCTTTAAAACAATTCTTGGAAAATAGAGAATGTAACTTTGCTTGATTTTTTTTCCCCTTGTGATTAAGCTTCCTTTTAAGTCTTTGAACAAGGAGTGAGGTGGCTTGATGGTTTTGCCAAAGCAAAGCTGCCATTTCCTGGCGATATTATGACTGTTTTCAGAACAGTCAACACCTGTTCAGTTAGGCAACAACTGTTTCCAGAGCAGATAAGGGATGGGGCAAGCTGGGCAGCTGTGGGCTGTAGGCTGGCAAGACCCACAGGCTCAGGTGGGCGGCCCTTTCTTCTACTCATCTCTCTGGTCTGGTGTGTGTGGGGTCTCTGGTCTTCTGCTTAGTGCCTGACCCTTCTTGGTTAGCACCTCCTGGTGGGGATGTGTCACTACTCTTTTGCCCTTCTAAGCGCGCAGACCGTTATGTCCTGCCACAGGCCGAGCAGAAAGGTGACCCATCACTTACAGAGGGTGTGAGTGGAGGCAGCCGGTTCCCACTCACAGGCAGACACTGGATCACTGTTCTCCTTCACTTCTAACTTCTAAATAAATAAATAACCTATTTACAAGAAGTAGACCAAACTGACTAGATAACAGCTTGCAGTGTTTCTAGTAAAAAAAAAAAAGAGCTCTATAGCATAAGAGTCATCTAAAAATATAAAATTAAATAGATTAGCTTAACTTGCTAGTAGCCAATGTTTACTTATCAACCACATGGAAGATGCATGTGTAGCTGATGACATGCATGATCACATGAGACAATGTTACCTTGACAGAATCTTATTAATCTAGTAAACTATTTTAATCAATAGATATCAGGATGGGATGCAAACAGTAAAATGATAAGACACAGAAAAGGCAGCTAAATAAAAATAATGTCCAGACTGAACTCTTACTGAGATTCCGAAATGTGAATGAATAGGAAGATCTTCAGTTGGTGCTAAAACAAAATCAGTGGTAGAGCTGGAGACAACTTGCATCAGGGTGCAATAACAAAGAAGACTCTATCTTACACCTCCGCAGAATGTACTACTCCCAGGAATGGGTTGTAGAAGAGAGCACCCTCATCAACTTGGAAAAGTGTATACAGAAAGAGATACTCCCATAAATATTGACACTCAATCTTTTAGTATTTTGAATGTCTTCACTAAAAGTGGAGTTAGGAGAGTTTCCCTCACATCCTGCATCTTGTTGGCCACAGTGGAAATAAAATCCTAAACTATATATTTTTATTGTTTGTCTATTTAACTTTGTTTTTATATACTACCCCAGTTTCAAGATAGGTCTTCGTGGCTCTTTTGAAATCATATCTTAAGAGCTGACGGGACTCCTGAATCAAGCACCAAAATGGTTCTTTCTGATTCAGTTGTATAGTGTCAAGAAATGCCATTCTTTGTGCCACAGATTTGCCACTTCTTGAAGCAAGAAGAGATTGTTGATCATGAAGAGATGACACCCGATAGCACAAGCAGTCTACGCTCCAATATATAGTGCAGAGAGACATCCGTGTTCAAAACCAAAATGGAAATTCATGGGCTGCCAGATTTTAATTTATGCTAGCAGACCCCACTTCCATCCTATAAAATATGAAACCTTTGATATGTATACCAGCATTCTCACTTAAGAATTCAAACAAAAGACAGTATATCAACCATCAATGCATAAACATAGCTTTAGTGGACAAAGTATTCTATCAGAGGAGAAAATCTGTCGGATCAACATTCAGTTGATCTAGGAAAAAAAAAAAAGTGGACCCTGCACATGCCGGAAAAATGCTAGGATGAAAAAAAAATCTGTAACTCAAGGTTGAACTGTGGAGTTCTTGATGCTCTCTGAGCTTGGTTGTTTGCTTACAGACGTTGAATTACCCAACATCACTGATGACATTAGCTAGTTGGGTAATGCAACGTCTGCAAGCAAACAACCAAGCTCAGAGCATCAAGAACTCCAGAGTATTTTATTGTCAACAGAATATTGAGTATTAGAAATGTTTTAGCCATCACAGAAATGCCAGTGATGTTCCATATAAACAGGTAGTTACAAGAAGAGTTGGGAGTAACCAAAACAGCAAAAGGATTGAAGTAAACTTATTCTACCTCCTTAATAACAATTACAGTGTAATAATGTATGTTTCATAGATTCGGCTTCCCTAAAATTACAATGACAAAATTGTTAGGTAAATGGAAGAGGGTAACGTTCAGGTAAAGGGTCCCAACTTTTGTGTGTGAGATTCTCAGAGCAAAAATGAAAAGACTTACAAAACAGAGGTAACAGATTCTGTGTGTCAGTTTGACCACTCACATAATCAGAACTGAAATAAAATAGATACGCTGGGGGAAAGGGGAATCCAAAACAGATTATTCAAATAAGGGTTTTCCCTCTACGAAGCCATGAATAAGTCAGTTTGGGTTAAGTATGCAAATAAGTTAACATTTGAACATAATCTGAGCCATATGGCATGACTCCAGGCCAAACTGGTCAAAGAATACAAATTTAAGTGGGCAGAGAAAATATTCATTTTCTTCATCACAGTTTAATACATCCTTAGGCATTGCTTAGAGACGCTAATAATCTTGGAATGTAACTGTGTAATCTTCTGAGATCTATTAACAGTTGTTTCGACACATGCTTCAAAGGATCAAAGGCATCTTATCTGATTAAGAGAGAGAAAAATGCATTTCATTTTGGTTTTTCATCTGCCTGTCATTTAGGCTATTCCTAGAGGATAGTTACCAAAGTTATTGAATCAGTATCGTAATCCCTTGTGTAAAGTCTGGAAGTTCCATTCTGGTGATGCACATAGGCTGAATATTTTGTAAAATGTATTTTGCTGCTTAGAAAATGCTGTTAACAACTTTCCTTGAGCTTTAGTACCTCTTTTGGGGGAAACATTTTATTTTTTAAACTTGGCTGCTGCCGAAGCCATTTTTTTCCCAAGAACAAATCTTTTTATTACAAATAAGGCAGTCAGCCTAGGAAAGAGAAATAGGCCATAGCAAAGTTGTAGTTTAAAATAGAATCTAAATTCACCAGATATAGGTGCCTGTGTATCTGTGACAATCATATAAAAGGGCCCGAGTGGATTACGCCAAAAATTTAACCAGTCCGGTATTTTATTGCCAGTAACTGCTGTTCTCTTTTAGTAATGTTTCTAATTTGTTGGATTACAAACACACTGTGCAAAAATCACTGTGTGGTATTATGATTCTTTTACAAACAAATACTTTAATGACCAAATATAAAATATACACAAGGAATTTGTCTTCGGTGACGAACAGCAAGATCAATAACACTGCCCAATAAAATAACTTTTCCAAAGAAGAAGCCTCTGTCCAGTACATATCAAATCATACAGTGTTTAACAGAGCAATGGCACAAGGGAAAAAACTATTCCGATGTCTAGATGTTTTAACATATGGAGCTCTATAGCACCGTCCCGAAGGAAGAAGTTGGAACAGGTTATATCCAGGATGAGAAGAGTCTGCAGATATCCTCTCTGCCCTCCTTTTGACCCTCACAGTATACAGTTCTTCTATAGAAGGCAGACGGGTTGCAATTATCCTTTCTGCAGACTTAACTATCCGTTGAAGTCTGAATCTGTCCTGTTTGGTTGCAGAATCAAACCAGACAGTTATAGAGGAGCAGATAACAGACTCAATGATTCCCCTGTAAAACTGTACCAAGAGCTCCTGGGATAATTTAAACTTCCTAAGTTGCCGCAGTAAAAAACATCCTTTGCTGTGCCTTTTTAATGATGGCTGTGATGTTAAACGTCCATTTCAGGTCTTGGGAAAGTATAGAACCCAGGAACTTGAAGGACTCTACCACTGATACTGGGCTGTTGAGTATGGTAAGGGGAGAAGTATTAGAAGGATTCTTCCTAAAGTCCACAATCATCTCCACAGTTTTAAGTGTGTTCAATTCCAAGTTATTACAACCACACCACAAGACCAGCTGTTGAACCTCCCGTCTATATGCTGACTCATTTCCATTTCGAATTAGACCAATGACAGTTGTATCATCCGCATATTTCAAGATTTTAACAGAAGAGTCTTTTGAAATGCAGTCATTGGTATAAAGGGAGAAAAGCAACGGGGAGAGCACACATCCCTGAGGGGCACCAGTACTGATTAACCAGGTACTGGATGTAATTTTGCCTAACCTCACGTGTTGTTTCCTACCTGTTAGAAAACTGATTATCCATCTACAGGTATGGTCAGGCACAGTAAGCTGGATCAGTTTGTTGTAAAGAATTTCTGGCACAATAGCATTAAATGCTGAACTGAAGTCCACAAAAAGAACTCGTGCGTAAGACTCCGGAAATTCAAGATGTTGCAGAATATAGTGCAAGGACATATTAACAGCATCATCCACTGACCTGTTTCCACGGTAAGCAAACTGCAGTGGATCTAACAGGGGATCCGTGATGGCTTTCAAGTGAGCCAACACTAACCTCTCAAAGGTCTTCATGACCACAGATGTCAGTGCAACTGGTCTGTAGTCATTCAGCTCACTAATGGGGGATTTCTTAGGAACTGGGATGATTGTAGAGGTCTTAAAACAAGAAGGGATATAACCTGTCTCCAGCAATTTATTAAAAATATGCGTGAAAACGGGGGCCAGTTGTTCTGCACAAGCTTTCAGACACGAGGTGGTCACACCGTCTGGACCTGGAGCTTTTCCGATCTTTTGCTTTTGAAACAGACCTCACACTTCTTTCTCTAGGACCACCAGAGGTAAGGGACCCAGGGGATTGGGGACAGGTGTAGAGAAATTTAATGCTGGTGATGTATCTGAGATACAATTGGCAGCAGCAGATAACAGTTGTTCATTCTCAAACCTGCAATAAAACCTGTTGAGATCATCTGCCAGTTGATGACTCTCTTCAATCAGGAGTGGTGGGTTGTTGTAGCCAATGATGTTCTTCAGGCTCTTCCACACAGTCGCAGGATCATTTGCTGAAAACTGACATTTCAGCTTTACTGAGTAGTTTCTCTTTGCCGCCTTAATCTCCCTCGTGAGTACATTTCTAGTCCGATTATACATAATCCTGTCCCCATTCCTATGGGCCTCCTCCTTGTCACGACGCAGCTGTTTAAGCTTTGCTGTGAACCACTGCTTGTTGTTATTATATATACGTATGTTTTTGGTGGCCACACATATGCCCTCCCAAAAGCTAATGTATGAAGTCACATAACGTATGATGATTTTTAGAATCATCAAAGTTGAGGTGGGCAACTCAAGCCCCCAATACTCTGTTGATAGCCCGCAAAGCTACTGGGAGCTCATCGTACTTCTGCCTGAACCGCAAGAAACAGAAAAGGGTCAGAAGCAACCCCCTTGGGCCTGGTGAGCTCATCTGGAACTTTGAGAGCATGTTGTGAAAGTTCTCACAAAATGGCTGCCACGAGGAGCAGGTTACCGATCCTGAAATGCTTGCAAATGTGTGGTGGCCATGGCCAGTTGCAGAGCACCCAGGGCCACATGTCTTGCTTGTTTGCTTGCTTCCTTCATTTTTATGCCTCTTCTCTTTACTCAAGAAAGTATGCCATAAGTATTCATGAATTAAGGTTGAAAAGCTTGATCAAATAGATGCACATTTCAGAATTTCTAAAAGCTGAAAGAGTGGGAACCAACAGCAACTCTGAGGGAGTACGTTCCATAGTTGGATTGAAATCATCCAACCATCGTTCATACTGTGGATCCTTCAGCTGGCTTAGTGTCTAGATGTCCCATTCAGAAGAAGTTGATTCAGGTTTTATGGTTAGTTGCTGGTTCATTATTTGAACAACTGGAAAACCAAAGTAAATCTTTCATTGGCTGATTGGTTGTTTTAAAATGTCGGAAATATCTTTGGCTGGAAAATTAACAGAGGGTTTGGAATCTGTCCTTCATTGTACTGTTTCTAAAAAATAATTGTCCCTGCTTATTAGCTATATTAGTCACATCTTTCCTAACAGATTGTTCTTGTCTCTACAAATATCATTTTAGGAAAAATAAATATTGATGTTCAAACACTGAATTTCTCCTCAAGAATACATACATTACATACATACATACTCATTTCTGTCTATTTACTCTTCTTTCCCCCTTTCTTGAAATGTTCCTGGTTTTGTCTTAGATTCATTTTTCTTTTCCACTTCTCAGAGACATGCATAGAATCCAATAATTTCATGCATATGATGAAACAAGCATTATGCACATATGACATCACAAAAAACACACCAAAGGAGCAGAACTTGCCTTGCAATGTTAGAATGCTTGTTTCGCAATTTGCCCCACTGCCACCTCTACAGAAGCCCATGCTGTTGCTGCTGCTTATTATCATTCTTTTATAAACAAAATAATGTACCAACAACAACTCCATCTTCTTTAGCATTTGTTCCAGCTTGTTCTCCTTTATCCAGCTCTTTTTCAGGTTTAGGTAACATTTTTTGGAATTGGATAATAAGGAACAGTAGAGCTTCATATCGTCAACATACTGATTGGCACCCCATTCCAAAGGTCTGGAGGTCGTCCTGCAGCATTACATCATGGGGCAAGTGGGACAAAAATAGAACATTATGGGAATATCATCAATCAATGACCTAGATGACAAACGGTTCCCCCCCCCCACAACATTTTTATTGATTTGTTACAATATGTTTCATTGAGGAACTCCATTACCATCACAACAAAAGGTAACTTGGGCTGAAGGAGAGTGACTGGCCAAAAGTTACATAGTGAGTTTCCATGGTGGAGGATAAATTTGAACATGAGTTTCCCAAGTCCTAGGCCAATATTTTAACTACTACATCACACTGGGTCTCAGCACCACTTTCTGGACATGACCTGCAAAACAATGTCCCTAATGCCCAATTCTGCCAGACCATCCAGAAATATGTCATGGTCAATGCTACTGAAAGCTACTGGAGGGTCCAGGCCATGGTCTTCTCATCCTGTTTCCAGTTTCCAGTTTCATATACTATGGTAACCAAAGCAGTTTTAGCACCATATCCTGCCTGAATGCCTGAATGAAATGGGTCCAGATAATCAATATTATCCAGACGTGTGGAGCTACAAAGTCATCACCATCTCAATCACCTTTCCCAAACGTGGAATGTTTGAGGCAAGTGCACAATTGCATGGAATTTCCAGGTCAAGAGGTGGTCTTCAATAAAGATCTTAGAACCACTTATTTAAGGCAGGGGGAATATATCCTGCCTACAAGGAGGTACTACAATTTCTCCCATTGATTATCATGGGTTCAGTTCCATCCTGTCCTATGAAGTCAGACTGGAGGAGAAACAGTCCACTAAGCAGACAATAGCTCTAATTTCTAACCACATCCTCTAACTCAGTGGTTCTCAAACATTTTGGTCTCAGGACCTTCTTAAAAATAATTGAGGACCCCAAAGACCTTTGGTTTATGTGGGTTATATCTATTGGTATTTACTGTATTAGAAATTAAAACAGAGAAATTTAAAATATTTATTTATTTGACTTCGCGGACCTTTTGCAAGGGTCTCAGGCTACAATGTAGTCTCAGGCTACACTTGGAGAACCACTGCTCTAACTCTATCAATGAACATTTTTCTTAGCAATATCTTATAAATTCTAAGATACTCCTTATCATCCCAGATTTTTTCCTTTTTTTTAATATGCTGTTGTCATTCACCATTTTTATTTTCTAAGTGTGTCTATGTGGAGCCCAGAGAGATTCTTGCAAATGAAAAAGATGCTAGAGGCTGATACTTTCCTTTGCATTATGTCAGCTTTCTAATTATTTGTTTTTCATTATGATTCTTAGACATGTTCCAAACATGGCATTGAGACTACAGACTGGGTTGATCAGAATCAAAGCCAACATTTGGTAAACTAACCTGTTTATTGTATCCCCATTAAATAGAGCAAGTTTGTAGTTTGGAGGGGATCCCTGAGTCTCAGTGCTATAGTAAACTAACCCGTTAGTATGATTGAGGATCTGTCTGGTTCCAGCAGGGCTTCTTTCCTTTTTTAATTTCTAATAATCATAGGTAAAAATAGTGGAACATCATTGTTAACCACAGAAACCATATGGTCTCTCTCCAGAATATTTGTTAATCTCAGGGTTACCTAACACTAAAGAGGTCATCAAGCAGTGGATTTAGGACAGTGGCAGAATGATGTATTCAAAGCAACAGGGATCTGTAATCCACTCAGGAAACCCACTCAGGAAAAACCCAGAGAATCTCCCCCAATCTTATCTAATTTTACTTACTAACTCAACGTACCATGGGGCACTTTCCAGAGCTCCTTTAATGGTCTTCCACACTTCAGTATTCTTGGAGGGCAGAAAGAACAAAATCCCAGCTTTTCAAAAATTATGTCTGTGCAATACAACCATGTCCTTTAACACTGCAAAGTTTATGCTGATTTTGGGGAATGGTTAATTCAGCCTCTTTTAACTGATTTCCCAGTTCACACAGCTTTTAAATTATATTATAGATAGGGGCCAGCAATTAACTTACTTAATTGCAAGTTTTGGGAGGGGCAGGGAGCTTACTATTATATCCTTAGAAACTGACCAAATAAATATATCATTATTAAAAAATATATAGTATATCCTCCAAGGGAGCAGATAGCTAATTATACTGTCTAGGATGTATGAGCTGACAATCTCTAACCTTATCAATGCTATCATACTTTCACATTTAATAAAGTTTGTAACATTATTTCTGTTTTGTTCTGGTCTAAGACCATAATAAAGTGTTAATGTTATTGTTCTAGGGGAATGTCTATATTTGATTTATGTCCCTCTTTCCCACTCCAGTGAGCACTCAAAACAGCTAACAAAATTTAAAAACAGCACTAGACTATGAAAAATTGAACATGCAAATTGACATTATCAATAACTCAAAGCCTAAAAGCAGCGAACAGTTAGAATCCTGGTGATCAAATGCCTCATTACTGATTTCGAGGGAGTGTGTTCTGCGGCCAGGAGAAACCCAGGGCACTCCCTTTTCCCACAGGCCGAAAAGTGGGGCATCTCCAAAAGACCTCTCCAGCTGATCTTAGCGATCAAACAGGAAAGGAGGTCACTTAGTCTGGGGCTCAACATTTCAGGCTGCAAAGACCCATGCTGTTACCATAAAAAGTGACCGGAAAGCAAGTCTTTCAGGACAAGACGTGCTATCCTAGCTTGTGCTGGTTGTAGCCTCGCTACCACGTTTTGAACAAGCTGCAGATTAAAGACACTTTTCAAGGGTACCAAAGAGCCGGTTGCTGTTGTCAAGGTGGATGTAATCAAGGCATAGATAATCCTCACCACATCTGACTGGTTCAGGAACAGATGCATTGGGGCTCTAGATTTAATTGTGCAAACATTTTCCTCGTCACAGCTTCTGTAAGCAAAGCCAGCAGGACTGAGACTCAGGGGTCCCTTCCACACTACAAACTTGCTCTATTTAATGGGGATACAATCCTGTCCTAAAAAGGCCAAAATCTCTGGTTTAAATACGGGGACACAATCAGAACATGTCAAAATGTGGGCTTTGGTTCATTCTGCCTCTGCTATGGTTCCATCACACCTACCCCTTGTGGTTACCCCAACCTGTTTTTTGCGCTTCCCTCTCCTACGAAATAGTTACTTGTAGATGAAGAGGGTGATCCTCATTATAGTGCTGTGATGTTGGGGAGGGTTAAAAAAACAACACAACCCGCTCCACACGCTCACACAGAGCTTTTTAAAAGATTTTGAAAGAAGCAAGAGAGAATTAAGCAAATTCAGACCATGTATGAAAGCCAATTAATGTTCATTCACTAGTCCTAATAGACTTTTTATGAAGGGTGCATAAAAGCATCTAATAATTTAACTCATTTGTGTGAGTCGGCCTCCAAAAGTACGCACTGTGGAACATGCTTGTTAAAGCCTTCCCAAAATAAAGAATATGCTGCCCTAGGACAAATCCCAAGGAGGAATGATTATCCGTCATGCTCTGCATCTGTCTATCTCTGACCATTCTGAGGGTCGCATAAGTCTTCAAAGTCTGTATTTTTAGAACATGTGAGTTTATTTAATGCTGGTCCATACCGGTGGCCTCCTGTGTGGCCAGGCACTGATGAAATTCAGAGAGGACGCCTGACAGTTCAATATGCTGCTTACAAGACTGCCTGAAACTTTTTTGCCCCAACCAACCATGACAGAAGCAGGCAATGCCGTTTCTTGGGCTTCCTGATCCGATGGATTAACTGTGTGAACGTGCGTGGAGCTACATTTCTACCGCTACTCTCTCCTTTGTAAGGGCGATCCAACATTGATTACAGTTCTACGATAACATGTTAAAACATGATCCTTTCTCTTTGACTTCCTGAGCCTTTTGAAAGATCCCCTCCACGGTGCTGCCAGCTCCAGCGGCATCTCTCTGAGGTTTTCTGAATCATAAAGAAAGTGGCTCAGAGGTATCCTGCAGCCGCCTAAATCCTCCTGGATTAACTTAAGCCATCTTGCGTCGCCAACGCAGTCAGTGAAACGGAGCCTTTCAGAGTCTGAGACACCAGCAGGACATCCTGTTTCAGTTTAGAAATTGCCCCCCTTTCCTGCCTGCCCCCCCACACCCACCCACTAGTAAAACAAAGGAGCCCAAGGAATAATCGCGGACAGAGGAGGGGGCCTCAGGAGGTATTGATTGTCACACTGGCACCGGGCCAACTCTTGCAAGGCACAGAAATGGAACCAGCCAGAAAGCTATTAGCAAGCAGTCAGAGAGTACCAAAAAGGCAATTCTTTAAAAACACTCCAACAGCAACAAAACTAACTTCCTTCCTTCCTTCCTTCCTTCCTTCCTTCCTTCCTTCCTTCCTTCCTTGATCATCAAGTTTTTGGTTTGTCTTTTTATCAGTTTATGCCACTGACTTCCTAAGAACTCCAGCTTTTGATTTTGCTGTCAACAACGTATTATTTGCGATGAACCTTTTCTTTAGAAAAAAGTGTAATGTAAAAAATCAGTAATAAGAATAGTTTGGTTTTTTAAAACAGTAAGCCACAATTTAAACAATTTTTGCACATTAAGAAGCCTGGCTGGGTACCTTTATTTATTCATCTATTTATTTTTAGTGGCAAAATATAGTGTTTCACTGTGAGAGACCAGGGCCAAAAAGCTTTATTAGATGTGTGGGCTAGTGACATTTCCTACCACACAAATTAGGGAGGGAACAATTTTTCCTATGGAGACCACCTCTCCTTGGGGGCTGTATGTCAGTGGTAGGCACAAGGATGTCCACACAGTGTGGTAAAAAAAGTCAAAATGGTGGCTATGATGGGGCTATTGAAGCTTTGTCTGTTTTTTATGGGTTGCTGTGGGGAAAATAGGCAGGACCATGATGTACCCCCATCTTGAGTTGTACAAAATAAAGCAGCACATAAATCTAATATAAATAATGATTTTAAAAACCCTTACAACAACAACCCTATCAAGTACATTGGGCTGAAGGACAGAGTCTGGCCTAAAGTCACTCAGTGAGCTTCACAGCTGAGGGTGGCCTAGATCCTCACCACCCTGGTGCCAGACCCACACTTTAACCACTGTACCATGCTGGGTCTTTTATATTAATACTCCTTGTGATTAATAATAACTATAAAAGTGGAAATCAACGTAAAAGGGATCAGCAAGTCTTCTTCGCACTTCAAAGTGTTTTTGCTGTACATCAAATCAAAGCTTGTGAGGCTGTAAAGAAACAGCTTTTTCAGAATGGGTTTTATAGCATGTGGTTTACGAGGAAACACTACACAACCTAGTCAAACATATTATTCCCCTACTTTCTTTTAAGCAGCCCAGGGGTTCGGGCTGCCAGTGCGTCTTCTAATTATTTACACTGAACCGAGCAAAGTGCTGAGGTGCTCTGTGAACTTCCAGCTTCAGACAAACATTCGACTGATGTTTGCTTTGCCTGACTCTCAAATTTGCTTTAAAGAAAAAGAGAAACCTGCCCTGTTTTTAATTAGCACCAAGATGTGGCCTGTTCTGAAGTGATGCAACACTTCTGGTGGTTCTTGGCTGGATGGGGCTTTACACTATGGAAGAGAAAGGGAGAAATGTGGCTTGAGATCCATCTTTTACCACAGGGGAATTGTTGTTATTGTTGCTCTTTTAAAGGGTGCTTGCATCATGGTGTTTTAACAGCAAGAGACCAAGTTTCTCTTTTACTCTTCCTCTCCATACCCCCTCCCCTCATCCATTCCCAAACACTGGCAGTTCAGTAAAGAGCTGGAGCAGATGCAGTGCTGTGAAAACATCTGTCCCATATTCCAGTCAAATATATAATTTGAAAACCCTTTAAAAGAGAAAGGGCCAGTCCATGAAACGGACAGAAATGTGAAGGTAGTGAAAGTCCAGTTCTGTCTCTCCCACCTCCATCCAGACTGCTGTAAAACATCACAAATGCTAACAATTATATTGCCTTTGTAAGCAGCAGAGGAGACTCATGTGTCCTACATAGGCTATCCCGGGAGTTTTTAGTTTTTCTTGAGCTTATATGTCCCCACCCAATGTCGTATACCCTCCCTAAATGCAATCACTGTGAATACTGGTCAAGTACATTCATTAGCCAAATGAATAGCAGATACTCCAAAGTGCTTCAGGAGATAATATGATGTCAGCAGACATTTCTTGGAATTTGAGATTGTCCATTATAAGCGTCCTGGCTCTTCCCTTGGCCCATCAATGCTTAGAAACCTCACCAGCTAAACACTTTGGATTTTTATGCAGCCATCTCTCCTGCTACTTATACTTCTCCCACTCTCCCCACATCTATCTTTTATTTATTTCTTATGTGGATTTCTACTATAGGGCGGCTTCCCCCAAAAACAAAACACTTAAAGCGATTACTAATATTTGAAGCATCAAGGTCCAAGAGAGCAGCATGAGCCTCTCAGGAAAGGGACAATATCTTAAAGCAGACAAAAAGTAAGGGAAATTGGTTTTGGCCTGATGCTAAAATGATGATATCAGAGGGAGCATCAGGAGAGCCCTCTGGAGGGGAACAACCCCCCCCCCAGGTGAGGTTAGCCCCGATCCTTGTGACGTTCTGGAAATCCATAAAAAATGTGGGTTTTTTTCAATAGGCCTAGGAACCCCTGGCAACAGGGAGTGCACCTGCTGGCTGCATCATGTGTAATCTGATGCATTCCCTCTCATGATCTTGTTTTTATTTATGCTTAATTGTTTTAAGTGGTTTTTATGGAGAATTTTTAAATTTATTTATTTGTTTGTTTGTTTATTTATTTATTTGATGGCTTTATTGTACACCACCCAGAGTCACTTTTGTGAGATGAGCAGCCTAATAAATTTGATAGATAGATGAATAAATAAACAAACAAACAAACAAACAAACCCAGGTTTCCACCAGCAGGAAGGTCCTTTCCTTCTTAGCCAACAATGATGGAGCCAACAGCAAAGGAAAGGGTTAATTCCCAGGGATGTCTGCAGAGATGTAGGTGGCAGGTGCGTCCTGCCTCTTTGCACATGTGGCAATGCCATTTGCACCTACAAAGGGTTGTGGTGGCCCCTCTAGCTCCACCTCATCCAGTCAGAAGGCAAGGCAGCCCGGGGAGGGAACCCCTCTCAACTCAGACTCAGTTCTGCCTTCTCTGGCCAAGAAAGGTCTTCTCTGTGATCTTTCCCCCCCCCCCCCCAAACCAACCCAAGCCCCAGACTGATTCCATTCTCCTGCCCTTTTTGATGTTCTGGGCAGGGATCGGGTTTCTGCACAGGGCCATGCTATCCATTTAGGTAGCATGGCTCTTTTCTACAGCAGCACAAATAGTAGCCCTGTCCAAGGGGCACTGACTGGCCTTCAGGCTTCTTCTGGAAGCCTTGTACAGCTGCAGGCTGTGAATGTGGGGATGGGTCGAGGACCAGACTACACTAATTGCAGTAGCCTGTTCCATGGACAACTTAGCCTCTTTGAAGGGGGTAGTAAATCGTAGCCTAGTTGATCTCTGATCTGTCTCTCTCTCTTACTTAGAAAAAAGAAGAAAATACATTTGAATGTGTCCACAAAACAAACAAATACGTCTACTCATATTGCTCACTTATCTCTGAGTCTTTTTTGTGAGGGAGAAGAGGTGAAATCCAGTGGTAAGTGCTTCAGATGGACTATTCAAAGATTTCTGGACATACTGTGCTGTGTGACAAAAATGCATCTGCTGATCCAGATGAAACTGAAAGCTGCTGCTTCTAAAGATGTTGGTGCACCTTTTCAGTGGCATGGACACAGTGCAGCCTGGTTTAGTGTACATGCTATTCACATTTAGAACAGAAAGTATATGGCTCACTCTGAATTACCTGGGCTTGAATGTTTTGTTCCTCAGCAATGAAACCAGCATCAAAAAGATCCTGATAGACCTTTTCTTTTTCCTTTAAGTCAGATTTCTTAAATTTGACTTAAAGGATGCCATGAAGAAATTTTGCATCCTACATGTGCTGAACCACATGACCAGTCAAATTAATGGCTTCCAAATGGAGGACAGGGCTAGGCACAAGACAGAAATGTTATGTAGGCACACATATTAGGTGGACTTGAGAAGTATGGATTTGAGAGTTCAAATAGTTGATCGTATATATTTTCTTTATTTTAAAGCACAAATAAATTAGGCATGCTGGCTGGGGAATTCTGGGAGTTGAAGTCCACACATCCTAAATTTGCCAAGTTTGAAAAAAACTGCTTTAAAACATGTACAATCTGAGTCAAGACCCTGCTATTCAGTTTGCAAAGCATTCAAGACCTACTGTGGTTTTGCCAGAAATTAAATTTGATTTCCCTTGTTCAAGGTCTTCCTTAGCAGTTTCAAGTATCACTATACTTGAAACAACAGGTTAATATTATCAAGCTGTATGCACAAGTAACAGTGGATTGGTTTGGCTTTCTGTAGATGGATGAACCTGTGGCAGTCCTCCTCCCTAGACTGTAGTCCAGAGAGAGGGGAATCAGCTTTTCCCAGAACCCACACAATTTAGAACAGGGTGTCCTAAGCTGAAGAGTTCATGAAACCATATCCTTGGAAATTAGAGCCCCTGCAATCAGTGATGTTACTTCAAGAGCCCTGATAACCTAGGCTTACTGGTGCCTTCAGATATCAGGAAGTTAAAGGAAACAATTAATAAACTGGCTAAGCCATTGGAGTTGATTGCTGATATTACCTTCAGCAGTCTTCAGTTTGCTCTATGGCAGTGAGGAGTGGCTGCTCATATCAGGCTATTGCTTAGGCACTGGGAAGTTAATCACTGATGCAGGGCCAATCAGGCATCCAAACCCTTCATGGGTAACCAGTGGTTTGGCAAATCCATTGACATGGTGCTGGTGGAGATTAAGAAGAAACAATTCCTTCCATAAATAAGAAGGCATCTGCCAGATACCATGGGAGAACAGATCACCAAACTTTTTCATTATGGAGATGGTCAAAGAAGCAATTACTGGAGACAACAGGATTGACAGTGCAGATATGTCACTGGTGCCCAAAGCAAAGTGGTGAAGCCCCACAACAGAAAAGAACTTCAGACTGACACCAGAGAATTTAGGTCTTGACTCTGTTTGGGATGACTATCAAGAAACCATAGCAGCTTCCAGCATGGCTGAACCAAAGTCTCATCCTATATCCACAGTGGCTTCATCTCTGTGCCTGGAACTTAAACAGAAGAGCTCTTAAAAGCTCACATTCCCAAAATAAAGTGGAATCTTAGAAACTAAGCAGCCAAGCCCAATTTGCACTATGCAGTTGATGTGAAGAGCTTTTTCTTCATTAGCACAGGAAGAAGTTTTTTCAATAGAAACAGTTCCCTAGCTCCTATCTTTCCTTACGGTGGGCCTGGATAGTGGACTAAAAGCCTATGGAGACAGACGACTGCTCCGTGATCCATCCTTTGAGAAGAGCAGAGACACCTAGTTTCAGTGAATCCTTAAGTTAAAGGTTTTCTTAGAGTGGCTAGATTAATTTCCCTTGCAGTTATTCATTCCTTTCCCTGCTGGCATTCCTCTTTAGCATTCAGAGCCTGACAGTAGACACAGCCTCCCTTCAACTCATTACGAAAATGGCTTTTCTGGTGGCAGGCACTTCAGCCAGAAGGGTAGGGAAACTGGGGGCTTTATTGATCAGGGGGGATTTGCATGTTTTTCAATCAGACACAGTATTAAAAGCTGACCCTTGTTTTTTCTCTCTCTAAGGTTAATTCAAGGTTCCATAGTATTTTTTTGCCCAAATCTCAGCCATCCCAGGGAGAGGGTTTGGAGTAAGTTGAATAAACACAGTGGTTTAGGCATTTTTCTGTAGCACACCCCTAAAGATCAAAGAATGGAAAGCCTTTTGGTATCATATAAGGAGGGAAGTATTGGCATGTACTGAGTTTCTAGTGTAATCTCTCTTAGTATGAGGGTCAGGAATTATATTGTCCTGGCATATTCTGCCAGTAATATACAAGCATCTAGAAGCATCATGGCTTACTCTGTTGCCTTTGGACACTTGGTGGTGCAGAGGATGTTATATAATGGTGGACCACCTAAGACACGAGCTTTAATATATATCTTTTCCTGATAACTCTGTCTTTGGTGACTGAGCACAGCAATTGAATGTACCAGGAGGTGTCCTTCTAATCAGAAGATGGACCCAACAGGTCCTATCCAGGAGATTTCTAGGGGGTGTAGAATTATTAGGTATGGATATGAAAGTGTGACATTTGCAAACTCATTTTCTTTACTGCAATTAAGAGTTATTGGTTGATGGATATAAAGATGATTAAACTGGTTGTTTTTGTAGCTGAGTCAATAGATGACTGAATGAAGGGCTACCTCCGCAGAATGCAGAAATCTTAGCCCTGCTTTCTGACTGGAAGAGAAGGAGCTAATCCTTGTCTGTTCCTGTTGGGTTCATCTTCCTGTAACCAGAAGGGCACCTCATGGCAAGTCCTGTGCAGTTCCTGACTGTTCTTTCTGAATATTGCAAGCATGCAAAATTGTCTGCCCTATACACTTGTTTCTTGGCACGCACATAAATTTGAGAACCACCATAAGTCCTCATGCAGGTGTCTAATTTTCCCAGTCTTTCAGGTAAGTTCATTCATCTTTTTTCTTGTTTAATTTGGCAACCAAATTCTAATCAGTATTTTCAGAATCAGAACAGAGGAACCTCTTCCCAAGGGAGGTCATGAAAGCTTTACTGTTCTTCAATCAACACTAAAGGTGTGTTCATTTAGGCAGGAGGTGGGTAGGTATGTGGTGTGTTTCTCTTTTATGATTTTACTGAATGGGTTTTCAATTCTATTTTATTATTTTTATTCTGTTAGTTCCTGGCAGGCAGGACTGGAACCAATTAAACAAGCTCACAAGAATCCAAGAAGTTCTGAAAAGCAGTGAGTCCTAACATAAGGATTTTAGTGGCGTCTGTGTTCTGAGAGGAAGTCCTGTTTATGGAATCAATATGCAGACGGCTTTGTGCCTCTTTCTCACCCTGTGTCATGGGCTACCAAGCCTCCCCTTTGGGGCAGGACACCCAATATCCATCCGTCCCTTGCTTTTGCAGTGGTCAGATCTGCTACTCTGGGTATAGAAGAACTAATTCTCATGCTCACTTCAGCAGCATGGGTTGGCCAAATGATAGAAGATCTATTGCATCAAATAAAGGTTTGATTTAACTCCATATGTGTAAATATGTATGGATGCCTCAGGCAGGGGGCAGTGCTTAGCTGACTTCAGCTGATCCCAGAAATTAAATAGGCCTTGCTTAGTACTCAATGGGAAGCATCCAGAAATTCTAGGACTATTGGTAGGCTGGAAAGTTGAAAAAAATATTCTGAAGGCAGAAACGGTAAATCATTTCCATAACTATGCCAAGGAAAATGCACAGAAGTAGTCACCAAGGGTTTAGTTCAATCCAAGGATGTCTTTACTATGTGTGTGCGTGTGCGCATGTATGCATGATATATACACATATATGTTGAATACTAAGAAGGTCCACCAAGCCTAGTTTTGTTTTCAGTGAAAGATGGTGACATTTTTAAGATCTCAGGCAGATCTTATGAGAAGATAAGATCTTCTCATAATTTTCAACAGGGAGGGGTGATGTGTGGACCTGCAGATATTCCTAAAGTACAACTCCCATCACCCCTTGTCCACTGGCTATACTAGTTAGGGCCAAAGGAATATAGAGTTCAGCCACGTCTGAAGAACCACGTATTACACTAATCAGGCTAATTACTTGACCTTTTTCATAGAGATGGATTGAAATTTTAAAAAAAACTGATCTATTTTTTTAGTTACGGCACAAGGAACAAGTATTTGGTGGATTAAAATGGGTAGAGAGCCAGGCAACCAGATGTAAGAATTCCTCTGAGTATCTTCTGTTTGATTCTATTACATTTTCTTGCAGTTTCTGCATGAGGTGTCAGGAGCACCAATAAAACCTGATAGTGCATAACACCGAGACATGTGTGCACACTTGTACACTTCTAAGGACTAGTGTTCTTACTGAGAGGAGGATGCAGGCTGCCTTACTGTACTGCAACCTTTTCCATAATAGAATAGATCAGTGCTTCTCAACCTTAGCAGCTTTAAGATTTATGGACTTCAACTCCCAGAATTCCCCAGCCAGCCTTGCTGGCTGGGGAATTCTGGGAGTTGAAGTCCACAAATCTTAAAGCTGCTAAGGTTGAGAAACACTGGAATAGATAAACTGCTTCCTTTTGATTCTGATACTCTGTTTGCAAACAATTTTTGTAAAATGGAGAAATGTCATTTCAAAAGGAAATGTGACCCTTGCAGACTTGCAATTCTGCCTTTGCATCTGCAGTGAATTTTGGAGAGAACATGTGTGCACGCGCACACACACACAACAGCAGCAAATGCACATGTTCATTTGCATCTGCAAGCTTGATTGCTGTGTGTCGATTGCAATAATTGTTTGTCAAAAATTAGAGGAGGCTTTCAAGAAAAAATGGGTTTAAAAAAGCATGTCTAATAACGCTGAAAGAAGATGAGTTGAGTGAGCATGGGGGCTTCATTGATTGATTCTGATGGCTGAGAAGCACCTGCATTGATGATGATGAGCAAAACAGTGGAGTTAGAACTTCCTAGCAGGGGGTGGGCATCTTTAATATACAAGAGGTACTCCTTATTATTAATATTGCAAGTATCAGACTGAGCTTCCAACCCAGGGAAACTGTGTGCCACATCCTTTGCGGTCACTGATACACAAACATGGCATACGGTGGTTACCATATAAACCATGAGGAATGTTGCTCCTATCTTTAGTTAAATAGGAACCACTCACTGCTTTGTCTGCAGGTGAAAAATAGGCTTGAAAGGTTTATGGTTATTCCAGCCTGAGTTTGTGCAATGTGAATGACAGGAGGCACATGGGATGTGACTCGGGTGAGGTTGAATGATCAGGCAAAATGTGGAAGAAGATAGACAAAGTTGCTCCAAGTCCATCCTCAACTTACTTTTTCTACGTGGCTTTTCTGCAATGTGACCGCGGTTTCTTGCAGAGAATCTGGTGGGGAATGAAGCCGGGGTGCATATTCAGGCTAAGTTTCCTGAGTTTTACTATTCTGTGGGAGCAAAAAGGGGGGGAAATCAGGCAGACCATTATTTGTCAACTAAAACAGATTTGCTCTGAAAAACAGTTTCTTCCACTGTGCCAGCATAGTAGCATTTCATGTGTACTTCATTCAGTTTTATTTTTTGATTTGGTTATATTTTTATATGGCAATGTTTTATAGGAGATACAGTATGTGCATCTTACACCCATCAACCTATGTAAAAATGTACTTCTTTGATGTTTTGCTACTGACATTTTAGAATTGGAACATGGTCTTTGCCATATCATACATAGTTCTGTTCCTGCCATATCACTAGCAGAAATAAATAAAGCTAAGAGCTTACTAAAACTTTGCCTAGTATTTATATATAACATTTTTATAGAACATATTTCTGTCACCCATTTCCACACATGTAATGGCACTTCATTCAATTCAATTATTATTTTTTCTAGGTGTATCTTAGGACACTGATTACTTTCCTCAAGAGTTTATTATTGTATATGCAACTTGGAAATGTGGATATGAGGTTCCAGTTCAACAACATTTCTTAAAATAGTTTTTACAGTGCCATTATTTAATATTTTCCCTAATTCAACCATTCTGTATTTTCCCATATTACCTAACCAAATTGTTCTCAAATTCATTATAATAAATTATTGTCAATAATTTGGGCTTATCCTGTCTTTATATGTCAGATGTCAGATTCTCATTTTATTTCTACTGTAACAGCATCCCATACAGAAAGTTGTTTTTAATCATTTGTGTTCTGATCCTCATTAGCCGCTTCAAACTTACTTATGATATAATAAAACAGGATATAAAGGCTTGCTTCTACAAAGACATACATTTCTTTCACATACATTTCTTTAAAAATGGCTTGCAAGAATCAGGAAGCATCTGCTTTGCTGCATCATCATTTCTGCAGTTTTACTCAAACCTAACTACCACACATACTCCCCCCCACACACACACATAATGCGTGTTGAGAATAGATAAATAGAAAAACAGATACACACACGCACACACACGGTAAATTCATTTTGCCTGCTGATAAAACTTCTATACAGAATTCTGGGTGGCTGGCTTGGACTGAGGCTGCATACAAATGAGTCTTGTGAAAATAGCATGGAGTTAGGTCAAGAACAAAAGCAAATGGACATCAAAGGGAGTAGACCAAGTGTGGAATCTCTGGCTGCTATATACCAAAGGTTTAAGAGGTAGGGTGTTAACAAAATTGCTTTTTAGGAACGACGACGACAACAACAAACGATGGTTTTGATCCTTCTGGCTTCCCTTTGGTGGCAAGAGCGGACTCTTCGCTCCCCAGACAGAAACCCTTTTCTAAACCCTCCTTCTTTTATATCCTTTGGGACTATTGCTGCTTGTTGCACTTCGTTGTTACTTGTGTTTCCCAGAGACGTGAGAAATCCCTTCCCATCGTGTCGACCTGGCTCAGAAAAAGAAAGAGCGAACCAGGAAAATCACAGCCGGGGCAACCTGCATCAGTTGGTCCTAAATGAATTCTGGCAGGCTCCTGAAAGATTAGAAGCTTGGTCTTGCTTCCTTTTCTCTCTCTCTCTCTCTCTCTCTCTCTCTCTCTCTCTCGCTTCTCCCCTTTCTAGTCATCCACTGATGTGTGCACGGACTGCAAAGACATGGGGGAACATTCAAACTGTGCAGCATATTCTTCAAGTTTATTCTACTCAGTCACCTTCCCCCACCCTACCCTGGGGTAAAAGACTGAAAAGAAGAGAGGTTAACAAGATTTTTTTTAAGGGAGGAAAAAAAATCTGCTTTCCCTTCCCTCCCACCATCCAGCCCAGCATATTAGAAAACATATTAGAATGAGAAAGAGCTCTTAAAAACTACATCACCTCTGTGTTAGTAAATGACCCATTATTAAAACTTCATTGCTCTTCAATTGGATACAATGCTGGGTTGCCAACTTGCATGTTTGTATCATGAGTCATGTGATCTTAAATGCTTTCTGAATGCTCCTGCTGCTGTTGTTGCTTAATTTTTTTTTTTTAAGGGGGAAAAAAAAGCCCTCTCCTTTCTCTGGACCATCAGCATTCTTTAAGGATCCCAGGAATCAAAGGTGTAATGAAGAGATGCAAAGTCCAAATTGCTTAGGAGAGACATCTTGGCGGTTCAGAAGGGCTCTTTAAAACACCCATCTCCACCGAAAGATTGCAAAATTACTGTGTATACGAAAAGTGCAGTCAAAATCACTTTCACCAGTAGAGAAACCGTCTATGTTCATGTTTTATGTAACGCAGGAGTAAGCAAATCTCTCAGAGGTTAGCCTTTGCCATTGGCCTTGCAAAGAGGGCCACTCATTGGTCTGATTTCTTCCTGTACTAAAAAGACTCTTAGTGATCCTTAAGAATATTTAGAGTGCTGTAGACAGAAGTGCTTTTCCCAGCCTCCAGTGCTCAAAATGCAAGATTCTGGAGAGCTAGAAGCTCCCCAAAGGAGTGGAATCCTCTCCCTTGTAGTAGAAACTATAAGAACTCTGAGGATGAAAGATGGCTTTCTAGCCCCTTTCCCCCATCTTCTGCTTCTAAAGCCTCCATATAAACCTTGGCTTGATTTTTAAGACAGCGAGGGTCAGATTAATTGGACCTGGCCTGGGGAAGGGAATTGCACACCCTCCTCTGTTTGGAGAAAAGGAAGCTTTTGGTTGCTCAACTGCTAATGCTACAGTTTCTTACGTTGCAGTTATAGCAATGTGTTCAATTCTGCTGTGGGGGGGAGGAGTGATTACCCCAGGGTGGTCGTTGTAATGTATATTTGGACACAGAGACCAGGATAGCAAAAAAGCATCCTTTTTTCCCTCAGCAAAATGCATGTATCTTGCTCCTTGAGAAAAAGATAAGCCACCTCTTATTTAAATATGTGCCTTAGACACATCACATACAAAGAAGGGACAGCACTGAGGAAGTAGCAGCAGAATTGAACTGCAGATTCTCCTAAGTATTTGCTGAAGAAGCTGGTGCCTCATGTATTTCAAATGCAACAATTCCTTGGGCTCAGAGGCTAGTATCGTCTTTCTCTCGCCAAACCAGAAGCAGCATTCTATAGCTGTCTTTTGAATAAAGTGAAAAATTCTTCTAGGTTTTTTTTTTACTTCTTTTTAAAGGCCAACATAATTTTGTCTACTCCGCTGAAAGGAAAAGAAGGCAGACCTTGAAGCTATTTTCCCTAGGTAACTTGGCTTTCTTTAATGAGGCATTATGAATTAGCTACCGTAATAGGTTTAACAACCCATGCACCAGGACGATGAATATAGGTGAAGTCCTTAAACCAAGACTGGGAAATGTTGGGAAAGAAAAAGTAGCATAGGCCCTTTTTAGTATGAATCCAGTGCCTGGAAAGTGAACATGGAACCAGCTGTATGTTGGGGTTTTTATAATGTCCTATCTCTGCCATCATCATATAGCATTAGCCAAGTGAAATAAAGTGTTTTCTGAATGCTCCAGCCTGAGTTAGATCATACTTGCTGTTTGCAGGATGTTTTTATTTGCTATCAAAGGTACAAAAAGGTTTGGAAGACACAGACTGAAATTCTACAATAAATACACAAGCCCCAGAGACAAATTCCTTGGATTTGTGACACTTTATTTCTATGCCATTAGAAAATGAAATATTCTGTCATTTCTCATTCGCATTTAAGATTTAAATTTCAAAGACTGGTCCTTTTCTTTTTCCCACCCTGTTTTCTGAGTAAGAGAGAAAAAAAATATCAAGCTCTGAGAATACTGCTGCCCATCAGATCACTAAAGAAACAAGCCACATGCAATTTTTGCAACAGATTTGTTTCCACTCATAGGTCACACACATGGAAAGTGTGGCATGTGAATGGCCGTTAGCTAGCTAAGATGCATCATGGGCACTCTGTGGCCTTTTTCTTACAGATAAACGTCAGTTTTAGAAGAACTGTAGCCAGAGCAAGGTCTGTGTTATTAATACCCAGCCAAGTGCTTTTATTGGTTCACTCCAGGGAACTCTCTCTCCCACTCCCCCACTCGGCCCATTAAAAAGGTGAACCAACTCCATTTTATCAGGTGTAAAGTAAAAAGGCTCACATTGTTCTGATAGATGAAAGCTGCTGGTTTGTTTGATGTTGAGCAGCAAACTTAAATGCTCTTTCTTGTCTGCATGAGGTGTGAACTGAAAACTGCTGATTCCTGTTAAGCTCTGTGTCCTGGGTGGTGGACGGGTTAACTGGCTGTTAGTCACAAAATGACTTGGCGGGAGTGTACGTCCGCTTCTGAAATCTTCTTGCATATGTCCCACCAAGAGGATATCGAGTAATTCCTCCTTTGTCCCATGGACTGGCTTTCACAGCTATTGGGATGAGCAGGCTAGACCTGACTCAAGGATGCTTATTAAACTCTTTGGTGTAAGTCAAGGAAAAGATTAAAGGGAGAATACAATCTGTGCAAAGCAATGGCCATGACTCTAAAGCAGCAGATGATCTAAGGGGAGGAAGGATCTTCTCTTTTAAACTGGAGACTCTACATGCAATGCAAATGATCCCAGATGCAGCTGCCACTGGCAGCCAGCCACCCGCCTACAGAAGAATAAAGTCAAAGCAACAGTTCCCCTGAACCCTGAAGCTTAGTGACTTCAAACGAGGTGGGGGGGGGTATGGAGGGCAGAGGCACAATTCTTTCCAGTAAAGTTCTTTCTGTCCCCAGCTTGTGCCAATGACCTCACCACTACAGCTGTCCACTTCAGGCTCAACAGCTCGCCTTCCAGTGGACCACATCTGGCACCGCCTGGATATTCAAACCTGGGATAGGAAACATCTGGAGCACACCACCTTGGAAATGCATTGTTACAGCTTGCTCCAGCTACCTTAAACTTCTCTCACTTAAAAAAAAACAAACCCAAACCAAGCCAGGCAATATTCATACACTTTAGTGATTTACAACAATGGGTTAGAGATGAAGAGACAGGAGCAAAATGCTCTCTGTGGAAAAGACAATATGGCAGCCCTTGAAACATCTTGGAACCATTGCACCTGACTCTACAGGTGTGAACTAGAATGAATTTAACTGAAGCCCCAAAGGAATTCGAGTTCTTCATTTGTTAACATTACAGTACAGGGCCTGCACTCTGGAACAGCATTCCCTGGAGGTTTGAACTGACCTGACCCTGTAATTTTTTTAAGCCAACCTTGAAAACCTGGCTTTCCCCCCCATGCTTTGGGATAGGTGGGATATGCCCACTCAAACTGTATTATGTTGGTTTGCTATGGTGTATCTTTGTTCCTCAATATTACATTCATTTCCTGTTTGTTTGTTTTGGTTACTGTGGTTGTTTTCACTTGTACACCACATATAGTCATTAATTGGGGTTGGTGGAGCGGAACTTAGAAATCTATATAATAAATATATGAATAAATAAATGAAATTTGCTTTGTCTATTTCTTTTCAAATACCTAAATATTCTTATTTTACATCTCTAATCAGTCTTTTAAGCAAATATACCTCATGGAAATCAACATATTAGGGCAGCTTTTTATATCTGGTTACTATGCAAGAGTTGATGTTTAGGATAACTGAGTACATAAATAGGCAGAATGAGATCTACCAGAATCTTAAGTAACTGCCTTTAGAGAACAGTAAGTAAAACCTGATTATTACTCTTCCAGCTGCTGGTATATCAGCATTAGAAAAGATATGAAATGATAATCAAAATGTTACGAAGTCTAGAAGAGTTAACTCCATATCTGTCAAATGGAATTTACTGTGGGCTTTTTTCCATCTGGCTGACAAAAAATATCGAACTTCACACAAGACTTGACAATTCAAACCTCCTCTCCAGACACTTAACCCATACTTAGGGATTTGCTAGAGCAGAAGTTTGTGGCTAGATAAAATTCTGCAGACAAGATAGAAGTCATACAGAAGACAGTAGAAGTCATATAGCAGAAGACAGTAATCAAGCTGTGTGTCTCCTCCAGGATTTTAATCCTAAGCTTTCCCTCCAGTCTTTTGAATCAAGGGAAATGTGGCCACTCTCTTCCTGGTCTTAAGATTGGGAGCCCTCTACTCAGGGTTTACATAACAGTACTGTCTAGCCTGAAATGTGCTGGTTCCTGATTCTATAATTTCAGCCCTTTAAAAAATAACCAGTGAGGATCTGACTACAGATATGAAAATCTAGCCCCATTGTCAACAAACTGACCATGAACCCAATGGATTGCTCAATCAACAGTGCTCAAATGATGTGTCACCTTATATTCATGGTACAGATAGATACAGAAATAGTAGTGCTTTTTCAAAAGTTACTTCCAACAGTTTCTAATGAAGGCAAACAGGAAGTAACTGGAGGCCCTGATCTCCACAGAGCTTTAAAATGCAAGGATGGTAGCTCCTGAAATGCACACATTCTACAGTACGGTTGAAATTGTTTTGAGCATAGAGTCGCTGCATTTCTTTTCAGAGCAAGGAATGTGTTCCAGCCATGTCTGTAACATTTCTTTCTGCCTCAGCCAGAGGTGGGCAAATTTTTCATAGTTGCGTGTAAGGTACACCTGTGCCTGTACACATGCATACATAAACATTTGTTTGTTTGTTTTATATTGATGCCCATCTCAAGTATATGGCTCTGGGCAGCTCACAACGTTAAAGTAAATTTAAAACATATATACAAAATATTAAAATAAAACAAAGAATAAAAAACATAGCAGCCAGAGAATCATAAAAAAGCCCTCCACAAAGCCAGGAAACGGACTCCTTCACAAACCCGGGACCCCAGGCTCAAGCACAAACCCAGGTCTTTAAGGACTTATGAAAGGCCAGCAGGCAGGGACCAGCTTAATCTCTGGAAGAATGATGTTCCAGAGGGTGGCTGTCCTTTGGGGCCCCACCAGCCAACACTCCTTGGCCAACGGTACCTGCAGTATCCCCCTCCTGCGGGATCAGATAGGACAGGTAGAAACAACCGGGAAGAGACAGCCCTGTAAGTAACCTGGCCCTGAGCCATATAGGACTTTAAGGGTAACTACCAGCACCTTGAGTTGCACCTGGAAGCAAACTGGTAGTCAATGCAGGTCACGGAGCAGTGGTGTCATACATATCCTTAGATATTTATTTGCCACTAACATTTCTGTGCTGCTCTGCTCAGCAACTATATAAAAATCTAGGGCTTCTGACTGTACTCCAAAAACAATGCTTTGGAGTCTAGAGGAGCATGCATGTAGCACTTGTCTGCAACTCCTTAAAGCAGCTGCATCTTTTCCTGAGCTTGCCTAGCTCCCCTGTTCAGTTGTTGCATGATCCCTGGAAAAGGCACAGCTGCCTTAAGGTGTTCCAGCAGGTGCTATATTTGTGATTCTGAAGCACCTTCAACTTGTGAATCAGAACATTACACAGCTATATAAATAACTACATCCAGTGAATAGATCTAATTTCTCAGTGATAATACTTCCCATTGGCTGCGGAAAATGCTTCAGGTGACAGGTGCCAGGCACCTGAAAAGCTGTTTTGTTTATTATTATTTGCTGATGAACACATAGCACAGCTGCAAAAGGAAGCTGCTGTTGGATACTGATGAAAGAGACTGAAAGACACAGTGCAAGAATGCAAGGCTACTCTGACAGCCCTGTGCTGAGTTTTATTTTAACCCACAACAATATCTAGTTTTATCTTCCCTAGGTCACCTTAGGTCATTATGTACAGCGCTTCCTAATCATTTCTCCAGATCAAGACTGGGCCAGGTCTGGCCCTTCTGGTGCTCACAAGCTGATTGTTGAATATTCAAGCTCATCAACATGCAGAAGACCAGACATTGCCTATCTCTGTTCCTCACACTCGGCTGCTGTGGGTAAGTCTTCCTTCACTGGCTTTTATAAGCCTTCCCGCCCTGTATCCATGCTCAGTGCCAAAGGGAGGTGGAAGCATAGCTCCAATGTCCTTCAAGGAGATCTCTTTCCTTAACCAAGCTAGACTATCCTGGTTGCCTTAGCAGAAAACTGTATCAACAGCCCACTTGTTGTTCCCTTTGATAACCCCTAGTTTTCCTTTTCAAGTCCCTGCCAAGGTGAGTATGACAAAAACAGAAGATGTTGTGCACCTTGAGGCTGCCCTTGGATGGTCTTGGAATAAGGGGGAAAATACTTCCGTAGCGCCAGTATAGCTAAGGATGACTAATGCTTCTCTCATTCCTGATTTGGGAACAAGGTGAAGGCAATGTGACGATGACCTTGCAGAAGGAAAGACGTTGTGTTTTCTACCAGGGTTAGAGGCAATTGGGGACAGGCTGGAGAAGCATGCATTATAATGTCATGATGGGGGTCATGGATATAGACCACATGATAAGGAGTATGAATCTGCGGGTGCTGATACTTTCAGGAGCTGCCTTTAGAGCATGCAGCTACATCCAAAACCTCTGCAAAAACTGACCAGTGTTAATCCTGCCTGAGTCAGAAGCAGGCTAGGAGATGTGACTGATGACATACAAGTCCATTTTATTCTCCCCTCATCAAAGCTTATGTTGGCCGTGGAAATGTGGCTTTCCGCAGCTGTTGCAAGCTGTCTGTCACGAGTACCCAAGGAATTGTGTGGCTTTGAAATGAATTAACCTGCACTCCTGCTGCCCAGTGGGGCCTATAATTAAGCTGTAATTCCTCCCAGATAGTTTTATAGTTCTTCTATTGTAACGATCTGAATTCTAAACAGCTCCTTTGCTGACCTTCACCTTTTCCAGCTTCTCGCAACCTTCACTGGGGCAAGATGGGCCTTTTGAGGTACTCTTTTTATAGCACCTCAGCTCTTTCTCCTTTGCCTGCCAGGAGTGGAGGACTAGCTGCTTGCTTCTGAGGCTGGAATGCGACGGAGGCTTTACACGGGGAGATAAAAGAGACTTTCAAGTGGGGCACCAGGGAAACTCGGCAGCATCCAAATTCTTGGGGAGCTACATTGGCCTCACTGTGAGCTTTCCAAAGGAAGTCGTATGCGATGCTAAACACATAAGCGCCTTAGAAGCTGCCTTTTGATGAAACTTCTCTAAAGCCATCCATAAGAATCATAATGTCAGATGGATTTTATGGTAAAAATCAGATCTAACATTGGCTTTTGGAAGTATCATCATAAACCAACATTAGGGGAACGTGGAGGGGGCAGATTGACATTTATTCTGAAGGGCGTTAAATTTAGTGACTGATAGTGCTTAGAGTTTGTTTATTTTTTAAGAATACATTTTTCTCTGATCCAGAGATGTCGACTTTTGTAGCTATCCTTTTTTTTTTTTTTTTTTGGTCACAAATGTGAAGATTTTAGCCTGGTTGATTTCTCCCTTCTTTCTTTCTCTCTCTCTCTTTCAACTTAAGATGACAACTTTATTGTTGCCATGGAAATTCTAGGTTTAATGGACTGCTAACTTTCTGAGTGCTTGTTCAGAAACAACATTAATAATAATAGATATATAGCTATTCAGATAGGCAACAACCATTTAGGAAAAGTGTGGAGAAAGTCCCCAATGTAATTTCAGACCACATATACTTTTTCTTCAGGGGAATCTTTTATATATATAGGCATAAAATATAACCCTAATAAATGTTCAAAAGGCATACTGGGATTTTTGCTCTACAGTATATCCAAAAGAAAATCTAAAAATCTTCCAGTCATTTACACGCTAGTCTTTGTTCAGTGTTTTGTATAAACCCAATCTTTAGTCAAGAATCCATGAATAAACAACCTAATTTAGTGAGAGACCTGAACCAAGTTCATATCTAAAATATTTGGCTTCCAGTGGTTTGAAAATTGTATGTTTCTTATGCATTTACTCTCACCTGTTTTGCACATTTCAAGAACCTAAAAATAAAATACTAGAAAATGAACTACCCATCAAAAATTTAATTTCAGAAGCTCCTTGGCTTGCAGTGACTTTGTTTTTTGGAAGAAAATGCACCCTTTCTAGCACCACAGCCTTGTCTCTTAAGTAACTTCCTTAAACACATCAGCATATCCCTTAGTTTTCTTTGAAACCAGAACATAATTATTACTATACTGCTTTCAAGGGAAGAATAATTTACATGACTCTGTTGTTTTCCTGATGATTTCTACTATATTTATTACAGTGTCATTTTAAGTTATAGTTTTTGACAACTATAACTCTAAAACAATTAGTCCCAGAGTTCTGTTTTGTTAGTTTCCAAGCTACAGAATAGGTAGTGTTTTGATTTAGAGCATTGACAAAAAGGTATATTAAAGATGGATATGTAACTCATTGGGTTAATTTGCATATTCCTGGTGTATTCTGGGAAGCAAACAGAAGTCATCGCAAACAGCAGAGAATTGGACTTCATCTAACCAGTTCAAGATAACAATCTGGAATCTGATTAATAAAGTAATTTCCATACTCCTGGTGCATTGTGGGAAGTAAACACTGTGATTACCAGAGAAATTGGACTTCATTTGACCAGCTCAAGATGATAGTTTAATATTAGATTTTTGAGATAACTTAAATGCTTCTGGTGTGTTTTATAACATAAATTAGAACTACCACCATGACTGAAAGAAAGTTGAATCTTGAGCATACCTGTGGTTATCAGGTAAGAAACCTATATTACTTGTAGTCCTACTATTGGATGTGTTAGTGTGATATAAATTGATATAGAGTTTTGGTATCTTGTTATATTATATAATTGGTTTTTTTACAGTGCTTTTTGTTGCTTAGTTTTTAAGAAATGAACAGAAGTCTTCTTTTTAAGGGTTATATGTATAAATATGTTCCTTGAATTTCTACATGTATTTATAAGGCTGAAGCATTTATAGAATTGAGTGTTTTTGTAAGGTGAGACCCTCAAGACGTGTGTAGGTCTAGCAGGCAGTTTAGTTTTTAAACTTCTCCTTCCAGCATCCACTGTAGTAAATTCTTTACCTCCCTTTATCAACATTAAGCTACAGAAATAACACAGGAGTTAAGAGCTTAACTTAAGGGACAGAAGCTTGCAGGTTCAAAATGCAGCAGGAATTGTTGTTTGAATTAGGACCAAGTAATTTTCCTCCTCTTTTTTAAATACACCTAGAGTTATACATTTTTTCTAGCTACCTAAGATACAAGGCTTTGGGAATGAAAGCTTTTTACTTTAGGTGAGTGGAAAAATGGTAAAACTCTAGATTTTTTTGTTTTTAAATACAAAGAGTACTAGCTAGTCCTTCTAATTAAAAAACACCCCCACCTCACTGCAGTAAGCAAAGACCATTACACTTAGTGCTATTTAAGGGAACACAGTAGCATACCTCTTTTAGTACACAGCTACCATTAGTTTAACTGGGCACACACCTTTTCTTTCAAGTTACCCAACCAAAAATTAAGATTACTTAATTAATTATTATTAATTATTAATTAATTAATTGGGGGGGAAAAAAACCCCTTTAACCCAAACATACCTCAGCAAATCCACTAAAACTCAAATGATTTTTTTCCCCACAATGGACCAAAGAACCACACATAGACATCTCAGTCACGGTGAGTACATCCATTGCTGTCCTCCAGAACTGGTTGCCAGTCACTTCTGACAAGCGGGCAAGAAGTAAGTCCAGATCTGCTTTTTGTCTGGCCTTCAAGCCCTAGGATGTGATTATTGGGTTAATTTGCATATTTGTGGTGTATTCTAGGAAATGAGTTGAAGTCACCTGACCACTCAAGCCACAAGCTGGGATCTGACTCATTGTAATGATTTGCATCCTCCTGGTGTATTCTGGGAAGTGAGCAGAGGTGTAAAAATGAACAGCAGAGAAGCTTTATTTTGTCTTACCAGCCCAAGCTACTAGCCTGGCATCTGATTAGTTCATGTATTATGTATCCTTCTGGTGTATTTTGTGACACAAGCACAGGTCACTGTGACAGTAAAGAAGTTAGACTTTGCCTCATAATTTTAATTTAACTTATTTTAACACACTGAGTGGGTAATTCTGGGAGTTGAAGTCTGTACAGCTGAAAGTTGCTAAGGTTGAAAAATGTTGATGTACATGTTAGTTGTTAGAATTTGCTTTTTGGTAGTTTCTGCATCTGTTATTTAAATGGTAATATTTAGCTGTTGTATGGTAAAGATGTTTTAAAGGGGTATGTTACTTTTATGTTCTGCAGAAGTAGGAAAAAAAATTATAGGATGCTGTATGTTTCTTTGATTTATATGACAGAAAATAGTATGTTAATAAATTTTAAAATCTAATGATATAGTATAAGATAAATTGTTAACCTAACAGTGGTGTGTAGTTAAGGGTGTGAGGTAGTCTGATGTAACGGTTAAAGTTGCCAGGCTGAAAAGTTCTAGTCCCGCTTTGGGCATAAAGCCAACCTGGTTATTTGAGATCAGTCACTTTCAGCATTTAAAGAAAGCTGAGGTAGAAGACTTCAAAAAATCTTGCCAAGGACTCAAGATTTACTTGGAAGTTCATAAGCTGCGTGTGCAAGTATTTAAAGGTAATTTAGGCTTGGTCTGCCTCATTCCTGGGCTGAGGATGAGCTGAAGACATTATTGTGGAAACAAGCAATGATTGTGCCGTGCGTACAAATGGGGCCATGGCATTCAGTAACTTCAGCTGTTGAATAAGTACTGAGATTATTATTAGGCTGTTAATTGCTAATATGGAGAGTCTTTTCAACAAGTCAGAAGCAGAATTGGTGGACCAGCAAGAAAAATCAATGGATATGAAACCATGCTTACAATTCACAGCTTGTATTTTTCTTACTAACCTCTTACCCTGGTGTGATGGGGTCCAAAAAGCCAATTTAGTTACTCCTACCCTATGTGTATGGTTATATATCTACATCCTCCTCCCATCTATGTATATACATCTTTTTTATACATCTATGTATATCCAGCTCCTTTGGGTTAAGGACAAGGAGGTATTGTGGGCATGTCTGGACGATGCCTCTTGTCAATATTGTGTACTATATGGATTTATATGATTTCTCCATAGAATTCATCCAACAGGATCCTTGGGTTGAACAAGAAATGGACGTTAAAGAGATATAACACAGAATTGGTAGTTTGGGGAAAAACAACCTCTACACAGGAACTGGAGCTAAAATACTAACTTTATCATGATGCACGTTATTTCCTTCAGCTGGATTAATAGTAACACATTTAGAGAATTCATTCAGAGAATAAATGTTGCACTGGACAGTTTTCATAACTGATTGTACATTCTATCCAACTCCTGTTAGAATGACTCCTCTTCTTTTAGCTTGGATCAGGCTATCATTACAGTGCTGAATTCAATGGTATAACCCCCTCCATAGCTGGCACTTCTTCCCAACTATCTCAAGGCAGGCCATCCAATGTAAGTTGGGGAAAAGCATGCAACTTCCTTCCAAAGCTAGCTCTCCCCTCTTCATGTAGGCATAGAGGATATAATTTAACAGCTATGGAATGATCAAACAACAATTTCAAGTAGAGCTCTCCCCCTGTCAATGAGCAGAGAATATCATGGGCAGCCAATAATATTGGAACGTTACAGAACAGGAGGAAGTGAGACACAGTTGACAGAAGATGGTACAAAAAGGATGGAGCAAAATGAAGGCTTCTCAAAAACTGCATCACACAGCTTAAAAAAATGAGGGCCACGTGAAATGTATACTGTAGGTAAAATAAGAGAAAAACTTTGAGCAAATTACATTTCAGATCAGGATTCCAACTAAAGAAGAAAGTAGGGCTTCAAGACTTCAGACCAGTACTTCACTTTGAGGATTCAGGAGTCTCAAGGATCCCCCAAAATGTATACTTCACCAGCCCCTCTCCATGAGCCCAGAAGACTCTATTCTCCTACTGAAGAATTACAAGCAAAACCGAACTACCTTACCAATGGCAGCTGATGAGGTCCCTTTAAATATCAACATCTTGTTCCCAGGAATGAAATTGCTTGCCTTGATCAGTGCTGGCAGCTTACTCTGTTCTGAATCTATTCTATTCATTTAGAGCTGCTCTTGGATCTGCTATTGTTAGCCTGCTTATCTTGGGGGGTGGGTGGGGGGGGGGTGCCTTCAGACTTGACTCCTGGCAGCTACATGGACAAGTCCCTGCAGTTATAGTCTCCAGTACATACAGTTGTTGTGAGCACATGTCCAAGTGTTTATACATGTGTACATATTTTTAAGCAATTTCAAACCAAAATTCCAGATTCTAAAAAAAAAGACAACCCAGTGCCCTTTCCTTTGTCATTTAACATAATACCAGTATCTCTAGATTTTGTAAATTGGCTCTTTAATAATAGGATTCATGAGGAAGCTAAGGCAGGTTAGCTTTTCTTAGCATAGAGAAGCTTTACTAGAATGTTAGCTATTACTTGCACATCTCTTTCATCTCTTTAGCATCAGAGTTATTCTATGTGTGATGGTAATCTGTATTTTGCAACACCACTCTTCAACAGGGATATGGCCCACATAGTGTTGAAACATGGTTCAATGCAGCATGGAAAACCAGATCCTCCTAGGATGGTGGATTATCTAAACAAGCCCTGACTATGTACAATTTGAGCATGAAAAGTAACATGCAAGGTTCTATTTCTCTGAATGCCAAAAGTCAAACATCTGTAGTTTGTGGGAGTCTGTTGTAAAATAACAAATTGGGAAGGATGAAAAGTTATGTGAAAATATAGAACACATTTCAAAATGACAAGCATCATATTCTTAAATTCTAGGTAATGATAATATCAACAAGATGTGTGGGCAGGTAGGTACCCAAGTATCTGCATGATCATCTGGATGCCCCATTAAATTTCTATAATGGATCATAGCTGATTCACTTGAAAAGCTCCATCTAGAAGCAGATGTCTATATACATACATTTGCGTTCCTATGTTATATTGTAAAAATAGTTCTGCCATCAGTATCCTCTTTGGATCCAGATTTCCAAGTGAATATACCCATAGATGAGCCATATGTTGCCAGAACACTTCAAGTACAATCTGTCCGAAGACCTCTAGGGAGACCATGTAGTAGATCTATGTATGTGTTCTTGAGGGTAAGCAAGCAGAATGATGATATTCACAGACCAGGAGCAGAACTTGCCCTCAGTGCAAGGAGGCAGCGAAGAGGTAGCAGATGTTGGCAAGCAAGATCACACAGCACAGCAGAGAGAGCCCAACAGTGAAGGTCAATTGTGCATGTTGCTTCAGCCTAGAATGCCTAGTCCAATGACTGAGGCCAACTATGGTTGTGTGATGGGCTCACTCTGGAAATGGGGATAAGAGAGCACCAGCCCTTGTTCTGTTACTCCAACTTGCATGATCCAGCCGTATCTGAGTAAAACCCAAGCACTAATAATACATTGAAAGCTCACATATTTTGGATATCCTACAAAGGCAAGCATCCCTGGGGGAGACCTTGATGCTTGTAAAAATCAAAGGCAATTGAAAAAGAAGCTGACAGAAGACAAGGTAGTGAGAGACTATCAATGAATACACAAGCGTGAGCTTGAACAAACTCAAAGAAGAGATCGCTGACAGACAGTGATGGAACAAATCACCATCAGCAAAATCCTTGCCCCCTCCCCCCAGCCTAAATGGACAGTTAGCATGCTGCCTGGGGATGGTGGAACTGCTAAGGTTGCTAGTCTGAGTGCCGATGCATCTCCTAATGACACATGAGCACCTCTGCAAAGATGTTTAAGCATATCGAGACACAGACTTTGAGTCCATTAGTGCTGAAACCAGGAGGCTTAGAGATTTTTAACTCACTGAATGGCTCTCATTGTTCCTCTTCATTCTGTGGACTCTGGATCTTGAGACATTATTGCTCTCCTTAAACTTCTTTTAATCTGAAAGATGGCTGTTAGGGAGAAAAGTTTGTCTTCTGCCTGTCAGTTTTCAGACACAGTGCACCAAATGAGTCCCAAAGAAAAACAAACATCTCCCATTTATCTTAATTGGTGTGTTAACCTCAAAGCATAATTGTGGCTGCTTAAATCTTAAACCTGTTCAACAGCGGGGCTGAAATATAAACATCTAGTAGAGACACTGTCAAAGCTCCTGAGAACAGACAGCTGTTGAGAGCTGCATTAGAAAACAAATATTCCAAAATACAAGGGATTATTGTTCTTACATTTTTTAAAATGTAAGTGACTTTTAAGTGCTTAAAGTATAATTTTGCCAATGTAGGCGACACGGTGCCTGTCTTCTTCTTTACAATGACTCCCTCAAATCCTATCTTTTTGGTGAATCTTCACTGTTTCTGTTCTAACCCAGTATAAAATTCCTTTTGAGATATAGGATACCCATGCTAATCTAATTATCTAATCTAATCTAATCTAATCTAATTCCCCATGCATCATACAAAGGCTGATTAACCATGATTCATTGAATAAAACATAGCTGGATTCATACAGCACACTATGTCTAACCCAAACAAAAAATTTCATGGTGTGATGTATGAATTCAATGTGTTCACACATGAAGCTAAACTATGGTTTGATTAGCCATGTTTAACTGAATAAACTATGATAATATAGTAAACAATGAAAAAGGGTAACGATTGGCTTCACACAACATACTAAACCAAAATCAACCAAACTACATTTTGGAATAACAAGATAGGTGAATCCAGTATGACCACTGTAATTTTTGTTGTTGTTGTTGTTGTTCAGTCGTTAAGTCATATCCGACTCTTCGTGACCCCATGTATTTACTGAAATATTTTCTCTCATAATCTGTCCTTAGATTGCTTACTCTGATTCAGTTCCATTCCATTTAATTGAAACTATTTACAATTAAAACTTGTTCTCAAGGAGTGCATATATATTGCCAAGAAAATAAAATACTTATTTTAGAATACATAAATAAACTTAGTTTAAGGCTCTAACTCTATTAAATTCACTGAGGAATATTATTCAACCATCACACACTCCAGATATTTTAAAAAATAGATTCTTGCCAAGTAAAATTAAATTGGGCCTTGGTGAAAGAATAAGAGAAGAAAGGCTCTAAATCGGTTGCTTTATTTCATAAAAAGAGGCTAGAGCTACAGTGTTTGCAGCTTTCACTGTCTACTTTCACAGGAAAATTGTCTGGATATTTCAAATGAGAAACTTTCATAGTACTAGGCCGGCTTTCCAGATATGGTTATAGCCTGATGCTTACTGTGATTACTAAATTCATTTTTTAGCAAATCAGGGAATAATATTGAAGTGACATCATTTGCTCCCCCCGCCCACCATGCCCCTGGGTCTACTTCCTCTGATATGGATTAGTTATACTTGTTGTTATGAGTTATAAGTTAGTTTTACTTGTTATTTCCATTTGGTTCAACAGCAAGCAATAGTATTTGGCTGAGCTGAGCATGGGTCTTATTAGCACGTGGAGAGGAGACCATCATAGCACTCCAATGCAGTAGGATAGATTGGAAAGTGAAAAACATTCCAAAAGAAGGGATTGACCAGCCAATTCCATCCTGTTGCCAAGAAAGTCTTTGTGGGGGTGTATGGGGTGGTATTTTTTCAGTAATAATAAGGAGCTAGTCAGTGATATTTTCTGCATGGTGCAAAGTTCCCTTGTTGTGTGTAACCTCCTTCAGACCTTCCTCATAAATCCAAGATGCCCCACCTGAGACCCCATAGCTGCAAGAGAGCTTCTTCAAAGTGTTCATTGTGGCTCAGTGAATCCAAAAGTTGCCCTTTAATTTTGTAAGGTGACAAAAGGATTGCATTCTTGAATACATGGGGGGAATCAATTATATGCACCTGAATTAATTAAATGCTAACTAAGGTATACTAAAATTAAATTAGTTTCCAGAGTGCAGACTCAGACAATCATCTATATGGCCAAGTGCAGTTCTCAACCCCCCAAAAGATGTTCATTCCTACTGTAAATCTAGGAAAATTAGAGATACCTTGTGGACACCCATAAAATACACTTAATCTGAGAACTAATTTAAGTGAGCTTTCTGGGTTGGGATCCCATTATTGAACTATACGCTAAGTAAATGGGGTGAGTTGCCTAACGTGTTAAACCTAAACAAAAACACTAATCACAATCAAGACTAAGCATGGCTGGTTTGCAAATGCATCTGCTAGTTTTTGCTTAACTGGTTAAGTTTCTTGGGTGAACACAGCCAGCCGATGAGGATGCCAATGCTGATCTTGAAAGAGAGCTTGTATAGCAGCTTCTCCCTGCATGCAGACCAGCCTGAAGCTTGCAGGAACCTCTTCATTACAGCAAATGGGTGAAGAGTTGAGATGAAACTATTCACATGGTTCCCCCTTTACGGTTTTTTTTTTGGCACTAATGAAATAAATCACTTCCCCTTTGCAGCAGAAATGTATGGAACTGCTTGCTGAAGTATCTATACAGTCCTGATTTTACTCAATGCCAGCATTAGTTTTGGACGGCTATACAGTAGTGTAACCCATGAGGTATTGTGACTTTCTCCTGCATTATACCAAGTTGGGTATGATGATTCATGAGATTAATTTAGGAAGGCATCCAAACCAACAGCAAAGAGAGAAAATTTTGCTGGATAGGGCTAAGAAACAAATCTCTATATTTCTTCAGTTGTATGATTCTATAGTCATGCAACATAAGCCTGTATCAGGTTGTTAAATGTGTCTTCATGTCTAAAAGCTTCCTTTTTTCCTCCTTTTTTATTATCAACTATCTTTTTAATTTCTACTGTGCTGTACCATCAGCACAATCCTGGTTGAACCTCATGAAAGAGAATACTTTAACTCTTTAGGGGTTTTTCTTCTGTGTCATTTTCTCACAGTCAATCCCCATCCTCAGGCACGTATTTGCTATAACACTGGAACAAAATGAAATCTGAAGAAAATATTTGGTAGTAGATACCATAAGATAAAAGATTTAACCTTATTTCTCTCTGCTATAATCCTAACAGGCTGCTAAAAGGGAAAGGATTTGAAAGAGAAGAATCTTTAATATGGGATATTTTAATGTATTTATTATTACTGTACACTTATATCCTGTAGGAGCTCAAAACAGTGTATGCACTGGTATCTCCCTACATTTTAGCAATACAGCAACTCTGTGGGATTAGCTGGGTTGAAAAATTCTGACTAGTTTTGCTGTTTGATCAAGGGAGGAAGCCAAGTCAGGTACTTGCAATTTCTGTAAAAGTTTACCTGAAAATAAATCCCATTGCATATCCTGTGAGTTAGCTCTGAGGTGCCTGTATAGGATTGTGTTGTGAACGTCACATTTGACCCTGACTGCTATGGGGAAAAAAATCTCCCACAGAGAATTGCTAGCTTTGATCTGAATCTTCTTGAAATTTCCTGAAAAATTCCAGTTAAGAGCAGGATAAATCAATAACCAATCTGACCTGGAGAAGCTGTTCATGAACTACTCTTCCTTTAACGCTTTAAGCTGCCAGGGCATCTGCCTTTGGTCCTAGCTGTCCTCGTACGGTTAACCTGTTTTAATGTGTTAACAGCAAGTCTGTCAGAAGCTGTATATTATTCCTTATCTTGTCGCTGTATGTGTGTGTGTACATTTAAAAAAATTACTTTTGGACAATTTCAAAGACAACAGAAGAATTCTCAAATGGGTCAACATTTGGAGACAAATGAAGTGTCAACTGATGCTTTGAGCTCCAGAGTTGCACTTATTTAACTTGACATCCTTCAGCAAAAGGGTCTATTTGTTTTTTTTTCATCCTGCAGAGTAAATTTATAGCCTTATCTGTCTTCTGCTGGCACTTAGGTAGTTTAAGGTTCTCTCTTCCAGATGATTATGGACATTAACAAATTATTGTATATTCCAGCTGGTTAAGTTTTGACAAGTTAGTGAAAAGAGTTCCAACTGCAAAGTAATTTGAGACAAACATGACAAGCTTGGGGAGCATGCATGAAACTATCTTTGTTTCTCATGTCTTGTCCCTGGTGAAAGTTAGCCAACAAAGGTCCTGTGAACAGGAGAGATAAATTTACATCTCTAGTGAAATTAACATTCATGGCTGCAGGAGCTCAAGTAATGCTGAAGAATCCAAGGCTACTGCTTCATTGACTGTTTACATGACTTAGATCCAGCTAGTGTCTTCCTTTAGATGGAATATATAGATAAACACACACACACACACACACACACTTTTTCAGTTTTACAGATTTGGTTCATTAGAGTGTTAACCCACAGTTTAAATCTGACATTATTTGGATAACCATTGTTTGCTGGGCTCACACACCATATTAAACCATAAACTAAGGTTTATAAATCACAATTGCTACATTTAAATGATATGCTATACAGAACCAACCCAAGCAATGTAGAGCTTAATGTTACAGTATGTAGAATCCCATCTAAATCAAGTGAGACATAAAATGTCAGTAACTATTCACCATCCAATACTAGACCAGCTTCTGCTTCTTGGAAGACTGACCAATTTGCAGAAGTTATGAAAACATACTGTTACAGTGAGACTCCAGGAGTTTTGCCGAATTCCTGTTTGAATTTGAATCTTTCACAAAACATCATTTAGATTTATAAGCATAGGGTTATCAGATACAGTATCTGAACAGGCAAAGGAGGACATGGGCAATTGGAAAGGAGGACAAATGGGGGAAAAGAGGACACACCGTTTAACTTTCTTGGCATCCGCAACAAAAATTACAGTGAAAAAAAGTACTTAGGCCTATCTAGCATCAGAAAGACTGGTTTTTCAATCTCAGGAAATGTGCTAGAGCTGGTTAGGAAGCAAAAGCCTTCAGTGTATAACTGATTAAGGTCTTTTCAATTTCAGGCAGCAGCACAAGCCAGCCAAGGACAGGTAGTTCTTGAGTTATGACCATTTGTTCAGTGACTATTCAAAGTTATGATGGCGCTGAACAAAGGGACTTATGACTGGTCCTCAAAGTTCCAGCCACTGCAGTGCCCCTGTGGTCACATGAACAAAATTCGGGCGCTTGGCAACCAGCTCGCACTTATGACTGTTTGCAGCGTTCTGTGGTCATGTAAACACCATTTGTGACCTTCCCTGCTGGCTTCCCATAAGCAAAGTCAATGAGGATGCTGGCACGGAAGGCTGCAAGTCATTCAGGTAAGTCTCCCCCCACCCCCAGCCTTTCTTCATTCGCATGCACCATGCCCTCCTTCCTGGCCTTCTGTGGTCACACCCATGCTCACACGCATCCCACACCCTCTTTCCCCATCCTTTCTAAGCTCGTACACATGCTTGCACACACCCATGCCCCGTTTCCCACCCCACACCCTCCTTTCCCAGCCTTCCTGAGCTCACACCGCTTGCACTACACCTAAAATACCCCGCAGCCCCTCCATCAACTCACTTGTGGCCTGCACCAGGCCTCCCCACCCCTCTGCAGCACCCTCACCCTCCTTACCTGGAACATCCTCCATTTCCTGGGTTGCAGTGACAGTCGGGACTGCCTGGATTGCTGTCACTAAGCAATGAGATCATGTGATGTCTTCCTTTATGACTGCATCGCTTAGCGATGGCAATCCCAGTCCCAGTTGTAGTCGCAACTTGAAGGCTACCTGTAATTAAGATCATAGAGCTGAGCTTGTTAACTTGCAGTTAGTGTTTATTAAAGAAGTGCCGGGTGATGGAGTAAAGCTGCTCAGGAAGAGATGGATATTAAAAAAAGTCAGATAATATTTGATTTTAAGATTATGCCTTCTGGATGGACAACATGAGGACAAAAAGGAGGACAGGCCATTAAGGTCCTTAAAAAGTATTTGGCTCTCGTCTCATTTTGTCCACCAAAAAGTTTTTGCCCGTCAATGAGTTTCTGTCTGTGTGAATGTATCTGCTGTCAGGTAAAAACTGTTTGGACATGAGATTTTATCACTAGTGGTGGGCAAAACAGCAACAAGGGCCATGTATTTTCATATCCCTTTTCGGTAGTCTTTTCTCAAGTCTAAGCCTATGCTTAGTCTTGGAATTGCACAAGCTTAATGACAATAGCTAGTAGGGAGTTGTGGAGTGTATTTTAGATTTATGACCCCATTGTTTCACTGATTTGTAAATTGGGATTGAGTTGCTCAGATCTTTCACCCCAAACAATGAGACATTATGAGTTCAGGTAAACATGAACAACTAATGGGAAAGATTCGTTCTATGAGGATTTTCACTGTCTGTACACTTACATCAGTGTTTCTCAACCTTGGCCACTTAAGATGTGTGGACTTCAACTCCCAGAATTCCCCAGCCAGGATGAAAAGAAAGCTGAAAAGATCATGGAATAATTCTGCTATGAATGTCTTGATCTGTTAGGAAATGTGGTACTATTCCAGGATCCAGAATTGTTTTTCTATCATGGGTTTTCACAGCTAATTCAATTGTTTCTTTTCTGAGTTAACCAAAATCTAATTAAATAGGTGCTTGTCAGATACTGGTACTTGAAAAATTATCTTCAATCTAATTAGCCATGGTGAACTCAAGATATTTTGTGTGTAAATTGGAGTGAATTCTAGTTAAACAGCATGGTATTGAAAGTCAGGTAAATAATTCTGGCATATTTGACAAAACACACACTTGCTCACACACAAAACAATCCTACAAGTGCCTCTCTTTATCCATAGCATTAAATGCCATAATAATGCATTAAATAATTAACAATTTGCTGCCTTTAAAAAACACCAGAGTTTGTGGCCTGAGGCAGCTGCCACACCTTATCTAATGATAGGGCCAACCCTGTAATTATGAGAGGAAGGCATGCACCCTTCCTTAATTCAGTTGGGTGTGTGAATGATAACAATAGCAGTCTTTTTTCCCCTAGCAGTTTAATCAATCTCCATCTTTGTTGTCTTTTCAAGGACAAAACTGAGCCAAGGATTCTGAGTGATGACTCTCAGCAAAATCTAAGGCATCAAAATACACATGAACAAAGAGTATGCAGATTGCAGGTTCTCTGAAGTAGTGTCAACCATTATGCATGGTGGTTTTTCTGAATCCTGAACCTTGGGTGGCCAGAAAAATTCCAGACCTAGGGAAGCATGCATATTGAAAATTCCCCATTTCTCCAGGCCTAATGGCAGTGGCACATCATCAGGTCATGCCATGTAACCTCTTTTTATGTACATTTTCTCCATTACCTTTTATTAACTAACCAATCAAAAGCCACTAGGTTTTTATATATATGAAAAACATTTCACCTAACTCTAAGTTAGGGGCAAAAATAGGGCTTTGACACTGATGTGATTCCTGGGTGAGATAATCCTGCCTTTCAAAATCACTTGAAATGAATCAAACTGTCCATTTGGTTCCCTCTGGTAGTTTTCCAGTGTCCTGCCATCACTTTACGTGTAGGATTCTCTAAAAAAGGTTTTATGCTTGTAAATAAGACATAATCCACAGTCTTGCAACTACAAGTGATTCTTTTTTCAGAATGAAAATTCTGAAATTTCTCCCATCAGTATGAGTCTTATACTCATTACCCAACATCAGTCCATTTATCTGGATCCTGATTGGACCCCATACATCCCTACTCTCCGAAGCTCTCCATTATTTCACAACTGTACTATAGGTATCTTTACATTGTCTAGATTATAGGGGTATGAACCCTTAATGAATCCAACTCCAGTTACAATTCAGCTCTAATCCTGCTGCCCCTATTTACCAAAAAGAGTCAGTGTTCCCAAACTGGGTATCCAAGCTAAGATGATTACCTATTGTGGCTCTCCCACAGTAGAGTACAGTCTGGAGCCCCAGAACTCTAAGCCTCAAATGCTTGCAGTTAATATTTGGATATTGGAAGGGAAGCGGAGAGTCCCAGGCTGTTTTGTGTGGTGTCATCTTCCTGCATATCAAATATGAAGCAGTCAAAAGGTCATGACTGGGTTCACCCATTGTGCTAAGCCGCCAGGATGGCTTGTTTCATTTTTGGCTTAGCATGTTCTGTGAACTCAAGCACTGTGGTTTGTAAACTGTGGTTTATAATTTGCATCTTGTGTGAACTTAGCTAATTGTGGTTGATTCAGTAAATCAGGCTTCAAAAACAAACCACAGCTTACTGCTACGAGTGAACTGAGTCACTATAAGATTAGAGCATGGGTATTCAGTTTCATTTAGCTCAGGCATGTTGCTTCAGACACTAGTACAAAAACTACAGCAGAACAAATAAATAGTAAACAGGAAACCTTCTTCAGATTACTGTGTAGTCATGTGGGTTTAAAGCTCTTAGGGAACAAGGATCCTTGATACAAAGGTATTATATCCTTATGTTCATGTCTGAAATAGTGTAATTAACTCCTTTCCCAGTGTCTTTTCATTTTTATCACAATGCTTCTGCTTGCAAATAGATTATTCCAAGTGGATCCTTTCCTTGTCTTTCTATGGCTCATTTTTACAGCAGTGGAGAAGGACAGGTAGAAAAAAGCCACAGTGAAAAGTTGCAGACAACAAGGCCAAGGAGGCTTTCATTGCAAAATTCTATCATACCAGAAACCACACTTGAGATCTTCAATTGGCAGATTGAAGACAAAAGAGCTGAGGCCTTTGTCACATATACAGTGGTATGGCAGATTTGCTAACAGATGACTAGACCAGCCTTCCCCAGTTAAGGCCTGCAGATAGGTTGGAATTTCATCTTCCAAAATTTCTAGCAGAGGACTATGCTTAGAACTCCCAAAATGGCATTCAGCATTTTAAACCAGGACATGGTGTACAGCTAGCTTCTTCATAGTGGAGAAACTCCTAGAAACAGTGGTCTTATGAAGGTGATGTCACTGTAAATAAGGTGACCCTGCCAAATATGAACATGATAAGAGGCGTGCAGTTAAAATTTTGTGTGTGAGTGCCTTTGAGTCCATGCTGACTCCTGGCGACTGCCTGGACTAGTCCCTGCAGTTTTCTTGGCAAGATTTCAGAAGTGATTTGCCATTGTCTGTTTCCTAGGGCTCAGAGAGAGGGACTGGCCCAAGGTCACCCAGCTGGCTTCATGCACAAGGTGGGTCTAGAACTTGTAGTCTCCCAGTTTCTAGCCTGGTGTCTTAACCACCACACCAAACACTTGGCTTTAATGTGATATTAATCAATTTTAATTAAAAATGAATTTAATTTAATATTGATGGGATATTAATTTGGCTTTTGTGTGCCCATATGAATAAAGAAAATGCTTATTGTAGAGCAGCTGGGGTATTCCTACAGTTGTAACCTCTTTCTAATTTCAGCTTTTGAATTTTGTCCCTAGAAAGTCCTGGTAAGATGAAGCTAAAAAGAAGGACAAGGAGAATGGAAGAAAGAGATGCAAAAAGTTGTTTGAAAAAGCAGGTAGTACAAGAACCGTCATGGGGAGCTTACCCTCTGTTCCTCATGGCAGAAACAAGACAGAAAAGCAGAAACTCCTTTGAGCGGAGGGCTAATTTATGCAATATCTTGCTCAAGAGACCGTTATTACAAGACATTATCTTTGGATTTCCTTCTATCAAACAGCGAAAATGCTTACCTTTACTTGCAACTATCCCCAGTCGCTCTCTATGTTTTAAAAATGATTTTTTCCCCTGTGAACATATATTTTGAATTGCTTTCTATTTTATTCAGTGTTCCAGAGAGGGGTTGTAGCTGCGTTAATCTTTTGCAGCCAAGCCAGCAAGGAATCTTGAGGCACCTTCAAGATGAATCCATGTATGACTGCATAAAGTTTTCTGGATCACGGTCCACTTTATCAGATGCACTCTGAAGGTGCTGCAAGCCTTTTCTGTATTTTGTCTAACCTTCTCAGTTTTTCTCGGGTTAAAATGTCTTTTTTGGGGGTATAGGTTGCCTTTCTGAAGACTATCTTGTAAAAAGGTGATCTTGTAATATTATCTTGTAATATTATCTTAAGTGGGTAAGATTTCCTATGTTACAAGGAAAGAACTGGCAAAGGTTGCATGGGGTATATTTTGTTTTGTTGCCTTTGTGGCTTGGCCAACGCTTTATGCATATACAGAACCGGGATCTGCGGGGCAAATGTCCCTTCAGGGAGGCAGCCTGTGTGAGGTGGAAGCCATGAAAGGAATACAGAGGTGCAGAGCTATGTAGAAAATAACCCGTGCCAAAGCAAATAATTTGCTTTGACAGTAATGGCAGAGCTGTTTTTAAGCAGCATACATCTTTCCTTAGAGTTGTTTTGGATCATTCAGAGGGTCCTAGCACACGGCTCACTTACATCACAGTTCTATAAATGCCAAGCCCCAGAGTCAAACTTTTTTTTAATCTTTCCAAGAACTCCATTAATTTATTATAGCACATTTGAACCACAGGAGTGCCCCCAATTTCCTGAATAAATGCGGAGAATTGTAATGTGAACCAGTCTTGGTCTACCTCAGACTCCAAAGCTTTATTTTTTCTCAAGCTTGTGGATCAGCAATGGGTCCTTCCTAAACATATTCCCAAATCGTATCCAGAACACAGCATTACTCCTTGCTCAGTGAATATAATCTGTATATTCAAAAGACTTAATGGCAGGGTTGCAGATGTATTAGCCTTTGGTGTGATTTAAACATTGGAAATTATTTCCTTGCCTTCTTGTCTGGATGGAAAACATATTGATAGCAAATCAACTCAGTACTGTGTGGTAAATCATCGTCTGTTGATAAGGTCTCTATTGAGTCTGTTCATCCTTACATGTTAATTTAGCTCATCAAAAAATCATTTTTTTAAAAAAAGATTCCTTATTCAATTAGACCCCAATAATCAAGCATTAAAACATTTTCTGACTTAATATCAAACTGTGCTGATATCTAAAAAGAGAAGCCCACCTTTTTTTTACATGTAGCTCATGAAAAACACATTTCTAATGGCAGTTCTTGAAACATTTTAGGGCAAACATACAATTTGGTTTGTGAACCCCATGGTGCTCTCTGAGCTTGGTTGTTTGACTGCAGACGCTTCATTACCCAAGTAGGTAGCATCATCAGTGCGCTGAGCAAGCTCAGAGTTCAATCTGAGCTACATATATTCTCTTCTATTGGTACAATTTGGTTTGGGGTGGGGTGGAATAAGAAGGTGGGTTTAGACATTCAGTAAAGTGCTGGCTAGTAGGTTTACATAGCAGTATTTGATCAAGAACCTTGACAGCAAAGATTGCAGTATGTGAAATTGAGAACTTCTGACTTATGAAATTTGTCCCATTCATCATTTGAGGCAACCCAAAAGAGAAAGCCATTTACATCTGAGGGAAGGATGAGAATTATGGATTCAGACTCAACAGGATATCTTCTGTCCTTCCCCAGTAGCCATCCAGATAAATGTGCCTGCTTGCCATGATTGAGTCTTTTCTCTAGCAGCAGCAGCAGCAGCAGCAGCAGCAGCAGCAGCAGCAGCAGCAGCAAACCTATTCATGGCTTAGTTTTGCTTTGTTGCATCATCCAGATGCAATGGCTTCTTCCTGCCAGAAAAAGACAGAGATGGAAACTTGAAACAGATCAGGGATGTCCTCCTCTGGCTTATTTTTGCTAGGAGGAAAACCATTGGATAGCTTTTCATTGGCACAGCATGCTAAAAACAATTGGTAGGTGTGGCATTTAGCATGTGGAATGTTTGGAGATTTCTTCCAGATAAGTAGATAGATATAGGTAGATGAATAGGAGAGGGGAGGAGAGGAGAGGAGAGGAGAGGAGAGGAGAGGAGAGGAGAGGAGAGGAGAGATCAGCCTAAATCAATCCACTGTAGGATGAAGGGCTGTTCTTGAAGATTACGGACCATCATCTACCATACTGGTTGGGTAAATAGAGGGTTTTTTTAGGGCTGAAAGTGACTGGCTCAAGTTCCCCCATCTGGCTTCCATGCCTAAGGGAGGACTAGAAATTGAGTCTCCCTGCTCCTAGGCCAGCATCGTGGCTTGTATGTGTGTACATGTACTTGTGCAAGTATGATGAGAAAGTTTATTCTTGGAGTATTATATGGTGATTATTATTACACAGACTTTAAAGGGGTCTAGTCCTGCAGCAGGACGGGTGCACAGAGTGATTCTTTTAACCACAGTATGTTTTCAGGCTGTCTCTAAGGGGTGGAGATGTGAGGTAGTGAATTAGAGTGGTTATGCTTCATCCTGAGTGGGCAGATTCAGTCATTTGTGGGGGAATGAGAAGTTGACCCTTGGCCCCTCCCATGTGGGAGACTGCAGGCTTGGTCTTCTCCCCATTTTGTTTAACATCTCCATTAAAGCTCTGGATAAGATCATCCACTGGGTTGGGGTAAGGTATCATAAATATACTGATGATATCCTATAGATCTCCAGTCCTGACTGAACAAGATATGCATTGAAGGTTCTAACCTGAAGTCTGGAGGGGATGAAGGATTAGATGGAATGAAACAGGCTCACATCAAATCCCAGCGAGGCAGAATGGCTGTTTATCAAGAAACTGCCTGGACCCAGGTCCATACCAGCTTTGGTTCTTGATGAGATCACACTCCCCCAGAAGCAGCAAGTATATGATCTAGGAATTCTCTTGGATTCAGAACTCCTGGTAGAGCAGCATACGAAGGCCATGACAAGTGGAGCCTTTGCCCAGTGTAGATTGGTGTGCTATAGGTGGCCATTCTTGGAGCTGAGATGCTGTGATGAAAGTCACACCTTCATAGCCTTGCACTTGGATTACTGTAATGTAATGTTCCTTGGGTATCTTTGACATTTGAAAAGCTTCTACTCGCTGATGGTCCAGGATCAGTTCAGCAGTATAACATCTACAGTAGCAGCCACATGGGTGACCAACAGGTTTCCAGGTACAATTCAAAGTGCTGGTCATTCTGTCTTATCTACAAAACCATCTTTGATCAGAATCTGCCTGTCCCATGCAGTCTGTTCAGGAGGTTATGCTTCTGATTTCACTCCCACAAGATCATGAGTACCAGGCCTCATAAATAGGCTTTTTCTGGAGCCCTCCCAACCCTATGGACTATCCTCCATCCTGAAGTCAGGATTGCCTTCTCCCTGAATTCATTTAGGAAAGAGATTAAGAGAAAGAAAGAGATCATATCCTCTTCTGCTGAACTTACAGAATGTGGGAAGTTGGTATACATAATATTTAGTAGCTATTTAATTATATGTTCAATTTTTAAGGGCTTTATGCTGATCTTATGGTTTCTATATTTGATTGTTATGAGCTACTAAGAATCTTGGTGGGTGGCATACAAATGTTGCAATACAAATTTAAAAAGGGGGATTAGACCATTTGCAAAAGATACATCTATTAAACAACAATATCAAACCACCTTGTACAGAAGCAGTTTCCCACTGAAGACCACTGAGTAGTGGATATGGAGAAAGGGCAAAGCACTGTTTTCATACTTCTTGTGCTGCAGCACAAACCAACACAATTTTGGAAGTAAATTCTGCTGGGGTCAACCTTACCAGGTAAACCAGACAGGAAACACAACCAGATAAGCTAATTCTACTTTACTGTAAAGCTACATTAACAGAATCTTGCACATCTGAAAGTCCTTCACTGCCCAAGAAACTAGGGAGGGCCCCTTCTGAGCTTCTTGCCCCACCCACTATCCAGCAGCAGGCTGTGCTGTCTCTTATCTGTCCGTTCCCTAGGCAACATCTCTTCGCCGGGTCTCCCAAGGTCTTTCCCATATACCATTACTGGAATTAGATGGAACTTTCATCTCATCCATCACGTCACTTTACATGTTCTTACCTAGCTTCCATCAGGCTACACATTTTTCTGCAACTTCCTTCTATTAGACCTTTTAAATGTCAGAGGTACACAATTCATTGCAGCTATTTCATGGGGCATCCAAATGTTGTTGTCCTTTGGTAATTCGACCATCTTTGATGTCCCTTTCATCTGATTTTTTTAAAAAACCTCTGAATTCATGTGGGCAAAACCATGGTCTCGTCAGTGTTTTTACCTCTTGCCTCTCCGTTCTTTTCCAAAAGCACTCCAGTTGTTCTGAGCTCAAGTACGGGGGTTTTACTCACCCATTCACAAACTTTTTAATGCTTTATTATCCTCAAATTTCAAAGTAATACAACTGCAGTTCTACAATTAGTTCTGCATCTTGCTGCTACAGTATCTCTTTTATCACTTTAGTGCTTATTATTTTTAACCATTGATGGTCATGGAAAAAAAAAATCCAAAGTCCAAAGGTGGTATCTTAAATAGGTCAAGCAAAGACTTACAAAATAATCTGGAAGCTTCTGAGTTTTTATGAACTCTTCCTTAGGTAAGATAGTTAAAAGCTTTAGAACAATTTTGCTTTTGAAGAGGACTTTAAAATCCAGAAGTAGACACACTTTTTTCTAAATGTTCAGTTCAACTAATAGATAGATGGTAATATCTAGCTAACCTTGGCTGACTTGAAGACATTAAGCAGGGTCAGCTCTAGTTAATATTAGGATGGGTGACCTCCAGGAGACCCCAGGCTGCAGTCTGAGAAGTTGAAAAATGAAAAAAATGCAGCGGCAAATCACACTGATATTGTTATTGAGCAAACTACATGAGTTGTTTATGAAGTCAGCAGATATCAAGCTTGACTTGATTGGGGTGTATTAAAAAAAAAAAACTGCTACAAAAGCTACTCTTAAGATTTTTTTTTTTTTATCCCAAAGAATGCTTATTCTTCCTGCCCAAGAACATATTGAATATACATGATGCTCAATTATCAAGGACATAATCCAGCCCCAGGTAACCCTATTTTAAACACTTGCAACATCAGTGGAAAACATTTAAATTCTCCAACTGTACCATTTAATTCTATGGGTCCAAAAGGTGCCAGCTGGATCTGGCTCTAGGTAATTATTGGCCTTCTAGTTCCTCTTTGGTTTTGTCTCAGGCTGAGTTGGGCCGGATACAGTTGATTAAATCTTCAAGGTTCTGTCCGTAATGTGTTAAAAGACTTCTGGATTTGCTCCAATAGGAATAACTCCTCATTTTTAGAAGAAAATAACAAAATGCTTTGCACATATCTTCACAGATTTGAAGAGGACTTCTCATTTTCACAGATATTTTAAATTGTGTGGGTTTTTTCACTGCTTCCAGGAAATACTTATTTAACCCTGATATCTAAGCTTAAGAAGATTACCCCTAGCTATTTCAAAAGCAACAAGGTAGCAATACACGTAAGAGTTTTCTCTATTCTGGCAAGATGCAGATACACAGTTGACTACTAGAGAATGTCATTAGGCTGAGGACTTATCAGCACTTCGTAGTGGCCCCATCACCAGAAGGGAACAGCAACTATTGGGATGGGGGAAGAAATTCACCACCCTCTCATTCCAAATTCAATCTCCAGGCACATTTTCATACTATAGGCTGAAAGTAGTCTTTTCCTCTTTTGCTGCTTCAAATGTTCTTGTCTGTTTCTGCTGGAGTTTTTTACTTCTTTATAGACTACCCCCAACAGTTCATGGGCTGCTTTGCAGAGAAAGGACTAAGTCTTCAATTGAGTGAATGCTCATCGTGCACTGTAATAGGTTCTGTTTCTCTTGTTAGTCCTGCAAGAATAGTGCACTGATTATTATCTTTGCTTCACATAGAGAAGGTTTTTAGTTCAAAACCTGATAGAAATATTGTAGTTCCTTTTTAAGTATGCTTTTTCTTTTCCTAAGCAGCTAGTTTTCCCTGTGAGCTTTCTTAAAAATAATAAGTCCAGGGGTGCACCGTTTTTCCTATCCTCTGAGGTAGGCGGATTTTACCACACACACGCACACACCATATATAGATAGACACATAAAAGTATACATTCTGCAGGAAAACTCATCCACAGGAAGCAAAATAATCAATTATTGCTTTCCTGGAACAGAAAGGTGGGAGGACACAGCAACAGAGGAATTGTCTTTTGCTGCATGGCAATTGGGTAGCTATATACATTTAATTAAATAAATGTTCAGTGGGAGAATGTGGTAGCATGCAGTCAGGACTGAATATCTTGCAAATTGTTGCCCAAGTGTCTCACTTCAGACAAGATTTTTTAAAGCTGGCTGAGAGTCATGCTGACATGAGCACAGGACAGGAGCAGCTTAAATTATTTATTTATTTATTTATTTCATTTCTAATTAGCTATTAATTTGGGTGTCTTTTTATTTATTTATTTAGAATATATATATATAGCTGTCCATCTTAAATACATAACTCATGAATAAAGTAAAATACATAACTTTTATTTCTCTTATCACTGGCTTTTTTTAACCAATCTATTTGATGAAGGGTTCTGAAAAAACATGAAGGCTTACGCACCCATAACTTCTCAAGAATGGCTTGTGCATTTGTTTTTTATTTTAGACCCACCACTAGCTATAATTTTTAAAGACACAATCCTGACCATAAAACCCAAACACGCCTAGGAAATATGATCAATATTGATGTAGGCTAATTGCACTGCTAGGCTTAAGTATTTTCTCTCTATATTGTCATTAGATGTGTAATATAAAATTACCCACCTGGTATCATACATCAACTCTGGTTATTAAATTATTGATGGCTACTTGAATTCTGGTCTCCCAGCTTGGATGAAATTCTTCTCTAGTTCCGTCTAGACCATTTAATGGATACCTGAGAGAGCATACTTGGAACTCTTGAAATAAAGAACTGCTTAAGTTGAATTATTCCTACTGTGTAATAATACGTTTACAATATTAAATTCCTAATATTGAAACATGCCAGTGCATGTTGCACTGCCACAATGCCATGCAGATATCTCTCTCTCTCTCTGTATGTGTGTCTTTCTTTTACAAGTTACCTACATTATCTGTTGGGAGACCAGTGGACTTTCTTTTTTTTTTTTTAAAAAATATTTTTTTATTTTTACAACAAACACAGAACATACATGAACAAACAAAAACATAAAAAGGCATAAAAAAAGCATCTTCCATTTTATACCGTGTGTCAACCAGTTACCAACTCGTTGGTGCCCCTTTCATAATCTTAAATTCTCATATCATCTATTCAAAATATACTTGTATACTTATCAATTAACAATTATTAATCATTCATAGCTAATCTATAGAATCATTTATTACAAGAAATTTTAACTTTCAATAGGATTAGTAATACATTTTCATCTATCGATTATATGTGTATATATATAATAATTAATATCAAATTTCTATTATAAAATTTCCTAATCCATTACATTACTATATTTTCTCAGTATCATATAAAATTACTTATCTTCTTGCTCTAATTTCAAATCTCAATTTAACTCATCTCTGCACATTCCATAATTTTCAATAACTTCCTCCTGCATAAGTACTTTTTAATTTTTCCAATTCTTAAAAGTTACAGTTCTAACCAGTATCAGTTACAATATCAGTTACAGTTCTAACCGGATTACAGTTCTAACCAGATTCTTCACTACATGTTTCAACAAAAATGTCTCTAGTTTAAAATCTATATGTTACTATATTCAACCATGTATAAATGTTAGTCTAATCTCTTGAAACATTTACAATCAGATACAATTTTTAACTATATATCTCAGATTTATATTTTATTCCAGCGCTTGCATAATTTTGAGTTCACCCTTTTCATTCAATATCCCAAAATATCTAGCTGTTTATTCCTTTTTCTATATTATTGGATAAAAGAAAGCAATAATAAATGTCCTTTCAAACATTCTGCTTTTTGAAGCTTCTATCAGTTCCATCATTGTTGTATTCCCCTCGTTTTTTCTTTAAACATCTGAAGTAGTTTCTTTCAATATTGTTTTACTTCTTCTTTTTGTGCATTCTCTTAGTACGATTTTCCATTATAATCTTATATAATCTTTTTCTCACCCTCAGTGCCAAGAACAAGTCTGTCCCTCTTCATTTATCAGTTGATTAACCCTTTTAATTCTCAGTTTATAGGCCTCACAATAATTCTGTTTAATGTTTCTGATTTCTTGTACTATTTCTTCCTTTTCCATTGATCCCGTTTTATGTTTAATTAAGTCCATTTGAGCTTTAATATCTTTTTTTCTTTTTTTTTTGCGGGAATTTCTGCAGCTCTTCTTCCAGTTTTTTATAGTCATCCTCAATAGTTTAAAGATCTTTTTCTGCATTGTGTTTCTCGTATAATTTATTATCTTGATAAACCTTCATTGAGTCAAAGGATTCTTTATCTTTGTTCTTGCCAAAAATAAGAAAAAAAAGAAGAAGAAGAAGAAGAGGGAAACGACTAAGTCTCTCTAAAAAAAATCCAACTGAGGGGGGAATGGAGAGCAAAGCAGAGCTTCTAGCAGAAAGAAGAGCTACTGCCACTAATCAGGGCTCTTGTGACTAGCTCAAACTTTCCATCTTGATATTTTCAAAATCGCTTTCAACTCCACTTTCTTGTTTATAGTTACGGATGGCACCTGTATAAACATGCACATCCCACTATCTTTTTAGAAAGCCCAGGGTCCTTGAGCATGCGTCACAAATGGAAGAAAAAAAGCACTATGTCAAGCCTCTAGATGGCAGTGCAACTTTCTTTCATTTACTTTCTCTTAACTCCACTTTCCCCATTTCAAAATCAAAAAGTATAAATTTCTTATAACAATAAAGAAATCTTAGTCAAAAAAAAGGCTTAAGATAAAGAGTTATTGAGTATTAAAAAGAAAAAGCCAATCCAGTTAAAAATATATTTTTTTAAGAGAAAAACATCTTGCCAATTCCACTAAAAAGGGAAAGTTGAAAAGAAAAAAAAAATTTCGCCCCTTTTTTTATAAGGCTCAATCTCGCCGCTTAATCCACTTTTCTTCACTTTTAAAAATCTCTTTAGGTTACTTAAGGTGTTCTCTAAGAATAGTTGAATAGTAAAAGTCCATCTCACCCAGCTGACACCCCTCTCTTCCTTTGGAGCTGTCCCGGCTTTCGCAGCCATTTTGGCTGGCTCTCCTCTGCCAGCTTCAAGAGCTTCTCCCGGGATCAATCTGGGACTTGCGGCCTCCCTGAGATCCACGGGACGCGCCCTTTGTGATCGCCATCTCTACGGGACGGCTTAGGTCCATCAGGACCGTCCGGGAGAGGAGATATCGGCTGCGATCCTGGGAGCCCAGGATCGCCCGCCGTATCGCCGCGACGCCAGCTCCGCCCTCCTCACCAGTGGACTTTCTTGTGCAACTGGCTGACCATTGTGAGAACAGACTGCTGGAATAGATGGGGCAGGGGTCCTATCCAGCAGGCCACTGCTTATGTTCTTATGCTCTTATAAGATGCACATATTGGCTGATATTCAGGAGAGCTGAAAAACATCAGGAATATTGTTTGATAATGTATGCTTATCACCACATTTGGCACAGTCTGACATGGAGCTTACCTGGTCTCCAAGAGTATCCTTGATAATCCTTGCTGACACTACCTCTCTCCACTTTGGTGCCTATTTCTCTTCTTGAACCATTTTGTTGCCTTCTGTGCCCAGATAGATAGTTTAACCCTGATAAAGTTCCCATGTTCCATAAATGTTGTAGTTTTAGTTACCAACTCCTTTAGTTACCAAGTCCAGCACAAACACTCCCTACGCGTGACTAGCTGGCTTTGAAACCAATGGCTGTTATCATCATTAGCATTAGAGTTGGTGTGAAACTGGCTTCCTGAAATCCTGAGCCGAGGATAATTGTTAAATCACTTTGCAGGCTCTTTTTATGAAGTTGTTCTAGTTCTGAGACCCCCTAATAACTGCTTAACCTCATTTGTTCCCTCCATTATTGCCAGCAGAATTGGTTGTCAGCAGTGACCTTTAACCTTTCTTGCACAATAGCATCTTGGAGAATGAAAGTAAGGTAAAGATTAAAAAATGAACAGTATCTTTTTCACTTAAATCATGTGAACTGTAGCTGATGTGATTCTTCCATATTATTCGCCTTCTGTTACATTAAAATGTATGATGCATTTTTAGAACTTTATTTTAGAAACTTCCAGATTTTGCGTCCTTTATAGTCTTTCTTAATCAGTATCTGTTTTGATATAAATACAGGCTTAAATCCTTATTGTCATGTCAAGTGTCTGTCCTGCAATACTGACAAATTGCCAGGATGATATTGAAATGTTGGAATATCTCTGACAGTTTGACAAAGTCAAGATTTCTTTTCCACTTTGTAACATGATTTTATCCTGGAGTAAATAGTTAGATGTTCACATTATCTGTAAAATCAAGCTGGAGATTAACTCTAATGGGGTTAACAAGTAATGAAGGAAGGTAGGAAACTGCTCATGCCTCCCAGCAAATATTTGAACAGGGTCACTCCCTTGATGAAATACGTCCACCCTTTTCTGCTGTGGAGCAAAAATACTTGCCTGAATTACTTTAAGGGAGCTTCACATTAGTGAGTTGATGCCTTATTGTACATCAAAATGTCCTTAGATAAATAATTTCTTTTTAAAAACAGATTTAGTCATCTCTCTCTTATTTCTGACTTAACCAGTGCAAATATAAGTATAATTTCAATTGAAACCTTGCTATCAAATGACCTCAGTGGTTTTTAAAATGATTTGGAGACATTAACAGATTCTCCTTAATTATACTATTCCAGTTAATGCATTTGGAATGCTCCCCAAGCTGAAGAATAATCACATAAGGAGAATGGATGACAGGGTGGTGTTTTTTCCTCACTGGATTGTTGTTCACCCAGGGCTCTTTTGCATTTACTTGTGTGGAGCCATTGCCTTAGTTTATACCTGTGCTTCAGTAGATATTATATTTGTATCTTCTCCTTTCTCAAAGACACTCTGAGCAACACAGCTGGATTATCTTCACAATGATTTGTATGAGGTATATTTTAAAAATAACTCCAGGCTAGAGTTAGCTAATGAATGTTGCAGCTGTCTGGAATTTCCCCACAGTTCTCGCTTATTGAGAAGTCCGGGTGAAATTCAGTGCCATGTGAGTAGGCAACCCAATCATCCCTGCAGCTTCCCCTACCCCGATGCCCCAATCCATTCCAAAGGTCCTCTAACTTCCAGGGTAAATTTTGAGGACACTCAAAGAACAGGGGACCATTCCACCTTGTTCTGCTTTCAGGATACATTTCATTGTCTGAAAAGTTAATGGAATACTAATCTGTATCTGCTAAAGGACAACGCCCCTCTCTGAATCATATTGACATGATAACTATATCAGGCTCTTTGGGATCCATTTAGAAATCTAAGTCAAAACTAGCAGAAAGAATCTGATGGAAGTACCTGAAAGCTAGGGCTTCAACCTTTTTGATATTTTTAGGGAATTTTAGGGAACATTATTTGTTAATTTGTTTTAAGGGAAAATGATAGTGGAAATCCCTTTTTTTCCCCTTCCATTCTCTTTCTGTAATTGTTGAATATACATATCTAGTACTAAGGTCTCTATGAGCCTAGATTATATGAGAATAGTCAAGGGGACTTCAACCAACTAGGAGCGCTGATATGGCAAATGGAAATAGACATAGTTATTGGATCAAGTTTGTTCCATATTGTCAGGATGGAGAAGGATGTAGGAAGAACACTAAGGCTTTAGGTTTATATTTCTCAGTTTCAAGAAATTGAATAATTGTGTTATTGCTCCATAGTGCCTAAATAACTTTGGAATGAGGAGCATCATGTAGCTCCAGGAAAAAGAAATGATCAAGGATATTTAAAGATGGATAAATATGAGAAAATACAGCATCTTTGATATCTGGTACCTTTCTAGGGTTATTTTTCCTGTAAGATATTATGAATTGCTAGCAAATGGGAAACAGCTTGCATATTTCCAAAAGATTTGTTGTTTAAGTTTTTCATCTCTTGCCAAAAAACTTGCAAATTCATGTATGACATTATATCTTTGTTGTATCTTCAACAGCACCATGATGAAATACACATAGATAGTCCTTTGGGAGGGATACTTTCTCTTGAGGAAGAATTATTCCTAAGCAGGAAATATTAGAGTGTATTATCTCTTGTTTAAGAAGATATATTGTAGTGAAATGTAAGCATTTTAAAAATTTCATTGATCCAAGAAAGTGCCATGACAATATAGCAAATCAAGACATTTATTGTAATATAACTTAATGGAAGACATTGACTCAAATTCCAATCCTAAGTATGCGATTTAAAAATAAATCCTACTGAATCACAAATTCAGTGAAGATTATCTCAACATTAGGGTAAAAAATAAAATTTCAGCCCTACTCTGAGATAATTATCTTGAAATTCAGCCCTATGAAAGCTGAAAGTGTGCATGGATATGTTAAGATAAGCAAGGCAGTGTGCTTGATCCAACTGGAAACCATGAATATGATCTCAGATTTGTCAGTTATTTGTTGAAATAAGAGAAAAATAGCAAATCCTAAGGTAACTACAATAAATATTTTAGTCTTCTACAGTCAAAACCATATGGTTGCTGATGAATGCTAGGCTTCCTGTATTGCACTGATGATGGGTGTTTGTTCTTGCAGTCAACAAATTAGGAAAATGTTTATTTTTAGAGAGAAAACTTGCAGTCAACAGAAAGTTTTTTGACATTCTTTTCATACATGAATGCAGAGCAAATGTTTTATTGTCATTTAGCAAATATTTTATTGTTATAATTTTGTAACTGAGAAACTTTGGAACAGGAAAATATGTTTTTATGTCTGTAATATAGTTTTCCTTATAGGACTGAAATAGTCACAAATATTTGGACAAATATTTCTATTTACCTCTTTCCTTTTTTTTTTTTTTCACATGATGGATTTGGCATTGATGGCAGTCATAGAATTAAGCTCTCTCCCAGTTTTAATTTTTGGGAGAATTTCAATATATATGTTTGTGCCCTTTTGGTAAGGGAGAGTTGTAACTTCACATCTAGATATAACAGTTCACATATGAAAACATATGCCTCAGCTTTAAAAACCAAGTTGTTATTGTTAAATTGCTAGAAAAGGTGGACTATTATTAGCAAGGGAACCCAGCTAAGTTAAAATTATTTACCCTGACCCAATAGATTTATATATGCCATGAGTTATCCACCAGCCCATGCTACTATATGTCTCAGAGAGAATTAGATCTAGCAGCACATTAGTATTCTTCCCCAAATGTGGTTTCTTCGGATCTGTTAGATTTTAAAAATTCCCAGTCAACATTGTCTTTGGTCATGCTGGCTGGAATTTAGGGCATTGTAATCCCAACCCCATATACAAGGGACCAGTTTGGGGAAGGCCACAGTACATACTAAGTATCCTATTTTGGGAGACCACAAAGCAGTAAATGATAGCAAGAACTCTTCAAAGAAGTGGAAGGAAATGAACGATTGCATTTGCCTCATGAAGTCTTCAAAAGGCATTCCTATTTTTATGAAGTACTTAATCTTTCACCACTCTTCAGAACCATGAAATTATTTTTCCTAAAGCCAGATACAAAGTCTTCTAAAATATCATGAGGGAAGATATTTTTCTTTTGCAGAAAAAGAAGCATACATATCAACATACCTAGGCCTGTTTCCTCAAAGTGTATTCCTTTAAATTGTGAGACTAGCAGAGTGAAGAAACATTAAATGTTTAGATGTTACAAGAAGCCTCTCAGCTGCTTAATTCTTAAATTCTCCAGAAGAGTGCTGTGTGTTATACTTTAAACAAACTCCTTCAGTTGTTTTCCCACATTTTTTCTTCTTTTACTTCCTCCACTTCCATGTTGAGTCCTTGTGCAGCATTCATTATGGCAATACTTGAAGGTAGCTGATAGTAAGTGGTATTTGAAAACCAGAGAGAAGAGACTGAAACACAAATGGAACATCCTTTTAACCCACATGCTTCTTATTGAAAGTAAAAGGATAATTTGTCATTACATAATCTGGAGAAAAACTACCATAGTAAAAAAAAATTTCAATGTAGGTACGCAACTACATTGCCCAAATTTTCTTAATTTTATATGTCAAATCTTCAGCTGCTCTGTTAAAATCACCTTCCCTGAATTGAGCTTATACTTGCTAATGATGAAATTTGAAGCTGCCGTTCCTATGAAGTATAGATAGGTAACCACTCTGCTGCAAGCATCACATAAATGTCATACTTGGCTTTTAATTTTCATAGATCCATTGAGTTACGAGGGGCCATTCATGCAATCAAATCCAAACTCTGCTCAGTGCAGGAACTCAAGTTGAAATGTCCATGACAAATGGCTGACTAGCCTTTACTTGAACAGATCCAGTAAAGGGGAGGCCACAATTGTCTCTAGGTAATTCGTTCCACTCTTGAACTATTCTTATTGTCAGGCAGTTCTTTTTTAATATTCAACCGGTATCTTTCTTCCTTAAATCCATTATTCTATGTCTTGCATTTCGGAATGACAGTTGTGTTGATCTTTTCTGTGACATCTTTTCAAAAACTGTGTTCCTTCTGAATGCCTAACTTTCATTCTCTCTTCATAGGACTTAGTTTCTTGTTCCCTAATCTTCCTGGTTGCTATTCATTGAACTTGTTCAGCTTTCTCTGATTCCTCTTGAAGTGTAGTATCCAGAACTGGACACAGTACTCAACGTGAAAGTCTGCCAAAGCAGAATAAAGCAAAATGATTACTTCTCATGATCTGGAAACTATACTTTTGTTGACATCGCCTAAAACTGAATTTGCATTTGCAGCCATATCATCCCACTGATTTATATTCAGATTGCAATCCAGTATTAATCCAAGATTATTTGATTATTTGTTGTTGTAGTTATTGTTGACAATCAGTTGGCAATCAGCAATAGAACAATTAATAGAACTTGAAAGATTAAGAACTTTATATTATCTAATATGTAAAAACTTGAACAGGGATGGCAATAGATTAATGGTCTTTATGAAGAAAAAAGGGTCACCAAGTTGTTATACCAGGGGGCTGGGGAGGAGAATGGCTCATCCACTATGTTCCTTGAGGCAGAAAAGCATTTATCATTGACAGTAACGGACTTAATTCCCTTTGTTTTCTTCTCTGAAGCCAGATTCTAATGATATGTATTAGCTGAATGAACCTCAGCAGTAGGAGCTTGCCCAGAATTGAGATGCTTAACAGTTTCAGAAAATCTGAAGTCTCCACATAGCATTTCTGCTTTAATATTAGCTAGCAGAGCTTTTCCTCTCTGAAGTATAGTGGTCAAATGAAAACCCCATGTAGGAGATTCTTGCCTTTCTTACTATAACAGAGTACCCTGCAAAGTCTTTCACATAAAGTATCTGAATATAGATCTGAGAAAACTGCTCTTTGTATTCCAGCATTTTCAGAGCATTTAACACTTCTGTAATTTCTGCTTTTGACAGGTAATAAATTATTATTATATACTTTGTTATGAACCATGCAGTCTTAAGAAAATGCTGTCTTTGGAAAAATGCAAGTGCAAATCAAATATTAGAGTCCCTGGGATTCCAGAAAGGGAGGAAAATGAGGATTTGCTCACTTGTTATGCCCCCTCTGGAGGTCACTAAGAAGAATATTAAACATGCACACACAGCACTTTGTCAAGACATGTGCACATGTTTAATATTCTCCTTAGTGACTTTCAGAATGGGGCATATGTCCATGTGATCCAGGTAACTTATAAAGTGAGCAATTCTCCCTTTTTATCCCCTTCCTTCTCCCCCCAGGGAGACATGACACATGGTACACTGGTACATCTCCTGCCTCCTAACAGATAATAAGATCATTTTACCTATAATGTAGCCAAATTTTGCCTCACTGCCATGAGGACAAGGCAGCAAATATTGTCCAAAAAAATTGCATTTCTTTGATACCTTCAAAACTTTATCCTCTCCCCCTCTTTTTTCTTTTTAATTTTTTAAATTTTTTAAATTGCTATTCTTATGAACTATGTAGAGCATCTATGTAGAGCATATGCATATATGTACATATGTGGGTCAAAGACCATAATGAAGTTTACTTACGTATCCTCTTCTGGGATCTTAGAGACCTAATATTTGAACTGCATATGCAGTTTCCCCAAATATTAAATGCCTATCTATTCTTCTTTTCTTCCTCACAAGAGATAAAGGAATCCACTGCCAAAAAGTTTGTTGTTCTACTTCCGTCTATTTTCTCGAGAAGTCACCTACTTGATATTGTAAAAGTTTCAATGCCATTTTCCAATTTTTTTTTGAAGTTCTGTTGCAAAAGTGGCTGGTTTCTTGTCTAGAGAGTAACACCCCCACCTCTCCAGTCTTTAGAAGCAGAAGGAGCCATATTCACAGAATTAGCAGAGGAGTTGGTTGTAGAAGGAAAAGAGATGGTTTTAAAAGTGTTCCAAAAAAGTGTTGTCCTCAAGCTGATCCAGGCTGTCTCATTATTGTTCATTATAGAACTATGGGAACAAAACTCAGAAATAAGTTTTGTTCTGAAAAGAAAAACCTGGAAAGGGAGAGCTCAAGGTTTACATATCCATCTTGACTGAATGCTTGCCACACTCCCCCAAATAAACAGCTGTTGAACCAGGAACTCTGGCCCTTGGACCTGAGTACCATATTCCCTGCACAGTAGACTACCTTCAGGCCAGATCTCTGCATCATTGCTACGCTGCCCTTTTAGTAGCCCAAAAGAGTATTATTGCTCATCAATCCACCAGTTACAGCTGGCAGAGGAACTAATAGTGGCCTATCTGGTTCTATATGAGTTGTCCCACCTTCTCAGCTCTTTGAGGGAGGCCAGGTAACAGACACAAGAAATACTAGAACTTTACACTATTGATATAGGCTGGTGTTTCTCAACCTTGACAACTTTAAGATGTGTGTACTTCAACTCCCAGATTTCCCCAGCCAGCATGAATCTTGACAGCCTGAGAGCATTAGTCCTTCCCTTCCTCTTACACCAAAGAGAGTCAAGGCTTAAATTTCTTTCTCACACTTTGGCTAAGCTCATGTTTTCTTAACAGTCACTGCAGACTTTCTCCAAGGTCATCTCTGTGCTCCTCTATACACATCTGCAGAAGATTTATCTTCTGAAGATTGGACCTGAAACCTCAGTTCCTGACCAAGATTCCTTGGAACAACCTTCAAGTTCAAAGGAGTGAAGGCAGAGAGGGGCAGATAGGGCAGAGAGTCAAAGAGGTAGAGCCACAGAAGCATAGGATTACAAGGAAAAACTCAGTGGGAGTAAAGGTCTACTTGGAGGACCTGTTTGCCCCTAAATAGCCATGCATCCTCAGCTGGGCTTTATGCATGCTGATGGGTGGGGTGAAAAAATTAAGTCTTTTGTATAAAGCTCTCCGTTTTGGAGTAAGCCACTGCAAGAAACATTGCAAGAAAATATCTCTAAAAACTATGAGGCCAAGGGCAGGAAAGTGAAGGTAGTTCTTTAACCAATTCCTCAAGTTGAGGTTTATGGTGCAAGAAGGAAAAACAGAGTCCAGGAAGTCAACAACTGACCACACAAATGGTGTTGCCAAGAGGGGTGTGGATTCTATGACAACAGTCTCTGCTACCTTCACAAATGACTCTTGGGAAGAGACATCTTACAAAAAGTGGCAAGCAAGCAGGTATCTTAGCAATTGTATCACAAGGGATAGCATTGGCCAGATATAGGAACAGTGGAGGGGTGTTAGAGAAGTAGTAAAATGAGAACACTAAGAAGGTAGTTTAGGGTTATGGCACTGAAAAAGCCTTCTCTCCTACCTTAACACTTGGACAGGTTCACATCAGAGAATCCTGTTCATTCAGTAGCATCCAGGAAGGACCTGTTACACAGATATTACTTCTTTGGATTCAACTCTTCCTGTTTCACACTGCAGGATCTGGTAAGGGACTGTATGTAAACAGCAGTGCAAGAATCTATCATATAACATATTGAAAGATGTGAAGAGCCACACATAAAATGACTGCTGGGTTCAGATGACTATTCTCAACTGTTCAAAGCCCATCACATCCCAAACATATATTTATTTTCTTCCTCTGCAGGCTTGGAATAAAGTGCCCCCATTTCCTTGGTCTCTAAATACGTTACACATACAAATTGAAAGGTCTTTAATCATGGCTATTTAAAAACAAAATAATGTTCATACAGCTAGGATTCCTTTTCTGCAAGACCAGTCTTTTGTATTATTTTTTAAATGACAAGGCTTATAGGCTATTGATTATTTCCTATGTGCAAAAACTAATTCAAGTTTATTATTTACAATATTTACCAGAAAGGAAGAGGACCCTAAATTTAAGATGACTCACTCCACCTGCAAAGAGTAGACTGATAAAAAATTACAAACAGAGTCAAAACTCCAGTACAATGCCCAGCTTCCCCAACTTGTCAACACAACTCTAACTAACACAATCCTGGAGATTGATCTCCCACATCCAAAAAAAATCTGTATCCCAGATAGATAGTACATCTAACCAATCTTGACTGATCTCAAAACACTAGGCTGGTTCAGACCTGTGGTTAATACGTGGAGGGGAGACCACTAGCTAATCTCCAAGAAATCTCTTCCATGTTGTTGCTAAGCAAATTTCATGGATGTGTTCAGAAGTCACTTTTTAGTAAATGTGTCTCTGTGTCACACATGTGTGCACAGGATCCACCTTCTAGAAAAAGGCAACACCAGCACAATCCCTGCTCTTTCATACAATAATAGAAAAGGTAAATGGACAAGGGGAAAATGGAAAGAAAATAGAGAAAGACCCTGAATAGGCAATAAGAAAAGGGTTAACATTCACTAGGCTATCAGCTAATTTTTAGGCTAATCTTCCAAGGCATCTATATTTTTCAGCAGCAATAGTTACAGTGATTTGCACTTCAAACTACAATGAATTAGTTTTTTTCCTTCTATTCTTCCCAACTGAATGCAAGGCACAATCTCTTATAAATAATTAATTATTGAAGGGCGGGTGGCTAGGGGTGGGGGATATCTTCCAATAAGTTAAACACAGAATTATTAGCAAAAATTCTATGTGGAGTTACTTATGAATAAGCATTACTGCACAGACATCAGCTTATGTTTCGGTAGGAAATTTCTCTTTGAAATTTGACATGGGAGATCAGGAATAGAAACAGTTTTACGAAAATGACATAACAGAATGGAGATCAGGGCTACAACTTTGGAAGAAACAGACATACCCTATATCGTTTTCCTGATGCAAACTGCCCTTTTGAAGCTGCTTGTTTGCATTGCGGGTTAAAGATATAGACACTACTTCTCTTCCTCCAGTATCATAATTCTTACCACAATAGGATCCCTCAATTTATCACCTTAAAAATGAAATCAATCAATCAATCACTCAATCAATCAATCAATCAATCACTGCTGTTATTTTTTTTCAATGGATGTTAAAAAAAATAGGGCATACTCTGGTGCAGTACATAGATTTCTACAGTTCCATTATCTGTTTTTATAATATCTGGCCCCTTGTAGCAGAAAACTACAGAAACCTGTAAAAACCTGTGGTATGCATCATAGCTATAAGCGAGGATCATTCCATCTTGGGACAGACAGGAAATGTGTTAGCTTAAGTGCAGAAAGACAAGCCACCTTTCCTAACCTCTTTTGATATCTGCACAGTTTTGATGCAGCTTCCTTTTAAGATAAAAAGGAAAGAACATAATTCCTCCTTTTTGGCAGAAGTGGCTTTTTTCCCTCCACAGATGAGCACTGCTCTTAAGCTAATGGGTGATTACAATATGGTATTATATGTGAATAATACTTTGGATGCATTGTATCTCTTCAGAAGCCCTGATCTCTACTTCTTAATTGTGTGACTATCATACTATAAATAGCCTGAAGTCAATTTTGCATCGATGTGCAAACTTTCCTGATGAATCCTTCATTGAAAAAGAAAAAAGCAGCAAATTTGCTGGAAAAGGCAGAGACATCATATGTTATTTTATCAGAATACAACAGAAAGTGTATAGCAGTCTCTTCTAGTTCAGAGAATTAGAACTAGAACTAGTCTCAGAGCATTTAAAGTAGAATTTCCAGCATACATGCTCATAATTCCAGTACAGCTAGAGTATACAGTGATACTGATCATGGTTGTGATGGAGGATTTTTTCCTGCTAGCTGGTGACATTAGGAAGGGGAGGGGAAAGAAAGCTGGAGGAATCAACTAATTACTGGGTTTAACATGCTCCAGGGACATAATCATCTGCCAGCAAGAAAGGCAGACTAGGAATTGGAAGTGGAGGCATCAAATGACATGATGGTACCATTTTCTGCTGCCTCAAGGATACTTGGACAGGACTTCAACTCAACAGTGAGAAAAGGCCCAAAGAGTTGTTCAGCACATGGGCAAGATGGAGAGAGAACACTTCTTTTGTTCTCTCTTTTTTATCTCTCTTGTACGATATATTTTGGCAGGATAGCAGGTAGGATTGGTTGATTTATTGTCTTCCCCCCCCCCCCCCGCCCAGTTTATATGTCATTTACTGTTCTTCAAATCTTGATCTGTGTTGGTGGGTACTGAGATTATGGAGAAAGAGAAAGAGAGAGATCACTGCTTTTACCAACCTGATGCTCTTTAGATGTGATGGTATACATTAACGCTGGGGAACTTGTGACCTTTGAGATCAGATTGGACAATGCTGAGAGGATGTAAGGAAATGTAGTTCAACAACATCTGCAGAATGCAGGTTTCCTACTTCCAGTCTACATTATTCTCACCCAGAATGGGATTAGAAGACCCATGAATGGAAGTGGCATTTAGGAACCCACATTAAATATGTATTGCAGATGGGTGTCCAGCCTCTGTTTGAATTCATCTAGTGAAGCAGAGACTACCACTTCTTGGAGAAATTGGTTCCACTGTCAAACTACTGCTAGAAATTGTATCATTCAATTGAAATCTACCTTCCTCTAACTTAAATCCATTATTTAATATCTTGCACACTGGAATGATAAAGATCATACCTTCAAAAAACTTAAATGTTTGCCTCTATTCATTTAATAAAACAGAACAAAAAATTAAAACTTTAGTGAAAAAAATATTCAAAAAACAAAGACTACAAACAAAACTACTATGTAGAGAACACAATACATCTTGACTTTCTTTTGTGTAACACCCTTCTGTGTATTTGAAGAGAGTTATCATGCCTTCCTAGCTCTTCTCATGGGTAAATACATCTAATATTTAGGGGTGCTGTAAAAACAGATTTTTTCCCCCCTTATCTTACTACCTGAAAGATTACACACCAGTCAAGGTACTGCAGGAGGCATCTCCCCTTCAGTTTTAAGAACTTCACCTGTGCCCCTAGTGTTGCACATGGGATGTAACAGCAAAGTGAGATGAAAGGAAGCATCTTTCCAGATTTATTTAGAGAAAATGGTAAGATTGTTGTTTTGGCTTTTTCAGTTTGTATACAATAAGGAAAGGAAAATAAGGATATTTGCGAGGATATTAGAAGTTATTGATATAAAAGGAAGCTCTGTTGAAGGAAGAACAGCCAACTTCCATCCTCAAACAGTCAGGAGAGATCTATTAAAAGGAAGTATTTGAAAGTCTGGCTGTAAACAGTAACCAGCACTAATTGCAGAGTGAAGTTTGCCAAAGTTTCAGGGAAACTCCCAGGACAGGTAACAACAAATTTCTGCAAGATAATTACTCATTGGATGCTAAGTACCTCTCTAGAGCATAACAAAGACAATAGCACTAGAATGCATCTTCACATCTATCGCCATTTCAATACTGGCAGAAGATCCATTTTTAAAAACATAAAAAGGGCTTTCTTGGGCATGTTTTGAGCCCACTGATCTAAAGTCATCTGATATATTTTTCATTCATCTTGTGCTAAAGAACAGATTTAGAAGAGATTTCTAGTTTTAAGATGACTGCTATACATTGTGCTACTGGTCTTAAAAATAGCAGTCTACAAGATTTTCAGGGCAATCCTGTTCATGCATGAGCATTGGTGGACAACAGGAGTCAGGGATAACACAAATGACATGATTTATGTTCTTATGTCCATAAGTAAAAGGATCTAGGATTGTAGCCTGAATTAAATAAGTATCTCCCAAAGCCTGCCAAGATAGTAACAAAGGAAGAAGCAATCTGAGGCAATAATTCAAGAAGAAGTGAATGAAAGACTATCAGGGGCACTCTTTCATATTTCAATACAGGCATGCAGCCAGGAGTTTGGTTGTGAGAAAGCCTAAGGGTGTGGGGAATCATCGCAGAACAGCTGGAACATAAATACTCACATTCTACAATGCTGAAATGTATGAAATTGTATTATTTCTTACTAAATCATTTGTAGAAGGCTGCAGGCACACTTGGTCTTTATATCACCACAATTAAAAAATCTTAAGAGATTTATTACAACTGCGACTTTGCCATCTAATGAAAAATGATAGTTTGGGAGCTGCACTATTCTCAAGGGAGGAGTTGATATATTCCCGAGGGACATCCTGTTTCATTGGGGAAATGGGATCAAGACTGAACAAGGGCTGACACTCTGGCTCCTTTCTAGATAAATCATAGTTATGTTTTGAAAGGTAGCACATCTCAGAATCTTGGTTATGATTGTTTCCTATTTTGGATTGATTATGCTTGCATGCTGCCTTTATGACAATCAGGTGAACTAGATTAAACCTTCACAACAATCGTGTCGGTAGATTAAAGTGAGAGATTATAACTGACCCATGCAAAAGAGATTGGAGGTCAATGTATTGCAAAATGATTCCCACCTCCCTAAGTTTCCTGAACAAATATTTTCTTCATGGATTTTTTTTAAAGTTAAGCAAAGGGGAAGGCTGTGCAAAGAAGAAAGGCTTAAAATATTGAGTGTTTTCTCAAGTAGAACTTCTATGTGTACCCATCCATACCTTCAGGGGCTTTATTCTTAAACAATTGCTGCCAGTCCTTAGTAGCAATGATAGCAATATCCTTGGCATGTTATAACTTAATGTAATTGAACTGAGGCTTGGGACTACATTTCCCATTAGTCCCTGCTTTCATGTTTATCTCTAAGCCAGAAATGATCACCTAACTGGAGAAAAAAAGAGATGGGACAAAGTTAAGAAAAGATAATGGGGAGGGAGAGGGGAGAGAGGGTTCATGCCTGGCCTAGGAGCATATCTGTGAAAGGTTGGCCATTTCATTAGTGACAGTGTCATCCAACCATTGTTGAGGCAATATAAAGGCTGCCCCCATGTTATTTCAACACAAGAAGAATTGTGGAGTCCTCGTTGGTCTTTGAGCTTGGTTGTTTGCTTGCAGACATTTCATTACCCAACTAGGTAACATCAAAAACTAAACTCAGAGAGCAACAAAAACTTCACTGTTCAACCCTGAGCTACATCTATTGTTTTCTTTTAGAACAAGAAGAACTGGATGACTGTAGGAGGTGCTTTAAGACAATGGTAGAGAATTTCCTCTGGTGGAACAATAGTGGAGACTCAGAAATGAAGAAAACTCATAAAAAGCTGGATCCTGGAATAATTGCTGGACATTGTGACAAAGACTCTGGATGGAAAAAAGCCTTAGCATTACTCCAGTGCTGAGCAGGCATATCACTGAAGAGATAAGGATTTCAGTCTGGGCTGTTGCAATTTTAATCAAGTATTTTCATGCCAAAGATTTTGTTTATTATTGCATTTACATTTCTGTTTATTCCAAAACTCAAGGTGACTGACATTAAAAATATAAAGACTCTAAAATTAAGAAAATTACATTCAAAACCAAATTCAAATCAGTCATTAAGGTGATTAACAATTAAAAGCTTGGTGAAAGAAGTATATTTTTGCTATCTTCCCAACCACTGAGATGGTGGGAATTTCTTATGTCCACAATCTATTAAGAAAGTTACCCAAACAGCAAGATTTTATCTTGGTATGTCCATGCTGATTTTTGGTTAATGACTGCAATATTTTCATGGTAATTACAGAACAATTTCCTTATGATCTGCTCAGAATTCTTCTCAGGGATTAGTGTCAGGGGATATCTGATCTGTAGTTTGCTGAATGTTCCTTTTCCTCTTTTCTAAAGATAGGAATAACTTTTGCTCTTTCAGACATCTAACAGGTTATTAGCTCTACAAGATTTCTCACAGATTATACAAAAGGGTTTAGCCAGACCATCTGTTAGTTCCTTCAGAAGCCTAGGATGTCATTCTTCTGGCCCTGGAACTTTAAACTCATTGAACATAGAGAGGTATCTCTGTGTGTCTCAAGCTTCAATCCCGCTCCAGCACCTTTGTCATTTCTTGGTGGGACACAGAGCTGTTTATTGGAGAAGACTGAATCAAAATAAGAATTGAGGAGATTTGCCTTTTATTTATTGGCATCTTATTTTCTTTGCTGAGCAGCTGGTAAATGGATTCTTTAATTTTTAGACATATCTAAAGAAGCCCTGTTTATTCTTCTTCACATTCTTCATTAACTTCAGTTCATTCTGAGCTTTTCCTAACATCGTCTCTATAGTTCTGGGCTACTGTCTGTACTCTTCCTTTGTGAGTTCTTGCATTGCATATTAAAAGGTCTCAAATCAGTAATAATATTTCTAAAGCACTTTCATTAACTAGGTTCAACACCTAAAGCAGAATAAAGGTACATACAAAGCCTGCCCTTAGGCTGAGCATCTAAAACACTGTTTTTCAAACTTGGCAACTTTCAGATGTGGACTTCAGCTCCCAGAATTCTGGGAATGGAAGTCCACACATCTTAATGTTGCCAAGTTTGAAAAACACCGATCTAAAAGGCTACATAAGGACAAAAAAATGAAAGAAGAAAGGAAAGCTAAAAGGACAATCATTTGACAGTATGAGAACAAAAAAAGCTTTAACTCACATTTACCACACTGCTAAGGGTAACTGCATTATTACTGGCTAATTGTGTCATGAGTTCAGAGATAATATAATTACACAGCAAATTGCATGCCTATAATTTTGCTGCCAAAAATGAGGCTAGCTTGTATTGCCTCAATCCTTATATGAAAGATCATGGCCTGGTACCCCTTTCCAACCCCCACCCCCACCCTGTCATTTCTGATGGCCTTTGAGGAAGCACTTTATGTCCTATGTTTGCCAGTAGAAAAGCAATGAATTGGATTTATCACTGACTGGCAGAAGTCACCTTATGTGGAGATCTTTTGGAGGACCCATTTAACCATACCAGCAGAATCTCTCAATTATTCAAATTTACTGGTTATCTTGACAAAGCCAACATTTTCCATTACATCGCCCACTACTAGTGTATCATTTCTCTGTGCCTTTCCCTGCTGCAAAAAAGCCCACTTTTCCCTCAGAAACCACTCCCATTCCTGCCATTAACCAAACATCCAGATACTTCAAAAACCTTCACATCCTCGAGGATGGTCTTTCTGTGCCTTTTTGGGGGGATGGGGGAGTGCATTTTTGCCTTTTTCCTACCCACATCTCCTCCACAAGACTTTACTGTATCAGGTTTGCCCTGCCTGCAGTTCTTCTGCTCTACACTCAGTCAATTGTATTTCTTGGCCCCCTTTCTGCTTATAGATTAGCTTTAAAACACCTAGATTGTTTCAAAAGGACTTTGGTTTACAGTTGGGGCACTCAGATTCTAATTCAGTGACAAGGCTAGTTTCCAAAGAGCATGCATTATGTTAAGGTAGAGAAAACAATGGATTGGGGGGCGGGATAAGGAGAAAACGACACCCCCACCAAAACTGGCAGGGCAAACTACTGCATATAATCAGGCAGCAAGCCCCATGCTCACTTGCACTGATGATTTTACCTAACTGGGTAATGAAACATCTGCAAGCAAATAACCAAGTTCAGAAAGCACCAAGGACTTCACAAGGATTTTTTAAAAATCAGTTTAGACATATGTGTGATCAGATGTTGTGGAGGCAAAATCTGCAGATGAATGGCATAGACGATAATTGATTGGTCAGTTTTGAGACCAGGTAAGAGAATCACTTCTCAAGGTCAGTGATCACACCAGCATGGACATGAAGAGTCGGACACGACTTAATGACTGAACAACAACAACAAGAGAATCACTGGTCAGCTTGACCAGCAAACATCTTGATATTCCAATTCTCCTGAAGTGGGTGGAACATAGCAGTATGCATTTTAGGACAGCACCAAAGATATAAACTATGAATGTTAATCTGTGTTTTACACTAGCCATGGCAAAACATCAAGAATGGGATGAGCTGCTCACCTGGAAACATTCATAATGCGGTGACATTGGTTTAAAAAGTGAAGATTTGAGATTTGAAGAGGAAATGCACTGGGCAGGAAGGTTGCAGAAACAGAGGCTCAAGCAGAAGAGAAACTAAGCAGCATAGTAACAGCAACCTTGAAAAAGTGTATCAAAAATATCCACGTGTGTGTGAAAACAGATTGGAGCCTTGCAAAGACCTGGGTTCTTTAATTATTCAGATATCGGTTCTTTCTGTGCATTCCTGCACACTTCAAAGCATCTTTTCAAATGCTTTGCAAAGCTTTAATTCATACAATATTTCTGGACTTCCCAAGGTTGTCTGGGTTGGAAACTGCAAGAAAAAAATAGTAGTCTAGATTGCCTTTTTAACACTCTCAGATCTGAAATGTTCAAGATAATATTTGAACCTGCAGGAAATGAGCGCATTCTTTGCTTACTTTTTACATAGGCATATTGCAAAATACGGAAGAGATTTAGTTTCCATCTCTTTCTACTTTTCTTTGTAGTTACCTCTGATCTTACATCTCTTCATAGCACAAGTTCTAGTTTAATTCACCCAGTATTTATAAGTAAACATAAGCTTTGGTTGAGGGTAATAAAAGCAGTGATGTAGCTGGGTCAGTGATGACATACTGTATTTAAAACTAACAACCTCCCATTCAGAGGATTGCAGTAAGCAAGAATAAAAACAAGACTCTTGATTTTATAAACTGCATAAATGCCTGAAATGTTTTTCCATTATTATTATTATTATTATTATTATTATTATTATTATTATTATTTTTCTTCCTTTTCTTTCTCAATAGACATGTTCTTAAACAGACATGTTTTTATGCAAAACAATCTGAGAACAATATAATTATATGTTTGAAAATGTACGAGACTAGATCACTTCAAGTAATCCAGTGTGACATACTGATTTACTATTTTTTGGCAAATAATGAACATGAGCTCTAAAATTATAGCCATGGAACTTTATCCCAATAACAGCATTGTGTGTCCCTGCTACCATGGTGCATATTGATCTCAATATACCAGATTTTTCTTGTAATGTGTCCTTTTCCTTCTGACAAGTACAATTCATTGAATCCTGCCAAAGTATATTAAAATATTTGCCTGGGATTGCAATGAACTCTGCCTTGTTCTATATGTGTCAGAAAGAAATCTGGCCTCTGCACTTTTCATTCATCTTCATGCTCTCCTTGCTTCTGTATAAATAACAATAAAGCTCAGTCTTGTTTACAGGTTTATTATCACTAGTAATTAGCATTTTAATTTGATTTTAAATTAAACTACCCAACTCTGGCTGGTTGCGGATATAACAATAAACTTATTATTATAACTACTCAATTTGTTTTTATGCTCTTGGTTTATGGGGCTGCGTGATATGATGTTTTCAGTATTTTTGTATGCAGGATACAGAGCTGAAAACGGTAACTTATTTCTGCAGCCTTTGGATAGTGGTCTAATATCCGGAGAAGGCGGATGATTATTGAAAAGAATTAAAGGTGTTGTTGAATTCCTCTGCGATTATTAACACTCAGTTTGTTTTATCATAACTGCCTCTCTTACTCAGTCCTTTGATACTACTGATAATCTCAAAAGAGAAATAGAAAATAAAATAAATGAGTATTTGGATAAATGTAATTCAATATTAATTAATAACATTTTATTTACAGTCAGAGTGTTAATTACTGTCAAATGGTAGACCAACAAATTACATTCTAAACTGCCATTTAAATTAGAAGAATTAAATATATAAATTACATAGACTCATAAAATAAAGCAAAATAAAGTTATGTTTTAATCTATGATACTGATTACTTTGGGCATGGATCACTTTTTCTGAACCTCTGCACCAGCATTTCCCAACCTTGGCAACTTGAAGATGCGTGGACTTCAATTCCCAGAATTCCCCAGCCAGGAATTCTGGGAGTTGAAGTCCACGCATCTTCAAGTTGCCAAGGTTGGGAAATGCTGTTCTATACATATGCAGAACTTTGCAGGTTGTGAACAGATTCCCAAAATCGCTGTCATGGTAAGTGTAACCAGCCAGTCACAAAATGAACATTCCTCCATACTCCAGCTGGTGAGGTTCTCCTCTGCCAAGCTATCTTCTGCCTTGACTTATCTTTGTCTTTTTCTGGACAGATTAGCACGCTTTCAAACAAAGCACTGGGCAGCCACTGTCAAGGTCCATGTTCGAGGGGTATCCACCAGGTATCATAAAAGTCAAGATGGTTGTTGTGATGGATTTTCATGACTTTTTTTTACCATACCCCATGGACACTCCTGCCATGCTCTAAGAGAATCAGGGGGATCTGTATTGAACCCTGAAGCAGTCTTGCAAAAAAGATAATACTAGGGGATTACATTTTGCTTTACAATATTTCCATTTAGTTTTGTTATTATTTTAATTACAATTATCTTTAAAAATCAATCGGGTGAGATGGGGAGCCTCCCAATGAACAGATGAGATGTCAACTGGCCACACTGCACATTGCTATTGCTGTGTTAGTTTATTATGAATGAAGTTAGTTTAAAATGATTATGTTACAACCAGTTCTGTTACAATGTAGTTGAGCTTCAATTTGGGAGACTTTTTTTTTCTCTCTTCTTTTTTGTACATACATTCATTAGGAAAATATGAACTGAAAAAAAAAGCAGAACTGTTGGATTTTGCTTGCTTAACTAGAGAGGACAAAAGGAATACAGCTGTTTTTCAAATGTTGTGATGAATAATCCACTGATTTTAAAGCAAGGTTTTTCTCAGGATCATTGTGAACTTCTTGGTGTGAATCATTACTAGTGGATGAACCCTCTGAAAAACAGCTGAAATGATGACCCACCTCACCCGACTCCCAAATCACTTGACCTTACTCTCAATAGAGTCATTCCTTTTGTTTCAGTTTCCCTCTCAGTGACCACTTCTCAGAAAATAATGTTAGGTGGGTGAACACTACCACCTTCTCAAGGTGCCATTCAGGTGGCCTCTTCAATGGAGAGCTGACACTCTACATTGACCTATGTTTTCTTCTAAAGATGAGATATTTAAAGAAGTCTTAGGCCAGTGGACAGTAGTAGTTTACTCCTAGCTCCAATAAACTTTATGAAAAGGCACTTTGAGAGCTCAGAAGACCCTTGCCCCTTAAATATGACACCAATCTTGCAAGGCTCTTCTGACTGACTATTTTGCTCCTTTTCTTCATACATCTTTTGAGGCTTTGCACAATATTTTCCTAGATACTAAGTATCATTTTAATAGATGATTACGATTTTTTTCTCCAACCTAGTAATCTACTTTGCTTTTTATCCTCATCTTCAATAGGCAATACAGCTGTCTATTATCTACTGAAAGCCAATAGGACAGTGATTATACAACTACAGTTTATAGTACTGGGCAAACCACTTCTGAAATCTTGTCAAGAAAACTGCAGGGACTTGTCCAGGCAGCCACCAGGAGTCAACACTGACTTGACGGCATCATCATCAACATCATCTGCAACAATATACCACTATATATATTATTTGGTATACTATGGGTATACATGAAAAGAGAAGAAGAGGACGACCAGCAGCAAGGTGGATGGACTCGGTTACATTGGTGATGAGTGCACTATTGGGAGACCTGAAAGACTAGGTTAGGGATAGATCGTCATGGAGAAAATCTATCTATGTGGTTGCTAGGAGTTGAAAATGACTTGGTGGCACATAATCAAACAATCAATCAATCAATCCATGGAAGTTGTAAAGATGAATGAAAAATATGTGAAAGAGAATGACTCTAACAGTCCAATCTCAATGGTGAGAACTACTAGGTTCAATAGTGCTTGTTTTTTTAGTAAATAGGAATTTACTAAAAAAACAAGCACTATTATTAAATCTTTGTGTCATCAGTGTGATTGTGCCATGAATTTGTGAAAACCTTGTACGTATAGACTTTGACATCCTGAGAATCTTGGCATGTCCTCCTCCACATTTTAAGCAATTTCTAGCCCTTAGGGCTATGAAATTAGAAAGATGAGCAATGTTTCCAGGCTTTTTCTATGGAATGCTTTTTCACTCTCTACATACCTTAGTGGCAACAAAATCAGCCTCATCATGCAAATTACAAGCAAAGCAAGCAAGGAGCATATTTTTTTAATTTAGGAAAGTCACTAAATTCAGCTTTTTTAAAAAGAAGGTTGCACCTTTTTGCAGTTGTAACTTTTTCTGTGATATTGTATAGCTGCTCTGCCCAGTTTACTGGCAGAAATGTCATATAAATGAACAGACTTTGGATAGCTTCTGTCTGTTTCCCTGAAATCTGTGCTGTTGGTAGAACGATTGAATTTACTTGTACCAGATTGCTTGGTCTTTGCAGCCAAGTTTAATTTTCGTTACTAGTATAAATCTCCTGTTTGCATCTAGAGCATGGAATGAGCTCTGTCCAAGGGACTGATTAATCTCTACGATATACCATATTTTTTGTACTGTCTACAGCAAAGTATTTACATACGGTGGTTCAAATCCCACAAAGGAGTCCATTTAAGAATAGGAGTTGTTCTTTTGTTGAGGTATTTTCTCTTAGGCTTTAAAAGACATAAAAGTAGTTCATCCATAAAAGCACCTTGAGAAAATATGCTGTAGGTGTCTTTTGCTGACATATTATCATACTACTGAGTTTAATTAAAGTCTGGAATACCAGTTTCATTAAACATTTAATAAACTAATTCAAAATCCGTGTAAGCATGAAAGGATTTAGGCCATACACTACCCTGAATACTTTTTTTTTCTTATTGCCAGAATAGAAGAAGCTCATGCAGTGTGAGTACAAGCTACATGCTTGGTAGTTTAAACAGCTGTGAACTCAATTATTGGCTTTATGTGACAACACAAAGATCCACTCATCTATTTGAGGTTAACAGTATTTCATATTTGAATTGTATTAGGATGTCCTAGCTCCTTGTCTAGAATATATATAAAATTTAACATTTAAAAAGCCTAGTAACAAACCATTTAAGATGTTGGCCTAGACTGCTTTCATACATATATAGACCAACATCTTAAATGGTTTGTCTTCTGCTCATGTTTTCCTCTGAACAGGCATACATAAGATGGTTCCATGAAAAAAGTATTGCACCACCATGGAGTTTAGTGTCCTCTATTAAATGTAAAGTTATTATAAAACTAGAGCAGTATTTCTTTATCTTCTATTTTTTTAGGATTTTTTTTTTAGATTTTCTAATAATGTTATCTGCTTTTTTGGGGGGGTTGCACATAATCATGTTTTTTCTCTCTTTTTAAAGTATATTTAGGAGAAATAGATTCTATATATATGTAATAGAAAAGTATTTAAGTGCTATTATGAGTTTTTAATGGACGTTAATAATAGGATTCTCCTATTATGTTTTATGAATGCCTTTGACATTTGAATGAGTATATTTATGATAAAATGGTAATCGGAGGAGAATTTAATGAAATATTGGCTCCTGAACTTGATAGAAATACACCAGTATGGAAAAAACAATCAATAATCAGGGATACAATTAAGACTTATATGGAAGAACTGAATTTAATAGACCCTGGCATTTGATGTATCCAACTAAAAGAGAATATACATTTTATTCAAATATGCAACAGAACTTTTTTAGGCTTGATTATTTTTTAATATCATCGACTTTATATCATTAAATTCAAAAATGTAATATTGATGTTTGTTATGTATCAGACCATGGTGCAATTATTTTGAAATGTACGTTTCAGAAATTGGTCAAGGTATCCAGAAATTGGTATTTCAATGTTTCCTTATTGAATGAAAAAGAATTTGTACAACAAATGCAGGGGGAGACTTTAGAATATTTTGATTCTAAACATCAAGTGCCCAAATTTTTGAATGGAAAGCATATAAAGCATGTATTCAAGGTCAAATTGTTGCTTATGCATCATATAAAAGTAAGATTAAAAATAAAAGGGAAAATAATTTGAAAGATGAACTGAAACAGTTATGAGCTCAGATGGTTAGATGCCCATCTGATACTCTGTACAGAGAAATACAGAAAAAGAAATATGAACTAAATACTATAATTTCACAACAGACAGAATTTTTGTTAATGTGTTTATGACAGAGATACTGGGAGAATGGTGAAAGACCTAGCAAGATTTTGGTTAATAGCTTAAAAGAAAAGAAAGATAGAGCAATGATTCCAATTATTAGAGGTGAAAGAGATGAAATATATAAAGCCTTAATGGATATAAATTGTCAATTTTTAAAATTCTATTTAGAATTATACAGTAAACCAGATTATGTATCGAATGAAGATATAGAGGCCTTTCTAAATAAAATTAACTTACCTTATTTAGAAGATACCCCAAAACAACTTTTATTTGCTCCACTATCTGAGACAGAAATTAAACAAATAATTTTAAAAATGGCGGGTAGTAAACACCAAGATTGGATGGATTTCCTATGGAGTGGTATAAAACATTTATAGATCTTTTGGTGCCAAAACTTTGTCAGTTGCGTGATGAGATATTTGATAAAGGAATCTGATCAGCGGCATTTAATCAGGCTTATATTACAATTATACCAAAAGCAGGTAAAGATCACACTCAGTGTGCTAATTATCGTCCAATCTCATTGATTAAGGTTGATACAAAGATCTCAACAGCAGTGTTAGCAAATAGATTGCAGCAAGTGATATCATTCATTATTCAGAATGATCAAGCAGGGTTTATAAAAACTAGGCAAATAGCAGATAATATTAGATTAGTTGTAGATTTAATAGACTTGAATAAAAACAAAGATCAATTTGTAATTTTATCATTAGATGCTGGAAAAGCTTTTGACAAAATATATAAACAGTATATGTTTGCTGTGTTAAGCAGGTTCGGATTTCCTTTGGAATTCATGACATGGATTAAGATATTATATGAGTCACCCACATCTAAAGTAAAGGTGAAAGGCATGTTCTCTGCTACTTTCCCACTATTTAGAGGAACTAGACAAGGATGTCCACTTTCATCCTCGCTCTTTAATATTTGCGTGGAACTCTTGGCTTGTACAATTAGACAACTCAGGGAAATCTATGGAGTAGTGCATAATTCAGTTGAATATAAATTGGTTTTATTTGCAGATGATATTCTTTTGTTTATTTCTAAACCTCAGTGCTGTTGCAAATGATAGATGTCTTTAGTAAAATAGCAGGATGTTCTATTAACTAATCCAAATCAGAATTGATGCCAATGGGTGAAAATTTGGTTATTCATCCATTTAAGGAATAGTAATACCATATTTGTACTGAATCTATTAAATATCTAGGTACAGTGCATTTGGAAAGTATTCAGACCCCCTTCACTTTTTTCAATTTTGTTATGTTGCAGCCTGATACTACAATCGTTCAAATTCATTTTTTTTTCTCATTAATCTACACTCAGTACCCCATAATGACAAAGTGAAAACAGAATTTTAGAAATGTCTGTAAATTTATTAAAAAGGAAAAACTGAAATATCACATTGGCATAAGCATTCAGACCCTTTGCAACACCACTTGAAATTTAGCTCAGGTGCCTCCCATTTCTCTTGATCATTGCTGAGCTGTTTCTACACCTTGATTGGAGTCCACCTGTGGTAAATTAAACTGATTGGACATGATTTGGAAAGGTACACACTTCTCTATAGAAGGCCTCACAGCTGACAATGCAGACTGTACCAGAGCAAAAGCCATGAGGTCAAAGGAACTGCCTGCAGAGCTCAGAGACAGGATTATTGCAAGGCACAGATCTGGAGAAGGCTACAAAAAAATTTCTGCTGCACTGAAGGTTCCCAAGAGCACAGGGGCCTCCATAATTCTCAAATGGAAGAAGTTTGGCACAACCAGGACTCTTCCAAGAGCTGGTCACCCAGCCAAACTGAGCAATCAGGGGAGAAGAGCCTTAGTAAGAGAGGTGACCAAGAACCTGATGGTCACTCTGACTGATCTCCAGAGATCCTGTGTAGAGATGGGACAAAGTTCCAGAAGAACAACCATCACTGCAGCCCTCCACCGATCTGGGCTTTCTGGCAGTGGCTAGACGGAAGCCTCTCCTCAGTGCAAAACACATGAAAGCCCGCTTGGAATTTGCAAAAAAGCACCTGGAGGACTCTCAGACTGTGAGGAACAAGGTTCTCTGGTCTGATGAAACCAAGATTGAACTGTTTGGCCTCAGTTCTAAACCTTATGTCTGGAGGAAACCAGGCACCACTCATCACCTGCCCAATACCATCCCAACAGCAAAACATGGTGGTGGCAGTATCATGCTGTGGGGGTGTTTTTCAGCAGCAGAGACTGGGAGACTGGTCAGGGTTGAGGGAAAGCTGAATGGAGCAAAGTACAGAGATATCCTCAGTGAAAACCTGTTCCACAGCACTCAGGACCTCAGACTAGGCCGAAGGTTCACCTTCCAAAATGACAACAATCCTAAGGACACAACCAAGACAACATAGGAATGGCTTAGGGGCAACTCTGTGAATGTCCTAGAGTGGCCCAGCCACAGCCCTGACTTGAACCCTATTGAACATCTCTGGAGAGACCTGAAAATGGCTGTCCACCAACAGTCCCCATCCAACCTGATTGAACTTGAGAGGATTTGCAAAAAAGAATGGCAGAAAATTCCCCAATCCAGGTGTGCAAAGCTTGTCGCATCATACTGAAAAAGACTTGAGGCTGTGATTACTGCCAAAGGTGCTTCAACAAAGTACTGAGTAAAGGGCCTGAATACTTAAGTACATGTGATATTTCAGTTTTTTCTTTTTAATAAATTTACAGACATTTCTAAAATTCTGTTTTCACTTTGTCATTATGGGGTACTAAGTGTAGATTAATGAGAAAAAAATGAATTTGAACAATTGTAGTATCAGGCTGCAACATAACAAAATTGAAAAAAGTGAAGGGGGTCTGAATACTTTCCAAATGCACTGTATCTGCATACCAAGAGATATCACTCAGTTAGCAACATGTAATATAAATAAAATATAGAGAGAGGTTTATTCAGATATCGATAGATGGGAGTCATTAAACCTTATCTTTGGGGAAAGGTGAATGCTCTCAAAATGAACATTATTCCCAGATTAATTGATACTCTGAGAGGAATCCCAGTTCATATATCTGAAAAATATTTTCAGAAAATAAATTCTTTGTTTAGAAAATGTCTATGGGGTTCTTCAATTCTGAGAATATCTTTACAGAAAATGCAATTACTAATTAATGAAGGAGCATTCGGTTTTCCGAATCTGGAACTATATCATCATGCTTGCCTATTGTCAAGTATTAAATACTGGAAACCAACACTTGGTGTTAATTCTCTAGCTTGGGCAACTTTGGAATATACATATATAGCACCTTTGGACAGCATTAGGATCAAAATATTCTAGAACTCTAATATCTCTAGAAACAATTGTGTCAGAAAATTATGGAATGTGATGTCAAATAAAAGAAGATTTGACCCCTTTTCCCATGCTAAATTGATTTTATGGAGAAACCCAACTCTAAAGACTGGGAAAAAGATGGCGATATGGAAAAATTGGATGGAGGTGGGGATGTTGACTTTGGACCAACTGATAGATGATGATGAATTTTTAACACTGTGTTAAGAGATAAATATCAACTATCAGATGTAGCCCAATGGCAATATCTACAACTACAACATTTGTTAACAACTTTGTTTGGACCAGCAGCATTTTCAGCTTTGGAGACACCCAAGATACTTAGAACAACTTATTAAATCGTTTAAAACTAAAAAAAACTACTATTCGTTTGTATAGATATTTGTTATCAATAAATTAATTTGATATGCAGATGCTAAGAAATCAGTGGAATAAAGAATTAGCGGTTCCTATATCACCTAGACAATGGGAGAATGTTTTAACTTCTATATCAAGAGTGTCAATGGACCTTAAATTAAGACTTATACAACAAAAAATAATATTTAGGATTTATTGGACACCTTTGAATAGAAAAGGTCTAAGAACAGCATTTTGTTGGAGATGTAACAAGGATAATGCTTCTTTAAAACACACGTTTTTACAATATCTTATATTTACTAAATTCTGGGAAAAAGTACAGTGGAACCTCGAGTTACGAATTTAATCCGTTCCGTGACTCTGGTTGCAACTCGAATTGGTTGCAACATGAGGCAAATTTTCCCATAAGGTTCAATGTAATTACCGTTAATCCGTTCTGGCGTGGAGGACAGGGAAGCGGCTATTGCTTGGAGGGAGAGTCAGGGGCAGAAAAATGGCCGCGGACCACGTGTCAGGGGTGGACAAATGGCTGCGGACCACGTGTCAGGGGCAGAAAAATGGCCGCAGACCATGTGTCAGGGGCGGAAAAATGGCCGCGGACCACGTGGCAGGGCGGAAAAACGGCCGCGGACCACACGGCAGGGCGGAAAAACGGCCACGGACCACATGGAACGGGCGTAAAAATGGCCACGGACCACGTGGAACGGGTGGAAAATGGCCGCGGACCACGTGTCACGGGAGGGAAAATGGCCACGGATCCGGTTCGTAACTTGAGGTGGTTTGCAACACGAGGTAAATTTTTGGGGCCGGAGCTGGTCGTATCTCGAAAAATTCGTAAGGAGGGGTGTTCGTAACTAGAGGTACCACTGTACTGGGTTACATAAATATGATTATGTGACAAAAATTAAAATTTCCAGAAGATGATATTCTTTTGAATTACATACCTATTACATGGAAATTGACAACTGGACAAAGTAAATGGATTCTCCATGCCCTTACTATGGCCAAAAGACTGATATTGCGGCATTGGAAAGATAAATGTATGGCCTCCTTCACTCAAGGGATTGAAGACCTGATTGCACTTGCCACCTATGAGCGGATTGCCTATACTTTGTATGGACAAATATAATGAAATATGAAACTCATTTATACAAAATACAGTAGGTTAAAGACAAATGATAGTTATATACATATATTAGAAATAAATATATATGTACTTGAATTATATTTACACTAGAGAAATATAGAAATGTAACAATTGTAATGATATACTATACTTTGTTTTTTTCATTTCTACCCTTTTTTTAAAGTACTCTTTATGTGTTGTTTCTTTTTTTGAGAATATGTATTTGCATTATAATTATTTTTATGGTTTGTTATTATTTTAAAATAAAAAATCAATTAAAAAATAAAACTAGAGCAGTTGACTGCAGAAGCTGAATCATATTCTTCTAGACTTATAATTCTACCCATACATTGTTTTGAATGTGCAGGCTGAAACTCTGGCATTCACAGCTGGCTAGTCTACATATAGGACTGGTTCAGACAGAATTCTCATCCATGAGTGAGGCATGGCACTTGCTCAAATACAGAATCAGAATACTATCCCAGCCTCTCCATTTGCCAGAGATAGAGATTTTGGAACCCCTTGGGGGAAAAAACGTCAAAACTTGGGGAGAAATCTGTGGATTGAGTTTGGGCAAGAGTGGGGATTTACTATGCCCTCGGCAACCTCTGATTAAAATGGAATCTCCTCCCAAAGCTGAAAGAAGTCCAGGTAAATGAAGCAGAGGACTGAGCACTTCCATTTTAGGTTACTGGTATTCTGAAGAAATGGGTTACTGGTTGAGCCAGGAATTTGTATATATATTTTTTCTTTTTTGGTGTGGTGCTAAGTCAAGTCTGTCTTTTATTTCTCTGTACAGGTTCAGGGGTTGTATGCAATCTCAGCCTTGGGCTGTGCATGAAGTAATATTGTCTTTAAATTACTATAATTCACAGCTCTCTTTTGAGATTCTAGCCAGAATTGCTCCATTTGTTACAGACCAGCACCTTGTGTGTCTGCCTGTAAACACTCTTAGTGAATTTACCATTTCTTCTTTTAAAATAAAGTTTGATTTTGTTTATCTCTGTGGTGAGACTGGTCTAGCTCCCAAGGATAGGAGGAAGAGCTGAATCATCTAGTCACCTACCTCTATGATACATGGCCAGAAGTCTGCACTAGTGAATTTAGTTGTTTTTGTTTCTTTTGCATTTTTGCCTTTTAATCTCCAGAAAGGCAGCATAAAGTATGAGAGCCCTCTCTCACTCACATAATGAGGTCCATGTGAGATGCCCTCTGGAAGAAAGGTAATGGGAGCAAGAAATACCAAACTGTTACCCAAAACATTAAAAATCTAGTGTGGGTTTGCCAAATATTGATTAGTGAATTGTGAGTCTCCAAGCCCAAGCTGAGTATTATCACCACTGGGTCACAGCAATACTTTCTCTGTTTTTTCTCCTGTGTGAATATATTTTAAGTTCCCTATTTATTTTCATTAAAAAAATTAAAAGTTTCTAGTGTCTCAATTAACAGGTTGAACATTCCTACCCTAAATGTTGCCTGAATGTCCAAAAATTGTAATAATCTGAACAGTAACTTCAGTAAAGTAAAATAAGAACATCTGGAGAGTTTTAGAAAATGTGCTTGGATCAGTCAGTGTACCTACCACTCCCAAACTGTGATAATATGAAACCTTTCTAGTTATAAATAAGGACCACTGAAGCATAGCAATCTTTCAAAACTACATCAGTGTAGCACCAAACCACCTGTTGATTTAAAACTCTAAGCTCTTTGAAGCTCATAAGCAGCAAAGCAGAATATATAGTTTACCATAATTCCTCACTGAAGCATTTCCTATAAATCATTTGTCAGAGAAGTCTATTCCTTAAATAGCGAGAGATCACTAAAAGGCTTCTGGAGTTTAAAAATGATTCTCTATACAGTGCCTACAGTGCAAAAGTATAATTGCCATATAATTTTGTTCAGCTTTCAAACACCGGGATCGTTCTGGTTCAAGAAGAGCAGAAAGTCAATTAACCTTCAGAGCTCTTCCACCTGATTCCACTGTAGAACTATCATGCTTATTTGCAATGCTTACTAGTGCATTGACACACAGATGATAAGCCATGCCTACGTACATATTAAATGTTCACGTAACCAAAAGGAGCAAAAAATTTATGTCCACCTAATTTCTTTGAGTGCTGAGAAGGGAGAGAGCTACCAGGTTTGGGTTGGGTTCTGGAGGAGATAGATTTATAATATTTCCATAATATTTGATATATCTATAGATAAGATCAGCATAAGTAAAGGTAAGCAGTGTGTCCTCTTTCTGGAAAACAAACCTGCTGCCCCACATCATATCTCAAAAGAGGGAAAATGCCTCCTCAAGGTCCTGTTCAAACTGTAGTTGACAGCATGGCACTCTCAGTTTCTCTTTCTCAAATTGTCAGATTGTCATTATCCTACATACAAAGGCCTGGGATGTAGGACATGGCTGGTAATGGCCGCTAATAAAAATGGAACTTCATGTATGTAGACTTGCCCAAAGTAATTCAAATTATTAGACACTGTAGAGCTACACAGTTATCACCAAAAGAAGTGTTTCTTTCTCTGAAAGATGCTTGCTAGGGAATTCTGGGAGTTGAAGTCCATACATCTTAAAGTTCCAAGTTTGAAAAACAGTGCTGTATATTATTTTCAGCTTTATTTCAGTAAGGACTGCTCCCTCTGCCACCTGAAGGGACAGCCTCATTGCACCAAATAGTAGGGCAACCCTGACAGAAATACTATAGGTATAAGCCCCATCTTGTTCAGCCTTTGCTCATCTCTTTCTTATTAATTCATGTTTATTTTTGGCCTGTCACTTCTTTAAAGGTGGTAATTTTCATCTCTTTCTATTCAAGTCTAAATCTCCTTCTTGGCCCTAACTCTTATAGTACAGCCACATAGTTATGTTTTCAGTAATGCTAGATTCTTCTCTAATCACTGTTTATTCTTCATAATGATTTCTGCTTATCCTCTTAATAGGATTAAAATCCGTGGATTAACATTTGTGTGAGGAGATAAAGATCTTTTCTCAAGTTATTGTTAGCCTATTGGAAATACTAGTGCCCACCTTGCTCTAGCAAACTATAACTCACAAGAAAGTAACTTCTACTCATTTAGCTGTTTTATAGAGATTAACTTAATGTACTGTAATATCATTATTTCTAAGTAAATGTTTCATTTTTTAGTTATAGAGCTAAATCACCAGGGCTTTATTTAAAAACAACAGTTCTACTTGTGAGCAAGTGCCACAGAATAAAGGATGAGATCTGCCTTTGAGAAAATATATGCAGGATTGGATATCATAGCTAATTTCACCCAATTACTGTGCAGAATGGTTTTCATTGTTTTCGAAAGCCAACAAGTGTCCTGTTCATCTTTTTCTCAACCACAAATTCTTCTTACATTCCTGTAATTCTCATGCTGGAAAGCGTAGTTTGACAAATAACATCAGCTTATTACTTCCATTACAACGGAGAGATCTTAGTTCTGTTTCTTCTCCACATAGAGATGAATTATCTTGTCTTCTGAGATTTGCAGTAATGTTGCCAGGACAAACAAGGCCCTGGGCAAGATGTCTTCTGGGAACCCACATGTGTATTTCTGGACCTCCTGTTTTTCTGTTTCTCTCTCTCATTTCACTTCCTGGCACTTTTTTCCCCTCTCTCTTCCAACCTCTCTGGTCTACTCCCCCACTCCACTGAGCTGTCAAATTGCAATGCACTCCCCTTTCTCTCTCTTTAAAACAGCTTGGATCCACTGCAAAGAAAAGCTGTTGTCATGCTGGGATGGAAGAAAGAAAAAGAGAGGATAGCAGGATAAGTCCATTTCTGATTTTGGGGGACACTGAACTTGGATGCTCATCCAAATGTAGGCACATAAACCCTGCCTGGTGATCCAGCTGGAGTGACAGTAAATAAAATCTATATCAGTAAGGCCCAGGCCAGCCAATTTTAGAGACAGAGGATTCTGCACAACATCATTTTCTTATTGGAGAACTAGCATTGGAAGCTCCCATTGATGACAGAGAAATTAAAGTGATGCATTCAGACTTCATTGGGGAAGGGGTTAAAACAATTGTTTACTGCAGGCATTTAGTATCAGCCTTTTCACCAACATGGCTGTTAATGTTTAACCTTTATTGAAGGCTTGGGTTCCTTGGCAGAGAACCTCACGGACATGACTAAGCAAAGTTTGTCTCCTTATTACAAAGCAAAATTACACCATGTATAAACAGAAATACATATGGATGGATGGATGGATGGATGGATGGATGGATGGATGGATGGATGGATGGACAGACACTTCCCAGTTTCAATTTTAGGCTTTTTCCTCTTGCTTTTCAGATTAAACAAAAGTTGACCATTCTCTTGATGGCCTTGGAAGTCACCTGATCTATGTTGATGTAACTAGGAGCCAGCCTGGGAACTGCTGCTTCCTGCCTCATCAGCTTTGTTCCTCACATTAAGAATAAAATCTTCCTGCATGAAGTCATCCTGGATTTTGTTGCACTTTACACTTACAGCAAAATGCAGTTAGTCAGCCCTCTGGGATGTCTAATAAACAAGAAAAATGATATATTGTTGAATTATTCTCTTCTTAAGAACATGAGAAACATACATAATATTCTTCAAGACCTTTTGCCACTGATTCCTTAATGCAGGATAGGTATTCCAATGATTTATTCCAGAGTTCTTGTACATTAACCAATGAGAATCACCTAAAGTACTTCAAAAACTGATAGTAATCCAGGAGATTTCGATGCTACTGATGCATCTGGGCCAAATTGTGAAATCAAGAGATGTTTTAACTGAATATACTGCCATTCTGAAATTTTAGGCAATCCAAATTGCCCTTTGCAGTAACCCAAATAAGTTATTCACTGGCAATAAGATGATCTAAATACCCTGAATTTAGATCTAGATACCCTGAATTGCCCATGATTTAAAAATAAACATTTTTTCTCCTTTTTTCAGATTCAGGTTGATCCAGAATGTTTATTTATAAATAAGAATCATTATATCTCAAATGTGCCATCAATCATTCAGAAACTATAGAAACTTTATGGCAAGACAACAGAAAAATGCTTTGTAGAACATGTTATACTGGATTTGGGGCAAATTCACTAATTCCTGGAGAATGGCTCCTTTCTTTTTCTGCTTTAGATGTGCAGAAAACACTGTGTGCTGTTGGGATTTTGACGCTGCATGATGCGTTCTCTCTCTCTCTTTTATTTCACACTATTCTCAAGTGTTGTTGTACCTTTTCTGCCCCTTGTTTTTTGATTTCATGTTCAGTTTTAATTGATATTTTTGTAATACCAGTGCATGCAGTTGACAAATGCAATATATAATATAAATGCATAAATGAGCAGCTACCCTTCTGCAGCATCTTCATGTTTTTTTCCATTAAAGTAGTTCTCTTATTGATTTTATTTTGCTATCATCTAGGTACAATCTTAGTTAATTGTTGATTCCTATAATATTCCCTAATGTGAAGTGGCTTTGCTTTCAGTACAGTTCACAGAGGATGAATATATCTCTTTGTTGCTGTTCTATCTGATATCCGGGTTGATGAGGTAGAAAAATCTAAAGTGATAGATAATCTGGCATTATTGAATTTATTCTTTAACAAGATGAGACACAACGCTTGTAAGAAAAAATTCTTTAGCTGAAGTAAAATGTTCAGCTAAGAAGATATATATCATAAATAATGAGAAATCTCAGGAGCAAACTGAATATGCCAAGGAATTTTATTTTTCCACTGAAACACCTGTTTGAATTTAGTGCTAAACCTGTTACCTGAGGAGAATATTCCCCCATTTTTTTCTATATTCTTCTCAAATTTATAACATGGAACTGAAAACTACTTTCAGAAAGATAAAAATCCCCAATACAGGTAGTCTCCGGGTTAAGAACGCTCGGTTTATGGACAACCCATAGTTAAGAACGGAGCCTATTGTAGCAAAATTCGAGCAAATACACAATGATTTGAGTTAAATACACAATGGTTCCAGTTAATTACACAATGGTCTGAGTTAATTACATAATACTACTTATAAAGATTATACAATAATACTGTTCCGGCTTACATACAAATTCAACTTAAGAAGAGACCTTGGGAACGGAACTCATTCTTAAACTGGGGACTACCTGTAACTCCAGAATCTATTCCTCAATATTCCTAGATTAGCAGTAAACTTCCAGCAAAACAGAATTGTATATTCATAAACTTTCTTAACATCCAGCTTTTTTCTGCTGGCAGAAGCATTCCTGAAACAGCGTTCCATTCATGAAGCTTCTGGTGGTACAAAGAGGAAAGGGTGGTGATTTTTACTGATTTCCCCCTCTCTTGAATCCCCCACTGCTACTTCCTCCACCCTCCCAAAGGGTCCCAAAAATGCCACAAGCGTATTTGGCAAGGGGGAGAGATAATCTCCAAAGATTGTCTCTTCCCCCCCACCTCTACTTTTTCTACCTTCAGAATTTCTCCCTTGGATTTGTCTGCCATTTCTATGTAAACCTTTTGTATACTGAACCCAACTCATACTTTTTTTTTTGCATTTAATTTCAAATAGAAAGGGAGATTATTTAAAATATTTCTTCCAACCCCTCTGCAATCTCCTTCAGGATCCTTTCTCTTCTTTCTTTAAGAGGTCTAATGGTTTACAGCTTCAAACACAGTAATTGTTTCCTTATTTAAAGCTGATTCAGTGCTTAACAAATTCCAACTCTCAGATGAGCTAGAAATTGTATAGGTGCTGGCAGCTGGTCCAAACACTTCAATTAACAGATGTTGCAACTGCACCTATCACCAGCTGTGCTCAAATGTAAACTGATATTTATTTGTAAATAGTTCACAAGACAGTAGACTAAAACGGGAAGGATCACCTACCACCATGTAGCACATAAAGAAGAAGGGATGATGGGGGGAGGACAGTCCCTAGATAAGACGAACATTTTCATGCAACTTAAAATTACAGATAGCTTTCATTCTTTGAGGCACACGGCTATTGAAAACAATAAAACATCTGGGTAAACAATAGAAAATATTGAAAGGATTTGTAGCACAAGAGGCCTTCTGTTGAAAAGCACCTTACCGATTTTTAAAAATATTTTTGTTACAAAGTTGTCTAATTGTCTATCCCATTCAGTATTACCTCTTAATCTAAAATCCAACTAACCATCATTGCAATCCATCTTTTCCTGCTTCTGATATGTGCACTCGCAGTTCTGGCTGAACCTGACAGTCCAGGATCAAAACAATACCTGACAAATATGTACATATACACACACCACATAATCTGATCACAAAATTCAGGAAAAGGAGGTTGTGCTGTGTTCAGAAAGTGTTCATTATTTAATTGGAGGCCCTAACAGTTAGACCACTATAAAACTAGCTTAAATTATTCAATAAAAAATAGTCTCTTAGGAAAAATACTGTATCACAGCTAAAACAAAACATGGCTACATTGACTCAAGTGGGATTTGTTCTAACTGGCAAGCGTGAAAATTCTGGCATTGACATCTCTTGAATCTAAGGAGAGGTCCTATGATTTTAGAGCCTATTTCTGAGGAAATATTGGCTAAGGCAGTTTTTCCCATCAATATCTTGTGATAAGAGGAGACAAAACCATCAGACATACAGTATTTCTTTCTATTTTGCAACCATTATAAGAATGCAACAAGAATTAGCATTCTATACCTAAATAATGTGGGAAAAATGATTGATCCTGCAGCATTACGATATGCAAGCAATAGTGACAAGAGATTTGGGAAAATTTGCCTTGTCATTGTAAAACAACAAGAACAAGAATAAAGCCCCTATTTCTGGCAATTGGCTTTCAGTTACTGTACCCACTTTCACAAATTTAGAGTTCATATGGTGAGAAGGGAAGGAGATAAAGAAAATGACGTGATTTCATTGTAGTTTGAAAATTTGGTAATGAATGCTAACTGAATCAGTGTAAAATTTCACTAACTTTCTTAAATGGATTTGTCAGCCCACTAGGTAGACCAGATGAGGAAATCAACTCCACAGGAAGGCAAAACTACTTTTATGGAGATTGGCTACAATTACAGAATCTTGCAAGCCTGATTGTACTGTATGTCCCCTCCTTATACCCCAATGAATCAGGAAGGTGTCTGCCTGAGCCTCTTCCAAATGCTATCTCGGTGCTCTGGACTTAAAAATGTTTCAGCCCTTTTCGCCTAGGTAACAGTTCCTGCTTATTTCCATCAAGGTCATCTCCTTTACTCTCTACAGATATAAAGATACCAATTCTTCTTTACTTGCAAATCAAAAGGATCTGTGCAATTCTGGAACATTGTATGCAGCAAGGCAGCTGGAGATCCCCAACTGTGAGATGCCAAAGAAAAACTCTGTCATGAAATCAGTTTTTCCCCCCACTGAATCTCTGCAGGTCTGTTCTGGCTCCAGAGCACAAGCCTTTGTGATTACTTTGTGATTAAATGAGGATTCCTCATTTCAGCAAATAAAGTACTGTCACCTGGTGGCAAATGATGGGAATGAACTTCTTTGGTCTGGCCCATATTAGAAAAATCACAAATAATGTTACCTAAGAGTAAGTCTCATTAAATCTAGCAGGGCTTCTCTCTGAGTATGTGAATTGGCTTGAGAAAAATGACTGTAATTCAGGTGGGGCATCTTCAAACACCTGAGTACAATATTGCCAAGAATTACAAGGATCTGATGTCAAAGACTTTGCTGCTTCCACCCTACCCTTTCAGTTTAAATCAATTCTGCAGTTTGCAGCTGACTTTTTAGAATCTTTTTCCTTCAACTGCATTTTACAGCATTTCTGGGATTTGAGAAATTAACCTTTGTTTTACTGCCATTAGAAAATAGTAAATAAATAAAGGAGGACTAATAACAAGCACCAGGAAAACCAGTAAGTTAATAAAAAGACATTAGCAGAATTTGGTTAGACTGTTTTTGGCTTGGCTCTGAATAGAATTCTTAGACTGAAAATGCTTGTAGATAGTAAACCCTGGAAGAGCTGCAGGAACCTGGAAGAGCTGCAGGTAATTATTCTTATTAACAGAGGGCATTGCAGACTCTCACATACTGCTTTTATGTTTGCTCAGGATTCTGGACATTTTACATCAAAGGTATTTTATCAGCTGTTCACTGAGATTATGAACAATACAGTTTGGGTCTCCCTTTGCAATTTCTTTCACCTTATGCCTAATTTTTGTATGTCTTTCGGTGAGATCAATGTCTGCCTATCAGTGACTGACCCAGATTAAAAGTGGAGCTGAATGGATAAACGTTTAACTGATTTGTTGAAGAGGTATTTTACATACAACAATGACAACTCGTACATAATGAGAATGCCATTTCTAGATGTTTCATAATTATGAAAACATTGTTTCCATTGTACTACATATTTTGTGAGCAAATTGCCCTAGGAAATTTTTAAAAAATTTCCATAAAACCAGACTGTAGCAGCTGTGACTTACTCTAAGTTGGTTTCACAGAGATCCAGATATCTGAGGCCAGGAAAACAGGTTATATCAGTACCATTTGGAAATAGATTGCTAGTACCTAAAAATTATTATAACAGAGGAATAATAATGGAAAAAATGTAATCTGCACAGGTTGCTTATTAAAGGAATTTGTGGTCTTCAAACTGAAATGCACATATTAGATTACACGTAATGATCATATCTGAAAATCACATGAAGAATATCGGATTTTTAAAAAAAATATTAAAATAAACTTAATAAAGAAGTTTGCAATTTCCACTGGAATTCTCTTGGGGGAAAAAAGACTCAAGCTGTTAGCTGGAGTTCGAGACCATCTTATCCATTTTATTCTTTCACCAGAGAATTCCTATGCTGATTCTGAAAAACCATTTTCCCATCCCCAAATCTATGTATTCTAATGCTATAAACACTTCTCGATTTTACCACATTGTAAAATAAAAATTAGAGCCAGTTTGGTGTCGTGGTTAAGGCATCAGGCTAGAAACCGAGAGGCCATGAGTTCTAGTCCCGCCTTGGGCACAAAGCCAGCTGGGTGACCTTGGGCCAGTCACTTTCTCTCAGCCCTAGGAAGCAGGCAATGGCAAACCACTTCTGAAAAACCTTGCCAAGAAAACTGCAGGGACTTGTCCAGGCAGTCTCTGAGAATTGGACATGATTGAATGATAAAAATAAATAAAAATTACTCACATAAATGGCAGAATGCCCCCCAAAGCACTTCCTTCTTGAACTTGTTTCAGCCATATCCTAGAAAGCTTTGTAGCACTAGGTCTTCTCAATTTACCCTAGGTCCTAAATGGAGTGCCTAGTGCTATTCTAAATATTATTATCAATAAAGGTAGGTTGCCAGGTAGATGATCCTAAGACTTTTGTGGCTGTCGTTGTTATGGCTTTGTGAAAGTACAAAGAAAATTTAAATCATTTCTTCAGTATTTGCATGCAGTTACAGACTGTATAGATTATTTCATCAATGACATATGTATGAAAATATTCCTTCAATGGAAGCAAGGAAGGAGGGAGTGGTATAAGAGAGTGAGTACATACTTCTGAATATTTGAGATTAAATGTATGTTCTCTAAATGAGCTCCAGTGATCTCACCTTCTGGTCCTTCTAAATTTTCATTAGCCCCTCCCACCACCCTGCTCAATTTGTTATGGATATCCAGAAAAAAAATGTTTGTGTGTGGAAGTGGCAGCACGGCCTGTAAAAATGTTTTTTTAAAGGACCTTTAGATGCTGGCCTCCTTTACAAAATAGGACTTGAGACTTTTCCCCTTCTACTCCTCCAAGCTCAGGCAGCACACGTAGGTCTTTAAATCTTTACCTATGAACATTTATGGGGGCTCTCAGACAGGCTTGGCTTAAAGCCATTGACCTCTGTGGCCTGTCTTATTGACCAGAACACAGCATCCTCAGCCCACATAGTATCTGTCTCTTTTTATCTCTCTGTAAGAAGAGGAAATGGCTCTTCAAATTACCAGGAACACAGTAATAAAGACAGGAGTTACTTCTCCATTCTCTTGGGGGCGGGGAGGGCTAGTCCTTAGAGGAAGCTTATGAAGAGGGTCTGCAGACTCGCTGGCCAAGGCTTTGGCAGTCTTCCTCTTTTCACTGCACATTTGGGGACAGCTACTCTCAAGCCTCTCTAGGAATTGGTGCATTTGCAACATGTAATTACCACACAAGTGACATTGTTTATGGCTAATCAATAGCAGATAAGATAGAGTGTAGCTCAGTCAGGAGTAACTTACAGTAATCCTCAGGAGAGCACTTACTAATATCCAATCTGTGAAACCACTGCAATTTCAAACATCTGCATTCAGGGCACATAGGCCGCAAATACTCACTCATTGGCTTTCGTGCTCATGAATGAAACTCTTTGCTTTGCTTATTCATTTATCTTATTTATCTGCTCCTTCACTTATAGTTTAGTCAGCTGTGCACTCAGATATTTTCTCCATCACTTCTGCAGCTTCTAGCATTACCATTTAAAAGATGCAGCTGATCAGTACAGCTGATCCATCTTTCCTCATTTAATTTTTTTTTCTGATAAGAGCAAAAATGGAAGAAGAGGCGGCCCTCGTACAAAATTCTGGGCTTGAGGGAGGGCGATGGCAAAATTAAAGCACTTGGAAACATCTTTAGTTATTCAGATGCAACATCAGCCTTCTGTCTCATTTATCACAACTGCTTGGTGAGATAAACAATGCAATTCTCCTCTCAATTCAAAGTATGTAGAATCACCCAAAGTTAAATGCAGCACTGATCAAGCTAACAAAATAACAGCCAAACCCATAAGGGAAATACAAAACAATCTAAGCTAGTAATAATCCTTTTCTATGTTTGGCTTCTTTCCCATTTATTTTTCACATCCACTGTCATCAGTACAACTAAATCCTTCTAGAAAGATTGAGAGTGAATGGCGGAAGTAAACTGATAAGTCTACTTTTGAACCATTTTCAAAAAGATGACTGTTTTTATTGTCCATGAATTGGAGAGACTGTGTTAATTTCCCAAAGCATTCTATGACAACTTTTGCAAGCCAACTTTGGAGACACCTAGTTCAGTTTTTGGTCTGCACACTATTTCCCACCAGGCTGCAGGCAGTAGAAAAAGACTGCCTGTTTTATACGGAGATGGGTTGACCTATCCGCATATTCTATAGATTTATCTGAATTCTCTTCTATTATCTGCATATTGCTAATTTACTCAGTTGTTCACTCTTTTTCTCTTTCTCACCTGGTTTATTCTCCCACCCTCATTTGCTCACTTTGTCCTGCCATGCAATTTGCAAAACAATACATTTCAATGGGCAAAACTGGAATATGGGACTTACCAAAATAGCTTCAGTTGGTACTTAAATTATTAAGTAGTTTCTCTAGCTTGACAAAAGCCCATGTGGATTGTGTTAAAATCTTATGTTTGGAATTCTGCACTGGACAGGTGTGTATTTTAAATTTTAACTGTTTAAAATGGCTGAATGGCTGAAATGAAGTGAAACTGAAGTATGTGAAAGCATCACACTGGAAACTATACTGCTGGTATCCACTCATTTTTTTTCTCTTGTATTCTTGCTTGTGCTACTGCAGGAGAAAAATTCCCCATGACCCAATTTACCAGTAGAGACCACACAATCTGCTTGAGCCAAGTTTATTCAAACAGCACTGAAGGAAGGTACAAACAATCTTTAGACAGTCGTATAATAAATGCTGACCAGTAATGATGTCAAATGTCAATCATAACATAGGTTAGATTTTCTGCTTATAGTGAGATAAGCAGAATAATTAACTGGAGGTTGGCACTCGTCAGTTTTTGTGGTTAGTTACTTCTTAGTTCCCCTTTAAAAATACAAGTGCTGATTTAAGATAACTCATGATCCAGCATCTGTAAATGCCTAAGCAAGCTTACTTGAGTTCAGCAGCCTTGGTAGTTTGGAGGTTAGGTTAAATTTAAATTAAGGTAAAAAAGTAGTGGTAACAGCTATGAGTGTTCATGCATGCCCAAACAAAGAAGATACATGCACACTCTTGCGTTCTCCACTTTTTGAAATCCCATGGGTCTTTAAAATCTTCAGGAAAAGTTAATTCCCTTCCCTCTGTGTTATATTGATTACCATTCTAGTCATCCAGGGACAATGGCCTATCACTTCTCCTATAAAATTGCTGGTTTTCTCACTATGTGCAGAAACTGGAAGCAGCTAAAATTACACAAGAGGAAATCCATCACTCGGGAGCATTCCCACCCCCCTTTCCAACTGCTGCCCCCACAGTACTAGGAAAGTCCCAATTATAGGTACAGGGGCTATAACTGCTTATTGTGCCTGGCCAAGAGTGTATTTTCAGTGGATGCCTATGACCCTGCTAACAACAGCGATATGCAGATAACTGTATCATTATATGCCACTCTATAACACCATGTTTGCTCCTGGCATCAGATTCAAGAGATCAGACGAGACAGAGGTTGAGAGTGTCTGTGCTGATACAAACTCTCCCAGGGTTCATCTTCTGTAAAGTGAAAGGAAACAAAAGTTGATTTCCAGGTTATATCTCAAATCTCTGTTCTTCTCTCAAAGCATAAACATCTTATGTCTTTCATTCTCTCCTGGGGATATGGGATGGTGAAGAGACAACATTGATTTTTTTTCTTTCTGGGGAGAAAAGCTCCAGTAATTTATTGCTTTCATTTTGGGAATCGTGACAATTGGAATTATGGCTCAGTTCGGGTGGTCTGCACTATGCCTGACCTTCTGTGCAATATTAAGATAGTTTTATTATTGAATTGAGTATCCAACTGATTTCAGTGAAATAGGTTTTCATAGCATGTGCAGTTCTGTTCTGTTGCTTTTTGTAAAAGGTATTTTTCTAACCCCAGATTGCTTTTAAGTTATAGATCTTTTCTTTTTCTTTTGCCACCATTTTGAATGACTCAACTTTCATCCATGCACCTCATTTCAGTTATAACTTCCACCATCTTCACTAACCTTTTCCTAATATGATAAGTATTGAGGCCCAATTTTATATTTCTCATCCAGCTTCAGGTGAACCTAGGCTACAATTGCCATCCTGAAATCAAGATAATAATAATTAAAATGCCTTATCTTCCTTATGATATACTATACATAACAATACTGCAGTCCTGTTGCAATTTATGACATTTGAGGGAGAAAATACAAATTATGTTTAAGCTAGTCCAAAAATTTCCAGAGTGCCTTGCGATCATAAAGTGATTGCTTTCTTTGTCTGACTTTACTCACTATTTGTTCTAAAGAATCATCAAAGAATAAGTTTAAGGGTATAACTTTGTATTTGGGATCTGTCAAGTAAAGATCTATGAGATATGGTACAAGTTTTCTTAGGGTGGTGCAACCTGAGCTAGGACAGTAGTAGACACAGCTTGGATATGCTGGCACAATACTCTTTCAGGTAGCCCTGCTAGTGGGAGAATCAAAATAGGGTAAAAATATGGGCAGGACTCCATTTAGTGGGCTATTCCTCACATAGGCTTGTTGGCAATACTTTTTCACTAGTGGCGAATCAAGAATTAAAATGAGGAACCCACATATGATTATTTACTAGCACAGGTAATGTTATAAAAGGATAAACTATACTTCACTGCCCATCCACTACTGTTTCCAATGCAATGTTTACCATATTCACAGTTAATTTCTATTTCATTATTTTCATCCAGTCCCATTACATATTAGCATCTTTAATTACTGTTTCCCAAACAGACAATTCACCTTCTGTAATTGATGGAAATCTCTTTCCCTGTGCATTAAAATAGCAATCTGTACCTGTGGGCATTCATAAACCTAAGACAGATTTCCTAAACTTTTCTCTAATGCCTTAGCTGACCATCCCATTAATTGGGCACTGTCTATTAAGGTTTGGTAAATCCCCATGGTTTCCACATTTTACCTTGTGTTAATCTGTGTACATGACCATCATGGGTGTCTATACTTGCTGATTTGTTGTCCAATACTTCCAAGACTATGCTGTTAATATTCCAGTGCCAAGACGAACCCCTCCTAATTTTCTGCCCATAATCATTGCTTTGTGTGCCTCTCCACCCAGGTATTATAAACTGAAGGAGCATAAACATGATAATCAGATCTTATAAATATTATAGGCGGACAAGTCATAGATATGTAACATGCATCTTTGAGGGGATTCTTTCAGGTGAAGTTGCTTCTGGAGCTCTATCTTTTCACTACTCAATTGACCCATACACTCCCTTCTTTTCAAAGTTACTGTTTCCATCCTTGTATTTATAAATATCATTTTAATTTCTCCTTGGTAATCAGCCTCCTAATTCTTGACCTCCCTTCATTGCCAAATTCATTTTCTCTATGTACTTAAAGGCATTTACACTCTAATCCCCAATGCTATATAGTGCTGGCCCTGGGGCCATTTCTATTTGAGAATGCAATAGATAAAGGTTTAATCCTGCATTATCATCCACGGCTCTAGTAAGCAACATCCCATTAATTGCAATCTTCCACACTCTCCGTGGGTGAACCAACTGTAGTGAACCTGCTAGCATTTGGTGAAATGGCATGCTGGCCCCTAGTGGTCAGTGATTCAAAGTAATTAAAACATCCTCCTATACCTCCCTCCCTCCCTTTAGAGAGGGGTCTCCTGTTGGCTTTTTAATTCTTTCAGCAATCCACTGCAGCATTCTATAAGTTATAAATGAACTAGAAGACCAAAGGAATTTGGAACATTTGTACTTTTGCTGTAAGATTTGAAAAGTATATAATTAAATAATACACCAGTGGGAAACAACTGAAATGGAACCAAATCCATATTAGGAACTGAGATTCTTTGAATGTTGCAAATGGACACTAGAGGGGATTAAAGGATCAGGCAGAAAGGAAAAAAATGGAAAGTGCATCTATCAACATTTAAACTAAAGTTTTTAAATGGCAAACCCTGGTATAACTTTTGAGTTACTTAAAGAGTTCTTCGAAAAATGGACTGAGATATTAATAAATAATATCTTAGAAAGCATACAGGTTCCAATGTTAAACCTCTAGAAGATGTTAAGGGAGATTTTAAAAAGCAACTTATACCTGATACAGATATAACAGAACTTGTAGGTTTGCAAATATAATAAAGCTTAAAAGATTACTAAAATGGAAATACAAAAGACAAATCAAGAAAAGGACTTGGATAAGGAGCAGTTGCAACAAGAAATCCTGGATGGTGCCTCTTTACTGGATTTACAAAGTAGCTTGGAAAAGGATCTGAAGAATCTTTTGGAATGCCAAAGATTGATGAAAGATCAATTCCTGCAACACCACTGGAATGAATTAAAGGCCAAGATTGTGAAGCGCAAAAAGAAGGAGTATAAAGTTGGACTATTTGATCAGGGATAAATTATATGTTTGATATTTCTGGTAGCTTCTAACAGACTTTTTGCTGAACAAGGACTAAAAAGATTTCTGGATTGTGTATAGATATGAGTTAGGTTATAGGAAGAAGAGTTTTTTGTTTGTAATTTTAAAAGAAAAAGAGTTATGTTAGCTTGCACTCGGTGTGATGAAAGTTGGAAGACACATCTTTATTATTGTCTTTGTTTCTTTTTCTTTTTCCTCTCTTTTCTTTTTTCTTTCTTTCTCTTGCATCTTTTAAACTTGTTACTTTTCTTTAATCTTTTAGTTTAGTTTGTATTTGTTTTTACTATGTCTATTAAAAACTTCAATACAATTATTACAGAACCACTCACTAATTTCCATGTACAATGTCTTCCAGACAATTTCCAACTATACAAGCTGCAACAATTGGCATGTCATTGGTCTATTCACAGCATACATATTGCATAGATTTCTGCAATGCTTAATGGCATGCTTAAAAAATAACTATTTGTGAAATAGTTATGAATATAAATTAAAATTTGTTTATTAAAATCCCAGTTTTCCAAATTTCATACATTAATCTAAATTTGGCAGTAAGAGCCATTTATGCTTGCACAACAAAGAGAGATCCCTCAAATTAATATATTGACAATTAAAAATATTTTAAACAAAAAAAAAAACCCCTGACATTACCTACAGATAGATGTATCTTATCAGCTTTTAAAAGGAAATATAGTACAATTCTATACAGATTTACTCAGAAGTCACTTCCATTACATTCTGTTAGAATTATTCCTTGGAAGTGCCTAGAGGATTGCAGATTTCTTTTCTAATTTAAGGAGGGGGGGGGGGGTTGCAGAAAAATCTAATACCAGACTGAACTACTTTGATAATAGGATTTTTCACCACTAGGTGGTGACAAAAGATTATCCCAGCCACCTGAAACCTTTAACAAAGAACTATGACAGGGAATATTTCTTTATAGCAGATAATACTGGCACACCTAAATGAACAGCACAGTAGAGCTTTTCCATATGTTCTTCCTTAATCTTTTTTTTTTTTTTTTGCAGAAAAAAGAAGTTAAAGCCGTGGTTGAAAAACACGGGAAGGGTGCAAAGAGCCTTGCAAAATGCTAGGTTGAGGCTGTGCACAATAAAAGCCTTATCTGGAATCATCTATTAAACTGCATTGAGTGAGTGGGAAATATAATAGCAGCAAGAAGTATTACATTATATTGCTTGAAAGCAACCACAGGTTTTGATTTTATGTAAGATGCTCTTTGGTGCCCTGCAGATGAAGTAGATATGTGACCCTGCCAGATTTATAAATGAAGCTCCAACAGATATTCCTGGAAGTGGGATATGTACAGTGGGATACGTACAGTGTTGCCACAACTCAGGGGTCATATCAATCCAGTGATCAGATATGCATAAAGACACAATCAGAGCTTCAGCTTTGGGCCCTTCATCTGCCTTCCCCTTTCTCTTGGTAGAACTCTATATGCAATACTATACAGAGTTTACACAACATACCAAGTCATGGTTTGTTCAACCAAAGAGGAGCACCTTACACATAAACCAGCTGTAGCTGGTTGTAGGTAAGCTTATTTTAACAAGGATCTGGTATGTCATCCAAGGCCAGGCTAATGAATAGCAACCCCAGGGTTTCCAGACAAATAGGATGGCATGGAGGAAGTAGATACAAAGTGGATTTGTGGTTTCCCATCTTGCACACAAGGCTTTGCCCATTATTGGTCTACAGAGGTTTTTGCTTTCATTGTTTTCAAAAGCAACATGATTTTTAAAACTCAAGAAATGCTGCTCAGCACAAAGGTTGCCAGGAGAGCAACAAAACGATGGACGGATATATTGCATGGTATGAATAATTCTATGCAGCAAAAGGCGTGGCAAAAATAGAAATTACTGGACAGTGTGGGGTGATTACTACTATAATTGGTCTCAGCTCTGCTTTTTATCTTCATTTCTCTCTTCTTCTTTCTCCCTCCCCTCTTGAGCCAATTGCCCCTCTTAAAGAACTACACCATCTTCATATAAACAAACATGTACTTTAGTTACAGTCCAGACAATGCCAATGTTCACAAGAAGGTAGGAGAAAAGACATTATTCTGTTTTCATATCATGAGAAAAAAGGAACAGTAACAGAGGCAAAAAAAAAAGGGGGGGGGGGGTGAGGTTAAGGGAAGCTTCCAGAACCCCACAACCACTAAGGGACCACCTAATTTATACATATTAACAAGGCAGTAGCTGCTAGAATTCATCCTTCCCCATTATGTAGGGCTCCTTAGCCCAATAAAATAAGCCAAGGACAAGCATCATTTGCTATGTTATATAAAGCATATTCACTAGGTAAGGGCCTTAATCATAATGAATGTTAAATCATGCTTCACCTGTGAATACAGTCAGTGTATTTATCTTACTTATTCAAAGAATATATGAAACTGATGATGATGGAAGCAGAAGTGAATATGTATATGCATATGGGGGTGGAATTTTTTAAGCTACAACACTATCGTTTCCATTTCATTAAGAAGCAGCTTTGACCCCTCTCTGAATTTTTTTCATCTTCTCCATTAGATTGGATTCACGCAGCCATTCCGGGTTGAGATTGATAATGCTAACTATCCTTTACCTTACAGGGTAATTATTCTTTTGCGATGGGCAGTTTGCAGACTACTGGGAGTTAATGAATTTCAGGCTGTGCTGTTACTTTTATTCCACACTTATTTTGTACCTTACTGACATTCTCCTAAATGAGCATTGATTAGCTCATGACATACTCTTAATGGTGGAAAATGGGGCCAGAGCTTGCTACAGTAATTTCATTACTAATCTTTTTGTTATGGTTATAAGCTCTTTGATTTTTTCTCTCTCCAAGTTTAAAAAAAATGTCTTGACTTTAATATGGCTAATAACAACAAAGCATCTGGCTGTGAAAAACATCATGATTAACTTTCTGTTATGGGCTGCCGGACCTTTTCTGAGATATAGGGATAGAGTTTCTAAGGAAGGAATATATGAGGAAAACCTTGCTGCTGAATGAAAATCCAAATTATTCCACCTATGCTGAGAGTGGAGTTAATAGACACCGTAGCAGACTTTTGTCTTGAGCTTGTATGAAGAGGGATTTGGGACAGCTGTAGTCAAACTATGAAATGAAAAATGGCTGCTACAAGTAATTCCAGCTTGCATATTTTTGAAAACTACAGCAGTGTCATTACTTCCATGTAATCACTTTAATCAGTGTCAGGCTCTGTGACAAGCTAGCTGAAAAACAAAGCACCTTGTTGCATCCTAAACTCTGCTGTAAGAACTAGGAGAGCCCAGGGCTGCAAGACAAATGAATGCTGCAACTAAGTGAGACAAATCCTAAGAACAGCAGTCAGATGGATGGGACCACTTGGTGACCTAGTGGGACTGCATCAGGAGAAGGAAAAAGCCAGCAAGAGTCAGCAAAGCTTATTCTTCTAAGGCAGTGTTTTTCAGACAATGCTGGCTGGGGAATTCTAGGAGTTGAAGTCTACACATCTTAAAGTTATCAAGGTTGAGAAACACTGTTCTAAGGTGTTCAGTCCTGCACCTAGTAAACCACTGGGTTACAAAGGATATTAGACTGAGCTAGTAGGGCTCTTCTTATGTTCATATAGAGACTTCAGTTTTGTTACAATCACAAACCAAGAAACAAAAGTACATAGCTGAGGCAGATAGATGCAACACACCTGTAATCTTCAGCATATTATTCAAGACAATCTATCTATTTTTCAGACAGGAAACATTTAGACCAAGAGGAAATGGTCTGAGAAAAGTAGGAGTTTATGAAATATAAATCAAAATATAAAGAGCAAACCACAGACTCTGTCTCTTGACTTTATGGCAGAGAACTCAAAACATATTACACACTAGTAATAATTTATTAAACTAGTATGCCACCTGACTCTCAGTGACTCTGGGTTGCTCATAACAGTCAGACAGAAATTACAATAAAATCAATATAACATAAGAAATAAAGATAAAGATGGCAAACATGATGAAGTGAGGGGTCTCATTGTCCCTTACTGAAGGCCTGGGTGAAGATCTAGGTTGTAGAAGCAGACTGTATGAACCCAGTTAAATAATCCCCACACTTCATGCAGAGAAGGTTAGTTTTATCCCCAGCCTTCCCAGGGAATTCGCTACATACTGTTCCTACGGACAGACTACTTACCAGATAGTAATTGTCCTTTCCTGCTTCTGAGATAAAGTCCTACAGAGGTCCTACCTAAATGGGCTTCTCTAGGAATTCCATGTTGTTCTTTCTATTCCCCTCCTTTGGCTATATGAGGAATGAACAGAGACAGAAAGGGGGTGAATGAGGAAGCCTTCCAAATGTGCATTGGTACCAATCATGATAATTAACTACTATGCATTTCCTGTTGTTGTTGTTTTCCTCTTTAATTAAAAAAAAAAAAAGAACTGTAAATGACAGTCTCCTGATTTTCCTTTGCAATAGCTAGGAGGACTGAAAAAAATGGTTGATGCACAACTAATCCAGTCAACTGGGGGTGGGGGGGGAATGATTGTCAGCCACCATGTCTGAAAACTTCCATTGTTCTGGATGGCAAATTTTCTTCCACACACTACACAGAATAAAGTGTTCAGTCTCATAAAATAGGTCTTCCCTATTCTCCAATTGTTTCTGTGATGTAAAATATGCTCCATAAATTTAAGTTAACCTTGGGGAATGGTAAAGGGCACTTCAGATATTTAAATACAACAAGTCTGAGCAATTCAACCTCCTTCAGATGGAGGTCCTTCAGCTCCTTTTGTTGCCCACCCAATTTCAAACCTTTTTTTCATCCAAACAAAATGCAATATTGGTGTTTTAAGCCTCCAGGAGAATAAAGGCACTCTTTTGCACTTTAATATTTTTCCAATAACTGAAAATAGTAAAAATAAAAAAAAAAAAAAGGTGAGGAGGGGCTCCCCAGTGACATCACTGCTTCACTAGACATGTCCCATGTGGTTTTTCAGAGACCTATTTTAATTTTTTTAAAACTGTATTATAGCCCCTAGCCCCCACCCGCCAAAAATGCTGACCTTGAACTATAGCTTCCAGCATATTCAAATTATCATAATGGCTGGGCTGCTGAAAATTCAGCCACACGTGGAGGGCTACAGATCCCTCACCAGTGGTATAGCATACTGTGCAGAGGCTATAAACAGAGGGAGAAGTTGGTGGATATGAACTTCCTTTATGTGAACAGAGGAATCATGTAAGCCATTATTCATATAATTGATGTTGTTTCATTATATTTGGAATGCTTATACTGCTCTTCATCTAATTTGGTTCCATGGCAGTTGACAAACTTTTTTTAAAAATGAAAATACAACATAAATTAAAGGAGAAGGCAAACAGGTTAAAATGGAACAATCAGGACAATTTCAGAAACTCTTTAAAAGTAATAATGACTATAAGCTGTTTACCATGATTTTGGCTGAAAGGCTAATTTTAGATAATTTTACAGGATTTTATTCATGAAGATCAATGCAGATTTTTACCTTTAAAAAATTACAAGATAAAATTAGGAATGTTTTGGATATTTTGGGATTCCTGGAGCAACATAATGAAAACAAGCTGCATTGATATTCTTAGATGCAGAGAACGCCTTTGACAATTTGAACTGGGCTTTTTTATTTAGAGTCCTGGAACATATGAACATTGGTGACAATTTTATTAAATGGGTAAGATTGACTTACACTTCTCAGAAAGCACAAATAATTGTTAATGGAGAACCAACAAAACCTTGTGAGATTCAAAAAGAGACAAGACAAGAATGCCCTCTGTCTCCACTTTTGTTCATTTTAGTTTTGAGGTAGTGAATAGAGATATAAGACAAAATGAGAGAATTAGGGGAGTTGATTAAAAAAGAAATGTATACATTAAATGCATTTGCAGATGATTTGGAGTTAGTTTTGGAAGATCCACTAGAGGGAGTAGAAACATTAATGGGAAAATTAAAGGACTTTGGTATGTTAGCAGGTTTCAAGATTAATAATCAGAAGACAAAGATGTTAACAAAAAGTATGAAATTAGAAGATCAAATAGAACTGATGGAAAAAAACTGGTTTTAAGATTGAGAAAAAAATAAAATACTTGGATATTACTACAACAAATATGAATTGTACGCTGTTTCAAAATAATTATATTAAGACATGGAATAAAATTAAGAAGGACATGTTAAGATAGGAGAAATTAAAATTGTCACTGTTGGGGAGAATCTCTGTAATCCCTTTGATACTACCCACTATGAAGGAAGGGGTGGTGAAATTGACAGATCTTGCTGAGATGGATAAACTAACTTCTTTGATTAGAGAAAAGACACTGTCTACATTTATTAGTGACTGGAAACCTCTTATGGACTTTTTGCGTAAAAATGAAAAAAATGAACTTTTGATTTATGGCTTTGATGATTAGACAGGATAGATTATAGAAGAGTATCATGATGTAACCCTAGAGAGAGAGATTAAAATATAATTGTACAGTGGTACCTCTAGTTACGAACGCCCCTCCTCACGAATTTTTCAAGATACGACCAGCTCTGGCCCCAAAAATTTACCTCTACTTGCGAACTCTGCCTCTACTTACGAACCAGATCCGCGGCCATTTTCCCTGCTGCCACGCGGTCGCGGCTTCCTGTGGGCGAGATCGCAGTAGCAAGGAGACATTCGGTGAGGCTTGTGGTGTGTTTTGTGGCGTTTGGAAGGTTTTTGTGGCATTTGGAAGGTTTTTGAGGTTTAAAAATAAAATGCATATGTTTCAGAACTGTTTAGCCGTATTTACATTGAACCTTATGGGGGAAATTTACCTCGGGGTGCGACCAAATTCGGAGGGCGGATTAGCCGTATTTACATTGAACCTTATGGGGATATTTGCCTCGTGGTGCGACCAAATTCGGAGGGCAGAACGGATTAACCGTATTTACATTGAACCTTATGGGAAACTTTACCTCGACTTGAGACCAACTCGAGTTGCAACCAGAGTCACGGAACGGATTAAGTTCGTAACTAGAGGTACCACTGTACTTATAACTGCTGTGAAGAATATTGGAAGCCACTGCTTTGTATCTTTTTTTTTTCCTTTCTATTTCTCTTTAACTTTTTTCTTTTCTTACACTTCTTGCTTTCTCTTTGCTTGCTTGCTTTTTCTCTTCTTTACTTTGTATTATCTTCTTTTTAAAAAAGTTTTAATTTTGTACACACACACACACACACACACTTTAAAAGTGAAGTTTAAAAAGAAGAAAAAGTAAACCAACAACTTTTGGGGGAGGGGGAGTCCTCACAGTCTCAGAGAAAATGAAACCTTAATTCCAAAGATGGAGATCCAGAACTGAAAAATACCCACTGTCTATTTCTCACTAGCTTCACTGCTGCCAGAGGAAAGACAGGAATGGAATATTCTTTATTCAGCACCAAGAGGAGTGTTTATAGCCTGTAGGCAAAATAGGTAAGATTGTGAGGCTATTTCCATTCTAATCACTGATAATGTCTTCTAGAGTCATCTAACTCATCTGTCATTCTAGTCTTCTAGAATAGTGTTTTTCAACCTCAGCAATTTTAAAATGTGTGGACTTCCACTGCTGGCTGGGGAATTCTGGGAGTTGAAGTCCACACATCTTAAAGTTGCTGATATTGAGAAACATTGATCTGGAGTCTTCCAGAGTCTTCTAGTCACTGTAGAAGATACTGTCTTCTAGAGTCATCCAATTCTCCTAGAGTAATCCACTAATAATGTCTTCTAATGTCTCAGAGATATTATTGTGGCAACAGGGGTTTTCAGGGTGTAGTCAAAAAGTCAAGATGGCGGCAATGATGGTGCGATCAAAGTTCCGCCTACTTTTTATGTATGTCACAATGAAGACCTGGAGGAGCTTTGATCACACTGTCGTGATCATCATCCTCTTTACTTTTTTTTTTACTATACCCTGTGTGCTGATATAACAGAAATGAGGACAGCATATACTTCCTTTTGGCACAGATTTAATTATTTTTACAACAGAGACTTATTCTCTTTTAAATCTGAAATCTTCATATATTATTATTATGGTTGGTTGCACAGTCAGCCAGATGTTTAGACTGGATTTGGCATTTTTGTCCATCTATCGAGTCTTCCCCAAGGACCTGGGATAGGCAGATGTTGTTTGATGGTGTTAAAGGTAACTTCGCAGAATGTAAGCTGTTCCAAGTAAAGCTACCTTTGCAATTGACTGATGGTGATTTTGTCAATGCTGATGGTCTTCAAGTGGTACTCCAGATGTTTTGGGATTGCACCCAAAGTGCCTATTACTATTGGTACTATCTTTGCTTCCTTTTGCCATGGTTGTTCTATTTCTATTTCCAGGTCTTTGAATTCTGTAATTTTCTCCAGTTCTTTCTCTTCTATTCTGCTGTCTCCAGGTATTGCAATGTCCACTATCCAGACTTTTTTATCTTTTCAACAATTGTTAAATCTGGGATGTTATATTATGTGGCAGGTGCTTGTCTGTTTGAATTCTAAAGTCCCAGAGCACTTTAGCATCTTCATTTTCTATTACTTTGTCTGCTTTGTGGTCCCACCAGTTTTTGCTTGCAGGCAAATGGTATTTCTTGCAGATATTCCAATGCACCATTGTTGCTACTTTGTCATGCTGTTGTTTGTAGTCAGTCTGTGTGATCTTCTTGCAGCAGCTAACTAGGTGGTCCACTGTTTCTTCAGCTTCTTTGCAGAGGCGGCATTTCCTGTCTGTTGCTGTCTTCTCAATTTTGGCTTTGTAGGCATTTGTTCTTAAGGCTTGGTCCGGTGCAGCCAGAATTAGCCCCTCTGTCTCTTTCTTCCACTTTCCTGCTCTTAGCCATTGCCAGGTGTTGTTGTTATCTGCTTATTATCATTATTATTATCCCACTTTTTAAAGAATATTTGGTCAACTCAAGGTGGCGAACATACTTAATACTTCTGCCTCCTATTTTCTTCCCCAAAACAAAAGGTGGGTTGGGCTGCAAGAGAGAATGACTGGCCCTAAGTCACCCAGCCGGCTTTCATGATGAAGGGAGGCCAAGAACTCACAGTTCCCTTAATACTTGATATAGAAGTGATATGAATAGATTGTTTACTATTTTTCCTTTTTTCTATTTTGTGTCTTTTTTTAAAATCAGCAATCACTTTTTTTTGTCTTTTACTTTTCTTTATGATTTTTATTTTTGTAATTAGTTGGGGGTATTGTATGTTTTGTATGTTTCAAAACCTGTAATTAAACAAAGCTTTTTTTTTTTTAAAGTACTAAGGATAAAGGATATATCACCTCAACAATGGCTGGGTGATGCTGCAAGACATTGGAACTGAGTGCTGGGGAATTGCTCATGTATCTATATGGCTTAATAACAGACTGTCTAAATTAAATAGGACGGACTGGCCAAGATGTTTGTATGAAGGCACTTAGCAACATCAGAGCAGATCTTAAAGCCACTAGAATGGCTATAAGGGAGAGGAAGAAAGTCCTTATTTTGCAAGCAGACTTCAACTCACATGATATGAAATAAGGCCACATATATATAACATGGACATAATTTCAGATGTATGAAATTGTTGATCAGTAACTTTAATTGTTTTTTTTTACTATAGTCATTGTTTAAATTGTGAATCTAATGGATAACTGCATTAAGAACATTATTTCTCTTTGTGTTACTAAAAATGAGTTCTGCTTCAAAATTATTATCACAGTAATTAAATGAACAAAATCACCAAACCACCCCTCTCCCAGAAACCACTGAAGCTCCTGAGACTTCAAACACATCAGAAACTGACAACCTCATGTAAAATTTAGGACTGTCATCTGTTTGCAGTTCCGAGGAAACAAGGCCCCTAAGTTGAAAATAACATAGTAGAAATTAAGTTTTCATAGGAGAAAGACCTGAATCATTCTGAAACTCTGCTGAATGGTCCAAAATGCATTGGACTTGTCCATTGTGCAAACTGCAGATCATCAAATACCATAACAATGAACTTCACTGAACTGAAAGCTCTGGATGTTTCAAAGTACAGGAGTTTACCCTTAATTTATTACACAAACTGTGTAAAATAAAGCTTAATCATTTGCCCCTAAAGCCTCTAGCCTTCCAGTACATTTCTTCTAATTTGATTTACCAAATCCTCTTCAGTTATTGTCCTAAGTTAGGAAAATTGTCACATTTTAATTTGCCCTGTTCCAATGTTTTTAAGAGAAGCCTGACCAAATGTTTTAGCAGAATAAAATTTTCTGTACCTATATTTATTCCAGGAAAATGTCACAGAAATTGGAAAATATCAAACTACTCCTAGAATCAGGATTTTTTTAAAAAAAGTGTTAAGAAGTAGCATAATTATGCATTGATTCTTCCTTAATTTCCATGTGCAATAAGATGTTTAGGAGACCCAGTTTGGTGTAGTGGTTAAAGCATCAGGCTACAAACTGGGAGACTGTGAGTTCTAGTCCCACCTTAGACACAAAGCCAGTTGGGTGAGTTTGGTCCAGTCACTCTCTTTCAGCCCTCAGAAAGAGGCAATGGCAAACCACTTCTGAAATCTTGCTAATAAAACTGCAGGGACTAGTCCAGGCAGTTGCCATGGTCAGTACTGACTCAAAAGCACCAAAGGAAAAAAAAACTTTGGTTTTTAAACTCTTAGCAGTGTGTTTCAGACCCTGGGTGATGTGGTAAACTAAACCACAGCATCGCTTAGTGTATGATACAATGCAGTCTATGTATTTTTTTTTTTTTTATTTGCGCTCAGTCGTTACCGACTCTGCAGTGACTGCTTGGACGAGTCCTTGCAGTTTTCAAGGCAATTGTTTCGGAAGTGGTTTGCCAGAGCCTCCTTCCTAGAGCAGAGCCCAGCTGGCGAACGCAGGAGGCGGGGTTTCTGTTGCTTCGCGCCCTTTTTGGGCGCGCGCGGTTTTTCGCGCTTACTGGCAACTGCTCCCGACTCCTTTTTTGCAAGGCGCTACCAGCATTTTTCCTCCCACCGGAGTGAGAGTACCCATTTATCTACTCACGTGAGTTTTTGAACTGTTGGGTTGACAGGAACTGGGGAGGAAACAGGAGCTCACTCTGCTAACGCGAAGGCTGGACTTGAACCGCTGAAGCGTCAACCATTTCTGGCCGGCAACTTTCAGCGTCATTAAGCCGCTGCGCCACCGCGTCCCCCAGTCTATGTATACCTCTGCATAACTGCCAACAGTGGTTGTTATTGAACATCAAACCTTGCACTTATATTTCCCCACCAATGTCTTCTGGCTCCTGAGAATTCTCCTCAGTTGGCTAGCATTCTCACTCCCTACCCCCAATGGCCATAAAAGTCATTGTTAAAGGATCTAGGTATGTCTAGCCCTTAGAAGAAAAGGCACCAATACAATTGCAATCTTTAAATAGATGGAGGGCTATCACATGGAAGCAGGAGTCAACTTATGCTCTGTTGCCCCAAAGGGCAGGACCAGAATCAATAAGAACATAAGAAACATAAGCACAGCCCTGTTGGATCAGACCTCTGGCACATCTGGTCCAGCAGTCTGTTCTCACAGTGGCCAACCAGCTGCACAAGGAAGCCTACTAGTCTCCCAGCAGATGGCCTTCAGAGGCAGTCACACTGCCACCAAGTCTAACAGCCATTGACCCCCATGACTTCCATGAATTGGTCCAACCCTTTTTTAAGCCAGCCAAGCTGGTAGCCAGCACCACATCTTGTGGTAGCAAATTCCAAAGATGAATTATGTGTTGTGTAAAAAAAAAATTTCCTTTTGTCTGTCCTGATTCTTCCAGGACTCAGTTTCATTAGGTGAGTTACAGTTACAGTTAAGTTAAAACTTCAAGAAGTAAATACAGGCTACATATCAATAAAATTTCTTGACTGTACAAGGCATTGGCCAGTGGAACAAGCTGCAACATCCAGTTGTGAGGTCCTTTGCTGGAAGTCTTCAAACAGATTGATGGTCATCTATCAGAGGTATTCCCCTGGATCCTGCACTGAACAGGGGAACTAGAGTTTTCTAAGAAGTCTTCCAACCTTATGAAGCTGTGTTCTAGTCAGTTTTCCACTCATTCCCTGTTCTCCTCATTGCCTCAACAAAATGTGTTTTGCAGCAAGGAAAAGAAAAAGCCACCTACTGTTCCAAGGAGCTGCTCCTTGGATCAATTGGGAAGGATAGGGAATAGCACCATGGCACCTTGACTTTGGGAGGGAGAGGGGAAATCCTGGGACGCTGGACAAGGCGGGAGGTTTTTTTTTTAAAGATTTTTTATCCTGCCTTTCTTATTTTTATAAATAACTTAAGGCAGTGAACATACCTAATACTCCTTCCAGTTGTTCTTTTCCCCACAACAACAACCCTGTGAGGTGAGTTGGGCTGAGAGAGAGTAATTGACCCAAAGTCACCCAGCCAGTTTTTCATGCCTAAAGCAGGACTGGAACTCACCATCTCCTGCTTTCTAGGCCAGCACTTTCACCACTAGATCAAACTGGCTCTCAGGAAACTGTTTGGAGCTATTTCCAGTAGACAAGACTGGAAAAATATTTTCACAGCATTTTCTCTGAAACTACAACTGAATACTTTCACTATCTAAGTTAATCAGCTCTTACAAAGACCTAGAGAAGGTCCACAGCATTTTGGAGGAACTTATGAATGCCTTTCAGCAAGCCTGAATATCAAAAGCACACTCAGAGTTATATTTGATGACTGCCCGATGGTAGCAGATGGAGGCTTATTGAAATCTGAGTCTTCCTATCTTCTGGAAGTACCATGAAATATTCTAATTTTGGATTGGCTTTTATTAGCAGGATTAAGCAGGCAGGGTGAGCTTTAATTTCTATATTGTACTTTTTCTAAATTACTATTGGTTCTGCCATGTGAGTTAATATAAAAGTATATAATCTAAATGAATTTCTTTCTTAATTAAAAGAAACCTCTTATAAAGAAAGAGAAATGATTGTACTGTATGCATGAAAACTTCCATTGTCCTTCATTTGTAACATTTGATGAAGAATTATCAGAACATCCAGGGAAAGAAACAGGGCTATGTATGAAAATGTAGAGAAAAGTAGCAAGTCAAAATTAAGCATTTAAACTGATTACAGTTTCTAGATGGATAGCTGTTAGTCTGTTGCAGCAAAAATAGCAAAGGTTTGTGGTGTGAACATGAAGAATTTATGGTAGCAAACATTTATCTTTTAATCCAGGTACCACAATGCACAACTGGACTCAGTAGAAGAGATTTTACAGCGTATTTAAATCTTTTTTGTTGAACACTGCGGGATTTAAAAGTACTTATCTTTGCTTGGATGATGCTGTTATTTTAGTAATTCAGGAACTGTGGAAAGATGCAAATGGAGGCAAGGGAAATCTGTAGCAGTCCTAAGCACTGGGATAGCTTCCAACCATAATGCTATGGTACTTGGGCTACGAGAATAGGCAATTTTCATATATGACATAAAGCAGTGATCCTCAGATAATTATGTTGTGCCTGCCTAAATTACTTTTAATAAAATGTACTAGTGGAGCCAACTCCCCAAAAGGCCTTCATTTGGTTGTTTGTGCCAACCATTTGTTTTTTTAGTCATAGAACCAAGATGCAGTATTTCAAAGACCAAGTCTATTGAAGCATTTAATCTTGTCATTCTGATCTGAGTAGGGGGGTTATTGCTGATTTTCTGTATCTAATGCTAGGATGTTGACACATCCACACAATCAAACTGATGTGATAAGAATACTAGCTGAGCTTATCTCGATTAAGTTGTGCCAAAGGTGGAGGGATTAATTGCAGCACCATAAATATATTTATTTGTTAGTTATATCTTAATGCTTCCTCCTTCCATTTTTTTTTCACAACAGCAACCCTGTGAGATACCAAGAGAGTATAAATGGCCCAAAGTCACCTAGTGAACTTCTGTGGCTGACAGTGGACCCAAACCTGGGTCAACATACATGGTGGGTGGCATGGTTACAACTACGGAACTATGCCACAAAATCCAGACAATCTAGATGGTATTAAAGACCTACAGAAAACATAAACCTTTGCTGTCATCTAGTGGTTGTCCAAATGTTTGCAGCCTGGATCTCATAGCCCTAAGCATGGTCATTATTTTGTTGAATTATACGTCCAGTGTAAATGAACTACATATTCACGATGTGTATTTACTTGTCCTTGAAAATGGTGATTCAAAGTTGGCTTTTGAGCATATATTCGATTATTTGCAAGACTACAATAAATGTGGACTTTATTCAAATAATTCAGCCCCTCCATTTAAAGCTTGGCATTGAATAATATTGAATTCTGCTATATAGTTTTTTCTGGAGAATTCTTTCTGGAGTTGGTTATTACTGACATCATAAAACAGATTATTTCTATAAAGTTATTTTCTCTACGAAATTACTGGAGTTATTACTATGTAAAATATAAATGCTTATCCACATTGTTCTCTAACTGCACGTGTGCAAAAAGTAACTTTATTATTATTATTTTTTTCATTTCATTAATTCAAAACCCTTCAGGATTAAACTTGTTTTGTTGAGGTGGGAAGCTGACTTGACAAGAAAATACCTTGTGTAATTTATCTCTGTTTATCATCCAAATCTTAAATGGCATACTGTGCATCTTTGGGATATTACACTGGCAATGTGAACTAGTAAATATTGACATGTAATGCATAGGACTTGGGGAAGCAGCTGCAGATGGGAATTAACTGGCTTTACACCTACATTATTTGTTAGAGAATATATGCAGTGTAAGATACTCAGCATATTTTCAGTAGTTAAAAATATCCTACTGTGGTTTTAACCAAAATCATTATTTTCTAACCTTATCATCTTGAAATATGGCTTATTTTAGAAAGTTTTACATGAATGCAGCCTTTCTGGTAAGTAGTTTTGATTCTTGACGTTTCTGACCTTACATATAACATGTACCTTTATATTTTACTATACCGGCTTAGTAAAGGATGCTTTGCTTTCTCCATTATGACCTGAGAAATTATTATTCATGTATCTCTTTCTATTCAGCGTCATATAATTTGCATTTTGTTTCTTCAAGCTCTGTTCTTAAAAGAGGGCATGAGTTATGAAGTAATAGGAAAATGATTGCAATTTCAATCCTCTTCTATTTCTCAATTGCAATTAGCATTTAAAAGCCTAACCCCAATTTGTATTTAAATATGCCACTTTTGTAGTCATGGTAATCTCTCTCATCAGCATTTTCAAGCTCTAGCATTTACTGCTTTTAGCTACTATTTATATGTTCTCATTTGGTCCTCTTTTTTTCAACCTCTCATTCGAAGAGATGTTTACACACCTCAAAAGTAAAATTTAGGTAACCAGTTCATCTAAATCTAAATATAGAAAAAGATTATAGTATGATAAATACTGAATGATGATTATGTGCTATCAACTCATTGTCAACTCTTAGCAACCACATAGACAGATGTTTTCCATGTGTGTTTATTGGCATTTGTAGCTGGGAGCATATAACACTGATTTTACAGGCCCTGCACTGGCTACCAATTAATTTCTAGATACAATTTAAGGTGCTGATATTGATCTATACATCCATTGTGGCTTGTATCTGGATATCTTCAGAGCCATCTGCTCCAATGGCTGGAGCCGAACCAATTAGAACAGCTAGGGAGAAACTTCTTGTAATCTCACATTTCCAAGAGGTTTATAGGACTGAGGTTAGATAGTGCTGCTTTTCTATGACAGTGATGATGTCAACACATGACAATGAGTTCACAGTGTCAACTCATTGTCAACTCTTAGCGACCACATAGATAAATGTTTTCCATGGCAATCTGTTCCTAACCTGGTCTTTCAGGTCTTCTAATGGTGCACACATTGCTGCTGTAACTGAGTCCATCCAACCTGCTGCCGGTCATCCTCTTTTTCTCTTTGTTCCCACCTTTCCCAGCATTCTCCAGAGAACTAGGTCTTCTATAATGTGTCCAAAGTAGAATAATTTGAGCCTGGTCATTTGTGCCTTGAGTGAGAACTCTGGGTTGATTTGCTTGATGATCTGTTTGTTTTCTTGGCTCTCCACGGTATTCTCAGGAATCTTCTCCAACACCAAAGTTCAAAAGCATCAATACCCTTCTTATCCTGCTTCTTAAAAGTCCAACTTTCGCTTCCATAGAGTGTCACAGGGAATACCATGGCTTGCATGATTCTGATCTTTGTAGGAATAAACATATCACAGTATTTGAATATCTTTCCCAAGGCCTTTATGGCTGCTATACCAAGTGCTAGTCTGCAGTGTATTTCTTGACGCTAGAGAGAGCTTTTTGGGGAAAAGAGTCAGTGAATAATTGTGATCTTCAGCAAGAGACTTACCCAATTCAAGTGGCTTCCTCCAGTGTGGACTTCTTGCAGGATTCCCCAGCCAGGATGAGCCTTGCTGAGGATTCTGGGAGTTGGTGCACACATCTGGGCATGGTTGTGAACTAAAAACAATATGAAACAAAAATTATTTTCTCCTATATATTTATGATGACACAATGTTATTTGATTAATTTAGAAAGAGCACTGTATGTTGCAAAACCCTATGAATGTATGTATATGTATGTGTGTGTGTGCGCGCGTGTATATGAGGGATGGTTACAAAGTATGGTCTGAGATTATTTAGTACTATATTCTTATTGATTATTGAAATGAATGACTCTGTGCTCAGCGGCAGCTTTTAATATTTCAGGCTGAGTCCCACCATTGAAAACAGCTTTGGATTCAATTTAAGGGTTATTTATTGCTCTTTATTCTAATGAAGGACTTTGTGCTCTTTCACAGTTGCAAGAATGGCAGAAAAACACCCAGTGAGGCTTTTTCCCATCAATACATTACAATACTTAGGAAATGCTAACATTTTTTAATGTCTGTCATTCAAGAAACTGACGAAGAATAAACATGTAAGAAACAGGCAGTCTTGATTTGTTCCCCACCACTGCTTTTAAAAGCTGTATGTCAGACAAGCCATCTATCAGGTCACCCTGTTCCCATCTCTTCACTGTGTTGTCAAGAATTGATTCCTGGCAAAATTTTAGCAAGCAGCATTGGAGTAAGTCTGGTTATTATTTATTTACTGTACGTGCACTCAAGTTTTGAAAGTAGTACCTAGCGTAAAACAGTGACACAAATCCTCATTCTAAAGTTTTCATTGGCACTTTTTTGTGCTCTTTAAGCTTTGGAGAATTGGGTTCAGATATCACACTAAGCCATAATGTGGCTTGTTTGGTTCTGGTTCAGCAACAGCAATTGTCCTTTGCAAACCATGGATTATGGTCTAGCTTTGTGCAGGAACCAGGCCATGTGTCACTTGTTCAACAAATAATGTGCTTGCCTCTTGCGTGTTCAACTAATTATGATTAAAACAGGAGGCTTAGGGAGGTGTGGGAATCCAGCTATTACTCCTTTTGTGTCCCCTTGTTTCTTCCATTGCTGCTTTTCCAATTCCCAGATGGCTCTTCACTGGAGAACGTTTAGAAACAAACCAATGTGTGTGTGGGGGGGGGGAGGACGGGAACTTTTGGAGGTGGACTGTAGAGCACAACAAAGCTGATAAAACGGTTGGCGCGCTCTCTCTCTCTCTCTCTGTTTAAATCCCAAAGAGTTTAGAGTATCTCTTCCTCACAATAACCTTGTGAGGGATTTTACCGAGATCTCACGATCGGCGGTCTAGGTCCCGCAGGAAGCTTCGCGGCTAAGCGAGAGGGAGGAACCCTCAGCAGCCCGCTCGCTCGCTCACTCGCCCGTGCGTGCGTGCCTCGGCTTCTCGTCAGCGCCCGTCCATTTGGGTGCCAGGGCGCACGCAAGGGAGGTTCGCCGGCGCTTGCCGCTGCCTCCAGGGCCGCCGAGGGGCGTGGCGCGAGTGGGCGTGGCTCCCGTGAAGCCGGGTTGCGAGAGGAGCCGCCGGCAGAGGTTGTTGCTCGTCTTCGCGGGAGCGCGAGTCGGGCTCAACCGGAGCTCGTCCTCTCACGTGGCCGGGTAAGAGGCGGTGGCGGCGGTCGGCCAGCGACTTGTCCGTTCGCCTGACCTTCCCGGCGTCTGCCCGTGGCTTCTGGGCGGGGAGCGTAGGGGTCGGGCGAGGGAGCCCGGCAGGCTTTTCTTTCGACGAGGGAGGGTGGCTTTCGAGTGCTTGGGTCTCTCGCTGAGGCGGCGGGAGGGCGGCAGCGATTGTGGGAGCTTCTCCTCGGAGGCTGGAGAAAGTCTGAGGGGAGCCGAAGAGAGGGGGAGCCGGCGCTTCCCTCCAGCTGATCCACCTCCTGCCGGGGCTCCTGCTTTCTTGAGCGTGGGGCATCTTCGGCAGGACCAGGTGATTGGCCTCGTCGCCCTATTTCGGGGCGAAGGCGCTGCCCTTTCATACGTGAACTTTCCAAAGGGTGGGATAAGGAACTTGCTCCCGCAAAGTTCTCGCCTCAACTCTTGCCACAAAAGCAATTACGGATCCTATTAACAGGAGGCATGCGTTTTGGGAGCTCCAGTACGGCAATCTGTATCTACTCCGAAGTAAGCCCCATTGCGAGCGCAGGGAGTTACTTCCTAGATAAATGCGTGCCGTGTTCCAAGATTAATTACGTAATTAATTTTAATTACTTTTTCTTTTTTTAGTAGTAGATCTGCAGGGTGGCGGTTGACTCTGGCGTTTAATTCCAAGAGTGTGAGAGATGAAATGGTTCTTCTTTATGGATTCCCACATCTGAATTAGAAAGATTTCAATGACATCACTTTGGGGAGTAGTTTCTCAGAAGCAACCGTAGTACAAGGAACCCTGTTTCTGCGCTGCACTGTAATCAGTGGATTAGCAAAAATGCACAGAAATAAGAGTTGAAAGAGGACAGACCAAGAAACAAAAAAGTAATCAACTACTTAACTCTAGATATGTTTATAGGAATGATGTTTTATGGGAAAGAGAACCATTGAGTTAACCATAGATTTTATATTTACCAACAGATCTGTGGGGGATAGCTACCAAAAGATGAAAGGAAATGTGGAAGATTTTTACTTTTTCTGTTTTATTTGACAGCACAGAAAACTTCATATTGTAATTGGGTATGTTAGTTTGAGGATTGATTCAGAACTTAGATTCTTCTAAAGTACCTAGGTGCCAGTTTAGTTAGACTCCAGTTGGACCCATCTAGCTAAAAACTAAAATAGCCTGGTATTTTTAGGTGAATATTGGGATGAGGCAGAACATCATTCCATTTTGTTTTCCTGACAATATTTAAGTTTCATTCTCATGTTTTTAATATAATAATGCAGTTTTATTAATGCACATAAAATCAGCTTCAATGAATTTGACAAGCATGCCAATAAAAGTAATACGTAGAAAGATAGGTATTATGAAATTGTTGCTCTGGGATTATGAAAGAAAAAGGTTCTGTTTCTTCTGTATGAATTATATAATTATATAATTCTATATGAATTAGATGAATAGCATCAAAGGATTCAAGGCTCAAATTTACAATGAAAGATTAGCTTTTGAGATAATTCCCAGTTTCCCAGCATGCAGGTTATTAAGAAATACTGGATTAATTTGTTTTTACTGTGATTTTATTGCATGTTATAACACATTAATTTTTTTTTAAATGTGTACAGGGCAATGTTTTTAGATACATCTGATGTCAAACATTTCTAAACTGATGAAAATATTTATCTTTTTAAACGCAGCAAAGGAATGAGCTTCATAAATCCTTGGTTCAGAGAAAACATCCTAGTACCTTTTAAGTGAACAGTAAAGGAAGTATGAAAGAAAAACCTATTGGACTCTAAATTCTTGGACCACAAACAAACTTACTTCAAAATGGTTCAGTACAAAAATATTGCTGTTCATGTCCTTGAAGAATGGTGTCTGCAGGAACCATTGCTTGGCTTTAAGAAACACCAAAATATAAAGAAAAAGCAGAGACTGATCCGAATAACAGGACTTTTTCTGGGTGTTATGGCCATGAGCATGCTCTCACTTTCAGTCAGTGCCTTTTTCCAGTTGGAACCGTATAGCACAGAGACAATCGGCAGTCTAGACAGTGAAAAATCTAAGTCCGTGCATCAAAGAACTCTGTTGGACTATCAGGAACAGAATCAAAATAGTACTCCGGATTCACCTGTTTCTTTGAAATTTAAAGATGGACTTGATAACCACACAGAACATCAGTCTAAGGGAGAATATCCATCAGATCTTTTTTCTCTTGAGCAAAGGCGAAAGGGTGCTGTGATCCTTCATATCTTTGGGATGGTTTACATGTTCATAGCCTTAGCTATTGTCTGTGATGAGTTCTTTGTTCCTTCACTGACAGTCATCATAGAAAAACTGAAAATTTCTGATGATGTTGCTGGAGCAACATTTATGGCTGCTGGTGGCTCAGCCCCAGAACTCTTTACTTCTTTAATAGGAATCTTTATATCTCACAGCAATGTTGGCATTGGAACAATAGTTGGATCTGCAGTATTCAACATCCTGTTTGTGATTGGGATGTGCGCTTTATTTTCTAAACAGATTTTGCACCTTACTTGGTGGCCACTCTTTCGGGATGTATCCTTTTACATCATAGACTTGATACTGCTAATCATCTTCTTTTTGGATAATTTCATTAGGTGGTGGGAAAGTTTAATACTACTGAGTGCATATATGGTCTATGTGACTTTCATGAAATTCAATGTGCAAATAGAAGAATGGGTGAAAAGTATATTTAGCAAGAACAAAGTGGATAAAGTATCACCAGAACCTGATGGAAAGGTTAGTTATGCAAAGAAAAATTATTGTAGCTATTAATGAAATGTTGCTGTATCCACATTTATATGCCAAAAACATACCATATATTGCCCTGATTTATTTAGGTTTTGTTTTGTTTGCCAGCCGCAAACTATTTTACTTCAATGTTTTTATCCATATAACATTTCATCTGAGTATTTTATCTGCATATGTGAATATGTGGTTAACAATCACAAATTAAAACATTAAATGTTGCTGCTATAAAAAACATCAAAACTGAATGGCAAAAATAAAGCACCTGTAACTAAAAAATATTATAAAGGCACAAAGAGCATTCAGCTACTACTCATGTCAAAAACATATTGAAGCAATAATAGGACAGTTTCTGAAGGCAAGCAAAGTATCAGATAAGCCCATTAAGGCAGTAGAATGCCATAGTACAATAGTCAGGATTACCTGAATGCAATCACTATTTGCTTCACCATAGGAAGTGATGAGGCATAGTACAATTAAGTTGTAGGAGAAAAGGCAGTATAATTAGCTATCCTGCTCCAAATCAAAACATAAAATAAATATAAATAAATAATGCATTGTGGATGTGCTACGCTGTTGGGTTTATGGATTATGCCAGATCTGAATCAGCACACAGGAAATGTATAAGTAGTCTTTACAGTTTGCAGTTTTGTTTTTGCTCTCTTTGGCACAAATCATAGTACTACTCTCAAATGTTGTGTGGAGGAAAAAGTTTACTACTTCATAAATGTGGCCTAGTATTCCCCCTATATGTTAGAAATGTTTGTTAGGAGATTGCTCAAATGTGAAGATTTCACAACAAATTTTTTTTGGCATAGTTACCATTCTAGGAGTTTCACATCTAGGTTACTTACGTGTGTGACTTGTGCTTCAGTTTCTTAACATTGGCCTCATTCATTTATTGGATAATTTTGGAAATGCAACTGATCATTGTAATAGGATGGATCTGCCCATTTCACAGTTTTGCATCTGTATGAGCTTCTGTGTTCCATAGAAGATATGCATTCCTTTAGGCTTAAGATGACACATTCATTTTAAAGAGATTGGAACTTACTTCTATTGTTATGGCTTAGTTCAGTTGCAAGTGTATTTGTGACAAAATGCAGATCTCCCATTGGATCCATGAAGATGTAATTTGACATTCTCTCATGTTTAAGAAATGCAGAATAGATACTTCTTAATCATGGTTAAGAGCAGTTAAGTATCTACAACTCTAGTTTACTGTTTAATGATTGTGATTAAAGTTAGCAAAGATAGGGAAAATATATGCCACTGGGAGGAGGGCTTGCTTGGATAAACATTTCTTTAATCAGTTCTTGCCCTGCTACTCTGGTTAAGGAATTGAATT